>NC_136495.1:18424783-18667283 GCF_053919585.1 Euprymna scolopes
AAAAACATTTTCAAATCGCAATACAATCAACATGAAACGTTCATACTGCAATACGTATAGTTAGTGTGATATGCGTTTATAACACATTTAACATCTTATTGTCTGCACCAAACAAAACACATACCTTATTTTATAGCTTTCCGACTTCTGGTAGTTATCACTTGTTTGAGGTTCTGTAAAGAATATATCTCCATCCGAAGAAGACACCATAACAACAGGTTATATTTTTACATATAGTTTTATTTTCACACTACCCTCGGAGTTTGCCAACGTTTCTCTTTTGGTCTCTACATCTGGCTCTGAACGCCTCTCTTCAAGTTTCGAACCCCAAGAAACAAAATCTCTTCCGAGCTAATATCTTTAAGTAACTGACACTTACGTGAACATATCATAACTCCGTTTCTTTGTTAGTTATACACTTTACGCAAACAGGCCAATCTTATTTATAATTCCATGTAAATATTATTGTTTTGCTGAACTAAATTCCAAGTCCTTTTATTTATTATATTATAAATATTTTAACTGACATAATATTTGACCAATTAAATATTTTATTGTGACTTTAAAATCTTCTATTTTTCTACTTCTATAACATTGTAATATATCGCTGTATTATCCTTTGTTAGTCATTCGTTCTCTCGGGTAGTCTGACGTTGTCCGGCAGGGCTATTACTTGAATTCTTATTTTTGCTTGTTTCGGTGTTGTCCGCCATCGTTATCCAAGAATATCAATAATAAAAAAAATCTTAAATTTAACCAGACTTATCAACTTAAAAGTTCTTAACATAATTTACGAAATAAAAATTGCATACAAAACCCAATTAACTGTAAATGTGTGCCTTCAATTAATGTAATCTTTTATTAATCTTTAATTTAATCTAAATTATTAAATTTAATTTAAATTTTGTTTAAATTTAATACAGATTATTATCTTTAATTAATCTGCATTCATAATCAAGGCCTAAAATTTCAACACATTACCCCCGCCCTAACGTGAAAATATTCTAGATTTTACTAATATAATCGCTGTGTCAAACATATAATTATCTACTCTTAATATCTAAGTTTATTTTTAATTATTATTTATCCACTTTTATTTTAATTCATTTACTTCTGTCTCTCTCTCTCTATATATAGTCCATATTATAATACATTTATATTCTTATCCGTTCTTTTAATTGTAAAACCTAATGATAAAATCCTATATATTTAGTACATCACCAAACAAAATTCACAAAAAAAAAATGTCAAGGTAACTTTCGCAACCATAAAAATCCTAATCACTTAAAAGCCTCTAAAAACTTCTAAAACTACAATGATCATTGATAAATGAATACAAATGTGTGTGTATATATATATATATATATTATTTACTTAAAAAAATGTTGGTTCCCCCCCCCCCCGAGAAAAGGAGTGTGGACATGTAAATTCACCCTTCTCCGTTTGTCCGTTTGCACTTTTCTCAATAACTTAGCATTGGACTTTTTGAATTTTTTGAAAATTTGAACAAACATCTAACATTAAGAATAATGGAGTAAACATTAAAAAAATCTATTCTAACAACAATCAATATTTGGAATGTCCTTCTTTTGCCTTTATAACTGCCTTTTCTGTTTTTTTTTTTCATATTAGCCAATTTGTTGCAGTTCATGAAGTTTGACCTCTAATTCTGTTTTTGGTTAACATTTGTGCATTCTCACTCTTTTCCCTAAATTGAACCATAAAGTTTCAATGGGATTGAGGTCTGGGGATTCATTCATTACGGTAGTCTGTTTTTTCTCAAAGCCATTTAAAATTGGTCGTATGACATGGGGCATTTTCTTGTTGGAAGATTACATACTTGGAATGTAATTATTCAATATTTTACTCAAAGAGGTTTGGAAATTTGGTCCAACATGTTAGGAAAAATTGTGGAGTTCATTCTGCCCTCACATATGTACAACATTCCAGTGCCCGAAGAAGCTATGCAGCCCCAAACCATTACGCTACCTACTCCAAATTTGACAGTTTGAACCACTCAATCAGGATGAAATACCCCTCTTTCCCCACAGAAAAAAACCTCTCCAGGGGTGCCAAAATGATGATAAAAAACAATTTGTAGCAATTTTGAAATAAATGTTATGGATGTGTACTCACATAAAAATTTCAATTGTTCCTTTCAAAGTGAAAGGAACAATTGAAATTTATGGGTTCGGAAATAGAAGCTGTTGACTTACTTCAAAATTACTTTCGTCAGACTAAACAATTTGGGCCGAATCATCAGGTGTCCAATTTTCATTTTTTTTTTTTTTTTTCAAATTTCAGTCGTTTTTTTTTCTTGTTGGCCTGACACAAGTATGGCTTCTTTGTTTTGCATCCTATTAATCCAACTTTTAATAATCTTTTTCTCGCTGTTCGAGCTGATATGTTTGCACCCTCCATAAGTTCAGCAGCTCTGAACAATTTTTCTTCCTATCTGCAATGAATGCTCTTTTCAAAATTTTATCTTTCTTGGCGGTTGTAGACTTTTTACGGTTTTGCCCTAATTTTTGTTTTTTGAAAGACTGCGTTTCCTTGTACCTTTTCATCGTTGTTTGAATTCACTTCCTGAAGCATTCCATCTTTCTGACAATTTCTACCTGAACATATCCTTCACCAGATAAAGCAACAATTTGTGCCCGTTTAATCTCTGAAAGCTGCTCCTTTGGAGGCATTTTCAATTAAATATACTATTACAGCACTAGTAGATATCAAATATTACCTGAAAAATAAGAAACAACCTTTAGTGTGACAATGAATCATTTCGGATATTGGAATGAATTTAGTATGAAACTCGGCTAAAACGCTTTAAATGAAAAAATACTACAATTTACTGTTAAACATTTTACAATTGCTCACAATTGTTCATTTTACGAGAATTTAAATAAGAAGGTTTAGGTTAGACACCGCCAAAAATGGCCGAAAAATCAAGTTATTGTTTTTTTTTAAAACGAAATTACATTTATTAAAATCCATTATTTCTGAGTAACTTTTTTTTTCCAGAAAGATAAAACCCTGAATTTAATCATATAGAAAGCAGAATAATGTAAAACGTTTTCTACTATTTTTAATTAAATTTTAAATATTAAATTTTCCCCAAAAGTTAACAATTGGCGTTTTTTGTTTTGCACAGAAAACGTATATAAATAGTTAAAAAAAATAGAAGGTTTTTGAAAGAATTAATTTGTTTATTTCTTGTCTAAGTTTTGTTTAGGGTGATTTTCTATTAGAATATGCAAAAATATTATAATATAACTACCTGGATTTCAAATAATTCCACTTATTCATATAGGCAACCAGTTATTTCGCGTCGATTTGATTACTCTGTTTACATTTGTACTTGATAAAAAGCAAACTACGGAAGACCAAAAAGCCCCCCAAAAAAACAAACTTATTTTTCAGTGACGAAAATTTCAATGTATTATTAACGCTGAGGCTGGCCAGTACCAGATGGGTGACCATTTGTATGAGTTTGGTTTTTAATGTGTATGTGTGTGGGGGCCAGGCTCTCCAAAATGGGGAGGGGGCAATTTAAACCAGAATAAAAAAAAATCATTTCAGCGCGTTTGGTCCACCGTAGTCGAAAGGCGGCAAACGTTTTCAAACTGGATCGAAAAAATGATATTTTTAACACAAAGGACACAATATTTATCGAATTTTTTTTGTATCGATTCTTCAAAGCATACCCTGTTTAATAATGGTCATGCATTATTCGGCTCGCTAAAAAGAAATTGTTAATTTATTTATCAAAGATTTTAAAATGGCTTTTTTCGTATAAATATTAAATTTTTGTTTTGTTTTGCTTAACTTAAATAATTATTTTACTTAACATATTCACCGAATTTCCCACTTCAAAACTCAAAAGCCGGATAATTAAACACAATCGAAGTTCTGATATTCAGACATCAAAATAAGGTATGCAAAAAAGTTATTTTTTAAATCTATAATCCTGTCACAACAACACAATATGTTTTTTTCAGTTTCAGATGATTATTTTAAGCATATTTGGAACCTCCTCAAAACAAGGGGGGTTGTAAGCAAAAAAAAATAATATATATATATATATAAATAAATATCGTTTATGAAAAATAAGTACACTGTTATAAAGTTCATTCTTCTCTTAATAATCGCTGAAAATTTCGTATTGATTGGATAATTACCTGATTTTTGGTAGATTTTTAAAAAGACGGTCCGTCAAAAAGTACTTATCCCCCCCCCAGTTTTGGCGGTGCTTAGTTTAGGTGCTTCATAATTTTGGTCATAACTCTATCTCTCTCTCTCTATATATATATATATATGTGTGTTATTGCGAAGTCGGTTTTGTGCTTTATTTTCGAACAACCAAACGACATATATTTCTTTCTTCCTCAGTAATCTTCATTGTCGCCATTTTCTTGTTTTTTATCGTTTGACGCCCGTGAAACACCTTGGCCCTGTTCTCCAATATTTATTATTATCATTATTATCATCATTATCATTATTATTATAAGTATTAATGTTATTATCATTATTATCATCATAATTATTATTATCATTATTATCATCATAATCATTATTATTATAAGTATTATTATCATTATTATTATCATAATAATAAATAAATAAATACATTACACTGTTTTAATCAACAGGACGATAAAATTCGATATTTGAAAAATTCATTTTAAAATGCTTAAAATCGGATTTCTATTTCAACGTCTTTGATGAGTGATGAATATCATTTTTGATGTGTGTAAAAGGTGATAACGTACGTATGTGCAAACACGAAATGCGTGAGCATATCATTATATAGACGAAATTTTAGCTGGTTAAAAACGGGCAAAATTTATAGCCCGTTGACTCAGAATGAGTGCTTTTCTTTCTTACTCTTTAACTGCCTTCTAAAATAGATCATCTTTTTTGTACGACAAAAGAAAGACAAAAAATGAATGAACAATGAAATGGAACAATTATTATCATATTGCAGGATCAATGTCAAATAATTGACACTTCTTATTATGTGGGACTCATGGGAAGTTTGCCAAAATAAATGAGTATAATGACCATTGACAAAAAAAAAAAAAAAAAAATCTACTTAAAAAAACTGACAAAGATCCATTATCTTATTTTTCCCGCCAATTCTGTTCGGCTTGACCGAAAGAACAGGCTAAGTTTAGTGAACAAATGAAGGCTTTCTTTTATGAATAGATTTTACTATTTTCGACATTCCTACCAATATGAATGTACGACGTTATTAATAGCAAATGTAATCGTGAAAATAGTCTCAGATGATAAACTAAACTAAAATTGAGATGATAAACGGTTTAAAAATTATATGTGATAGACAAAAAGAAAATTATATTTCAATCGTAAGCATTAAAGACGAAATATGCTATTTCAAACTTCAGCATGACAGAAATAGTAAAATACTATTTTAAAATTAAACTTGATAGACAAAAAAGTGTGACGAACAAAAGAAAATTCTATTAATAAATTAAGCGTAACAAAAGATAATTTTTCATTAAAAGAAATTGTTTTAAATTTAACTTTATTTGAAAACTTTTCTAATTTAAGCAATCGAACCTTGGCTACAAAGGTGACCCAACGTTTTTTTTTATAAGTTGAGCCTAAATAGCATTTAAGCTAAGAAGTCAAACTTTGTTTCTGGCTAACCATTTTTTAGTTATTGTGACGATGGTTAAGTGGATAGCAACACTGACTAATGTCAAGTTAAAATCTGGTTAATTCCACAGAAACACATTCACTTACGATGTTGGCAATCTTCACGTAAACAATTCTAAATAGAACGATATCGGAGAAACCAATGCTAACAATAGAAACATCTGATTCATACGATATAAATTAATTTGTTATTGTGTACGAGCACGTGCCCCTTCTCTCCGTTCGTCAAAATCGCCCCCCAACGCTGTGTGTCGTGTATTTCTTCCCCCTTCGTCGTCTCTTTATGCCTGTGTAGTCGTCTCTCACACTGACGGCTGTCGAAAGGGTGCACACGGGTTCACAAGTATATAAAAAATACGAAACACAAAAGAAAATAACAAACGTCGACATTTTCCGTAAATATACGTTGCACTGTGTGCGTGCGTGACACTATCGTAGGAAAGATACTCCCAAGCGGTCAAGGTCATATCTACATCTACTGTTGAAGCTTCATTTGTCACTTGCCGTTAGCTCACCTCGATCTAGTTTAAGATACGATCTGTCAACCGAACACTATCCTCAAATGTAACTGTCGTAGACCGTCGCAAATGGACCCCAATCGTCGTAAAAGCCAGTCACTCCTAAAACAAACCTAAAAAATAATATCAGGTTCTTTTATTTTGCTTTTGTCTTTGCACCAACCCCATTTTCCACGCCGTTGTTCTCCTGTTCCTTCTTTTGTCATATTTCTTTTTCTTTTCTCCCTTACTCTCTAACACTTTGATAGGGGGGGGGTCGGGTCGGTAGCATCACAAGTGTTGTGTCGTATTATTGGCAAAATAATGATGGTTAAGATTTTTCAACGAATAAACTCGACTCGGTGTTCTTTTAATAGATGACCTGCCGAATGGTTTCTAATCCAAAATATAATAGCTTTTTTTTTGTTAACCTTCCAATAACTAAGGGCCCTGGAACTGTAACTTAGGGTTAGGTTTATATATATATATATATATATATTATATATATATTGTAATTTCATATTCACCCTAAACAAGGCAAATTGCCACTGAGACAATAAGCTACTGTGAATTAGGGACCATGTCCACAGGAACACTCTAAGTAGAGAGTTGAGTAGCGAGATGTCTGTTCACATTACATTTAAATTTCTTCATGACAGTATCGTCGGGGAAGTAGGATACAGGGAGGGAATTCCAATGGCTAGCAGTTCAAGGGACGAGACTTTCGAAATAGAATGCTTCTCTGCATTGGGGGGGGGTCTTTACAGTGAATTAGTCGTGGAGAAGGGGGGGGGACACCGGTGCTAAGAGTTGATCGAAGCGCATTCCATTAAAGTACTTGTAAAATAAACGCAGATATGCAATATTGTAGCATTAAGACGGGGATTGAAGCTTGATTGGCAATGCGAAACCTATTAGATTGGAGATAGGGCGAGGGTTAAGATTACACCGCCAACCCTTGCTTTAAAATCATGATGCTAAGATTATGCTGTTACGTTACTAAGTAATCTAATATATGCGAATGTATGTGTGTGTATGTGTGCGCGCGTGTTTGCTCGAGGGAAAAATACTTGGAACCAATCCACACGAGACGACATTCAGACTATCGGGTAGATTACTGAGGGGATTTAATTTCAGTTAAACTGCAATGGGAAACCACCTGTCATTCCAAGCGTGAACGTTGCTGCTCTATATTTGTTCACTGCGACCCTTTTTAGTGCTTATTCCCACAGGGGGTAGAGTGATAGCAAGCACACCCAGTAGTAAAGCCGAGGGTTCTTGTTGATTTTTGGTTAAGTTACGTCTATAAGAAGTTCCATACATATGACAATCAGTTTACTACGCTTAAGTTTGAAACGAATCTTTGCTGATATATCAGGTTTAAGTGTGAAATTAACTCTTCGTCGGTTTGTTATACTGTTTAAAATCACATTTTCGTAAAGACCCAAATAGAATTTAAACTGACAAATAAAATTCAGCTTCTGACTAGCTAATTTTTATTTGTTATTGTTGTACAGTGTTATTCGCAATAAAATAATATATTTCACTAAAACTTTGAGAATTATTTAATTCGGCAAAGAGATAAACATTTTAAGTACTTAAGTATAAAAATCAGCAATAGGAATGATTCAACTTAAACTGAAGAATATAATGGGAGTTTTAAACCCTAAATTAAAAAAAGAATAATTCGTTTCGTATGAATCAGGTAATTCTACGGTTGGTATTGGTTTCCTCGATATTTTTCTAGTTAGAATGCTTTCTAGAAAAAAAGGCACTTACAGGAGGGACTAAATTGAATTCGAACAGGTTGTCAGTGTGTGTCGTTAACGTCTTATCTACCGTTACCTCCTCTGTTCTTTTTTTAATCAAACGAATCGGATTTCTGCGTATAGTTCACAAGATCATTCCTCAACATTATCTGGTCTGCATGAAGTCCTCCATGTTGATCACAGTTATTCGTTAACCTGCTAGATGGCAGGTTTTTATCTCAACCACCGAGAGCATCAAAGTTCAGTGGTGCATGGAAAGTTGAGAACGGTTTTGTCCAGGTCACACAAATCAACATTGCCATTCTCATTCAATTGATCTGCGGTTTCTCGCCCGACACATATTTCATTGCCACATTCAGAGGCAGACACGACCATAGGGCGACGGATCCTGATGTTGGCTCCTCTTGAATTTCTACCAGAACCCTGTAAGCAAGATTGCGGCCTTATCTTACTTCATGCTAAACTTGTCTGTCGTGGGTTGCCCTGCCAGATAACGGAATTTAATTCAAAGATGGCCTAACAATTTGAAAAATAATTGCAGCTTCTCTTGCAATTTTCGGATCTTGTAATCATGCCGATGTTTCTTTTATTTTCTTTTTAATTTGATGAGTTCCTTTCCTTCTGATGAGTTAACGGCAGAATAAATAAAAAAATTGACATAACAATTGCATGAATGATTCTACGATACAAAATAGGTGCTATAAAAAATTATGCATTTCAACGTACTTAAAGAAATAAACGGAAGATGGTTAACATCTTGAAAATGGGAATATAAAAGGTTATCTTTATTTGCATATATATATATATATATATATATATATATATATATATATATATATATAAGATAGATTCTTCCGTCGATTTTCGATGGATGAGCTTTCCTCACAACAACTAAGTTGCTCAGAAATCCACACAGATGATTTATTCATAGTGGTGAAGGCTTTGTATAGCACCAACCACACTTTGGTATTACTGCTAACCCTTGTCGGTGCAGATGACTTCCACAGGACAGAGTATACAATAGACCGCAGGTTTTAACACCAGATTTTCCTTCTAGATGCCTGGCTTAACGAAGACTGGGGATGCATCTCTCTCAGTGAATTAATGCGGTTCCGGATACCAACCTGGAAATTTCTACGACTCGACGCGATACATACAGCGCCTAGCCTTCCTAAATAGTCACCCATCTGATATTGGCCAGGCTCAACTTTGCTTAACTTTGGTGATCTAGTGAGAACAGGCGTGTCAACATGACCGTGCGGTTCACTGGGCAAATTACTCCTCGTAATATATAATATTCAATAGAGGTTTGATCTATAATACGTTATTTGCATAAAATAAAATATGATGTTTAAACGTATTGTACGACCGGGTAACGCCGGGCGACTGTTTCACGAATGCGCATGCGCGACCGTGAAACATGACAGCTTTATGTTAAGAATAAGCAAGTTGGAAAACACTTTGTAAATATCGTGTTAAGCACGTACTTGACTCACTGTCTTTAGGTTTTGATTTCGATCTCAGCTCGAGTATTTTTTTAACTTACAAGAACTTAACGGTTTAGCAAAAAACACCCCCCCCCAAAAAAAAACAACAACAAAAACAACAAAAAAAAACAACAAAAACAACAACAAAAAAACAACAACAAAAAAGCCAACAAAAAAAACAACAACAAAAAAAAACAACAACAAAAAAAAAACAACAACAAAAACAAAACAATACTCGCGTGCACATGTTTTAGTTTCTGTATGAATTAAAATATAATATTTATGCGTATTTTACGACCGGGCAAGGCCGGGCGGTCTGCTAGTATAGGATAAAAATGTAAATAATAATAACAAAATATAATTCACTAAAAAGTCTATTTAATAACCGTTATAACAATCAGTAATCTTGAGGTTGAAGGTTCAGTTCTCATTACAGTCAATACTATTTCTTAATAATTAAAAAAAAACTGAATACTTCTACCCGCTCATGGATGACGATAATGCTCTACATCCGTGGGTTAAATAAAGGGTTTAGTTCGAAATTCCGCACAGATTCCCGGGTTTAACAAGATGACCCTGAAATAGGTCAAAGGTTACAGCGATTAAAACGTTGTAAGAATAACAACCAAGATGCGAATAGCTGTCCGAAATCCAAGAAATACTGGTTTATATAATTCGAAATTCCCATCTGGGTTGAAATTTTCACAACGTTTCGGCCGATGCAACTTTCGATTTTCAAATGCGTCTGGTCGAAGTAGGGAATCTTTATAGACACGTCGTGCAACGGATAAAATTGCTAAGTATAATCAGTTCTAAGTGACAGTCTTCTGAAGGTTGAAGATTTTATCCTTACTACTGCCGATAAAAATAAAATCTATCCAGTTATGGATGGCTGCTGGAACGAGAATAAACGACCCCCATAGACTAAATTAAGAGTTCATGATTTTTAAGGATAAGTATCCATCAATTTGCAGTCGTGACGTAAACAGTTACCCATTACAAACGGAGAAACTCAAATAAAGTTTCGAGACTTCTACATAATACGAAACTGAAACGTTATTATTTAAAAAATCATTGTTAACATGAAGTGGGGCGGGCTTTGTTAACTATTCGGTACTTTTACCTAAAAATTTAATAAACGAAAGATACTGTAAAAATTTATTTAACTTAGAAATTCTAACTAAAAACATAGCACGGTTCGTAAGCTGTAGAAGTACTGAAAAAAGTTGTGAAAATCGCATCAAAGATGAGAATAGCAAGCAATACGAACAATCCAAAATTGTCATTCCTTATCTAAAAAATTCCAAAACAAAATAGACGGAGTTAATCTTTTTGTAAATATTTGCCATTTCAGCCGGTGTAATTTATCCCCTACAAACAAAAAAACCTACCCTTTATATATAGAGATTTTTTTTTGTAATTTTGCGATTACATTTAAACAAAAGAGAAAATAAAAGTCGTATCGATGAAATATCTAATTTAAGTACCGTCGACTGGTCAGGGTGATCATTTTATCTTAAATTTAAATACGGAAGTGACCCTCAACTCTAAAATCTTAAATATTTTATTTTAATTCATTTTTTTTAAATCTGTTTAATTGTACCTATTTACTATGCCTCCCCACGGGACAGAGTTAGACACTAGGGTCGTTTTTTAACGTGGAGAAAAGGTACAAAAATAAAAATTGTCTCAGTCGTGAAGGATTTCTCCTCCACCGAAAGAGAACAAGAAATAGAAGTGCAGCATCTGAAGAACAGATACTACACTTTGATCTTGTCCCGAGAATTGTAATCGCAATTTTTTTTACGCCGGTGAAATAGTAAAAAAAAAAAAAAATTCCATTCTTTCTTTCTTTCATTCAAGAAGAGAAGTCTCAGGGTCAATCGTCGGGCGCGAGGTTTGGATTTGAAGATTATTAAGTTAGTTTCAATAGACAAATTAATAAATTCATTTTATAATTGCGATTTAATTTAACGTTACAAACAACTCAGTTTCGTTTCGATTTATTTGGAAGTTCTAAGAATGTTATGCAAGTGCGAAGTATACGCGAATTGGACTGTATTGACCGCTAAAGAGAGAGAGAGAGAGAGAGAGAGAGAGGGGGCGGGGGATGCGTGTGGTGAGGGATAACGTCCTAAAAATAAAACCACTGTAAGAACGAATACATTAACAAATTGAGAGCAAATAGATTGGCATTTTCTTTGCTTGTAATATTGACTGGATGTTGACGTTATAAAAAAAAAAAAAAAAAAAAAAAAAAAAGACAGGACGAAGGAACAAATTAAAAAAAAAAAGCTAAACAAAAAGATCCCATCGTTTTAAGTATAACAAAGTTAATGAACATGTTTCGATACTAATAACTAGTAAGAAAAATAACTCGTTCATTCCATCAATAGTCTTCAATCCTCTTACGACACCCGCCAAGCAGCAAAATCCCGCCCCTTTTTACTGTAGAAGTCCATAGATGCCGGAAGATTTTTCACTCTGGTAGCTACTTTCCTCGAACCGATTGTCTTCGGAATTCCCGCTCTATTTGCTGCTTTCTCTGTCTACAACTTAAAATGTAATGTAAACAAACCTCTTGTTGTCCAGTTCCACACCAAAATAATAAAAAAAATATCTGACCTCTATCACAGTAGTCCTTCATGTTTCAAGGCCAATATTCCTTTGTTGGAATGAAAAAATTATCATTTAACGTACAATGTATTTATTTCGTTAACTCTTATTCTCGAGAGGTTTTTGGCCTTAGGTGATGATTAATTAATAATTAAAAAAAAAAGAAAATATATCAATACAAATAAAAAAGGTATAAAAAACGGCAACATACAAAAATAAGAAACAAAACAAGTTTACATAACAAATACAAACATTACACAAAGCTAAACGATTAAAAAGTGTGAAAGTGCTAATTAGGAAGACCGGAACATATTAGATTATTTCGATATACTCGCGTACGCCATATTAATTACGATAATAAAAAATAATATGCGTCGAATAAATCTGATAAGCTAATTACCTACAGTGACATAAAAACAAACAGCTTACAAAAAAACAAAACAAAAAAAAAACAACAAAAAAAAAAAAACAAACAAAAAAACGAGTAAACTCAGTTTTATTTCAAAGTTTAACTCGTGCCGTTTTGCATCCAATTTGCGTTTTGTTTACTTGTGCATTTTTAGCTAAGTTTTAACACCCTCCTCCCCAGCACTTCTCGCCACAACTTCCGTATTTCTTTCCAACTTAAACCGATAAAATAATAAAACATTTATTTTCTATCATTTCTTACAAGCAGTTTTCACACAAGTGATCACTCATTGGAAGAAACAAGTGGCGTTTCCTGGAACCAGAGTGACAACATGTCTCCTCAGTTGTTTCGATCATTGGTGCAAATCATTTAACGTTCTCGCAACAGCAGTTTACTGTTGATTACGTCGTTGATTTTATTTGGAATATGAGTGATAAACAAACTTAGGATTCGAATAAGCTCCGAACCCTTCCAACGAATGGTACTCTCCTCCTCTCGCCGGTCTTTCAATCCTCGGATTATTTTTTATCGACAACAATCTAATTAGAGTAGCGAATAATCACTCGCTTGAGACCAATTTAGTGTATAAATACGTTATTAGGGAGGAAAAAAAAAATCAACGAAATAATGGAATTTTAATTTAATGCTAATATGAAGCATCCGTGCGTTTTGGCATTTTTCGAATAGCAACCGACACAACAAATAATGTCAACTTTGGACCCTGGAAATGATATTTAACGATTTACTTTACGTCAATTTATAAAAACATTCTCAACAACATTGGATTAACTAATACAAATATTAATCCTTTGAACCGAGCTTAGTCTTATTAAGATATTAATCGAAAAATAAATAAAACTTACAAAACTAATTAACAACGAAAAAAAAAAAAAAAACCCGAAGAAAAAGGATTAACATATTTCGAGGTTCACCTAATTTCAAAGCTAAGTCGTATTTCCCTCTCATTTCATATATATATATATATATATATATATATATATATATATATATATATATATATATATTATACTCACTCACTCACACTTCGCGCATATTTGCATTACTGGTGAGAGCCTACATCTCGTTTTCCAAATCTCTACCCGTGAATCTGGCTGCATGTGCGGGGAATTACCAATACCAACTGCTTGTTCTTCTTCGAGCAGAAAGGGGGAAGACATACAAATAATAAGCATCAAAATGAAACGCGATGTTTACCATGTACAGGCGGCGACCATCGAGAATCAGGTAGGTGAAGAAAGTCTTTACGAGTTTTAATAAAGAAGAAAAAAAACATGCTTATTTAAAAGACGTCATATTTTTTTCTTTCGACAGAATCCTATTTTTAGATTGAAGAAAGCAGTCACGTGTTCATATATCATGTCAGAGTGGACCGTCCCAAACAAAATATAAACAACATTTTAGTACGTGTGTGTGTGTGTGTGAGAGAGAGAGAAAGAGAGAGAGAGAGAGAGAGAGAGAGAGAGAGAGAGAGAGAGAGAGAGAGCGCACACATCCTACGTAAAAAAAATGACGGAGAAATTATGTTTCGCAAGTGTTCACACTAATGATCACATTTATAAAGAACAATATCTAAATCAAGTTTAAAAATAATAAGTAGGATTTTTTAAAAACTTTATTGATTTAGATACGCAAAAGTGACAGAAAATATCCTCCGACAGTGTTCGCACAAATGTTCATATTTATATAAAATAATGCCCGAATTGATAGAGTTAAAAAAAAAGAACGTCTCAAACAGGAAAGTTTGAAAAGAATTAACAAATATATGTCTTATAAATATTGATACAAATATTTATATGGACTCCAGGTTTACAATATATATATATATATATATATATATATATATATATATAAAACATGTAATATATATAAGATGCAATATATATATAACATGCAATATATATATATAACATGTAATATATATATAACATGCAATATATATATAACATGTAATATATATATATAACATGCAATATATATAACGTGTAATATATATATATATAACGTGTAATATATATATATATATATAACGTGTAATATATATATATATATATATATATATATATATATATATATATATATATGACGTGTATATATATATATATATATATATATATATATATATATATATATATATATATATATATATATATATATATATATATTTGAACATATGCGGAAATCTCTCTAGATCTGTTTCGGGTTCCCATCTCAGGACGATTAAAATAATTTTTAAAAAATTTTCCTTTTGGCAGCTTAAATGTGAAAAAGATCCCCAATTGCTTTTTATTTTCGCCATTAATATTATTTTCATTGATTTTTATCTTGATGAGATGATAGCCGAAAGAGCTCTAGAAAGAGATTTTAGCTTATGTTCAAATGTATTTATAAATTTTCCACCTCCACACGTATGTCTGTGTGTGTGTATATGTGTGTGCGTATGTATGTGTGTGTGTGTGTGTGTGTATGTCCTTTATTTTTTTAACTTAAAAGTTGAAGAGTTACGAAGACGGGAGTGGTACCATTAAAACGAGCGACATTTTGTGCTTCAGAATTTATTTTTCCACATAGTCATCGCTATTATAAATTCACTTTTGCCAGGAATTCAATGACGCATCTCGGATTCTGACGTACGTGCATGACAAAGGTTGTCTTTTTAGTGTCACGCCGTCAATATCTTCAACAGAGAGATGAAACTGCCAAGTTGTTAATACATGAGTTCAAAACAATGCAATCATAACAATGCAATCTACAATCCCCTCTAATCTATTCGGACAGAATAAAAAATAGGAGGCATTACTTTTGAAACGCCACTTGTATATTATTATTATTATTATTATTATTATTATTATTATTATTATTATTATTATCGTTATTATTATTATTATTATCAATATTATTATTATTATTATTATCGTTATTATTATTATCGTTATTATTATTATTATTATTATTAATATTATTATTACTATTATCATTATTATAGTTATTATTATTATTATCATTATTATTATCATTATTATTATTATTATTATTATTATTATTATTATCATTATTATTATTATTATTATTATTATTATTATTAATAATAATATTATTATTATTATTATTAATATTATTATCATTATTATTATTATTATTATTATTATTATTATTATTAGAAAAAAATTGACTTGTTGGGTCATTCATTGATTTCAGGTTAAATTGTTTGAATCGAGGAAAAGTTCATTGCAAAACCAGTAAAATAAATTAGTCTTTTCTTTTTTCTTCTCACTATAACTATCACTTCTTTTTGTCTGTCTCTCTTCCTATTTCTTTCCTTCCAAAAAGAAGCTGGTAAACTAACAGAGAGAGAGAGAGACAGAGAGAGAAAGAAAGAGGGAGAGAGAGAGAAAGAGAGAGAGAAAGAGAGAGAGAGGGGGGGAGAGAGGGAGAGAGAGAGAGAGAGAAAGAGAATGTGAGCAAAATAGATAAAAACTGCGTAAAAGATGAGTCGCATGTTAAAACGGGCAAAAGTTATAGGCCATTGTCTTAGAATTAGTGCTTTATGCCAAATTCTCCATTGAATATGGTTAAATCTGTGCTTATTTTTGCATTAAGTATTAACCTCTATTAATCCCTATTAATTTTTATTAATCCCTAACTGCGCATTAAACGGGTACTATAATACTTAGTTCGCTGCACCTTATTATAATAAAGGTCTATACAGAATTTCAATCAGATCGACTCAGTAGTTTCCGACAAAACTTCTAGAATAAATGTAGTATTGTTGTGACTAATCCCTACTAACCCCTAACTGTTCATCGAATTGATATTATTATACTTAGTTCGCTGCATCTATAGCAAAGGTCCATACGAAATTTCAGCCAGATCGCCTCAGTAGTTTACAGATAAAAGAAGAAAGGATGGACATACAATATATATATATATATATATATATATATATATATATATATATATATATATATATATAGTGGAAATGGTAATTAATAAAAACTGAAGAAAGTGCTCAATACTGTTGTAGAGCAAATATGCGTTTAATTTTTTATTACCGTATCTTTCTGTTAAGTTACATTATTGTTTCAGCTACTCGGCCGTTTTTTTGGCCGTCTGTAGCTTCATCAGACTTTTACAGAAATGTTCGTTATTATGGGATGAAAGAGTGAAAGAGTGAAATAAAGCGCCTCCTCCCACCTTCCCCCTTATCCCTTCCTCTCTTTCTTCCGCCCTCCTCGCACCCACCCTGACCTCATTCACTCTTTCATCCCATAATAACGAACATTTCTGTAAAAGTCTGATGAAGCTACAGACGGCCAAAAAAACGGCCGGGTAGCTGAAACAATAATGTAACTTAACAGAAAGATACGGTAATAAAAAATTAAACGTATATATATATATATATATATATATATATATATATATATATATATATATATATATATATCAGCTTCATTAATGATTTTTAACCATCAAATTAATGAAAAACATTTAATCATTCAAAAGTGTTATTATCACTTATCTAATTTGTTTTTCTTATCACAGATCAATGAAAAACATCATTTCTGCAGGTAAACGTCAAAACTAGTATTAGAAAGAAGTGCGATTATTTTCTCTCATTATGTCCGCTTTCAGTTATATTACAATGTTATATATACGAGGTGCCTTAAATAAATTTCCAGACTTTTTTCATATATGCATTTTTATTGATAGTACACACATAAAACTCTAGTCATTTTTTAAGTAATCTTCTCCGGCTGCAATGCACTTGTACCGTTCCAACAACTTCTGGAAGGCTACATGGAAGTTCTCTTTTTGAAGTCTTTTTGTGTGAGTTTGTCAATGACCCTTGTAACAGCGTTCATATCCTCAATTGTCTCATAACGACAGCCTCTAA
Source organism: Euprymna scolopes (assembly GCF_053919585.1). NCBI lineage: Eukaryota > Metazoa > Mollusca > Cephalopoda > Sepiida > Sepiolidae > Euprymna > Euprymna scolopes. Next base: position 18,442,153 of record NC_136495.1, read on the forward strand.
GGTTTTCCTTGAGCTTAGGGAATAACCAAAAATCACAGAGAGCAAAGTCTGGACTACACGGAGGGTGAGCACCCTTGGGACAAACCACGCAAATCTTCTGCATCTTTAGTCTCTCGCGAATAATTGTGTGTACAGTTTGACGTCAGTGTGGGCACTGACATCAAACTGTGCACTTATTGTCTCTATAGACACACAACGTTCCTTTCGATGAAATTCTTTATTTGGCCAATCAACTCTGGTGTTCTGACTTCTTTACTTCTCCCACACTTCTCATCATTCCTCACAGACTCTCTGTTTTCCTTGAATCTCTTATGCCGCTCGATTTATGCAAGATTGTTCAAAAACATTCCATACGTTTCTGTGGCATTTTTTCAAAGAATTTTATTGTATGTCGTTCTTCTAAAGTGTATTCACGTCCAGACTGCATTTTTGAAGTTCGCCAACTTTGTCAATCAGGCTTTAGTTAGGTGTATTCTAATTCCTGCTGTAGCTGTTCATTTGAACCTGAAATCATAAAAATTGTCCAGTTCTCTCATAAGATGTATAACAATAACATACTTGTCAACAGTCTACGACAATTTTAAATGCTTGTACAAAAGTCTGGAAACTTATTGAAAATATTGATGGGTACTTAATTTCCTTCAATTCATGAGCCATTTTCCAGTGGCCTAAAGGAAAGACACCTAGCCTATAAAGTCAATGGTGGCTTTGCGACTGGGTTCTAACCTTTCGACAAGCATTAATTATCACTTCCTACACTGATGATTGCTTAAGTATAAAACACTAGTGTCTGTAGGTATAACAATTTTTAATATTTATTTTAAGAATGATTACACACAAACGCACGCATAGAAGATAGATAGATAGAGAGAGAGAGAGAGAGAGAGAGAGAGAGAGAGAGAGAGAGAGAGAGAGAGAGAGAGAGAGAGAGAGAGAGAGAGAGAGAGATTCTTTTAAATTTTTGTTTTATTTATTTTTTATTTCGGTCAATGCATACATTTTCGTCTTATTTATTTATTCGCCCGAAAATAAGATTTCCCAGGAAATAAAACAATATAGAAAAATATTCAAACGATAAGAAATAATAGTTAATCATTGAAATGTCCTTTTTACAAACCCATATGCTAATTAGTTAACCTTGCGCCTTATATCTCATATAAATAAACAGTGTAGAAAAAAGATGGCGCATCTCTTGAGTAGCGTTGAATTAACTTGAAATAGGGCGTTTTAACTTCAACGTTAGTGCGAGAAATGAATCCAACTTTCGCATTTATTTATATATTTATTCTGGCATATAGATGGCCCCATTAGTTAAGAATTTATATTATTTTTATAAAGTACTAACCTTAAAATGCCATCTGTTAACATTTAAGCTCAATTGGACTATCAGTTTACAAATAAGTTATTTAAACGAAGATATTGATGCAAATTTTTCAAACAATGATTAAGTCTGAATCCCACGTCTAGGGAAAGCATTGCTTTCTGATGGGGAAAATACTATTCAAGTAAATCAATAGCTTGATAAGTGTTATTTGGACTCTACTTTGTCGAGAAAAAAAAAACGATTAAGAGATGGTATGCTGAGTTTAAATATGATCGTATAGATACAAATAATTGCTGAATGCACGTGTCGCCCAAATTGGGCAGTTGTACTATAAACAAACAAAAAGAAGTGCTCACACACTCATTTTGGTCTTACTATAAACAAACAAAAAAAAGTGCTCACACACTCATTTTGGTCATAAGACCAAAATGAGTGTGTGAGCACTTTTTTTTGTTTATTTATAGTACAACTGCCCAATTTGGGCGACACGTGCATAAAGTTGCGTGAAATAGCAGAGGAATTGGACATATCATAACACAGTGTGTTAACCATTTTACATGAATACTTAAGAAAACTTTTACATGAATACTTGTTCAAAACGAGTGCTGCGTTTGATCGCAGTCGATTAAAAACCACAACGCGTCGACGATTCAAAACTGTTCCAACGCTAGAAAATAGAGCTTTTGCACCAATATACGACAATACATTAAACATTGATCCACTACTTCACCCAGAGTAAAATCGCAGTCAGCTGAATGAACAGCAGTTAGTGAAAGCCATCCAAAGCGACCCAAAGCGCAAACATCAGCAGTCAAGGCTTTGACTTTCGTATTCTGATATGCGAAAGGTATTTTGTTTATTTATTACGTTGATAAAAGGAAAGCTATCAGTAGCAAGTATTACATAACATTATTGGTGTATTTAAAGGCAGAATTCTTTTATGCGCAAGGTATTTTGTTTATCGATTACATTGATAAAAGGAAAACTATCAGGGGTTTATATTACATAGCATTATTGGTGCGTTTGAAGGAAGAAATCGTAAAAAGCAGCAATAAACAAAGAAGAACAATGCCTTTTCATCAAGATGATGCACCTTGTAACAATTCGCTCGCAATGATGGCAAAACTACACGAATTAACATTAAAATTGCTTCTGAACTCACCCTATTCTTCTGATCTAAGCCTCGACGTCTACTGGGTGTTTATAGACCTCAAAAGAATTCTTCAGAGAAAGATATTTGGCTCCAATGAAGAAGTGAGATCAGAAATTGGGCATAGTTTTACACATATTTGTATAAAAAAGGCATCAAATTGTTAGAGAAGCTTGGAATCAGTATATCCTCCTAGAAGGGGAATACGTTAATAAAAAAAAACAAACCGATTAAGGGATGGTATGTTGATTTTAAATGTGGTTGTATAGATACAAAGTATGATGAATGCACATGTCACCCAAATTGGGCAGTTGTCCCTAAAAACATAAAAAAATGTCGAGAAACTCGTTTTAGTCGGTCGTAACTTGAAGTTATACGAAATAGCAGAGAAGTTGGAAATATCAATATTAACTATTTTACATGAATACATGCGAAAACTGTGTTCAAAGTGGGTGTCGCGTTTGATCGCAGTGGATCAAAAACCACAACGCGTCGTATTTTGACAAATATTTAAAAAAAAAATCATAAATGTTTTAGAAAATTTTGGAATCGGTGCATATTTCCGTAGAAGTGTTGACGAATAAAATGTTCCCGAAAATTGTTAGCCGCGGGACTTATTGAGTATCATGTTAATAACCCGAAATCTCTCACCAAAACAAATAAAAATGGAAAGGAGTACAGGGACCAAATGTTTTATATGAAAAAAATAAAATGGCCGCAGACATTTAATTATTGGTATTTTTTTACTGGGAGGAAATATGATACATAACTACAGGTGCAAAGAGTTTCAGGATGGTTCAAGAAAAAGAATAAAAACAATTAACAAAAATGTAACAATTTTTAATTAATCAAAAACAACAAAAAAATATAGTTGCAAACAGGAAAACATACTAAAATCACGAACAACTAATGAAAAAGTATAAGTTAAAATTTGAAATTAATGTTTTTCATATTTATTTTTAGAAATTATCTTGTTAGCGCTCTGTGAAAAACCTTTGCCCTGCTTAGGGGCTCCATGGTGTCCTGAAGTTTGGGAGACTCTGCCTTAACAAACCTAATAAAATATGTTGTCATCGTTGAACGAAAAAAAAATAAATAAAAAATAAGAGGCGAACATATGACTAATGATAACCGATCACGTGAGTTTCATCGGCTGCTTGCCCACCTATTAATTAATCTTTGTTTTCATATTTTTCCCCCATCACTTATCCAATTAATCAGTCTTGCTCAGATGATGTCGCAGTCATATGTAATCCTAGCAAACGTTGACATATTACTTTTTTAATTCTTTATTTTATTTATTTTTTTTTTTTCGGAGTGGAAGGTGTTAATCGATATTGAGTTGTGTCGCATTTAGGTGGTGATGATATTGGTGCCTTATCAACATCGATTGATTTCGACGGGTAAGCGCTTTAACGCGTTTAGTTACTCTGCCATCTTTCTGTATATATGAAACCAAATAGTGATGAACACAAGTGGATCGAATGAGATTAAGATTACGTCTTTGTTTTTTGTTTAAATCTTTGCTTTTGTTTGTTTTCGGTTGATGGTGTACGCTATTGATCGCCATTGCAGACGGGGTCACCAGATGAGTTTTATTATTATTATTATTATTATTATTATTATTATTATTATTATTATTATTATTATTATTATTATTATTGGCTCACATGGAGCTTTCACACAAGTCAACAAACGATCTGATTGGAAACCTGTGGTATTCTCTGGAAGCTGAGTGACAACAAGTCCCCCCAGACGTCCAGCTCTCTCCACCTCCTTCGATAGCATTTGCAAATGAATTTGCATCATCGCAACAGCCGCTTACCATTGATTTCTCGCTGGTAGTGACCATTGGTTTATACTGGAATTTGAGTGGCACTCAGCCTCCCCAAGGTCCCAGTTCTCTTTGCGCTTGTCCAGCCGAGGTCTTGTTGGCGCTCGCTCCTCGGTCTTTCAGTCCTTATTGACCCTTCTCGGCCCTTTGGTATCATTTTTTTTGGGGGGGGGGGGAATCATCACAAAAACATTTGACTCGTTCGGTCACACATTGATCTCAGGTTAAAATGTTTGAGTTGAGGAAAAGTTAGTTGCATCTTCTCGCTATGACTATCACTTCTTTCCCGCCAGTCTCCCTCTCTCTTTCTTTCTCCTTTCTCTCCAGGAAAGAGTCTAAGAAGCAAGAGTAATAGATGACGCCATTGCAGGTTGTCAAATAAGCTATACTTTTGCTGCAAGTAAATATAATAAGTCGGCCATCTTTATGGTTATTAGTTGCCATAAGAGTGTACCCCCCCCGTAAAAAATGATGAAAACAAAAATTATGCTCAATATGTGTTCGCACTAAAATAATGCATACTCTCTCCGAAGAGCTTATCCACATACTTGACTACAGAGCTTAAAATAGAATAAACATAAAATAAAACATAAGATATTAATTTAGTTTGCTTGAAGCATTGTTTAGTGTGTATATAAAAGTAATTTATATAAGTTAGTACAACGCATGGATGTAACGAATCGACACAAACTGAAGCAACTTAAGACATAACAGTGTGACAAACTATGCAGTTCACCTTTTATTAATGTAATAGATAAACAGCTATATGTCTGTCTGTATGTATGTCGGTCTGTTTGTTTGTCTGTCTTCATATTTTCAAACTCTGTCTCCTCCGAAACTAAAAGTCGCAGAGCGGCGCTAGGAGTCTCAAATAATTGGATTTTTACGGGCCGTTCTTTTAAGGGTCTTTATCTGGTTAAAATTGTTTTTAAGGTGTCAAAAAAAAAAAAAAAAAAAGAAAATGGGTCAAAATGAAAAACAATCGTTAAACATTTTCTACATTCATCTTAGTTTATTTTTAATTTTTAATTTTTGATCGGTTTATATGCGTGCAACGCTGATACAGTGGCAACGTCACCAGCTTTGAATGCTAGTTTCAGTTTTGATTTTAGCTGATAGCACCTAAATAATTTTTTTTATTTTTGAAATCACGACTCTACAATAATATATACGAAATCTGGAAAAATGAAAATATCACATTATTAAGCATATTTTACGACCGGGCAAAGCTCCCACCCCTCGCTAGTACAATATATATATATACATATATATATATATATATATATATATATATATATATATATATATATATATATATATATATATATAAGAGTAGGTAGTAGTTTGCTTGAAGTATTGTTCGTAAAGAAAAATATAAGCCAAAGACAATGCGGGGAAAGACCGGAATTATGAAAGTAAAGAAAGAAAAACAAACAAATGTAGACGGTATGCTTGAGTAGAGGAATAAAGGCTAGACACTCCTCTACTCAAGCATACCGTCTACATTTGTTTGTTTTTCTTTCTTTACTTTCATAATTCCGGTCTTTCCCCGCATTGTCTTTGGCTTTAAAAACAAAAAATTCTCTCTCTCTCTCTCTCTCTCTCTCTCTCTCTCTCTCTATATATATATATATATATATATATATATATATATATATATATATATATATATAAATGTATTTTTAATACTTTTAACATATATTATATTGCGAATGATGACTTCTCAGACCAAATATGACTTAGAATCTATTCTAATGCAAAATCTTTATTAATTAATGTCTATTTACCTATGTCTTCTTCTATTCTGTATTAATAAAAGGATGACGATTTTCCCTATATAAAAAGACATAATAGCTTTTCCAGCGCTAATGCCGCATAAAAAATAGAATTTTCACAGCCCGTTGTTCTATCATTATTGCTAAGCGATGACATGGAAAAAATGGCTTTACCGATGATAGATAAGTTAAAATAACGGTTTTGATTATCGGTAATTATCGGGGGTATTCTGAGATAAAACTTAATTAAGATCACTCCCAGACTTATACGCTAAAGTTTTTTTTTTTTTTTGATTTGAAAGAAAATCTGTTGAGCCATTTCGGATTCTATAAGGAACGAACTCACACACAGATAAAGTTGCTTTTATATAATTGTAGAGATAGAGATATATGCAATTACGATGGTCTACTCTTTTATGAAGAGTTACGCATTTAAACTAGATGAGAGCAAGTTTTCTCCCTTAGAAGGGAACTCAGGTCACTCGGGATTGATAGCAAATTTATTCGCATGAGCAATTAAGATATACATAAATAAAGATATGCTGAATCGACTGAATTCGTTATTTCCATTCTATTTTCTGAATGTATTGAATTTACAATCGAATTAAGTATACAACGAAGTGCCAGTATCCAATACTGTCTTCAATAATGGTTATAATTTAAACCGAGAAATCAAACAGTAACTATTTAAGATCAATATTGAATCAACTATCAGATGATGAATATTGTATTGGTTTCAAAGCAGATTCTGTTGGAAGATTAATATGTTTGTATCGAATCGATTGCTCTATTCAGCTCAATTCATTGTATTGACAAAGGATTAGCCAGAGCCATGTAAAAACAAGTCATGAAATAGGGGATGTGAATAAAATGATAACGATTTTTTTTATATACAAAAAGACATAATAGCTTTTCCAACGCTAACGCCACATAAAAAATCAGTAGAATTTTCACGGCCCGTTATTCTATCATTGTTGCTAAGCGATGACATGGAAAAATGGCTTTACCGATGATAGATAAATTAAAATAACGGTTTCTGACGTTTAGTCGAACTGTTTGAATGTCTGAAGGTTGACAACTGCTTTCCGAAGCTTGTCACAAGCACAACTACCCTATCTGACCTCCCAAAAATAAAACAAAGAAGCCTTCTAACGAATTAAATAAAATCGTCTTACGTGCAACCGTGGCGTAGTCCCTAGCTTCGGTAATGCTATTTTGAGAAGATAACGTCTTGGGTATTGTTAATAACCACACCGATATTTAATATAAACTGAGTTGTGAAAGTTATATATTAACGTAAAGAGAACAAAACGAATATCGGCCGTAACCGAGATTGAACTCACTACACGAGTTTGTAGTGTAATTCAAATGTTGTTTGTAGATGAATACTTGATGCTTCACCAGGGCTATTAACGGTGTTTTTATCGTGACGCCATCACTAGACGAGGTGCCTACCACGGCTTAAGAAAGTCCCATCTACACTTGAGAGAAGGATAGACCGCGCGAGTTGCTCAACCTGGTATTTTACCTCGCGGTAATAAAATGCATAATAAAATGGAAATAAATGAAATAATAGAAGGGTTACCAGTAAAAAAAATGCAAACTTAAAAAAAAATAAACAGAGTTTTGTAAATAAAAAATGGAGTAAACATTTTATAACAAATCCTTTTTATACAGAAAATAAGAATATAAAGTTACTTTCATCCATGAAAAGATTCTCTTATGCAAAAACATGTTTGGTGAAGAAGGTTGAGTCAGTAGCCACAAGTCAAAATCTTCACAGTGTGAATAATATTTGTGCGTCAGTTTTGTGTGTGTGTGCGTTGGTTTACCTTGTCCTTGATACTGCGTTTAAAGCGATGCATAGCAATTCGTTTGTGGCCGCCTGACTTTTGCTATGTCGATGTAATGGAGTTACGAGGTGCCTTCAATAAGTTTCCAGACTTTTTTCGTATGCGCACTTTTATTGATAGTACCCACATGAAACTCTAGCCCCCTTCAAAGTAATCTCCTTCGGCTGCAATGCACTTGTACCGTTTCAATAACTTCTTGAAAGCCCATGATATATCGCTTGTGTGAGCATGCCAATGACCCTCCTCACAGCCTTTTTTATCTTCTCAATTGTCTCATAATGACAGCCTCTAAGGTTTTCTTTCAGCTTAGGGAATAACTAACAGTCACAAGGAGCAAGGTTTGGACTATAGGGAGGGTGGGGAGCTGTCTTGATGCACATCTTGGTCAAATAGTCTGTGACAAGGATGGAGTTGTCGACTGGTGCATTTGCGCAAATCTTTCGCATCTTCAGTTTCTTGTGAATAATTGTGTGTACAGTTCCCATATTGACATCAAACTGTGCACTTATTTTCTCTATAGACACACTATTCTTGTCGATGGAATTCTTTATTTGGCCAATCAACTCTGGTGTTCTGACTTCCTTACTCCTCCCACACCTTTCATCATCCCTCACAGACTCCCTGCCTTCCTCGAATCTCTTATACAACTCAAAGTCTGACGTTCGATTCATGCAAGATGGTCCAAAAGCAGTTTGAAGCATTCCATACGTTTCTGTATCATTTTTCAAGTTTTTAACAGAAATTTATTGCATATCGTTTTCTAACGTGTCTTCAGATTGCATTATTTGGAATTCGCCACCTGTTACTACGAGAGCGTATTTCAATTTCTACTTTAGCTGTTCATTTATAAAAATTGGTCAGTCATCTCATAGGATGTATAGCAATAACATACTGAATTTTTTTTTATAAGTCTACCACAATTTTTATTGCCTGTTCAAAAAGAACCTGGAAAATCATTGAAGGCACCTCATATTTTCAATAAACGTCCAATTGTTAAATTTCCACACGGCGTCGCTTCCTCATCTTACGATAAATGGTTACGTTATTTGATTGCAAAAGAGAAGGAATTTCTCGCTTATAATCGCAGAGAAGACACGTCGCAAATTCCTCCATGATGACTCCTTCCAAAAAGCAAGATAAAGAAAACAAACGGATAATATGAAGATGACGGGCGTTGTCATAAAAAATGTTATCAACCAGCATTAAAAATCGTACTTGCAGTTGTTTTAGTGTTTTTGTCGTTTTTAAATTTACAGACGCCAATTCTTTGCATATTTACAATTTTGTTGTCATAAAAAATGCAAATAAAACATGAGAAAACGGCAAGATGCCAAAGTAGAGGACCCTCCAATCATATATTTATATTTATAGGAAATTTTTATCAGTTTGTTGATCAGTCTGCCGGTGATTCTACTGGATAAAGCCTCCCATAATATAACCTCGTCATCCTCAAAGCAGACAAAATGCGGATGGAATTCATTTATATCACTGAGTATTGTACAAATAGATCGCTTCTAATATATTTCCACCTCGATGTAAACTCACATCAATATGTCTTCATACTTCCACGATGCGTTTCACGGTTGCATTTATTTTGCATCCTATGTATACTAAATATAATCATAATCTAACTATAACCCTAACTCGGCGCATGTCTAAAAACATAAAATCAGACTTGAATAAAAAAAGAAAACGTTTTATCATTTAGTCAAGAGGATTGAATACATTTATGTTACTGAATGTTTGCATAAAATATCGCTGCTTTTATATTTCTGTTTACACGTACATTCACACAGATAACTGTCCATCACTCCGCGATGCGTTCTACAGCGGCGTTTATTCTGTACTTTGTGTATGCTAAACCTAACCCAAACCCAACCCTAACTCGATGCATAGCTAGACAGGCGTCATAAAAATAAATCAGTCATGTGCGCGCACTGCGGATGACTGAGGGACTCTCTCTCTCTCTCTCTCTCTCTCTCTCTCTCTCTCTCTATATATATATATATATATATATATATATATATATATATATATATATAATTTATTTATTAAATTGAACTGAAATACATAAGGTCCAAGTATCGAATCCTACCAACACTCAAGCTACGCTGATATGAAACTAAGGCGCGATTCTCGGCCTACGGGCCGAGAGCGTTCAGAAAGCAATAAACGCTTGGTTAATGTCGGTTTTCACCGTCATATCAAACAATTGCTTTCATTTGGACACACTCCCCTAATAAAGGGGGATTTGGTTTTCCCCAACACGTTGGGGAAACAAAACCAGACGAAGTTGGGTAAAAAACAAACCCAAAAGAACCATCCCGCAGTTAAAATTAAGTCCGGAGATATTAAGTTCGCCGCGCACCTGCCACGTGTGCGTTTCATTTCCTGCGGCGTGATGTTTGACCTCATTAAACACGCACCTGTCACATAACTTTTTAATGATTTTATTTCTCACTTCTCTGCCATCGTTGCGTGGCGGGAACTCATCAGTCTATTAACCTCAAAGGGTTCAGGTTCGAGCCTAACTACCTACCAAAACTATTTTATTTTTACACATCCAAACACCGGGGCAACGCCGGGTACCCCGCTAGTATATATATAAAAGAAATAAATAGACGATATAAAACTATATACTAATTACAATAGAAAAATACGAGCATGAAATGTAATTTGGTTTAGCTTAAACATGAAAAAGTAAAGGACTAGTCGTTAAAACTGAAAAGAATAAGGACGAGATAGTCTAGTAAAAAATATAACAACTTTATAACTTAAAACATTGCAACATTCAGAAAGGATTATATAATGTTATAAATTGAATTAAAAAAAATTTCTATATATATATAAGCTCCAAATAAATTTGTTGAGTTTTGTATTATCCTGATAAGTCTCCTCTTAAAAATGTTATCTTATTCTCTTCCTTTAACTCCCCAATATATATATATATATATATATATATATATATATATATATATATATATATATATATATATATATATATATATATATATATACTAGCAGTTCAGCCCGACTTTGCTCGGGCGCTATTTACTATTCATAAGTTTATGTGCATATATATATATATATATATATATATATATATATATATATATATATATATATATATATATTAAAAAGTTTGATTTATGTTCAGGTAACCTACATCTAAAATTTCATATGTTTAGATACAAAATTGGCGGAGGAGTTTGGTAAAGTCTGCAAAGGTCAACTCTTTTAACTTTGACTTCTTGGAAGCCAAAATTTCGCCCCAAAACTGATTCAAAAGCTTGCTGCTTGTCTGAATAGTCTTTATGTAAAATTTGAACTGTTTAGACCCCAAATTGGCTGAATAGTTTGTTAGAGATCGCAAAGGTCAAATCTTTTGAATTTTGACCTCTTGGCAGCCAAATTTTCGTCCAAAAACCGATTAAAAGGCTCGCCCCATGTCTAAATATACTTTATTTAAAATTTCAAATGTTCAGATCAAAAATTGGCTGAATAATTTTGTAGAGACCGCAGAGGTAATTTAAAAAAAAAACTTTGACCCAAATTTTGACCCCTTAACATTTATTGTTTTAGGCTCAAATCAAATTAAAAAGTTTGATCCATGCCCACGTAACCTACATCTAAAATTTCAAATGTTACCCAAAACTGGCGGAGGAGTTTTGTAGAGTTTTCAAAGGTTAAATCGTTGAACTTTGACTCATTAACAGCAAAATTTCTGTCCGAAAACCGAGTATTTTCCCAAATCTCATTGCCCCTTGTGTCAAATCTCGAGTCTATAGACTGAAAATTAACAGAATAGTTTGGTATAGAAATGTACACACACAGACACACACAGAGAAAATTTCACTTTTATAGATATATAGATATATGTATATATATATACTAGTAGGCCGCCCGGCATTGACAGGTCGTAAAATATGCTTAAATATGATATTTTGATTAATGCACATTTCGTATTTATTATTATATTATATTGGACCTAATATATAGTAATCATTAAAAAAAAAAAAAAAAAATACACCACCACCGAGAATCGCAACCAAAACGTTTAGCTTACGATTTACTTTTTCCTTTGACGTTAATGTCTAAGCTATGAAGACATGCTTGCTGCAAGGCTAAAAATTAAAATATTAACTAATAGCTATTACGTTAAACCCTAATCAATTTTCAAATAGCATTTTAGTCGGTTTGTCACACTTTGCGTTCAAATAACGTTTTCGTCGATCTGTCCCTATTATATTTGAAATAGAATGTTCAGAAACGTCCACGCACTTCTGTATGACAAGAAAAACACGCGAAATTACAAATAAAAGTATAAAAAAAACCCTGGAAAGTTCGCCTATTAAGCTCACTAGAAAGAATGGTTGGATCATTCTATCGCTCTAGAAATTACCTTACTCCTAACGCAATCCTCTATCTTTATAACACGCATTCAAGTCCTAAGATGAATTCGTGTTGCCGCACCTGCTGTGTAGAATACTCTTTCCTCTTTTTACGGAGTATGAAACTGACTTTGATATTCTCTTTCCAGCCTCTTTTTAAAAAATAGACGTTACTAGTCTTTCTCTACTCTATCGTTATTTTCACTCGACTAAGCTCAAATCTTTTCATGAGCATTATTTATTTCCCGAATTACCCATTTGTGGAACACACTACTACCAGACTGCTTACCAGCTGACTACAGCATGATCATTTTCAAGTTCAACGTGACAAAAAATCTTGTTCAACTCTAAAGTAATCAAATTCTGCCGACATGTCTCTACGAAACTAATTTCGATCTGACTGCTCAGGCATTTGTTTTGTAAGACCGGAGGGTACTATTTCTTGTACGCTGGCCTTTCTACCGCTACATTCTAACCTTACGTCATATTTTTCCCTGATGGGAGAGAAGTAAATACCTGTGTTTTCAATAATAAAATCTTCATTAAACTTGAGTTTTTTATCGTTCTTGTCTGACACCGCCACTTCTCTTCATCATCGCTGTTTCGTCTAATGATTGCTATACAGATGAAGCATCTTTTCATGCAGAAAACGACACGAGGAGACTGTGCTGAGGGGTTCTTAAAGGTTTTATTTTAAAGAGAATTGATTCGGGAGAGAGAGGCTAAGTTTCTCTTAACTGATTATTTTGTTAATTTCTTCTAAAATGGATGACATGCAGACAGATACTAGGTCGGTGTAACATTTCACACTTAGCAATTATCAAAGTTTTCTTTCTACATTATTGCCCAACTATCTCACGTAACCGATGGAAAACTCGCATTATTCAATATCTCCTGTTCGGCTTCTAGCGACAGACTGATTTAAAAACCTTTGTTTTCTCTCAGCTCGAAAAATTTGACGTCATTCGTCCTTTCGACTCATATCTTGGTTTTGTCTAATTTATCTCACCTCTGTTTTGTCTTGACCTTGCATGTCAGCCATCTTTGATTCAACCCTAAGAATGATTCTGTTTGCAGATTTGTGTCGTCATGATATGCACTCAATGAACCTATGTGAAATCCCATACTAGCTGACCTAATCGCCATTGACACACGGTCTTTAATATGTGATACTCGTGTATTTTATCCTTTTGATTTTTCATTTTTTTCTTCAATCTATCATAAATAAACAATAAAAACTAATAATAAAATAAATAAAACTAATCTGTAAATACAGATTTCCCAATCAGAAAAAAAGATACAAAACGCAAGAAACGTATCGGGAATAAAAAAATAAAACAACAAACCTATTCATATATCTATAAAAGTGAACGTGTCTGTGTGTGTATCTGTGTGTCTGTGTGTGTTCTGTGTATATTTTCCTACGTAATAACTCTGTCAATTTAAAGTCTACAGACTCGAAATTTGATATACAGGGTACTGAGATTTGGGAAAATCTGTGATTGGTTTTCGGCCAGAAATTTGACTGTTAAGGCGTCAAAGTTCGACGATTTGACCTTTGAGAAGTCTACCAAACTCCTCCGCCAATTTTGGGTATAAACACTTGAAATTTTAGATATAGGTTCCTTGGACATGGATCTAACTTAATAACTTGATTTGAGCCCAAAACAATAAATGTTAAGGGGTCATAATAGGGGTCAAAGTTAAAAAAACTGACCGCTTTTGTTTTGCTCAACATACACCTCCAAACGCCTAGGCAACGTCGGGCTGAAATGCTAGTATAATATAGAAGTGAAATATACTGCTGTAGAAAAAGAGGACAAAAATCGAGTTATTTTTGTATTGAAAAATTTGGTAAATAATAGTAAGTTTAGTCCCAATATATGCACAGCAATCTAATATGTGTAACCGTGTTCCATAATATATTTCGAGATAAGACTTCTTTATCAAGTCGTGTTTTCAAATCGCCACAAACTCGCATTGAAACTATTTAGTTGATAGCTGTCGGCTTTCACCATTGACCAACGGATGACGGATAAATAATCTCTACAATGTCTTTATATAAATAAAACATTAACCTCCATATAGTGCCCTATTTGTTTATTTATAAATAAAAAGCGTCGCATTACGCTAAACCGTATCATGCTATATCATTTAACCACAGCACGCAACCCTAGAAGGAGGTATATATATATATATATATATATATATATATATATATATATATATATATATATATATATATATATATACGTTTTACTTTTTTATTACCGTATCTTTCTGTTAAGTTACATTATTGTTTCAGCTACCCGGCCGTTTTTTTGGCCGTCATATTTGCTCTACAATAGTATTGAGCACTTTCTTCAGTTTTTATTATTGTTTCAACTACCCGGCCGTTTTTTTTGGCCGTCATATTTGCTCTACAACAGTATTGAGCACTTTCTTCAGTTTTTATTAATTACCATTTTCACTATATATATATATATATATATATATATATATATATATATATATATATATATATATATGTATATATACGCCATACGACCATACGACATCGCAACATTTCTGTAAAGAAATCTTTTCAAAGTCAATATTGATCGTATAGAAAACTTATGCAATATCGGCATGATATGACCCAACAATATTTATCAATCCGTACCCCTCATCAAAACCAACAATAACAACAAACGTCGATAAAATAATCTCGACCAACTAAATACACACCGCCGAAGTTAACTAACAGATAATTCCTAAGCAATATACACGTACGATTCAGTTGTAAAATTACTCCACGAAGGCTAATATGCCGTAAAACCCAACTACCGATTTATCAAAGTGAAAATGTTTTCTTTTTTATAGTTTTTTTTTAAAATTATTATCTGACTTTATTCAATTAAAGATTACCTGGTTTCAATGTCTTTGATAAACCGATTTTGTCGATAATATTGGATTAAAAAAAATTTTCTATGAAAGGAATATTCAAAAAATAAATTTCTACGGCAGTTGGATTTTGTTCATCTTCGCTTTTATTTTTAATTAGGTTAAAAATCTTTAAATCGATTTTTTTCGTTTTATAAAAGATTTTAATACACAAGATTCCTGAAGCGAATTAGAAAAAAACAGACCAAAATTCTGAAGGAAATAAAATTCTTCTTCTTCTTCTTCTTCTTCTTCTTCTTCTTCTTCTCATTCTTCTTCTTCTTCTCCTTCTTCTTCTTCTTCTTCTTCTTCTTCTTCTTCTTCTTCTTCTTCTTCTTCTTCTTCTTCTGATGGGGGAGTAAATAATGGCTTCTATTTATTTTTCTGTAAAAAGATTTGAAATTCTATTTAGTTTTGTGTGCATTATTGATAGTGGCTGTAACTAGACGAGTATTTGTTGTGAAAGTTTTAAAGGAAGGAACAATAGACTGAAGCCCAATCGAGCATCTGCTACAAGATATCTTTGTCTAATAAAGTCACATATGTTAAATTAAAAAGCATAATATTTTTAAGTGAAATTTCTCAGGAAATAACATAGTAAATAATAATAATAATAATAATAATAGTATGGATAGATTATAAAAAGGCGTTCGACAGGATCCCCCAAGCTTGGATAATAGAATGCTTAAAAATGTATAAAATACCAAGCAGGATCATCAACGTGATAGGAAATGCAATGACAACATGGAGACTGGAATTGACAGCAGATGGACAATACATAACAGAAATCAACATACAAAGAGGCATCTTCCAAGGAAATTCACTATCACTGTTACTGTTCATCATAGCCATGATGCCCCTAAACAATATATTGAGAAAGTACCAAGCTGGATACGTTCTCTAATACAGAAGAAAAAATGACCCACCTAATGTACATGAACGACCTGAAACTTTTTGCAAGAACCGAAAATAAACTAGAGACACTAATAAACACTACCAGGAGTTTTAAGCCAGGATATCCAAATGGAGTTTGGAATGGAAAAGTGGGCACTACTAGTGTAGTTCTAAGAAAGAAGCTTTGTTCATGGAATCCACGTTTTGATTTAGGCACATATAAAGAGTGGGGGAAAGTTTTCACAGTGGATTCAGCTAGACGGGTGTTTTTCGTGAAAAATTGGCGAGGGGGGGGGACCAGAGATTGGAGTTCAGACGAGCACTTGCCATGGAAATAACGATAAAACAAGGATAGGTTCGCAACGTCTCTTCTGTGGGAGAGAGGTTGTAGGGTAGAGAAAAAGGCATCCCCCACTAAGCCACGAAGTCTATGTTGTACTCTGTCAAGGCAGGATAGGCTGTTTTTAGCAGCTCCTGCCCAGATATGGCAACAGTATTCCATCCTTGGACGTACTTGGCTTTTATATAGATAGAGAATTGCATCAGTAGTGAGATATCTTCTGGAGCGGTTGAAGGATCCCACCATCTTTCCAGCGATCTTGGCAACAAACTTGATGTACGTGTTCCATTTCAGATCAGGAGTAAAGGTCAAACCCAGAAGCTTGTCAAAACACGGGGCCTCTCCCAGACGAGAGCCATCCATCCCAATTGATGCCAGATGGGGATCAGATCAGAGCGTTGATGATGTAAGGATAGGAGTTTGGTTTTAGATGCATTAAAGGTAACCAGCCACGTCTTCCCCCACTGAACCACGCGCTCGAGATCAGAGGAGAGAGAATCAGAGAGCACTTTGTCATTTACAGCCTTTGATGTGTTGCCGTAGATGGTCGTGTCATCAGCATAGATGTCAACGAATGATTTAAGTATGTGTTTAGGGAGGTCATTGATGTAGATCAGGAAGAGAGTTGGGCCCAGGATTGACCCCTGAGGGACTCCAGCATTAATACAGCAGGTCTCCGATTTTTGTCCATCGACCACTACTCTTATGAGCCTATCGGAGAGAAATGATTTAATGATTGAGAAAACATTTCCAGTTATACCGTAGCTGGAAATCTTGTGAAGTAGAGATTTAAAAGATTGCGTCTAAGAGACTACCGGCATGAAAAGTAATGTTGAATATATATATATATATATATATATATATATATATATATATATATATAGATAGATAGATAGATAGATAGATGGTGTCTAAAAATAAGAGCGATTGTGTTGGTTGTTATCTTTGGATAGATTCCGGTTGCAAATTTTAAACCAAGGCTGAGGGCTTTTGTCTCGGTATTTGATAGTGGTCGGTTTGTAAGTTTTGTATGAGTTTTGGTCGTCTGATGAAACTCCATTTGCTGTTGAAGATTAGATTGGATAGTTTTCTGTTAAGTTTTCTATTGTGGGTGGAGTTGAAAGATATAATCCGTCCTTTAATTTTAAAGGCTGTATTCTTAGAGATAGAGTGGTTCATAATAAATAATTATTAAAGAGAACAATTTAGACACAGGTTAAACTCGAAATATATATATATATATATTTAAAAAAAAATCCATTCATAATTTCACTTCATTTTATTGTTTTTTATTTTACTTATTTACTGTATTTTATTTTATCAGTGTCTATTTTTAGACCCCATTTTATCACCTCCTATTCTTATTTTTAGACGCCATCTACAGTTACTACGCTATTTTATCTCAATTCAATTATCTTTAATTTTTAAAAAAACCCTTCGTAATCTCGTTTCATTTTATTTACTTGATCTACCACGGTTATATTTCCAGACGCAATCTTTTAAATCTCTACGATATTTTAACTGTTAGACGTAACCCACTACGCTAGTTTACTCTAATTTATTTTCTCTCACCATAAAATGCATATATGTATATAAACATCTAATTCACATAAGGAAAACACGCTGCTCTCCCCCATCATCATAAATAGCCCAAATCTTCCGACTCTCTCGTCAATTACCATCCCTCTTGAAAAAGCCTGCATAAATCGGGCGAAACGTTGACCTCCATTTTATTTCATATCGTCGGATTTAATCCAGCTAAACAATCATTCATTTATATATATATATATATATATATATATATATATATATATATATATATATATATATATATATATATATTCAACATTACTTTTCATGCCGGTAGTCTCTTAAATGGCTTGTTGATGATGCATTTAATCATAGTCTTTACAATCACTTTGTATACCATTCAGCATGTTTTTCCCCTTCAGATGGCGCGTGGCGTTTGTTAACGCAAATCCAACGTAAACAAGATGGCGACCAGTAATCCATTTTAAGGCCGGTGTTTACAAGTCATGATTCTGTTTCTTCAATCATTCATTCTAAAACTGATTCTTATCCCCTTATCAACTTAATCCTCTGATTATTGCGGTATTAGACGGATTAAATGTTTGATTGGTTTCTTAAGTAAAAAACAGATTTTTTCCTTTTGTATCTATTCTACTAGACCTCATACATCCGAGTTCCTCCCTCCACCCCTTAAATAGAACTATTGTAAGCAAATACTCAACTGCTACTAGCTTTTAAAGCATTGATAATTAGTTGAAAAGAATTAAGTTTACATTGTTTTATCAAGTGTTGGATAACAGTGTAAGGGTCGGAACAATATCGACACTTGTTTGTCTAGCCGCACTGAAGCGCTGTGATACAGCGAAACAGTCTATCTGTGGATGAGTATATATATATATATATATATATATATATATATATATATATATACACACACACACAGATCCATTTGCTTGGATATGAAACTGGCGGTACCGATGTTGTTCTGATCTTCTGTAACACACACACACACACACACACACACACACACACACACACACACACACACACACAGTCTTTACAAAGTTACATAGACGACAGCAATTCATACAAGAATGGAAAAAGAGCAAATCACAAAATGACTAGAACCGATTTTTAGACAAATAAAATAGAATGCTCTTTTTCTTATGTGTTGACGTGTAATCTCACTTTCTCGCCGTAAGCAGCTGATAAATAATGCAATGTAATTGTTACATCTGCTCCTTTTCTTTTTTGTTTTTAATAATGGAATTTCTTTACCGATTTTCATTTTTTTATGTGTCTATTTGAAGAAGACAACATGAGTTGCTCAAAATTACCTACCTCGCAACAACAGAGAAAGACTAAATTAATATATATATATATATATATATATATATATATATATATATATATATATATATATATATATATATATATATATTAGTGGCCTGGTAAGGCCTCGGAGGAGACAACCAATCAGTGGTCTGGCTAAGCCACAGAGGCGACAACCAAGCAAAAGAAAAAAAAACAAAAAACAAGCAAAATTTATCACAAAACAACAAAACCGAAGCTAACTTGCCAGGACACTATATTTACAAATGCAGGCAAATTTACGCATATTTTATTGGTTTAAAAATATAGTTTTTTTTAATACCGTTTGTCATAAAATTTTAACGAGAGATTACAATCTTCGAATATATATATATATATATATATATATATATATATATATATATATATATATATATATATATATATATATATATATATATATACCACTGTTTTGGCAATTTTATAACTTCTAAATCTCAGCGACTATTGATCAGAATTTAACAAATAAATGTTCGTTGAAAAGGTAATCATCTGACTTGTATTGGGGGCTATGTAACATTTTCCCTTAAGGGGTCATCCATCATCCAGAACCTATTCTTGGCATCTTTTTATAGCCATAAAATATTTCAAGCATAGTCATTTGTTTTCCTAGTTTTGCATATAAATTAAATTTCAAAATATCTAATATTTCCCTCAAACCTCTGGCCTTGATAGAGGGGGGAGACTAAAATTTGCTGCTATTGTTTCAAATGATCTGAATAAACAGCAAGGGGAGACTTGATTCCAAATATTTCTCATATGTTATATCTTCCCTCTTTGATTTTTTTATACATAAAGTAAATTCCACAGTGTATAAGGATTATTTGATGCTGGAGATATCTATAATCGTACCCTATTTCCAAAAGAGGGGAGATATAACACATGAGAAATATTTTGAATCAAGTCTCCTGTTGCTGTTATTTCGCATCATTTGAAACCATAGCAGCAAGTTTTAATCCCCCCTCCATTGAGGCGACATGTTTTGGGGAATATATATATATATATATATATATATATATATATGTATATATATATATATAGTCTTTGATATATATATATATATATAGTCTTTGATATATATATATATATATATATATATATATATATATATATATATATATATAGTCTTATTTGTAGTATTCCGAATT
The DNA here is from genome assembly GCF_053919585.1 of Euprymna scolopes. Lineage (NCBI taxonomy): Eukaryota > Metazoa > Mollusca > Cephalopoda > Sepiida > Sepiolidae > Euprymna > Euprymna scolopes. The sequence continues at coordinate 18,462,685 of NC_136495.1, forward strand.
TTACTGGGTTTATATAATTCAGTAATCGTTCACATACCAATAAATTTTAAGCCAAAACGAGATTACTTAAACTGTAAGCTACAAAATTACCATATTTCATAATTGAGCATTCATATATTGTTTAAGAAAAACAAGACTTCAAAGAATGGGTTGATAGCAACAAATAGTGTATTTCATCGTTAGTTACAATTCTTTCAAGACTATTCGGACTAATCCAAACATTATGTCGTTTGAAAATTTTCCCAAGAACAGCGTTTCTTCAGATTATTGAAAAAAAAAAAACAACACTTTAACAATGAAACATTATGGAAACCATTTCCCTTATAAGGAAAAGAAAACAAGCGAAAATATTTTTCCTATATCGCATCCTTGCAAAGTATTTTTAAAAAGTTTATATATTTACCTATTTTCGTATCTCCATTTAAAAAAAAATTCAAACCAAATATCATACAACGTTACCACTAATTACCTATGTCCATTTCATATGTTTTATAAATACTATGCTTTGATTTCTTAAATTAATTTTTTTATTTATTTCTTTAATTTAAACAGCTTGAGTTACTTCCCTTTCATCGTTATGACTACATTTTAGGATTTTGGTAGCTTACAATTTAAACTAAACCTTCAAAATTTCGAACTTACAGCGTTATCTCCCTTTCTATATCTAAAATATCCGGTAATCGTAAATCTTCATAGGAAAGAACTAATCGGGAATCGAAAAAATCGGAACTTTTTGTGGTAGCGGAATCGGAAAAAAATTTCTGTCTATTTTCCGATGCCAAAAGACAATTGGCTTTTTTCTTTGATTTTCTATAAAGAAAAATATTCTCCCGCTAATAGTAATAATAAAATAATGAATATATATTAATTTTACAACTAAAACAGAATGTCCAGAAACTAGTCCGTAAAAAAGAAATATATATATATATATATATATATATATATATATATATATATATATATATATATATATATATATATATATACTAGCATGGGTACTTGGCGTTGCCTGGGTCGACATAAAGTTCCGTTTTGAACATATCTACTATACTAAGAATATTAATCAGTTTCATCGTGGGTAACATCGATACCCCCACCACGCACACAACAATTTAAGAAATAAAAGAACAGATGAAAACATGTAAATGTAATCGCCCCAGAAAAGAAAGTACCTGATACCTTCTTCAACAGGTGGGATTCTAACAATAGTAAAAAGCATTTATTTATGGGCGTCCGAAATGGCTACCCTTAAAAATATGCGAAGGGAATGCGGTATTATATCGGTGCACACTTACACATTTCCTTTAACCTATCTCCTCCTTCTTTGCCGTCGATGGCCGTTCAACAGTCGACCAAAGTAAAAGATTCATAAGGAAATATCCTTATCTCGAGAAAGTTCTTCCACCGACAATGAACAGCCGTAAAATAAAATAAAATAAAAATATTAAATTTTCTTGAAAACAAAAAAAAACTAGATTTTTTCCTGTAAGTTTTAAGGTCGTATTGGCTGTAACGAAGATAATAACTTCTTCTGTTTCAGTGTGGAATAATAATAATAATAATAATAATAATAATAATAATAATAATAATAATAATAATAATGATAATAATAATAATAATAACAATACTAATGATAATAATAATAATGATAATAATAATGATAATGATAATAATATATTATAATAATAGTAATAATAATATATTATAATGGTAATAATGATAATAATAATAATAATAATAATGAGTATAATAATGATAATGATAATAATAATGATAATGATAATAATAATAATATATTATAATAATAGTAATAATAATATATTATAATGGTAATAATAATAATGATAATAATAATAATAATAATAATAATGATGATAATAATAATGATAATGATAATAATAATGATAATGATAATATATTATAATAATATTAATAATAATATATTATAATGGTAATAATAATAATAATAATGATAATAATAATATATTATAATAATAGTAATAATAATATATTATAACAATAGTAATAATAATATATTACAATGGTAATAATAATAATAATAATAATAATAATAATAATAAAAATAATGATAATGATAATAATAATATATTAGAATAATAGTAATAATAATATATTATAATGGTAATAATAATAATAATAATAATAATAATAATAATAATAATAATAATAATAATAATAATAATAATAAACGATTCCTCTGAAAGTTTTTCTTTTGGTTCTCTCATGGACAACGTTTCTGACAAAGGGGGAATTGCTGTTTTCTAGATCGAAATTGATCGATCTAACGCGTATCGTTGGCTAGTTTTTGATATTGAACTAGTATTGTTTAGCCCTTTACATCAAATAGCTTCATGCCTTGTCCGGTACGATTTCCATAAAAAAAAAATTAAATTCAGATAGCCTTAAGATAGCTTACTGCTAGCACATCTGTAGGTTCGTTGTTCAGTTCACTCTTCTACTTTGAAAAAGAGATTCTAGAGAAGAGATCAACTCCCACTAGATTACGAAGTAGATTTTGTAATTTGGAAATGCAACAAAGCTTGTTCTAAACAGCACCTCTTCAGATATGACAGCAATACTTTATCTTAGGACGTATCTTATTCTTATACAGGTAGAGAATTCATGAAAACCGCTTTTTCCTTTTTGATCGGACATGACCGCAGTGTAGTTTTCGAGGCAAACATGAAAGACAGACGCTAATTGGCGGAATCGGACATGGCGCTTCTCACAATATTTACATTCAACCGAATCGTCTATTTATCTTTGATCGTGGTTTCGGGTTAGCGAGTAGAAGGTACTTTTCAGCGGGTAGCTTATGTGGGGAGGAGAAGGCGTCAATTAGAGAGAGAGAGAGAGAGAGAGAGAGAGAGAGAGAGAGAGAGAGAGAGAGAGAGAGTGTGTGTGTGTGTGTGCGTGTGTGTGTGTGTGTGTGAGAGAGAGAGAGAGAGAGAGAGAGACTCAGACTCTTCTACCCTCTACTTCCTGCCTCTTTCTATCCACGCATACATTCACCTGTGCTATTCACAGAAAGAGAGAGAGAGAGAGAGAGAGAGAGAGAGAGAGAGAGAGAGAGAGAGAGACTCTTCTACCCTCTACTTCCCGCCTCTTTCCATCCACGCATGCATCCACCTGTGCTATTCACAGAGAGAGAGAGAGAGAGAGAGAGAGAGAGAGAGAGAGAGAGAGAGAGAGAGAGAGAGAGAGAGAAACCTCGAACAATCTCAAAGCGCAACCTTTTTCTTCGTTATTGATAGTTCCAATGAATGACCTTTTGAAAGGTTTCTGGTAATTTACGTCACCCAAAAGGGCCGCCATAACTAGCAGGCCACCCGGCGTTGCTCGGTCTCAAAATCCGCTTAGATATGATATTTTAATTCATGCAGATTTCGTATTTATTATTACAGTCAATTTTTTTCGATTATTATATTGTACCCAATATGTAGTAGTAATTTCAAAAGTTTAAAACATATATATGATTTCAGTTCCGTTAGTTAGAATCGAAACAAAAAATATACAGCGAAACAGTATACTATGTGGATGACTATAATGCTCCTTATCTTGAGTCGAGCATATTGAGAAGTGATACACGAATTACCATTAGCATATTAAGCGATGCTCTTTGTGTAAATAAATCGAGCGGAGGTATTTCGGACGATGTCAAAATATCGTTAATTTACTACTCGCACGATTACTAGTCGCCGATTAGCGTAATGGTTAGAAGCCTTAGCTGTTGTACAGGCGGTCGAGTTTCGGTCCTGGCTTGGGGTAGTTGCCTGTCTAGCCGCACTAATGAGTTGTGATAAAGCGAAACAGTACTGAATCTCTCTCTCTCTCTCTTTATATATATATATATAGTATGTTCATCATATAAACATCATTGGTTACATATGTGCATACATTTCGATGCCATTCACTCTCAAAAGACAAAGGATACCCCTGTAAGGCAGCTGTGCGTGTAATTGTGAGGCAAGGGTTGCGCAATCACCAACCACACCTCTCCTGAATCGGCACTGTTTGAGTCCAGTGGCAAGGAGAAGTCCAGGACGACTTGAAACAATGTCGAGATAAGCGGAGAGTACATACAGCACCTGGAAGTCCCAAACGGTCATCCATTTAGCACTGACCAGGTTCAACGTTGCTTAACTTCGGTGATTCAGCGGTGTGTCAACGTGATTATGCCGTACAATGTGCATACATGTTTCAGTGGAATCCTAATTCAAAGAAACGACTTCATCAGACCAAAACAGGAGCAATATTTATCGAAACCAACCTTCTAGCGATCAATGTTAATTTTTTTAAAACTAAAATGAGTATATCGCGTCACCCTACACTAACGATTCCTGAAAGGATGAAACACTAGTGTCTGGAGGTATTAAAAAATTATTTTTGTAATAATTATTTCAGCCCCTTTAATAAGCTCGTTTCTTATTGTCGAGCACTTTAAAGTTAAAATAGAAAGTCGGTCACTTGAGTTCGCATGCGCAGATCATGATGTTATAATCATTAGATCACTATGGCAACGTGGACTTAACATCAGCATCAAAATTAGCAAACAAAGCAAACAAAAAGTCATCTTTTATTAAGTATGATTTCAATGAAAGAATGAGAAAAAATAGTTTTCATTTTGATAACAGAAAAGATTATTACTCGGTTTTCAAATGTTTTCACCTGGCTACCTCCTATATATATATATTCCTTCGTAATCTCGTGTCATTTTATTTATTTAATCTATCACCGCTATATTTCCAGACGCAATTTTTTAATCTCTACGATATTTTAACTTTTAGACTTAATCCACCACACTAGTTTACTATAATTTATTTTCTTTCATAAAATGTATATACATGTATATATGACATCTAATTTACATAAGGAAAACACGCTGCTCTCCCCCATCATTATATATAGTCCCAATCCTCCGACTCTCTCGTCAATGTCCATCCCTCTTGAGGAAGCCCGCATAAATCGGGCGAAACGTTGAGTATTCAGGTCCTTCCACCTCCATTCTATTTCATATCGTCGGATTTAATCCAGCTCAACAATCATATATATATATATATATATATATATATATATATATATATATATATATATATATATATATATAATGATGATTGCTGCATCTTTCCAGATGATCGCCGTCACATTGAGTTCTCCGAATCTCGTCGTCCATGCCATCTCAGATGATTATGCACTCCCACCGCAGATTTTCACATATATATGTATGTATATATATATATATATATATATATATATATATATATATATATATATATATATATATATATATATATATGTATACACGCATTGCCTTGTGGGCCAAGGTTATTTAACCAAAGTCTAAGGGTGAGGTAACCCTGACAGAAACCTCCAGACGAGCTTAGGCCCTGTAAGCTGCAGCATATATGACCCACCGGCATGTGGCATATGCTCTGATACCCAGCAACCTAAGTTCCAGTCATAGATCAAATGGCATGGTGGGTGGAGAGGGCTCTGTAAGCCGTGGTGAAGGCAACCTCCCTAGGAGAAGGAAAACTCTGATATAAAACCTGCGATGACTGCTGCATCCAATGATGTTGACTTGCTCTTCTTTTTGGATAAATGTGGCAGTTGTTTAGAGAGTGGGATTGTCTCGATGCAAAGTCTTTCCCCACTATAACAATCCTCATGCACAGGCATTGCTCGATATAAATTAGATACACTTTTTACCATCTTGCGTATCTTTATAGCAAAAAAAGGCTGGCTGTAGCCTAAAACGGCAAAATATTCAGTGAAGTTGGAAAATATGATTATAAACGTAAATGGCAATAAGGGAACTGGAATTTCCAGGGCCTGGACCGGCACGTGTTTCAGGGCTCCACAGCCTGAACCCGGTCGTCATCATGCTACTGCGAGGAAATATATGACAATGACCATCGGCATTTGGAATGTGCGGACGCTGCTTGACTTGCCGTCAGCAATAATGCATCCAGAGCGTAGATCTGCTCTTGTATCTAAGGAACTTCAACGTTATGACATGGACATAGTTGCTCTGTCTGAGACTAGGCTGGCTGATGAGGGACAGTTTTCTGAGTTGGCTGGGGCCTACTCCATTTTCTGGAGCAGTAGAGTGGACGGTTGTAAGAGGGAATCAGGCGTGGCTTTTGCTATAAAGGCATCAATCCTTTTAGCCTGGAAAAACTTCCCTGTAGTGTGAGTGACCGGATCATGACTATGAGGTTACCTATGGTAAATGGTCGTTATACAACTTTTTTGAGTGTCTATGCACCCATTATGGATGCAACAGAAGATGAAAAGGTTGCTTTCTACTTTGCTTTGTGCAGTATAGTTAGACGCATTCCCTCTGGGGATAAGATCTGCATTCTTGGGGATTTTAATACTAGGGTGGGAAGTGATTTTAAAACCTGGGATGTGCTGGGTAAACACGGAGTGGGCAAGTGTAATAGCAATGGTCTGATGTTGTTGCAGTTTTGTTCAGAGATGGGTTTTAAAATCGGTAACACCGTGTTTCAGCAGAAGGACAAATACAAGACGACCTGGGTGCATTCTGGTTCCAAACAATGGCACTTGATAGACTATGTGTTAGTCAGAAAACGTGAGATGAGGGATATCTGCAGTGTTCGTGTCATGCAGGGTGCAGAGTGCTGGACCGACCATCGGTTGGTCCGTGCAAAGATTAAGTGTGCTGTGAAGCCCAAGATGAGGGGAGCTAGTGTGACTATCCCAAAGCGACAATGTTAATACACTGCTCACCCATGAATTTGCGAAGGGCCTAGAAAAGGTGACCTAAAAATTGTCTACCCTTTTATTAGCTGGTCGGCTTTGTGCGGTCGGCGGCTGCTCTATATTTGCAGGAGAAACAAGATAAAGTTGAAGAAAAATAATAAACAAGGAAAATCAAAATTTTATTAGGAGAGGAATAACCTAACTGTTGCTACGTTGAATGTGAGAACTTTGCTAGATGTCCTGGATAGTGAAAGACCTGAGCGTAGGACAGCTATTGTTACAAGAGAGCTCGCTAGGTACAGCATAGACATTGCGGCATTGTCTGAAACACGATTGAGTGGTGAGGATCAATTGGTAGAAGTGGGCTCGAGATACACCTTATTTTTGTATATATATATATTTATATATATATATATATATATATATATATATATTTGCTGGGTGTTTATCATGTCCGTTTGTCGCTGTAACGTAAAAATTCTTCTTTTTACATATAAGAAAGAAAGTTTTTTTTTAAAAGAAAGTTTTTTTAGGATCGAATGTTTTCGATTTTCTATGCTTATTGGATAGTTTTCTGTACTTAATATAAGAGCACAGCTTGACATATAAATTACCTTTGTTTTAAAGTTTCGATACACATAAGGAGGGAAATTCACACACACAAAGTGACTTTTATACAATAGTATATACACACTTACACACGCACGTGCGCGCGCGCGCACACACACACACACACACACACACACACACACACACACACATATATATATATATATATATATATAAACCAGTTCAGGTTTCTTATATACTGTTACAGAGTCATGATTTAAAAAGTAAAAGTGTTTAAGTGCCATCAGCTAGAATCGAAACCGAAGCATTCAAAGCTGGTGACGTTACCACTGTGACAACGTGACACGCATATGAATAAATTAAAAATTGAATTTAAACTAAGATGAATGTACAAAATGTTTAACAATTTTTTTTCAATTTCGACATATCTGCATCTTCTTGATGTTTTCCCTTCCTTTTCCAGAATATACGCGATTCATCAACATTGGCTACAACGTCCTTTCCTTTCAATTCCTTCTAGTTGATTAATAAGAAGTTTTTGGTTATTCTCAAACAGTCTAATCTACCGATATTGATCAATTCTGTCACTGTAGCGTTTTACTTTGGCAGATTTAGCTGTGATACGCTGATTCAGATCTTCGATTACTGAAAACCTTTTTGTTGCATGTTAGATTTTTGATTTAGTCTATCGAATCAGCTCTGACTTTTGACTTTGCCTTCTACGGCAGCTTGTATTGTACTTGGGTCCTTTCGAAGTTGCTTTATTTGCCAATTTAGACGTTTCCGCCACCCGGGGCTCCTTTTTTTTTTTTTTTTTTTTTTTTACGTTTTCCCACTCCAAGCTACATTGATACAGTATTAGCAGCAGCTTTAATGATGTTAATGCTCTGTTTTCAATTATTTACTGGAAAAAATGTCAGAACTTCATTCACGTTGGTAGTGATAGATTTTAGTCTTCTCCCATTCATAAATCGGACGTTCGGCGGATATTCTAAATTGCCAACTTTCTCTTCAAGGTGGGTGAAATTTAGAGAGAGGGGTGAAAAGAAAAAAATTGCAATTAGGTGGGGGTGGGGATCTTGGAGGCTTCCTAATCGGGGGGGGGGGGCGATGGAGCACTCACTCAGCTAGCTAAGAGGTTAAGGATAAAATTACACTTGACGGAACTGCGCGTTCCACACCTAGGCGGGAAATACGTATTCAAATTTGGCTCCTTTTCATACACACAGACTTGCTACATGTATCCATCTTATGTCAAATGCCGCGCGATGCAGCCTTCTTCTATCACATCTGATCTTCACCCGTAGTTGGTGTTTAAAGAAAGCGATCAGAAAAAGACAACAACCCCCGACCACCTTACAGACGCGACGTCCAATTCACCATTCTCGCCACGGCCAGGATCGTAATGTAAGATACTACACTTTGATCTTGATCCGAAGGCCAAGAATTTGATTGTTGAAAGGTTGAATATTTTCATTTACATTTTCAGTAGTTCCTTCTACTTTCGTCAATTATTCATCATCATCATCATAATCATAATAATAATAATATTAATAATAATAATAAAAAATAATAATATCTTGTTCATCTTTTTACAGTAACGCAAATCAATCTAATAACCGACCAAAATCTTTATAATTGGAAGAAAAAACATGAACATTTATTCATAAAGGGAAGGTAGAGAATAGTTAACAGGGACCCACCACAATGTTAAAAATGCTGTTCTAAATAGTAACATTATTATGTAGAAACACATTTTGGACATGGGATGGGCTTTGTTAACTATTCTGTCCCTAAAACTGTTTTCTTATTTTGCATACCAATCGTCGATTTTTTTTAATCGTTTATGAAAATTTCAGATGGCATTAACGATGAACAAATGTAAATGATATTTGTTTTAAAAGAAAAACAAATCTTATCTCACAATTTTACATCAATTACAATTTTCAATTAATTGCAATTTTCAATTAATCACAATTTTCAATTAATCACAATTTTCAATTAATTACAATTCTCAATTAATTACAATTTTCAATTAATTACAATTTTCAATTAATTACAATTCTCAATTAATTACAATTCTCAATTAATTACAGTTTTCAATTAATTGCAATTTTCAATTAATCACAATTTTGAATCAATTACAAATAAAACATTAGAGAAACATATTTAGAAAGATCTTGTGATATACACCTCACTCCCAAGTGTACTTTTACGGTTGGCAAAATATATGCGGATATTACAGCGAGTGGAACATTAGAGTCATTTGAACATTTTTACAAAGCATCGAATCTTTCATTAAATGCTAAGAAATTTTAAAAGAATCGGAATCGGCACTTTTATCGGAATCGGAAATTTAGAAAAGAATTGGTAATTGTATAGAAATCAGGGATATATATATATATATATATATATATATATATATATATATATATATATATATATTAATCTAATTTATAAAATTCACTATGTCTGTGTCTGTCTCCCTATTTTCAAACTATGTCTTTCGAAACTATAAGTCGCAGAGCGGCGCTAGGGGCCTCAAATGATTGGACTTTTATGAACCGTTCTTTTATGGTTTTTTAGCTGGTCAAAATAGTTTTTAAGGGGTCAAAAATGGAGTCATAATTAAAAAAAAAGTCGTTATACAATTTGTACATTCATCTTAGTTTTTTTAATCAGTTCATGTGCGTGTCACGTGGTACAGTAATAACGTCACTAGCTTTGAATGCTAAAGTCTTGCTTTCGGTTTCGATTCTAGCTGATTGATTGTATCCAAGTACATTTTGGACTTTTGAAATCACGACGACTCTATAATAATATACACGAAATCTGGACAAATTAAAATATCATATTTAAGCGTATTTTACGACCGGGCAAAACCGCCCCCCCACTCCGCTAGTTTACAAATATTAATATAAAATGTAAATACTTACGGATACAATCTTATCTTGACAAAAACACTCAGTATTCGAGATAGAGCCTCAGCGTACGAAATGGATGTAAATAATGAAAATAAAACTTACAAAATTTATTGTTAAAAAATAAGGAACGTTCCTTGTTTTTAACAGCAATGTTTGTTTTTTTTGTTTTTGTAAATCAATATGGAGAGTAGGGAGAGCCGACGTTGTCCGGGATTGAATGAGGATCAACAGATGTTTCACACGTCCAATAATTTATTGTTATCAAAATGGGTGAAATCGCTCATTCGTCCATCGAATCAATCGATTGCCTGCTCTGGGCAGGAACTCACGGCGGTGCACGGGGAGGAAGCTTTACCTGCTTACCCACAGTGACTTAATGCGCAATTCATTGTAGTCTACATTGCACTGCAGAGAACCTACTGTTGATTTATAGAATTTATTTTTATATAATGACTTGGATTTCAATTGCAAAAGTCAAAATGGTTCAATTGTGCCTTTAGGAGAAACCTTCACTTAAACGCGCCCCTGTTGTATCAAGAAACTTACTGTTGATTTTATACGTCGAGCTCTTCTGCTTGTGCAGTGATATACTTCTCAAACACACACACACACGCACACATGCATATATATATATATATATATATATATATATATATATAGTCATCCACATACAGTACTGTTTCGCTGTTTCACAGCTCATCAGTGCGGCTAGACAGGCAACTACCTCAAGCCAGGATTGAAACCCGACCGTTTATACGGCAGTCAAGGCTCCTAACCATTACGCTATTGGCGGCTGCTTGAACGAGTAGTGAGTTTAACGATGTTTTGATATCGTTCGAAATACCTCCGCTCGATTTGTTTACACAAAGAGCGTCGCTTATATGCTAATGGTAATTCGTGTTTCACTTCTCAATATGCTCAACTCAAGGTGATACGTTATATATATATATATATATATATATATATATATATATATATATATATATATATATCCGAGTCATTCAAAAAGTAAATCTTCCTATTTTTAGCTATCATTTGACACATGTTTAGTGTCAGCGAAATTTCACTGATAAACATTATCAGTTGCCTGAGAGCTATTTATTTATACATCGACTGATGCATAAGAGCTAGTAACAGTTGGTGATTTCACTTACCCGAGAGCTCAACGCAAGAAGAGGAATCTGAAAGCTTGTTCATGCGTTTCTGTTTTTTTTTTTCCAATTTTTTTTTTTAATATCTCTTGCTATCTATCATTATCGTTATTATCTGCCTGCCTGTCTATCTATTTATCTTTGATCATTGGTATTCACGCGTTACACATAATGCTTCTTAGCCGGAATTCCAGATGGAATATACTTAACACGTCTTATGAAAGCCTTTCCGACAGTGATGATTTTAGCATGAGACGAAAGTCTATACCACTTGAGGATTTGAGTAGTTCCAAGTATAAGGATGATAGGCCACACAAAGAACCTAATCCGTATTAGCGGGATTTTCCCTTACTTTCCTCTCTCCCCCTCTCCCTCCCTCCCTCTCTCTCTCTTTCTCACACCCTCACACACAGATACACATACACACATGTGTATCTGTGTATACACATAAATAAATATCTCTACTTATATACAAAAGGCACTATGTGTGTGTGTGTGTGTGTGTGTGAGAGAGAGAGAGAGAGTGGTAGTTTCCTATGGACTCGAAAACGGCTGGGCCGATTTATTTAAAATTTTCACGCAGTTGTACTTTATGACCCTGGAATTGTTCTTAGATAGGTTTTGTGTCGGAATACCTCCGATAATTATCGAAGATCGATAATCGAATATATCCCAATAAAGAAGAAACAGTTCGATTTTAACCAAAGTTTACACCTATATACAATCTAACGCCACAAAGTGCATTTAAAACCTTAATTCAAGCCAATAAACAAGCCACTGCAGAGAAGTATGTGAGCTTCTTTCCGGTGCACTGGAGTTGGTCCTTGACTAGATCAGACATTCGATTTGATTAACAAAGAGGCGATTTCACCGATTTCGATGAGAATAAAAGTATTGGAAATGTATCACATTCGTTGATCCTTATTCAATTCCCAATCGCCATTTTGTTTTCACTTTAGACACTCGCTAAAATGCGAATGCAACAAAAGAAAATATTTAAAGTTAGCTGAAACTGAATTAAAATAAAGTATTGTGATAGTTATTGATAATGTTAAGGGTTAAGATTAGGGTTAGTGTTGGGGTCAGGGTTAGAAAAGAAAATCGAAAATCGAGGTGTTTTGCGCAAAAGAAATAAAGAATCGATGTATTCTTGAGTAATAACGTTATAGGTTTTGGTTGGTTGTTTGGTTTTTGTTTTACGGCATATCAACCCTTTTCAGGTTATTTAATATCGAGTCCAAAGATTTTGAAGAAAATTTTTGTAATAGAATATATTTGTTGTTTTAAAGTCAAATTCTATTTAACCCATAGTTGGGACCTTAACAGGTACTACCACTCCGGGTCAGAATGGACCTGGGAGCAATGGCAATTAAAGGGTGGCTTCACACTCCCCAAAGCCCGCAAGTTGGAGCCTCACCATTGGATATAGATAACTATTAGAGAATACATTGGATAATAAAGGTCTTAATATCATAAAAACAACTTGTCGGCGATTATTATAAATGTGGCATTCAAAACAAACTCGAATAATTCTGAGAATCAAATTTTGAAAAATGAGTTGGTACACATCGGCAGTTTGACCAAAATAATTCTTGAATATAAAAGTATATGTTTTATATACGTAGGTAAGCAATTTACGATGAGAAAGAGTCGAGAGATCGATTTTTCTAAATATGTCCTTTTAAGCAAAAATAATATTACTTGATTGTCATGTCAAAAATAGTAATATATCCCAAAATTACGAAAATTCGTCCCGTAGAAAATGATTTATAGTTAAAAGTAATTTTTACAGAAAATTGGGTAAAATTGTATTTTTCGTAAATGTTAAAAAGTAGACCGTGAAGAGTCCACACACGGAATATAACTCGGAGCGGATATTTTTATGGCTTCCAATATTTCTAACCTGTACTGATAGATTTTTTTATACTAAAACACATGATAGCAATTGTTGTACTCGATGAAGCACCCATTTCACATTGGCTAATCGAACTTAAAACAGAAATGAAAGTAATCACGATCACGTGGTATCAGTCGGCTTTTTTGAAAGTATGGAAACATCGACAAATATTGCAAAAATGTAAAAACTACATATTATGCAAATTGATGTTTAATGGCTTCCGTTATTAAAAAAAAGACGACAACTTTGCTATCAGAGAAATAAATACATTGTTATATTTTGTTATATTTAAGCTATTGCAGTTAGTACATTTTGAAAGTTTTTTTTTATTTACATATATTTTTAACGTAGATTATGACAGAAATAAGCATTTCTGAAAAAATGTATAATTTTTTTAGATAACCCTTTTTAAGACTTTAAATTTACATTCAAATTTTGTCAACGAGTTTACTGGATATTTCCAAATGACCTCTTTCAAAGTTTGACAATTGAAGCGAATGCAATTTTCCAAGTAATACTTGCCAAGAAATAATACTACTGAATATAATTGTTTTTGGAATTTCTGAATTTCCTCCTATAAATTGCGACTGAATTATCTTAGAGTATTAAAAAAATAAACCAAACTTCACCTGGAATTTTTCGATTAATAATATTAGAGTGAAATAATATTTCAAGAGTTTGGATATTAACTTTAGTGAAAACAATATTGACTGTTGGCATAGTGTATGTTAATATTAACAACTTTCCCTAAGGGGTGTACACACTTTTATTGGGAGGAGTTTATATTTTAATGGTTATATTTTGAATTATTTTGAGGAGAAAATAAATTAACCCTGTTATATAAGTGCGCATTGTATCAAAGTGTCATTTTGTCAGTGTTGTCTCATGAAGAGATATTCTTAAGTATTTGCAGAAATGTGAGGGCGTATTCACTTTTGTGATACAGTGTGTGCGTATATATATATATATACATTTATATTATATATATATATGTATATATATGGTCTGTTTATTATACAATTATTGGTTACATATGTACATACATGTTTCAGTGAAATTCTAATTAAAGGATAACACCTCATAAGACCAAAAGTCTGATGATCCTTGAATTGGGACTCCACTGAAACATGTATGCACATATGTAACCAATAATGTTTGTATAATAAACAGACTATATATATATATATATATCAGCTCTGTTCTGCACTGAGCACTCTTTAATAATCATGTGAGTTTTATTGAATTTACATCTATGAAACCAATCGTTAAACCATTACACGCACACACACACACACACACACACACACACACATATATATATATATATATATATATATAGATAGATAGATAGATTTGTATATATACATGTATATATATATCTCCCTCTCTCTCTCTCTTTCTCTCTCTCTCTCTCTCTCTCTCTCTATATATATATATATATATATGTATACATGCATATGTATATATAGATCTATGTATATACATATGTATATATACACATGCATATATATATATGAGAGAGAGAGAGAGAGAGAGAGAGAGAGAGAGAGAGAGAGAGAGATGTGTGTGTACGTGCATAGATAGGTGCATGTATTATTTTTTAAGTATGATCCCAGATTCCAGGCCCCCTACAATGAAATAGTTGAATTTTCCAGACCTGATCATAAGAACTTTCTCTTTTTTTCAAAACTATTTTTTTTTTTACAAAACATAGTTGTTAGATGTGTTTTAGTGGAACTTCTCTCATCTCCATGGTTCGATAAAGCTAAGTCCATTCCATCTCCCGTGGCATCGTAACGTTTACCCTGTTTTTTTGTTTGTCTGGTTATGCAAAGGGAATTAGCAAATCACAAGAGGTCAACCTGGGCACTTTTCCAAATTCAGCAGATTATTGTAGTTACGCTGTATTTCGATTCACATGCTTCTTTGGGGATTTTGCCAAAAAGTGTGTGTGTGGGGGGGGATTCAAAGTTTCTTCAAAAATATTCCAACGACCGTGTGTGTTATTTTTGGGATTAAAAAAAAGCTGGAGTGTTAATTTGTAATATTAAAATTACCCAAGCTACAGTTCTCATCTTGGATTTTATTATCACAAGGTTTCGGCCGACATAACCTCTCACCTTCTTCAGGTGCATCTGGCTGAACTCGGGAATCTGTATGGAATTTTGAACAGAACCCGTTATTTAAGTGTAGCTCCAGTGCCTCACGGCCCGCCACGTTTTTATTTCTTTTTCATTAAAAGTTATCAAGTGAGTTGCTACCAGTCCCGATTTGCTCCCCCCACTACCACGAGGGCAGAGTTAGACACAAGTTCGATCTTGTAAAAAAATGTAGCTCCCCCTCCCCTAAAGAGTCCTCCTGGAGTTCTCCTTCATTTGCCAATATCAGAAAAGATGAACTGTAGTATAAGAATAATAATAAAAAAAAAATGCTACAACTGATTTCTAACCAATAATAACCGGTAAAAAATCTACCGAAATGTCCAGAACTTTCCAGCCCTTTCCGGTGCATTGTAATGAAGTTGGTCTACTCAAACCAGCTGTTTACCAGTGACGTATTGTTGATAACGGGCGGTGTTTTTTTCTAAAATTCGAGTGACAATAATTCTCCTCAAGATTAGTACAGTTCCTTTTCAAAGTCTTGCCGATGACATTCTTTTTCAACCTTCTTGTTAGTTAAGATCTCCCAATCTCGGCTTCTTCTGACGTGCCACACAATGCATTTATTTGACCAAATTTGAACTCGTCCTAATACTGTACATCTATACTTCTATTTATATATCAGAACTTGAAGTGTATGAGCGATCTCTCATTTCACGCTTCACAGAGGGTTCAAAACAAAATGGCGGCAGCAACATCCCCCCAGCGTGTCGAGTCGGTTGGTTCATTTGCGCATGCTGTCCCATAAGCGGCAATGACGATAGCGATCCAGCGACAGCCCGAAAACCACCACCACAAGCGTCAATGGCGACTATGGTAGGCTCCAACAGAATAGAAAGAGACGCCTTTCGTAATATTGTGATGGCACTAGTTGTGATTCCAGCTTGAAAGTTGTTTTTTGTTATCCCATGGAGACAGTATGGCACGGCCAGTTGTTTGAGCAAGCACGTGAACCACTGCTCCGATCGCATGGTTCCTCTTGCACTGGACGGTGCAACCGTGGCCACGTCTGATGTTGATAGGATAAGACTTACCTGTCTCACGGCAGTTATAAATTAGTCGTACCACTGTTGTCAGTGTGAGTGTTATTCACAACATTTTAGCCGAAGTTGGGGAAAATAGAAACGGACATGCACATGACCTACCTGTGAAGCGCCAACGTGTCTGCTTGTCATGCGCGTTTGAGAGGAAAAAGAAAGATGGCGTCTGTGATATTTAACATAAACGGTCTCGTGTAATCTCGCGAGATTCACGTGGATGAATGTAATATAAAGCAGGTCGCTTGGAGGTGTGGGGAGAGAGCTTTGGCTGTTCAGACGCTAAACAGGTGATGTTACAAGACAGACGGTTACTAAGTGCATTGAGACGAGTGAAGGAAGTTCCAGTTCTACATATAAATTATTCGTACCACTGTTGTCAGCGTGAGTGTTATTCACAACGTTTTAGCCGAAGTAACATCTGACCTTGTTCATGTGCGTCTTCGTTCTGGTGTAGAGAATAAAAGAGAACTCACCATGCTGTACCTATTTTACCAACTTCTAAAGACTAAAAGAATACCTGGTTTGTTCACGTATACTTAAACTACCTTGTAAGGAAGAGAACTACCACGACTTATGAATAGAACATGTTTTGTATAACTTTACTGTTCTTGAACTGGAAAGGTCACCAAGGAAAACACGGACACAAAAATGACATAGGAAAGGTAAACTATATTGAAACAAAAAAAAACAGTATATACAAAAAGCAACCGTCGTAGTAAGTACCACCAAAATGGCAAACTACGAAAGTACACTGGCCAGTATTTATCACTCTCTCCCACCTCGAGAGAATGTGACACAAAATCGGAAGATGGGAAAATGGCCAGCATCCCGAGAGAAGGAGCACCCAGGCTCTGCAAAACTAAGTCTGAGTAGCCCCGTCGGCATTCCTCGTTGGGGGCGCATCAGGCAAAAAGCGATAAACTTCCTCAACTATTCTTCTATCTTTGTATGTGTATTAGTTTTTGCATTCAAGGATTTTCCTTAGTATTTCAGTTGTTTTTATTTATTTATTTATTTTTTTTTTTATTACATTTTCACCCCAAACAAGGCAAATTGCCACTTTGGTGTAGGGGGCTACTATCAGGGGCAACAACTACTGGGGTACTATGTAGGGATTTGGGCAGCAAGGTGTCGGTTCACGTTACACTTGAACTTCTGCACGTCAGTACTGTTGGGGAAGCAGGGACCTGGAATGGAATTCCAGAGTCTTGCGGTTCTGGGGAAGAAACTATTGGAGTAAAAAGATCTTTTACATCTAGGGACCTCTACAGTGTGGGGGTGGGATCTAGTAGCCTGTCGGGTTTGTCGAGGGTGCTCGCGTCGTGGGGGCACAAGTGATTGCAGTTCATCAGAGCATTCACCACTAAAATACTTGTAGAACAGGCAGAGGGATGCAACATTTCGTCGATGGGACAGAGGCTGAAGCTTAGATGCCAGTTCAGGGCCTATCAGATTTGCGACTCTCTTTTGAACCTTGTCAAGGAGCGAGAGACTAGTAGCAGATGCACCAGCCCAGATGTGGCAGCAATACTCCATACATGGGCGAATGGTGGCCTTATAGAGGTACAGGATACTTTCGGGTGTTAGTAGTTTTCTAGCACGGTAGAGAGAGCCTACCTTTCTTGCAGCGGCCCTGGCAATGCCTTCAATGTAATTGTTCCAACTCATGTTTCCTGTGAACGTTAGGCCAAGGAGTTTGAAAGATGGACTCTCAGATAAAGGGTCGTTGGCCATTGCTATTGGTGGTAGAGAGGGTTTCTTGTAATTATTGAATGAAACTAGTTTAGTCTTGGCAGCATTGAACGCGACCAACCACTTTTGTCCCCATTCCACTACAGATTGGAGGTCTTCCTCTAGTGTTTCTGCCATTTCTTTAGAAATGTGTTCATTCGTCTTCCTGTCGTGTCTGCCATAGAGTGTAGTGTCATCAGCATATATACCCATCTCAGAGGCAATGTTGTCGGGGAGGTCATTTATGAATATCAGGAACAATAGAGGTCCAAGGATAGAACCCTGGGGCACTCCCGCATTTATATCATATTGTTTAGATGTGCGACCGTCGAGGACTACCTGGATTTTTCTCTTATCTAAGAAGGATTTAATTATGTTAAGTATTCTACCAGTGATACCGTAAGATCTAATCTTCCTGAGGAGACCCTCATGCCATACCCTGTCAAAAGCCTTAGATATATCTAGAGCTACCGCTCTGCCTTCCCCCGCTTTGTCCAGTGATTGGTATATACGTTCAGAGATCACGGTGAGGATGTCTGCTGTGGAACGGGCTTGTCTAAATCCATATTGTTTGTCAGTCAGTAGTTTAGCATCTGTAAGATGATGGACTAGAGCATGGTTAATTATGGTCTCAAATATTTTGGCAAAAAGTGGGAGGAGGCTAATGGGGCGATAATTTGATGGGTCTGTCCTTTCGCCAGAATTCTTGAATACTGGTACAACAGAAGCAGTTTTCCAACAGCCCGGAAAGCAAGCTTCATTAAGACATTTGTTGTAGAGTTTGGAGAGAACTGGAGCTACTTCGGCTGAGCACTTTTTTAATAGCACAGCTGGGATAAGATCGGGTCCACATGCTTTTGAGGTGTCAAGGTTTTTTATGATAGCATGCACCTGAGCAGGGGTGGTTTTCAGATCGTCTAGTGTGGCGTCTGTCCGCATAGGAAATTCAGGTAGGGGGTGGTTGGAAGGGTCCAGTGTGGAGTTTGAGGCAAACCGACTGGCAAGCATGTTAGCCTTGTCGGTTGCTGAGGAGACAACCTCGTGATTATTATTGTTATCCATTGTATCTTCTCGAACAATCTCTCCCATTCTTTTTTTTCCGGAATTGTTCCTTGTGCTTTTACTATTATTGATGTTGTCTTGACTTTCTTCAGCTTTCATATGCCTTTCAGCTCTTTGACCAGTTCCGTGTATTTGCTTTGCTTTTCTGTCTCCTTGCTATTCGCCATATGGTCTCCTGGAACGGAAAATCTACGATACGATGGGACGTTTATTATGACATCTGGTCTTCCTGCTTGGATAGGTTTATCTGCTTCTACATTCATGTCTCATAGGATTTTGTGATTTTCGCTTTCCATACTGCTGCCGGTTTGTACTTATATCATTTGACCGGGTGTTCAAGATGCATTTGTTTGAATACTTCCCAATGTACTGCCTTCCCCACTTAATCATGTCAATTATTTTATCCTTTTTGGGCTAGTCTGCTGCATTCACTTATTCTGTGGTTTATTGTTTCGTCCTTCTGTCCACGGAGTCTGCACTTGTTGTTTTCTTGTCGTGTCTACTGTATAGTTTAGTTTCTAGTTTTCTTGTTCTTCTGAAATATTTTTTCCAATTTTCTTTTTAATCTCTATTGCTTTGATGGTGTCTGTTTTCAGAACTCCCAAATATTTGTAGGAGTCACGTTCACCTACTGTCCTCATCTCTGCTTCGTTGGGTAGTTTCATACCCTCTGCTGGCTTCAGTTTTCCTCTTCTTATAACTAGCAGTGTGCACTTTTACATTCCAAATATCATTCGGATATCCTGACCGAAAATTCTGCTTGCGTTTATGTTATGGCTTGCAATAAGCCACAAAGAAAACAGAACAACGGAATAGAGTTTAAACAATGTATTACTGGAACAACAACGTAAAAAGGTTACAGCTGAAAAGAGTTGTAAACGTCACCGAGCAGGCGACGGTCGCTCTGGTGTTTAATCCACACCTGGGACCAAAAGGTCTATAGTTTATATAATGGATAGAACAGTTCATTTGGAGGGTGATTCTCCCACAACACCTCCCTCTCAAGCTGATTTCCGCGGTTGTGAAAATCAGTATTTCTTCCTTTTGGGGCAGACCACCAAGGGGTATGTGCGCTTCCTTTTTCTGCCAGAGCGTCTCGGTTCTGACATCCCTTTTGGAGGGTCTATGTCAAAACAGTCATACACAGTTTCAATCGCCCCACTGCCGTCCTGCGGTGGTACTCCTTGATCCTCGTAAAAGCGTTTCCTGATTTGGTTCAGGTGCCTCTTATGTTGGAACTTTGGACCCTGAATGATGTATGCAACATGGCCGATCCTTCGTAAAATCGTGCCCTGTTCCCAAAAAGAAACGTTATTTCTAAAATGTCTAAAATACACGTTATCTCCGCTGTTAAACCGTTTCGTTGGCAGTGTAGAGGTTCTGTTGTGTACTATGTGTTTGGGTAGCAGTTTATCAAATATGTATTTTATTTTCCGTCCAAACATGATTTCTGCTGGGGATCCCGCATCTGATTTCTTGTGATTCTGTAAACCTGCAGAAATTGCTGAAGAGCCTTTTCTGTCGGTGTACCGGGCGCCCTTTTTAATGCCCTTTTAAGCGTATCGACGAAGCGTTCAGCCTCGCCGTTGCTTTTGGCGTGGTACTGGGGTGTCGTAATATGCTTGACTTGATACGTCTCGCAGAATTCTCTGAACTCTGTTGACGTGAACTGTGTAGCGTTGTCGCTAACCAGACAGTCTACAACCCCAAACCGAGCAAACAATTCCAAAATAAAAGTTGTCGTTGTTGCCGTGGTCGTTTTTTTACATCTTAGTACCTCTGGCCATTTAGAGTAAGAGTCAACAACTATCAGGTAGTAAAAGTCCTCCACAGGTCCCGCATAATCGATGTGGATCCTCGACCATGGTTGTTCAGCCTTAGGCCAAGGTTTATATGTTATCAGTGCTGCTTTTGCAGCCAAAGCACAGCCTTTGCATCTGTTCACCATGTCGATAATATCTTGGTCCATAACTGGCGAATAAACAAAACTTCTCATTAGGCTTTTCATTCTGTTTATTCCTGGATGCCCCATGTGAAAATCCCTGAGAATTCTTTTTTGAAGGGTTTGGGGGATGCCAACCCTTTCACCGTATAACAGTATTTCGTCGCAACCAGAAAAAATGTCTGAACTGGTGTCACCCAGTGCTAATGTCTGCTTCGTGGTTTAAATGAAATTGTCATTTAGGGATTCTGACTTAATTTCCTGAAGTGTGACCGGCAGTTCGCCGATAATATTGTTTATCATGGTTTTTACATCACTATTAATATGTAGTGCCGCGATTACTGAATCTTCAAGCGATTCCACTTTGGCAGGAATCAGTCTTGATAGACCGTCTGCATGGGCTGGTTGTTTTGAGGGGAGAAATTGAATTGTAAAATTATAGTTCAGCAGAATAGTTCCACATCTTAATAGTCAGTTCGCACTGAATGTTGGAAGTCCTTTTTTTTTATCCAAAAATGGATATCAACGGCTTATGGTTGGTTTGTAGAAAAAAATGTCTTCCGTACAAGAACCGGTGGAATTTTGAAACTGCAAATATAATTCCTAGGGCCTCTTTCTCGATCTGAGAATAATTCTTTTCCCCATGGCAAGAGAGTCCGTGATGCGAAAGCAATAGGCTGTTTCGATCCATCCGGCATTCGATGTAGCATGCACGCCCCGACGCCATATTGACTACCGTCGCTAGCTACTATTATGTCCAACTGCGGGTTGAAATGCGCTAGGAATAGTTTTGAAGTCAGAATTCTTTTTATTTCTTGGAATGATGCCTGGCAATCTTCTGTCCACTCCCAAAGCTTATCCTTTTTCAGCAATTCATTAAGTGGTGCGCGCAATTTGTGCATATTTGGGATGAACCCCTGGTAATAATTGGCCAAACCTAAAAATCTCTGCAAATCTGAGTCTGGGCGTCTGCCATCTTTATCGATTATTTGACCCAGGTATTTAATTGTTTGTAAAAAGAATTCGCATTTATCTGCTTTGATCTTAAATCCATGATCTTGTATTCGACTGAATACTTATCTGGTATGTTTTTCATGTTCCTCCCTGTTTTTGCTCGCTATGATAATATCATCAAGATATGCGATTGCGGTGTCCAAGCCGGACACCATAGTATCCATTACTTACTGGAATATTGCGGGTGCCACCTTCACACCAAACGCGAGTCTTTCGTATCTGTACAAACCCCGATGAGTGTTGTATTAACACTCATCGGGGTTTGTACAGATACGAAAGAGGAGGTTAGCGCTTTTGTCATTTACAGGAATCTGTAGGTAAGCGTCGCTTAGGTCGATCTTAGAAAAAAAAATTGCCGTCATTTAATTTCGTGAACACTTCTTCTGGACTAGGTAATGGATAGTGAAAATCTTCTAAGGACTCGTTAAGTCCAATTGCGAAGTTGGCGCAAACGTAAACTGCCGGAGCAGCCCACTCACTATATTCAATTTTAGCCAGTATACCGATGCTTTCTAATCTGTCTAGTTCCTGATTTATTTTGTTCAGGGAATCGAACGGGCCATTACGTTTCTTTTTAAACACCGGTTGTGTGACAGGTTTCAACTTAAAATCTGTGGCCATTTTTGTACATCTCCCTAGGCCAGGAATAAATACGTTTGTGAATTCTTTTTTAAAACAAGTTATAAGTTTCTCCGTTTCTGCTGGGTGGGTATCTATCTTTTTGCAGAACGTGGATATAGGAAGATCCCAGAGACGAAACTCCTCCATGCTGTCAGAACTTAACAGGTTCTCACTATCTTTTAGCACATACAATCTTAGTTTTTTTGTTTCCCCCGTAAAGTGACGTTTGTAATTAATTCACATTCAAAATGAATTTTTGTAATATTAAATTTTAATTAGTTTTTAACATAGTCAGCTTTCGTAATATTTTCCACGTTTTGAGATTTATTATTGAAAGATCCGATCCACTGTCTAATTGGAATTTAATAGCCTTGCTGAAAATGTTAACCGCTACATATTTGCGTAGATTTTCATCTACGACATCCTTAGATCTGGTTTGACGTATACGGCTTCTATTCTGAGTTTTCTTACAGCGCGAACTTTTATGACCGATATTATTGCATAAATGGCATCTGTTTGTTAAAAATGGGCAATCCTTCACCCAATGTATTCCACCACATCTGAAACAAGCGCTCGGTACTTTTAGTTTTTCTGAGTTTCGGTGGTTACTGTCTGTGTGCCATTTCGACGGGGTTTTCTTAGTTACTTTTTTTATATTCGCGATGCCTGCTTCGATACTTCTTGCATCTTTTTTTTTATAATTTCTACTTTTTGAAAATCCTCAGTCAATTTTTGAAGTGTTAAGTTCGGTTCATTTTCTAATTTTGTAAGGACTCTGCGCCTGATTTCCGTATCTTTTCCCTTGCGCAAACAAAATACATTTAAAATTGTCTGATGTTAGTTCAGACAACTTAAAGTCATCACAGTGTTTATTCACAACATCAACGCTTCTGGAAAAGAGACGTTTTCGGCGAGAAAAGTTCTGTTAACAAATTTACAGTCTCATTGAATGATAAATCTGCTGTTTTCCGAGGCAAGATGTAATCCACAAATTTATCATGCTCAGCCGTTTCCAATTTTCGTTGTAGTAGTCTGATTTTCTTTTGATCAGACCAGTTGCTGCAGTCAATATTAAAAAAATCTTCATAACGCCGAAAATAGGCTGCGAATGATTTTTCCTCTTCCTTGTATTTAAAATTGTCTATCGCGGTCCATATTGTATTCTGAGAAAATGCTGAATTGCTTTCCGCGTTCGCATTATTCTTAACCATTTTTGTAAGCAATTCCTCCGTTCGTAATTGACGTTCGGCTAACTGTTTTTGAACTTCCTTTTGCTGTTCCTCGGTTCGTATTTGACATTCCACTAAATGTTTTTGCAATTCCTTTTGCTGTTCCTCGAATCGTGCCTGACGCTTTGCGGCATCGATATGCAACTTGGTCAAATGTTCCAACGCTATTTTCAATTCGTCCATTTTGCTTTGTCAGCATTAGCAATTTCAAAACGTTCGCTGAATTTTACAAAATCGTTTTATTTTCTTATTTCTTCCTCCAGACAATAAAACGAACAGAAAAAACATAAATATATAAAAAGTTCATTGTCTAAAGAAAAAAAATCAAGTGTATATTTTTCTCCAGAAATAAAAACAACGCCCGATTTTAGCAGCGAAAACCACAAGTGACGAATTCTTTTTCCAAAAGTATAAAAATTTACCTTTCTAAGTCGCGACGAACCTTTTTCTTTTTGAAAAAGTACAGCGCTATCTTTTAAAGTCGTGACGAACTTTTTTCTTTTCAACTCTTTTTCCCCGTAATGATCTGCGTTTTTTTTTTTTTTTAGTTACCGTGAACCTTTCAGTTGCAAGTGTTATGTTAGACACTTCCTTAGGCTTGATAACATTTGAGTCCGACGTCGTTAGTATTTTTAGAATACTATTTCAACGCGAGTATTTTTTTCAATGTCGTCACTGGTTTCGATTTTAGTATGCTCCTTGAATCCAATGTCGTCAATGTTTAGTTTTTTAGAACACTGTTTTTAAACGTGAGTACGTTCTCCAAATCCAATGTCGCCAGTGTTATGGCTTGCAATAAGCCACAAAGAAAACAAAACAACGGAATAGAGTTTAAACAATATATTACTGGAACAACAACGTAAAGACTGAAAAGAGTAGTAAACGTCATCGAGCAGGCGAGGGTCGCTCTGGTGTTTAATCCACACCTGGGATCAAAAGGTCTATGGTTTATATAATGGATACAATAGTCCATTTGGAGGGTTATTCCCCCACAACAGTTTATTAGCATTTCTAGTTCCTTTGCGAAAAGTTTCTGGTCGTACATATACATTAGGTAGTTCATTCATTCATCTGTATTAGTAAACTTGTATCCAGCTTGACATTTCCTTAGTATATTGCTAAGAGGCATTATGGCTATTATGAACAGTAGTGATCCTAGGGAATGTCATTGGAAGGTACCTCTTTGTATTTCATCTCAGTTATGTATTGCCATTGAGTTGTCAGTTCAAGTCTACAGCTTCTCATTGCTTTTTCAATCAAATTGATCATCTTGTCTAGTAATTTTTACACTCTCAAGGATTCTATTATCCATGCTTAAAGGATCCTGTCGTATGCTTTCTTGTAGTCGATCCATGCCATGGCTATATTCTTTTTTCTACTTTTTACTTTCTCCAGGATCTTTTGTTCTATATATAGTAAATTATGTGTTCCTCTTTTTCCCTTTCAGCATCCTTTATGATCCTCGGGTAGAAGTACACGATTATTTAGTGAGTGATAAATTTTTTCTTTCAGTTGTGCTGTTAAGATTTTCAACATGGTTGGTAAGCAAGTTATAGGTCTGTAATTACTTTTCCTGTATCTTTGTGCATCAATATGGTTCTACTTTTGGCCATCCATTCTGGCACGTCTGCCTGGTGGATGCATTTTTCAAGTTTTGAATTAGCCTTTTATGTAGTGCCGTAAATTCTTAAACCAGTATGTATGTATTCCGTTGTGATTATTATTATTATTATTATTATTATTATTATTATTATTATTATTATTATTATTATTATTATTATTATTATTATTGTTAATACTACTGCTATCACGTTGACGATGATGATGTTAGAAAAATGGGGGTTAGAGAAACAAGGCAAAATTAACTAATAAAAATATCATTTATCCATTTTAACCTTGAACTTAAAGATATTTCAGAAGAATTTAAACGAGACCAATCTTTTCATTCTCAGCACTCCCTTTCCTTAACCCATTTTTATACAAAGAAACACAAAATGGCGAAGACTTGATTTCGATTTATTATAAATTTGCTATTCACAATCAAATGCAACTACTTTAACTTTACTTAATTATTTTATAATCGATTCAATCTTTAGTTCTTTTTCGTCTCTTTTCGTCTTGTTATTTCCATCCCTTTCTTTTCGTTTCTGTTTAAATGTGCAGAAAGATTGGTTGGAATAAAAAATATCATTAGTGAAAAGAATTCGCCTCCTCTCGAATGGATGCAGATGCATGATGGGATTTTTTTCTTGCCTATTCAAGCAAAAAAAAAAAATAAAAAAAAAAGAAAGAAGAAGGAAAACAACAACTAATGACATTCCTCGCTGTTGTCTGCTGCGGCAGGCATTTTTTTTTGTTCAGTCTCTTCCCGATATATTCATCGATAATTTGCCGCTTCATTTGGTGAATGTGATTTAAAAACAACATTTAAATCAACAAATTTATTTCTTTTTGATTATACTTATCATGCTAATCGTCAATCCGTTTTTTCCTGTTTTTCTCATGTCTCTCACATAACAACAACCACCACCAAATACAACAACAACAACAACAACAACAGCAGCAGCAACAGCAACAACAACAACAATGATGATGAGTATGATCTGTAAATGTAGGCTTTCTGTTATGATAAAAAAAGCACATGCAAATATCTTTTGGAAAAAAAAACGGCTAAGAAATATCTAACTTTACCACTAAACCGTAGTCAGAGTGGAACTCTCCCCAGACTTGGGGTTAGTGATAGAGTAAGTCTTGTATTTTATTATCCTTTAAGTCTGAAGTTATCTGAAACTAAGCGATCACTTTCACAAAATCGATCATCATTTTTTGTTGTGTATCGATAAATCAACTTCACGACAACAATTTTAGAGGTAATAAATTTTGCAATTAGTTTCCACACTTTAAAAGTATGCAGGTTGGCAAGCTAAATTGTAATGTGTTTTGTGGAAGTTATTATTTGTCTTTATTTTTATTTTACGATTACTCAGTTGTTAACTATATTGCCAATTTACTGAGAATTACACCAAATTAAATGTTTTATGTTTTATTAGGAATAAAAAATTATAGATCATTTAAGCGATATGTTTGTTAAAAAGAAAAGAACAAGTCTCTTTTATACAGACATGATAGAAGTAAATAGACATTTTATTAATAATAATGAGGATTGTTGTCAGATAAAAATGATTGAGTTTTGCAGTGATTTTATGCTAATTAAACGCACCTTAACATTAACTTATAACATGGCGCATAAAAAACAAAAACACAAAAAAAACAAAAAAAACTGATGATTCTAATTCATCTTTCGTCCGTGTTACACCAACTTTTCTTATTTTTACTTCTAATATTGCACGTTATCGGTTTAATACCAACTCCAAAATAAACAGACGACGAAGTACAATCTTTAACAGATCTTTTCAGCAACTTACCGATTAAATGGTAATATAGAAGCCGCTGAATGTGTGATGATTAAAGTCTGTGATGCACTGTTTAGCACTCAAAAAAAGTACAGAATATCTGTCCATTTTTATATGCACAATGGCATGAGAAATCCATTTGTAGTTTCTACTTCCTCTAAAGATGGTTGCGATGGTGATGATGTTGCTCCTAGGATGAAATGTAGGATTTTATTATAACGACCATATATGTCAAAAATGGCATTCTAAAGTTACATGAAATAGTGGTTAATAGTCTAGACATAATACATTTGTATGTGGCATCTGTTGTTGCAAAGAGGAATTTCTGCAATCAGAATATTATATAGGAGATAATAAAAATATAATTTATAGTACATGAAAACCATGCCTTATCTACAGAAATAAGGGCCAGATTTAGTATAAGGATACTTTTCTTAGCCTGAAAAAGGGGGCATGTACTTTTTTAAAACGTGGAGTTTGTTGCACAATGTTTATTTATCTCTCAAAACTGTCATGGCGGATCTCCCTAATCTCAGAGCGAAAACTATACCTTCTTAGGCCTAAGGGAAATAACTATTATTTTTAAGTTGTACCCAACAGTATAATATTTATATTTATAATGGAAACACAAAACATGATAATTACTATAAAATATCGATACCTTAAACTATTACAGCTTTGTATATCTAAGAGTGCTTGCCGTCGGGGAAAGAAGTAGAAACTTTAAATATGTATGACTTTTTAAAATCTATTTATTTTTTCATGTTTATATGTGACAATAAAGAGAAATGTAATCATTATTATTGCCGACATAAATTATAATTTATTATAGGAAATATCGTTTGGAAATTAGCAAAAAAAAAAAAAAGAAAAAAAAAGAAAAAGAAAAACAGTTAAATTTGGTTTACCTATTTATTTGTGTCCTATTTGCACGTTAAATGATATTTGATATGAAAAAGAAATTTAAAGCAAAATTATCTGGTTATGTATTTACTTCCTTCCAAGAACCAAAATGGCAAGACATCGATTATTTTACCGGCAATTTAAATTGCTTAAAATGTATTTAAAATATTAAAAACTAGCCGGGGGGGGTGCTTTATCCGGTCGTAAAATAAGCTTAAATATGATATTTTAATTTGTCCAGATTTCGTATATATTTCAAAAGTAAAAAAAAGTATTTGGCTGCTAACAGTTAGAATCGAAACCGAAAGCAAAACTGTAGCATTCAAAGCTGCTGACGTTACCACTGTATCAACGTGACACGCATATTAACTATTTAAAAATAAACTAAGATGAATATACAAGATGTATAACGATTTTTTTCAGTTTTGACTCCTTAAAAACTATTTTAACAGGCTAAAAACTCATAAAAGAACGGTCCATAAAAATCCAATCATTTGAGGCTCCTAGCGCCGCTCTGTGACTTTTAGTTTCGGAAGTGATAGAGTTTGCAAATATGGAGACAGACAGACACAGTAAGTTTTATAAATTAGATTTTTAACGCAAATAGATCACAACTAAATATGCAAATCAAAATATTTTTGATTAATTCGCCAACTGTATTTCCTTTTAAATAACTTATGTGGGTAATAATAATAATTGCCTGAAAATATATGCTTTTCAAGTGTCTGACGCTACCAGATCAGGCTGTCTGAAGATACTGTCTTCCTGACCTAAAATGCACCAAAGATTGATATTATTGCCCCCCCGCCTTTATTTTCGAAAACTCAGTCATATTATGGAAAGTAAAAAAAAAAACAAAAACAAAAAGAAGAAAACAAAAGCAACAGTTTTCTACAAAACAACTAACCCAAACACTATGAATAAATACTTGATGATATTTAAGTCATGAGCATAAAAAAACTTTTACCAAAATGACTGGATTCGACATTAAATAACGCTAAAAGGTTTGATGCCGTAAAACAAAACAACCAAACCAAACACCATGAATAAATATTTGAATGTATAAAGAATTTGAAGCGTAAAAATTACCAAAATGACTGGATTCGACATTAAATAACCCGGAAAGGGTTGATATGCCGTAAAACAAAACAATCAAATTAAACATCAAGAATTGTGGCACGATAACTTTTACTAAAATGGCCGGATTTTACATTAAATTACTTGAAAAGACTTGATATGCCGCCAAAAAACAAAAACAAAAAACAAAAAAAAAAACAAAACAATAGCAACAACAAAAAAATAACTTTTCATGTATTAATGTTAAAATTGCCATTTTGGCCATTCGTAACAAAAAAAAGGTTATGGTTTTCATCAATCAATGCGTGTATAGAAGCCTATTTGATAATACCGTTCTACTTGAATTCCAGACATAAATGGATAAATGAATAAATTGAAAAAGATAAAAAAAAAGAAGAAAAGGTCTAAATGAAAATCAAGTCACTCCATCTTCATCAGTTCGTAATTTGGCCCCGAAAAATGCATCGGGTTACGTGTTTGACTTTTTACAGGATACAACCATAAAACAAACCAACTAATGAAATTGTCATCGCCCCTCACACCCAAACACACCCCTCGGGCTGCGTCATCTGACTTCTAACACCCTCCTCCCCCTCTCATAGTAAGGATTCACCACATGACCAAATTTACCAAATTGGGATAACCACACCATTCTCCCGTTTCGCGAGTTAAGCACTATGGTAAGTGAGATCGTCAACCACCATGAGCGATAATAAAAAAATACTATTCATAAAAACGAATAGATCACTTTCGGTGGCTGATAATATTCATATACAGATTTACCTTTCATTTAACCTCCGTGTAACAGGCGAATGAGTAGTGATTCACTGCTTTTAAGATGTATTTATAGTTAAATGTAATGCTGTGTGGCGTAGGTTATTGATTGATGAATTGGCCAGAACTTGATTTATACTGATTAAGTTCGCTCCTCCTTCGGTAGAGCACTATCGTAAATGATTTCACCTGCTTCTAGCTTAGCGTGACGCGAAGCTTTTTGTTTGTAAATATTCAACAAATCGAGCACTGTAAAAGCGGCGGTCAAATGTTTATGTTTGCGGGTACCGATCCCATCGGCCAGAGGGTAGAACTGCCGACTATTAACTAGATGGCTTTAGGTTTTATCTTGGATCGAGATGTGTGCTAGTCAAGCCGCACCGAAGAGCTGTTATACAACGAAACTCTCTCTTGATGACTATATATATATATATATATATATATATATATATATATATATATATATATATATATATATATATATATATAATGTGTGTGTGTGTGTGACCATAATCTTCGAAACGAGAAGGAACGACAGAGCATGTCGGTTACAGGAACCATGTAAAATGGTGTTTTTATAAGATTTTTTAAGGTAAGCATCTGATGAATGCGTGACTAAATATGCAGCAATGGCATACTTTTGCAGACTTGTTATTCACAATACGAAACAATATTGTAATGGCTACGTTTTGAAAAGTAATAAATGACCAACTAAGAAATTGATATTTGGAACTTGGGCAATTATTATACTACACTGTATATGCTCTGGAACCCAATAAAAAGGCATTCATTGAGCTTGGATTTTTTCAAAAATTACAAAATTTACAAATAAAAAAATTATTTTCATTATTAAAAAAACTTCATGAGAAAGAATTTTTAATCCTTCCGATTAGTATATAAAAAGCAAGTACGTTTCAAGCAAATGATTAACCAGTCTGTCTGTCTGTCTGTCTGTCTGTCTCTCTCTCTCTCTCTCTCTCTCTCTCTCTCTCTCTCTCTATATATATATATATATATATATATATATATATAAAACTGGTAATTAGTAAAAACCCGAAGAGAGTGCTCAATACTATTGCAGAGCAAATATATGTTTTATTTTATTATTACCGATTTAACTGTTTGGTTACATATGTTTCAGATGTTGGACCATGTTTACGATATAACAGCCTCGTCAGACCTTAAAGAAGTCTTCTGTAAGGTCTGACGAGACTGTTAGATCGTAAATATAGTCCAACATCTGAAACATATGTAACCAAATAGATAAAACGGTAATAAAAAAATAAAACACACACACACACACACACACACACACACACACACACACACACACACACACACACACACATATATATATATATATATATATATATATATATATATATATATATATATAAAACAGAAATAGTAAATGTATGAACCAATGAGTTAAATAGTAGAACAAACTAGACTTTCAAGAATTGACATGGAATACAACTAGTTTAGGGGAAGTAAAACTCTGAAATCGCACCAGTTGCGATATATTTTTGGTAGGGAAGAGCTATCTTTCTACTCAGCCATCTTGAAAATATTTTATGAATCGAAATAGAGAAAATTACTTGGAGAGACGTTGCAAATCTCCAAGTGTGAAAATGGTTACGAAAAGTTAGACATGAATGACACATCAGTCCTCCCAAATATGTTTTCCGTAAAATTTTTCGAGCCATTTTGAAATAACGATAGGCAAAAATGTATTCCATTTTACAGATGCAAAATTCTCAACAAACATATTTATTTGCGCACGTTTGCAAAAAGTATATGCACACACGCACTTGCATGTACATTAAGCATGCACTTGTGATGAGGCACATTAGTTTAATTGATTGCATCTGATTCGATTACACACACATACATACTGTCGTTTTAGTTATTTATTCACACTTACGCACTATTTCTCACGCTCGCATACATAATAGACACACACACGTACACTCTCTCGCACTGTCATGCACACACATATAAATGCATACAAACATCCCCTCTTTCTAATTCTCTCTCTGTCGCACACATTTCTCTTTCTCTATCTCCTCTCTCTCTCTCTCTCACGCACACGTTCTTTCTTTTTCTCACATAATACTCCTTCTTTCTTTTTTTTGCTCTCGCACGCATTCTCGCTATGCATATATTCTCTCTCTCTCACACGACCATATTTTTTATTTCTTTCTTCCTCTCTAACACACACACTTTCTTTTTGTCTCTCTGACATACACACACACACACTCTCTCTCTCTTTATCTCTCACACACTCTTCATCTCTTTTTCTCTCTTTCGAACACTCCCTATCTGTCTTTCACTCTCCCTCACAAATACACGCACTCTTTTTCTCTTTCTTTTTCTCTTTCTTTTTCTCTCTCACTCTCACACACCCTCTTTTTTTTCTTTCTTTCTCACACACTCTGTGCCACGCTGTCATTCAGACACTCACACACCTTCCGCTATCAACCTTTCTCTAATATTAAACATTAAGGAGGAGTAACTCGACTTTTTGGATGTTTGAACAACTCAAATCGTTGACTTTGTAACATTTTTGTGGTGGGTAGGGCTAATGTCGACGGCGCAATTTCAGGGAAGGGGTTCTGGTGGTTAATGTCTTATACTGTCAGTATTACTGAGAATATTCTAATAGAGGTGACTGTTTTTCGAATCCGCTAACCCCCTCTCTTCTCCGTACGCACATCACTAACGGACGCACATGAATAATGTCCCTTTATGAACTTAAGTCATTGGCACTCATCCCCCTACCCCCCTCCCTCGGTCGACGAGTATTACAGTGAACTATCGGTGATTTAAGTAATAAAGTGTAACATGAAACTTTTCATTTTAAGAGTTGAAAAAATCCATTTATTCACATTGTCTTTTTGAACCCCTCGTGACCCGTTCTGCTCGGCAGACATTTTGAAAACATCTATCTTTCTTTATGTAATACAATAATTTAATCATTTCTGTTTAACGTCAGAACAATCGCCAATTAATTACTAACCAATGACAATTCTTTTATTCTAATTTAAAATTTATCTGTACTGGACGGACGGGTTAGGGCGCTTCATTGGCCCAATGGATACAGACGTGTACTTCGGAATCCACTCCGATTTATTTATCCTTTCTAGTAATTAATTTTCACTTCAAACAAGACGTATTGCTACTTGGACGTAAAAAGCGACTATTTAGGATCATGTCTTACAGAGGATTGTGTGGGGTTAAGTTTCTCGAATTTAATGTTTGCGCATAAAATTCCCTATGGCAAACGATGAGCATAAAGATTTCTTTAACTTTAAAAGGGTGCTTCGTTAAATGCCTACATCTGTTTCGCATGTTAACCATCAAAGAAAATTAAAATCCCACAATATTATTTTAATTCTTCCTCTTTGTATTTTTCTTCGTGACAATATCCTTATTCTCACTATTAGATCTCCCGTAGTCACGGCCTCAATTTTTGGCGCATGTTAGAGTCTGACAGAGATGACATTAAGGAACCCCATGACAAACGCCAGTTTAGCAAGCAGTTTGAACTCAGCTCCATCAAACTCGGCCAACGGTCTAATGTTGTTTACGCAAACGTCAACCTGCTTTCTAGTTCGTCTAAACGTGATCAACTTCTTATATGCTGTGAACACGCTATCAATGAATGACTCCTTTAACCAAATCGTTATCTGTTCTATGTTCGGTTGGTTGCTCTTGTTCATCAAGTAAAAGGCCAATCCACCTCGTCTAGATGCCATGGAAGCAGCCTCGCATCATCATCGACCTTCTGAAGTCTTGCCACTATGTTTCTATTGCCAGTAAATGACTTTAGCATTTTTGTTATTTTAATTTTCTTCCTTTGAAGATTGTAACGCTGGGTATGGGGCAGCCAAACCAGATGCCAACATTGGCCTGCTTTTTATTGAAACCAACCGAGAGCTCTTTTTTAGTATCCTTGTTGTTCCCTTCAGTGCAATTGTCTGGATCTTTTTTGCACTTGGTTCACCAGGAATATTAGTTAGGTAGGACTTCATCTGTATTGGATTGGCAGGTGACTCGGGAAGAGAGGCATTCGGTGGGTTGCACACACACAAATTGATTCCATATAAGGAATGCGAGACTTTCCAACGTTGTCTATTGGAATTCATAAGTTGGCCCAGAAATATATAAGAGGTTATCGGTCAAAGGATTGAGGCAATAGACAATGAGAAAATTAAACATTCCAGGGAAAAGAATGTTGATATAAATCGTCACAAACATAAAGCGGGGCAGTCGGTCAAAGGCAGAGAACAAGCTGACATTTCTTCACCGCCAATATCCACACCAAGCTCGCGCGCCTTCACTGATTTCAAAACATCAGTCATAACTTTAAATCCAAAACTGTTTGTCGATGTGAAATAAAAACAATATATTATTTTACAGATCAACTGTGTTGTTTTTTACTCGCTGCCAGTGTGTGTATATAACGTAGACCAGTGACAAAAGTAGATTTAACAGTTATATAAACTGGAAAGCTCATTTTGAACGACCGGCCGCAATGATTATATAACCATTTCATTATGCATATCTTAACTTCGAATTATTTTTGTTTAATCAAATTAATAAAAAATTAATTAGTTAAATTTGCAAGCTTTATATTTGTATCCGTTTACTTGTTACGAGAGGGGAACATATCTTCAATCTAATTTTAATATCTTTGTACGAGAGAAAATCTTTAATGAAGTAGATACTAACTAATCTACGCACCAGGAAAGCGTTAGAAACAAGGTCGATTTTTAGACTTGAGGCGAAGGCATCTAGCTTCCGCAAAAAAGGTCAATCCGAATATGACAAAACATAAAACTTGCCTTAGTGAATAAAGATTTCTCGGTCTATTAACGTTGATATAAAAGATACTACACATTGATCTCAACTCAAAGTCAGAGAGAATAGGATCTTTTGTAGAAGACTCCCCCAATAACACCCCTCCTTTACGGATAAAAGACAAAATGTAGATTACGGTAAGAAATATTTTTATTACATTCTAAAGATAATGGAATCCACTCATGTCATTGATTATTTACATAAAATGATCGTTTTCCTTATATTGAAGCTTCCACATAAACTCACGCCGATTACTGTTCATCATTCCTCGTCGCTTTCCACGGTGGCGTTTATTCTGCATTTTAATAGTTTTCATTTCTAAATATTTCTGATATTTCGAAACAAAAAAAAATCTGCAGTGTATTTATTACGCTTAAAAAAATTGTTATTTTCGAACGGACAGTCAAACAAAATCTTTATTTATATAAGATTCTAACTACTATTTTAATCTTGAATGTTATTTTCATAACGTTGTGGGCGATGTGCCCTCCGAGTTCCGCTGCATCTAGTTGAACTTGGAAATCTATACAGACTTTCTAACTGAGATCTTTAATTTATTCACGGCGTTATATTGATCTCACTTCATCAGCTAAGAAGTTTTGTGGCATTCATAGTATCATGTGTTCTGAAAATGGAACCTTTAACATCGATAAGATTGTCAATTAGAACTGACTGTTACTTCACACCCTTCCCCATTGGACATGCCTATGTAGAAATTGTGTATAGATTCCCGTGTTTAACCAGATGCACCTGAAGAAGGTCACAGATTATATTGGTCGAAACGTTTTGCGAAGAATACCCAAAATGAGAATAATAATCCAAATAATGAAAATAACCAATCCTCATCTAAAAAAAAAAAAAAAAAAAAAAAAAATCCTGAAACATAAAATCCGTTATTTTTAGTTTGTCTGTCAATGGAGATAATTTAATGAAAACTTTTGTCGGTCTTCGCTTTTCAGAGATCATTTCCTGATAATATGCCTTGTAATGCTTTCCCATGTATTTTATTTTGGCGATGACAGAGCTGGTCTTTATGTTCCGATGGAATTAAGGCGTTGGCATTTATCAAGTCTTCAGATAATTTCACTACTTATGAGTGATTCAAAGTTGATTAAATCTCCGCTGAATTAAGAAATATGTTGCTTTTTCACATTCCACTTATAATATAAGCGGCACTTTCTCTCTTTATTTGTACATCCGTCCATATTTTGAAAATTTTCAAGGGAGATAATTTTATAAAACTTCCGGCGTCAAATGGCACTTATGTTGTGGAGACGGATACTACATTTTGATCTTAGCTAAAACGCCAAGGAGCCATTCAAAATATTTTTTGTGACTAGGCGTTTCTAAATGAATGAAAAAAATTATAACTATATGTATAGTGCGTCAACATATAGTTCTTAAATAAACAATGTTACTTTTAATTAATTTATACCAATAATATTGTGGAGCCTGCGTTCGCTCTTGCAATTAATAAAAAGTTAACATTCGAATAATGATAAATTGCCTAGGAGAATCTACTCTAAACAGAAAAAATAAAGCGTATATCTTTCTGCTCGACAACTACAGACTCAGAAACCAGTGAATAGATTTCGTCCCAAATTGATATTTAGTAAACACTAACATAATATATTTTCCTTAATAGAATCAATCAATGGGCCCATTATCATTCTTGTCTGACCCCACCAGTTCTCATCGCTATTGTTTCGTCTAGTGATTGCTATACAAATAAAGCTTCTTTTCATGCATAAAATACGCAAGGAGATGTTTGCTGAGAGTTTCTTAAAGGTTTTATTTGGAGAGAATTGACTCACACCGAAGAGAGACTAACGTTCACATATCTAATTATTTAGTTAACCTCTTAATTGAAATGTATGACATGCGAACAAATGTTAGGTCGATGTAATATTTCATACTTAGCGATTATCATTATGATTTTCTTTTTGAATTATTGACCGATTGCCTCGTGCAATGGCCCATGGTAGATTCGCACAATTCGATGTCACCCGTTCTGTGTCAACAGACAGACTGTTTGAAAAACTTTGTTTTTTTTTTGTCGGCTCAAAAACGTGACGTCATTCGGAACCTCGTTTCATGTCTTTTTTTAAAATTGCATTTTCACCCCAAACAAGGCTCATTGCCACTTTGGCGTAGGGGGCTACTATGAGGGGCAACAACTACTGGGGTACTATGTTGGGATTTGGGCAGCAAGATGTCGGTTTACGTTACACTTGAACTTCTGCATGTCAGTACAGTTGGGGAAGCAGGGACCTGAAATGGAATTCCAGAGTCTAGCGGTTCTGTGGAAGAAACTATTGGAGATCTTTTATATCTAGGGATCTCTACTGTGTGGGGGTGGGATTTAGCTGCCTGTCGGGTTTGTCGAGGGTGTCTACGCCGTGGTGGCACAAGTGTCTGCAGTTCGTCAGAGCATTCACCATTCACCATTAAAATACTTGTAGAACAGGTAGAGGGATGCAACATTTCGTCGATGGGACAGGCTGAAGCTTAGATGCCAGTTCAGGGCCTATCAGATTGGCGACTCTCTTTTGAACCTTGTCTAGAAGCGATAGACTAGTAGCAGATGCACCAGCCTAGATGTGGCAGCAATGCTCCATACATGGGCGAATGGTGGCCTTATAGAGATACAGGATACTTTCGGGTGTTAGTAGTTTTCTAGCACGGTAGAGAGAGCCTACCTTCTTCGCAGCGGCCCTGGCAATGCTTTCAATGTAATGGTTCCAACTCATATTTCCTGTGAACGTTAGGGCAAGCAGTTTGAAAGATGTACTCTCAGATAAAGAGTAACTGGCCATTGCTATTGGTGGCAGAGAAGGTTTCTTGTAATTATTGAAGGAAACCAGTTTAGTCTTGTCTATGTTTTGTCTAACTGATCCGACCTTTCGTTTTGTTTTAATCGCAAATATTCAGCCATCCTCGATTCAACTCTACGAATGATTCTATTGTGCAGATTTGGATCACTATAACATGCACTTAATATACCTGTGTCAAACTCAATACCAGCTGACCAAATGGCCATTCACATAAGGTCCCGAATATGTAACAGACATACTATAAGGTTGAGCCTGGGAGTTGTGTAACATTACATTTCTTGATCTTCTTATTTACGCCGCTAATAATCTAATATATAAAGGGGAGATGTTGGTGTGTTGGTGTGTTGGTGTGTTTGTATGTGTGCTAAAATTTTCTCATACGCAGCGCGTACACGTACCAACTTGGCATCGTTAGAAAAACTGATCTCTCTCTCAGGCAATATATATATAAACATTGGAAAAGATAGTCAATTATTTCGTATAGAAATTGTGTGTTGTATCAAGCGTAGTAACCTTAAATCATCTCTTTCTAAACAATTTCAACAACTGCGCATGTGTCAACCATTGTTTAACTACAATAATTTTCAACAGGATTTAATAACAAGCGCGGTGCCTAGTCGATTAGGAGATTGTCACATATCCATTAGTTTAGAAGTTTGCGCACGCCTACCGGTGGTCGTTTTTTTTTTTTTTTGCATTTAAACTGTGTTTTTGTAATTTTATTAAACAAAATCAATTTCCTTCTTGCGATGTTTTTATCAGCGGTTTAACTCATCTGAGGGTTAAATTGTTATTTTAAAGACACAAAAATTCCAATTCAATTACGATTCTTTAATTAAACGAAAAACAAACTTGCTTTTATTTACATTTTGTTAACATTAATATTTTTCTTTTGCATGTAAACGGAGTTAAAAGTTTTTAAAAACATATTTTTGTTTTGTACTTTGTATTATTTATTTGGCATTTTTTTATCGCGCGATCAATTAAATTAAAAAAAAATATTTTTTATTTTTTGAGGGTTATGTAAATCACACT
Organism: Euprymna scolopes; assembly: GCF_053919585.1. Taxonomy (NCBI): domain Eukaryota; kingdom Metazoa; phylum Mollusca; class Cephalopoda; order Sepiida; family Sepiolidae; genus Euprymna; species Euprymna scolopes. The sequence goes on from NC_136495.1 coordinate 18,501,671, forward strand.
CTTTTGACATAATTCACGAGTAATCATTTTTAAAACATAAAACCGTTTATTTCGGTCACAAAAATTTCTACTTTAAAACCGAATTATTTTCAGTTTGTTTTAGTATTACAGGCTGTAAAATAATCTTTCTAGACTGAGGCAGCATTAAAGAAATTCGCTTAAACTCGTATATAGTCATCAAAAAGTGCTCAATATCTTGAGAATAGCTTCTTCTCTTCATATGCCTTCTGTCGAAATATCTGGCGGGAAGGTTGTCAGATGATCGTATCTTATTTTTGAAATTGCTGTGGGGAGTATCAACGTTACCCACGATGGAGTTGACATATAATAATGAAAAATTAATCAATATCCTTAGTATAGCAGGTGTGTCAAAATGGGTAACGCCGGATATCCCTGCTAGTTTATTATATAAGGACAAATATCTGTGTTTGTGTGTGTTTGTATGTCGTCTAAAAACTTTTGTCATGCGCATCGTATACGCACGAAGGTGGCATCGTTAGAAAGAGCGATTTCTCGAAAAAAAAATCGATTAATTGGAAAAAATCGACCATTATTTCGTGTAAAAATATCGCTTCTTTTAACCTTGCTTTCGGCGCGATTTGCAAACCGCGCATGCGCGAATTTGATTAGGTTCTTTCGTTTTAATTAGCTAACATTGCGCCGTTATCACACCTGTGTCCTCGTAAGCCCACCGATAAAGCTTCGCTTGAAAACTTAAGTTATTCGAGTTCGCGCCCGGCACGCGTCGTTTTTTGTTTTCTAATTTATTATTATTTTATTTTGCTTACAAAATGTTTCTTTTGGTTTCACATTCTGACTGAGGCCACCCAAGTCCCGTTTCTTGTTTTTACGACTAGGCAACGTTGCCCCATCCCGCCCCTGTTGTCACAATTCCCCTTGACCCCGCTGTCACAAATTTTTAAACCGGGCAACATCGTCCTCCTCCTTCGTTGTCACAAATTTTTTAACCCCCACCATCACAATTCTTTTTTATAACCGAGCAACGCCGGACGCCTCTCCTTCTAGTACATACATAAGTAGAAAAAACAAACAAAAAACAACAACAACAACAACAATAAAATCAGTTTAAATTTTAATTTCTTGAGTTATAAGCTGCAAGATAGATATTCTTGAAAATCGACCAAACTATGTAAAATTAATTTAAAACATAAAACAAATCCTTATTAATTCATAATCCATAAATGTATCGTTAAAACATAAAACAAATCCTTATTAATTCATGATTCAGAAATGTATCGTTAAAACATAAAACAAATCCTTATTAATTCATGATTCATAAATGTATCGTTAATGAAAAAATGAACACGTAAAGCATTTACAAAACATTGTCTTCTGTTCTGATTTAAACCAGTTTTGTTGTTAACACCACAAATAAATAATACATTGTGAAATTACAGTAATTAAAAAAAGGAAAAATTAATCGAAGCTCTCTTTATTGAAACCCAACAAACTACTGTTAATAACATGGTTGGTGTGGGCTGCGTTGTTTGATTATGTAAATAATTATATACATTATTTCAAATCAAAAAATCTAATTAATATATATATATATATATATATATATATATTTATATATATATGTATGTATAGTGTTTATAATGGAGATGATATTGCGTAGTGCCGAAACCAACACGAATAAGAAAAAGATATTTTTTTTATGAAAGCGTTTATGAATGATGTAGCATTATTCACAGAATCCAAATCACACACGAAACAAATGATTACCTGCTTAGAGGAGATCTTCAAAGAAGCTGCGATGAAAATAAAACCATCAAAATGCCACAGTTCATCTATTATTAAAGGAACCTGCAAAGAAACGAGGTTCTTTGTTGATGGAAACAAAATCCGCACAAATGCGAAAAGAGCATAAAGAGCCTTGGTCGCGGTTATTCCCTGTCTCTGACAAATCGACACCGTTGGTAGGACTTAAGCAAACTGCTAAAAGATGGATTTCGCTTAATTGTTAAGCGTGACCTCCTAAACAAACACAAGCTATGATGGATTTACTTTGGATTATTTCCCAAGTTATCATGGCCAATGCAGATTTATAAGATCTCACTCACAAAAGTTGAGACAATGGAACGCCTGATCAGCAAGTTTATGAAAAAACGGTTAAAGTTGCCTAATTTCTTAACAAACGTGGTACTATACAGTTCATTAACGAAGTTAAAACTTCCAACGGCGTCACTTGTGTGGGAATACTGTTGTATAGGAGATTATATTATAAAACGTGTCATATGTTGTATATGAATATATGTCTGCTTGTGATCGTATAGGTTGTATATTTTAACATTTATGTAGCAGTTCTAACAGGAACCGATTGACGTGGACGTATCGAACAGTTATAGACAACAATTCTTTTAACAGATATAAATAACATAACACATACCTGAATTATTTATTAACATTTATTCTCATGATCTGGCCAGCATTTTCAGGGATTACACGTCCGATGTGACGCCGCTTCCCACGTCCTTGGTCGTCTGTTCAATCTGGTGGCCAAACTTCAACTATCGACTCTAACCTTCCCAACCTCTGACCTCAGTTCCGTTACGTCACTAATTAAAAGACACGTCGCCTTAACGTGATCATCCCGTCACGTACGCCTGTTCAAAGTTATTTTGTTTATATTTAACCTAGCTAAATTATATAAACATCCCAGCTAAAATCTATTGCTAAACTTTATTTTATGAACAATAAATAACTCCCAATATAAACTATTTTATGAATATCATTGAATAGATAGATAGACAGATAGATCGATAACAACTAATTATCTTCTAACAATGTTAATTAGCCAATTTGAGTAAAGCGTGATTTTTCCAGATGCGGCGTAGCTCTCGCAACTCAGTGGTAGTAAATAATGCCTAACCAGCAGAAAATGGAAAGCAAAACATGCAGTATAAGATGCAGAATCGACCCTTAGGATGCAAGAAATAATCAGTGCTCTTGCATGTGGGAGAGCAAATCTAGATCTAGACCCAAATAATTGGTGGTCTAACGAAACCCACGTAAAGCAGAATAAAATAGTTTCGGAAAAAATTCATAATCTTGAGGAAGCCAAGCGCATTGCTACAGCCGTAGGTCAAAGTAAACAAGGCGCATGGACCAAGTGGGAGAATGCAAAAAATAGATAAATCACAAAGCATGACCTCAAGTAAATTGAACCAAAAAATTAAGTGTTCTTCTTAAAACGGCCTACGATATTTTACCAACAGCAGTTAGCCTTCATGTCTGGGGGTTGATTATATCCAATTGATGAAGAGCATGTAGGAAAACTGTCAACTTCGAACATATTACCACTGGATGCGAACACTCGCTAAGAAGCTGCACATGGAGACAATGAAGTATTGGATATTGCTGCGGCGGCTGCAAAAAATACGTTGTGTGGCTGCCAATAAAGGCCAAAATGTCACCAGTAGAGCAATTCATTTCGTTAAAGAAGGAAATGCTTCAAAATCTGTATGTAAAGATAGGTAGAGATCACCATTGTTTGATGGCGTGCTTTCCAACTGAAATAATCTTAACGGATCAGCGTCCGAATATTGTCGCTTGGTCCGTTAATTTGATAAAAGTTTTCGTCGTTGAATAAATGGTTCTATTTCAGTAAATTTTTGACTGGGCACACCAGCGCAAGTTGGAAAGGCATGGAGATCTACGAGAAGAGTGTGTCAAAAATGGTTAAAAAAAACATTGTATTTCCTATCGAAGTCGAATGCCGAGGTTTTATTGCGAACTCAACTTTCACGCTTTTGAATAATCTTGGTCTTTCTCCACCAGACCAAAGAAAAAAAAAAACAACACACACACACACACACAGAGAGAGAGAGAGAGAGAGAGAGAGAGAGAGAGAGAGAAAGAGAGAGAGAGAGAGAGAGAGAGAGAGCTCTCTGCATTAGCGTGGATATGACGATCTTACAGAATGACGACAATCCAACAAAGTCTGGTGGTATCGTGAGATACCGCTGGGGAACTCTGGGCTAGCGGTAGTGATGTTTCTGACCTGAAACATGCTAGAACCCAGAGTCATCATCTGATGAAGGCTTTGAAGCAAAGATGCTGTACAAGCAACAGTTATTATATAATTTTTTTTATATATATTTGCCACGCCAACTTCCTGCATTGTATCACTTCCTGTACACGCTAACTTATCTTCTGATGAAAAATTCCTTTACTTACTTATTTTAATTTGTAGTTGGAAAATTTTGTTTTGACACACCCATAATGAAATCTTGCTACAAAATATCAGATTACAACTTTTTACTAAATGTTTTCTACGTTAGTTGCCGAATATCCACTAACATGGCTGACTCTCCTCCGAGCCAAAGTGTTCGCTTTGTTTATGTTCAGGTTCGCATATTCACAAACGTTGTCTATCATTTTTTACGTCTACCTTTCAATCGATTGGTTTCCTTGTAATATACTTTCAGCGATATCAGCGTGACCAAACAATCTCAAGACTTATAATTTATGATGGAGGATATTGATGAGATGACTAAGTTTTAGCAACTAATCCCACTTCAAATCCTACCAAATCACATAACTGAATTAACCACCCCTCTACTCTCGCATGGGCGACAGGTGAAATAGTCGTCAATCATACCTAATTACTCGAGTTATACTTAACTCTTAAAGCATGTTACCGCAAGTAACATGCTTTAAGAGTTAAGTATAATTATTTTATAAGTATGCAAGTTTTTTTGCGTGACATGGTCTGTAGTTTCAAAATCCGCACGTAAATTTCTTTTTTTTTTTCATTAACTGCAAAGAATTTTATAACACTTGAAAATTTACGTGTTTTTAGCAATACAAAAGTAAATTGTTACTGTTTTTGAACGTCCATTGACCAAGCAACTGATCCTGAAGAAATTGCAAAAAAAGTCTACACACATATTTATTGAAAATGCGATTAAAATTCTGTCTGTAGTGGAATGGAGACGTGAATTTATGATAACATTTAATGTTGTCAAGAATAAGTTTCTTTCCGTTAACAATTATTACAAGAAACCTTCTCAACCACTGATAACTATGATTATGTTACCTGAATTATTTTATTCAAAATCCTCGGCCTAACATTCATAGGCAGCATGAATGGGAACAAATATATTGAGGATATTGCCACGGTTGCTGCAAAGAAGATTAGTTCTCTCTACCATGCTTGAAAGTTGCTCACACCTGAGAGTATCCTATATCTCATCAAAGCAACTATTCACTCATGCATAGAGTATTGCTGCTACATCTGGACTGATGCATCTGCCACTAAATTCGCGCATAAGCCTGAGGAGTCCTAGAGTGGATGAAACGCCGAATATTCAGTGTAGCTTAATCGCCATATATATTTTAAAAATCACTAACTAGCTCTACCTACGTATTGAGCACTTTTGAAGTAAATACTTAAAGTTTACGCATTAATCTATGCTTTCGTATATTAATTTTATGTGAGTAAATTAAGTAGTTTATTTATATATATATATATATATATATATATATATATATATATATATATATATATATATATATATATATATTCCAGCAAAAATATGTTAGAAAGTGGACAGTAACTTTTGGGGTGCCCCGCCATTCTCGACTGTTATTCAGTCCTCAGATTTATGAGGGAAAAATTGTTGTTTTCTGGGTCTAAATCTATCCACCTAATACTTACTATTGGCTAGATTTTAATCTTGAAGTGATATTTTAATAGCGCTTTACATCAAGTGCCTTTATACTTTGTCTGGAGCTATTTACTAGAAAAAATATTTATCTAGCTTCTGAGATTGCATATATTACAGTTGATTATATAGAGTACTTTTTATTGAAAGCGATTAACCAATGTGGGATGATTTACCGTAAGAAAGAAATTCTAATAAGAAACCGATTAAAAAACAAATTAATTGCTTCTAGCTTGGCTCCGCGATCTGTAGAATCTTATCCGACGCCAGAATTTCACGATATTTCGGACACATTACTCCTTTCTCTGGTGTTTCTATTTATTTTCAATCGGTGTCCATTCTGCCACGTGTGTAAATAGATTGTGAACGGCCAGGAAGAAAATAACAGAAGCGTGACATCACTATTAAGGGCATTTGCCGTAAGGATATAACAAGAGCGTTTAATTTGGGGTAGGGTTAATTGCTATCCATTTGTAATACATACGCGTTTATTGGATGGCTTCATCTGGCAAATAACGCATACACACACTTTGTATGTATGTGTGTGTGTGTATATGTGTGTGTGTGTGTGTGAGAGAGAGAGATAAAGGGAGAGTGGAAGAGAAAGAGAGTAGAAGGGAGAGGATTGGTAAAATATTTATTATCGAGCAATAAGTGCATTGCTTTTTCCGACGATTTCACGAGAGCAACTCAAGAAAAGGGGTTGTTTGCTGTTTAGAAAATCCACAAAAATCTGGGTATTAAGTGCAATCGTAAAATTGTAAAACAGACTCTAATCTCTCTCTCTCTCTCTCTCTCTCTCTCTCTCTCTCTATATATATATATATATATATATATATATATTAATAATTTTTAGACCTACTGACACTAGTGTTTTATGTTTACGCAATCATCAATGCAGGAAGTCAAGAGATTTGAACCCAGTCAACAAAGTCAACCTAGGCCTTCCTCTCGGCCATCGACAATTAACTTTTAAATCGAAGTAAATTAAGATACTTATGAACACATGTAATTGGGCTATCATAATCAACAGCCATGAGAGTGTCGCGACACGCTCACATCGTAGTTTATGTTTTGCCACGCCGGCCATTATTTTTTTTATCGGTGAACAATCTTATACACCGCCTGGCGGCAAATAACCGTTTTTCTCAAGTCGAACTGAGGTGGAGTAAACATAATTTCAATTTTTTCTCCATGAAAATGGATAGCAGAAACTTTGATTCCGATCTGAATTGAACATAAACATAATCAATTTAACGTGGAATTGTTTTGGTTGTATTCGATTCACCAGAGAGTTAATGCTATTCATTTGTTTTCTCTCTGGGGCCAGCGCGTGTTGTAACAATACCTTCTCATAAATATAGCACGTTAGCGGCTTACCAGGTTCCTGCGGGGGCTGGGCATGACTTTCAAAGACCATATGTGGGCGCATATAAGACCATTGCCCTTGTGGCAATCAGTTATTGGTCAATGTAGGGGAAACCCTTCATACCAATTGTCACTATCCTACTCCCCGGGGAGCTGGTCCCCATTTCCCTTTCACTCTCCACATTAAAAAACAGCCTTATGCCTAATTTGCTCAGTGAGGAAGCAAATAAATACACAGTTCCCTCTCGGGGGAACTGGTCCCCTTCCCCTTCACTATCCACGTTAAAAAACGGCCTTGTGCCTAATTTGTTGAGTGGGGAAGCAAATAAATACCGTCAGATCGGCCGGGCACCAGCCCCGGTCAGAGAAGTAGGAGGAGGCTCCGAAATGGCGAGGTTGACGCTACCAGTCACGTCGACCGAATCAACCAGCCGAAGGATTCCAGCAGCAGCAGTGACAGCAGCCGTCTCAGCAGCAGGTCAAACAACCCTTATCATTGCTAAACAACCAGCCCTTATCAGGGCTAATAATTTTTTCGCAAATTCGATTCACTACTGCTTGCTTCCTGAGACCCACCAGCAGCGAAATTCAACTTCCAGTCTCCAACGACTTCCAGCTCACTCCAGCGGCTCCCTGCTCATTCCCGCAGCCTTCCAGCCCTTGGTGCCTCCAGCGCACTCCTGCAGCCTTCCAGATCGCTCCAACTCACTCCTGCAGTCTCCCAGCCCTTGGTGCCCTCAGCTCACTCCTATAGCCTTCCAGCACCTCCAGCTTGCTCCATCGTTCACTCCTACAGCCTTCCAGCTCGCTCCTCCGGCCTGCAATCTTGCTTGCACCTCGAACCTCTGATCTGCTACCTCGTTCGCACCTTGTTCCTTCGGTCTGCAACCTCGCTCGCAACTGGCTCCCTACCGACCGTTCGTTTTTTTACACTGACCACTTCATTCTCCGTGTCCACCGTCCATTCCGAATCGCCCTGACGTCCAGCCGATCGTTCCAGACCCAGCGAGCAACCCTGAACCACGCTACATCTGGAGTACCCGTTCCAGACCTCCAGACCTTAGCCTCCAGTGACGTGCGACCCCACACGCGACCAGTATCCAGATCGTATGATTTTTCGTTTCCTTTGCAAAAATAAAAGGCGAACCGTCGTCTTTAACCAAACAAACTGCGTCTGTCATTCTTCTTTGCCCTTTTTACCTGTGTCTACCTTGTTAGTTGTTGGGTCGATTGTTCGCCGACGACCGGCCCTGCAACAAGAGTATCTAGCAAACAGACAACTTGGAATTATACATGTATGCTAATTGGCCGCTTTTCCTGAATTCACTAATTAGGGTTCAACTTAAATCCCTTAAAGGGGCCTCATAACTACTATTTTTTTATATATTTATAACTAATATTTTTTCAATGAATATAAATATTTTAATACCTACAGACACTAGTGTTTCATACATACGCAATCATCATTACAGGAAGTGATAATTACTGCTCGTTTGAAGATTCGAACACCGTTAACAGAACCAACCTTGGCTTTGCAGCCTAATGTTATCCACCCCCCTCTCTCTCTCTCCCTTTCATATATATATATATATATATATATATATATATATATATATATATATATATGATATGATATTAATTAACTAGCTTATATATATAATTAGCTAATACTTATAACTGTCACTCAGGAAATAATGAGTATCCTATGTTCTATTACTCCCTCCCTGACCCCATATTAATAGCTGTGTCATTTTCTTCACTTCTACAGTAACGAAAATCATTGTTTTTGCTATTTATCTATGTAACCCGTGAATGAAGACTCGATGATTCCGTTGTAAAACTCTTAATACAACATGTATGCCTCCATTGTATTAATCGTAAAATTTTACTCGAGAAGCGTTCGTATTTAATCTTGGTATAGCACCTTGTTTTCAATTGCATTTCGAGAAAGGGATAATTTGAATCGACAATTTTCCCCTAGTGATGACAAATGAAACCAGAATAAAATTTGAATAGTGTCTTGAAAAGTTCAACTCTCAACTGAAAGAAGCTGTTCAGAGCAGTCTTCCTGCCTTAACAGTGATCAAAGTCGGCTTCAAAATTTCGTAGGCCATGTCATTTCCTCCTCCTTTCAAGCTCTTTCTCACGGGACAGACGTTTCGAGTCTGTCTCTGATCTATCGTTATTTTCAACTGAGCTTCAATTTACCCCCCCCTACAAAAAAACGTTCACAACGAACATTCGTCTACTTACCATTACAATCAAGAATTTCCGCTATCCTAAATATAAAATTTTTTTTTCCTAGAACTGCTCGTCTGTGGAACTCTATATCGCGGGGCTGCTTTTTTTTTTTACATGGGGTTCACCACTTATCAAGGCCCGAAGGCCACTCAGGGATAAGGGTTATTGCGTGTACAGTAATCAATGAGATAGTATTGTAGTAATCATTAGTATTGGGTGTTTAGATAGAGTGTCTTATTTAAGGGGGCGGTTTGTCAGGAGTTTGTTTATGTTGGACTTGAAGACGTCCAGGTTGTAGTCTGGTGGGAAACAGGCAAGCGGCAGAGAGTTCCACTGGCGTGCAGTTCTAAGAAAGAAGCTTTGTTCATAATGGTTGTTTTCAACAAGTTCTTGCTAAACTAATCATAATTTTACCCAATTTCCAATAATGCCGATTATTACGCTGTTGTCTCACTGACCACCGTGCACACATTAACTTTTATCCTCAAGACCTTGATATGTGGTGAATACCATACAAAAAAAAAATAACTTGAATTTTCTTACTGTATATATATCGATTTCTATAACATGCAAATCTTTTCTTGATTACATATGTGTGGAAATGTTTTGGCTATAACCTTATTAAGACTAAACCCCTTCAGTCCAGTTTGGCCGTGATGAAGAGACAAAGACGTCTTATTGTCTTTATTATTATCGGACTGATCTTTATCGTTATTTCCATGGTAGGGGCCCGACTGAGCTCCAATTTTTAGTTTCACCTAGTAAGATATTCACAAGAACTCGTTTGGCTACCACGGCAAAAAATCGCTCCCTTTATATTTTATTTTGTAGGGTCAAACCAAGTCCAATGTAAACAAGTACTTGATGAGCCGTTCCCCTTAAGTAATCCAATTTACTAAATTTACACTTCTAACGAATACTATGATATCGTCCTTTTGATCAATGTATTCTCTTTATCCTCGAGTGGCCTGATAACACATAACTCGGTTTGTTCCTTTTTATTACTCTCTCTCTCTCTCTCTCTCTCTCTCTCTGTATGCCTGTCTGTCTGTCTCTCTCTCTATATATATATATTATGAAAAAATATATACATACATATATATGTGATGTAAATATAATTTATATATATAAAAAAGTGAAAGTGTCTGTGTGTGTGTTTGTGTGTCTGTATATGTACATTTCCCTTTTCAATAACTCTGTCAATTTTTAGTCTACAGACTCGAAATTTGATATACAGGGTACTGAGATTTGGGAAAATCTATGTGATCGGGTTTCGGCCAGAAATTTGTCGATTAAGGGGTCAAAGTTCAACAATTTGACCTTTGAGAACTATACCAAACTTATCCGACAATTTTGGGTCTACACACTTGAAATTTTAGATGCAGGTGCCTTGGACATGGATCTAACTTAATAACTTGATTTGAGCCTAAAACAATAAATCTTAAGGGGTCAAAGTTAAAAAGAAATTGACCTCTGCGGTTTCTTCCAAATTACTCAGACAATTTCTGATCTAAACATTTGAAATTTTACATAAATGTTATTCAGAGAAAGGGCAAGCTTTTTCATCGGTTTGGGTCGAAAATTTTTAGTTACCAATATATAAATGTATGTATGTATTTATGTTTGCATGTCTGCCTAAAACTTTTAATAGAGGCGACGAATTTTACCAAGATCAATATCGTTTTAAAGTTCGACCTTTCATACGACAAATATCGAAAAATTGGCTAAAAACATGAATATATTCCCCTTCAACTAGGCACTTTGCTACAGGGGGGATCACTTTTTCGCCGATATTTTTTAAAAGTTATCCTCTCCTTTAGATTGTCTAGCCTTAATTTTAACACTGTCGCTTCCGGTTTGGCGGTGATCATAACAGCATAGACGTTAGGTTTTTATCCAGTTCTTTTCTTCCTTCGCGGTACGGGTTCGAGCCTGCCTTCCTACTATCACATTTTTTTTCTATTTTGTTCAACAGACACATCCAAACACCCGGGCAACACCGGGCTGAAATGCTAGTACTTTATAGATGCTACTTATTTGTAGCTTAGTGAGTACAATTTTCGAGGACCCACCTGTTTTAATGTTTTAAGTCACACTGAAAAACATTATATGGTACGATATATATATATATATATATATATATATATATATATATATATATATAGAGAGAGAGAGAGAGAGAGAGAGAGAGAGAGAGAGAGAGAAAGAGGGAGAGAGAGAGAGACAGAAAGAGAGAAAGATAATTGACGTGTTGGACGTATGAGGATTTGACAATAAGAATTTTCACTGTTTCCGCGTAGCCTACAACAACTACAGGTGTAAATACTGGAAGCGTCTGGTGAATAGTTGTGTACTGCCGTCTTTTGATTTTCTCCTTGCATTTGGATAGTGCAGATGAATAATTGTTGTTAGATAGTGAATTTTTAGCTCAAGTTTAACATTTGAAACGATATGCAACCCGTGGCATGGTCATCTCCTCAAATTCGTTGTTATTAAGTGCTTATTTATATGCAGTAGGTTTTAAGCTTTTCATTTAAGAACGATTTTCGTTTTGTGAACGGTGTTGTCTCTAATTCTCGAAGAGTTGATTTTAAATGTTGCCAAAACGAAAGAATTCTTTAATGGGGGGGGGCAACATTTCTGTGACCAATCGAGCTTTTAGAAACGCTCCACGTGTTTCTGACTTAAATGCGCCTCATTCACAGATACTGTTTCGTATCGGTGCTCGACCATCAGCATCTAACGAGAAAGACACATAACTGTCCTTACCAGCAACATTTACCCATATGGAATTCTTGGTTGCAAGCGACAGCACAAAGTGCCCTCCCACCATTTCGTAAATAACCCCACCCCCCTCTCGAATAAAGCTTTTCTTTGAATGCAGATGGGAAAGTGCCCGTTCCATTGTCCTTTAAAACCAATTATCAAAAAACACAGGAGCGTGTGGCTATCCTATCGTAGCAATGGCGTATGCCTTCCAGGGGCCCTACTTCAGAAGAGAAAATATTCGTTAGGTGTCATGCAATTGATTCTCCAGACTTAACGCAGTAATAGACGCAAGAATGGTCATTGTTAAGATGCATTCGTTCAACATGTGCGCTTATTGATGAAAATACTGTGTCAAACCGATCAACAAAGATGATACTTAAAGAATAAGAGAGACGGATCAACGAAAATAGACGAGCAAATTAATTCCCCGAACAAAACAATTTTTATGTTTCTAAATTTTTTTAGATGAGGATTGATTATTTGTATTATTTGGATCATTCGGACTACTGTTCTCATCTTGAGTGTCATTTGAATATAATTTCGGATTTCAAAAACGATCCTTTAACTTATTTATTTATTTATTCTTTAACACACAATTTCCTGTTGATTGAACAAGTGGAAAATATAGATAAAAACCTCACAATGACTTTGTCAAAAGATTGGATACGATACACAAAGCAAAAACATTTAAAAAAGTTTGGCAAATTAACAAGAAAATTATATATAAGTTTAAAAGTAAGTGAGGAATCTACCATACCCCCTCACCCCCACAAAAATGAAATTCTAATTTTTGGTGATTTTAGAATCAGAATTGGTAATTGTATTGTGTTGTGGCGGAATCAGCCTATGTTACCTGCTAATAGACTATTCCAATCTCAATAAATACCGGAAGATTAACTGTAAGATGTCAGTTGATATCCAACCTCGGCCGTTCGTCGGTTACGGCGAACAGCTCACCTATTGTATGCTTTGCAATACATGCTGTTACTTTATTTGGCGTTCTGGTTTTCTTTGTAACCACTTAACAGGGTTATAACAGTGGCGACGTCGGATTTCGAACTCACAAAGGTCACTCGAATTTAAAATACCCTCAGCATTTAAAAGAACTCACGACCGAAAGCTGAATTAAACCAAGTAAGTGTTCAGAAAATCCTAAGGGAAGGAGAAAAGGAACTCCCGAAAACCAAAAGAGTGCGTTGACATAAAAGTTTGAATGGCAAACTCGGGGAAAGTAAGAATATTTTGATATTTTTTCTTCTTTTCTGACGACATCTCGGCGCAACCGTAAATAACAAAGCTATAACATATTGGAATAAAAAAAAGTATGAAACGTCTGATTACTAACAGAAGCTAATGTCGACCTGATTTAAAAAGTTGGACCTAAATAGCATTGACGTTGACGGATTGTTAATTATGACTTTCCAACTTTCATTTGTTATTTTTGTACCATTTTAATTGCAATGGATTAACATAATGTTATTGCCTTAAAAAACGAAAATATATTAAAAAAACACACACAAATAGTTAACAAGAGTATGCATTTGCAAAAAGTATTGTGTTGCCGGAAAGTGTTTATGCATTTGTTTTTGTTATAACGCCTCTGTCTATTCATGTTGCGATGCTATAGGATAGAACATCATAACACATATTCGCGAAAAGATTATTAACATATTTAATCAATGTGTTTTACTAATGTACGGCAAATTAAGTCACGACCAATGTACGACAACTGATCTTGCTGAATCTCAATTCGCGTGAGATTTAGGCACGTCATAAAAGCAACCTGGGAGTTTTATGTCACGAACAGGAAGCAACTTTTTCTAATTCAAGCGGTTGCGCATGCTGGTTGTTTTTTCGCTAAATACCTTTATAAAAATATATAAGTTTTTTTTGTCAGACTGATGGACTGAAATTTGGGAGAATTAAATTGTTGATATATTTACTTTTTATTATCATTTTTTGTAAACATTTATTATTAAATAACAAATACTTACTGTAAAATCATTTACGATTAAAAAAAAGTAAACAGATATTTTTCTTTTGAATTAAGCGAACAATTTTGCTTTTTTATATTTGATTCGTGTTTTTTAAAAACTATTTTGCGAAGAAGGTGGGCTCTGTCTACCGTGCTAGAACGCTACTTGCGCCTGAAAGTATCCGGCATATCTACAAGCCCACCGTTCGCCCATGTATGGAGTAATGTTTTCACATTTGCACTGGTGCATCTGCTACTAGTCTCTGGACAGGGTTCAAAAGAGAGTCGCCAACCTGATAGGTATAACCTGCCATGAGAGCTTCAACCTCTGCCCCATCGACGCAATGTTGCATCCCTGTGCCTGTTCTACAAGTATTTTAATGGTGAAGCCCTGACGAACTACAAGCTCCTATCCCCCCTGGACGTAAACACCCTCAACAAATCCGACGAGCAGCAAAATCCCACCCCTACACAGTAGAGATCCCTAAATGTAAGAAAGCCTTCTACTCTAATAGTTTATTCCCCAGAACTGCTAGACTTTGAAACTACCTTCTGAGTTCTTGCTTTCCCAACTGTACTGGCATGCAGAAGTTCAAGTATAATGTGAACGGACATCTCGCTGCTCAACTCCCTACATAGTATTCCTGCAATTTATAGTAGTCCCCTACATCAAAGTGGCACTGTGCCTTGTATATAGTGAAAATGGAATAGAAAAATTAAAAAATTGTTTATATTTTACAAAACTGCGAAAAATAAATAAGAACAATTTTTCGTGCCTTAATTTGTCGTACCTAAATATTACACGAATAAATAATCAACAAGAGCAATTGTCGTACTTTGTTATACATTTGTCGCGCTTTAGTTTATCGTACATAATTAGTAAAACTACTTAATCAGATCTTGTAGTTTTCTAAAATGTAGAAATTCTTAGTCACCTTAAAAATGCCAGCGAAGATGAATAACCTTTATTTCATTCTGATGTCTTCCTAAAACACTTTAAATACAACAAAACAGAAGGATAGACGAACACATACATGTAGACACACATTTGCCTCCCATATAATTATAGATAAGTTAATTTAATTTGAGAAAATACTAATTATTGCAAAATAAAATCGTTCAAAAATGTTAATAATCTTTTCGCGAATATGTGTTATGATGTTCTATCCTATAGCATCGCAACATGAATAGACAGAGTCGTTATAACGAATGCATAAACACTTTCCCGCAACACAATACTTTTTGCAAATGCATACTCTTGTAAACTATTTGTGCGTGTTTTTTTAAAAAATATATTTTCGTTTTTTAATGCAACAACATGTTAATCTATTGCAATTAAAATGGTACAAAAATAACAAATTGGAAAGTCATAATTAACAATCCGTCAACGTAAATGCTATAAGTGACCTGTTTATGCACGTTTTTCTGTGTGCTTAGAGGCAGAATTTCCATGAACAGAGTTTCTTTCCCTGAACTTTTCACCCGTGGTACACATTACCAAAAGACTGCCTCACATTGTCTCATCGGTTCTTGTTAGATCATCAAAGTTAAGTAACATTGAATCAATATCAGATGGGTAACCATTTGGAAATACCAGGCGCTGTATGCAAGAGGAGGGCGATATGTCTCTGAAAAAGAAAAAAACCCCAAAAAACTGCAAAAACTAATTTGGTTTGAATTATTTCGTCTTATCGAGATGCCAATGCGACTGAGGACTGCTTATAAATTTGATATGCCTTAGAAACTTCCTTCTTTGTAATCAGGGTATGACTGATTCTCTAATTACAAACTGTCAACAAATACTTTTCATAAATTATTTCTTATTTTAAATTCTTTTAGTGTTTCGTGGCAAAGAAGAATAGAAACTGGTAGCGCATCGCCTGTTAAGCCGGGCAGCTGTTGGTTGAAATCAAAATGGCTTCCATTCTGAACATTTTCAGTAAACATTCAAACATGATAGTGGTATTACATTTCTAAATTTTCGAAGTGAGGATCGATTATTCATATTATTTGGATTCTTCAACTCTCTTCATCTTGAGTGTTATTTTCACAACGTTTCGGTAGAACCCTGACTTTGTTCGCAGTGGCGTAGAAACTATTTTTTCCACCCGGGACGGTCGTAAGATTCTCCTCTCCGCTGGCCGTTGATAATCCGTTAACTTTCAAAATTCCAGAAAGTCCTCAAAATATTTATTTTAATAGAATTAAAATCAAGGATCTAAAATCCGTTTCAGAACAATTGTACATAAAACGCAAAAACATATTACGATCTTAAAAATTTATTTTGTTATAAAATTTCATATCTTTTATTAGCTTTTTATTATTTTAATTTTTTTTACATAGGCATCACCACTTATCAAGGCCAAGAGGCCACTCGAGGATAAGGGTTAAAGAGTGTACAGTAGTCAATTGGACAATATAGTAATTGTTAGTAATGTTACCTTATATGGAACGGCTCATCAGAAACTTGTTTACGTTAGACTTGAAGACAACCATATTATAGTCAGCTGGAAAGCAGGAAAACAGAAGACAATTCCACAAGCGTGCAGTTCTAAGAAAGAAGCTTTGTTCATGGAATATACGTTTAGGTTTAGGCACAGATAAAGAGTGGGGGAAATTAGTGATAGTCTTTTCTGCTAGACGGGTGTTTCTTGTTAAAGTTTGGCCAGGGGGAACCATAGATTGGAGCTCAGCCGAGCTCTTGCCATGAAAATAACGATAAAGCAGAGACAAACTCGCAACATCTCTTCTGTGACAAAGAGGTTGCAGGGAAGAGAAAAGAACATCTCCTACGAAGCTACGAAGTATATTTTGAAATCTATCAAGGCAGGATAATTCCTTTCTAGCAGCTCCTGTCCAAATGTGGCAGCAGTACTCCATCCTTGGACGTACCTGGTTCTTATATATATATAGAGAATTGCATCAGCAGTGAGATCGATCTACTAGATCGATAGAAGGATCCCACCATTTTTCCAGCGGTCTTGGCAACGGATTTAATGTACGTGTTCTATTATTTTCTCTGTTTACCTCTTCAAAATGCCGTCCCCTGTCACGTGAAGCCCGGGAGGACCACTCCGTAAGCCCCCCCCCCTTGCTACGTCACTGCTTCTTCGGGTGCATCTGATTGGAATCTTTCTGTCTGCACGGAATTTGAACAAAACCCTTTTATTAAATCCACGAAGATAACATGCTCTGGTTCCGTCAGCCATGACTGGGTAGAAATCCTTTAGTAATTCGCAATTGTAGTTTTGAGATTCACCCACACTGAAGATTGAACCCCCAACCTCCAGAATAGTGTAACATTACAACTGAATTTTATCAAATTAGTTGCTCCTTAGAGAAAGATTACCGATTCAGCAAGATACATCTGAAGAAGGTCGGAGGTTACATTTACCGAAACATTGTAAAAACAACACCCAAGATAAGAATAGTAGTCTGAATGTAATATTTTCATTAACAACATTAAACGAATGAACTTTAAACGACGCATAACACATGAGAAGGATATAGTCTTTTCACGCATGCGTACACTTATGCACCTGTGAATTATCGCTGGTGAACGATTAAGAAACAATTAAATAAAAGTATTTTTGTTTTACATACGTGTGTGGCTTGGTCTTTATTCTTAATCGACGCCTTCACAAGTGTTTGGCCGTTGATTTGTATTGTTGCATCGCCCAGTAGTTGTTTAACTGAGGCGAATAAACTCATTTATGGAAACAATGAAACTTGTTAGCGATTTAAAAGGTTTTATTGGAGAGAGATATTTGTTCGCACGGAGAGAGACCAAAAATATATTACTTCGGAAAGATAAGCCGAAATTAGTTCTTTCTTTTTTAACTTAGCTTTAAAACGGTTAACGAACGGACAGATCTCGAGGAAATTTCTTATAAGATTTCTACGTTGTTGGTACATGTATGTCGGCCGCTTACTCGCCGGAAACTGCTCGGAAACTGTATCAAACATATGACGCAATTTCGATGTAACAATTCGACACATATTTCTAGTTTGTTTTGTCGAAGGAGCTTACTTCTGATCCTTTGCGCTAATCATGCTAGGTGCATTGGTGCATCTTGTTCGCTGCTAGATTTTTTTTTACATGGAGTTCACCACTTATCAAGGCCAATGGCCACTCGGGGATAAGAGTTATCGTGTGTACAGTAATCAATGGAATAGTGTAGCAATAGTATTGGAGAATTGATAAGTTGTCATTACTTAGGGAGGGCGGTTCATCAGGAATTTGTTTGTGTTCATGCACTCGAAATTCACACTAGTTAACATAATCACTACCTAACGGCATAGGGTCCGAATGTATAACACGAAGAATCCAAATAATATGATAACATGTTTGAAAATTTAGGTTTTGTAATCGTTTCATTTAAAATGGAGATTCATTAGATATGCGTTTATCGATTAAAATACTATTTCGAGCATAAGCGTGGCAGACATTATGTATAACCTTACCTTCGTGGGACTGGCAAGTGAATAGAAACTGGAACGTGACAGATCGACCCACGGACAGATTTACTTTAGCGTGAAAGACATAGAGAAATGTTGTTTAAAACTTCAGCCTGACAAACTAACAAAAATGCTATTAAAAACTGGAGGATTCCGTCTGCTTTGTTGGTTTCGCTTTGCAGCATATCTACCCTTTTGGGGTTTTTTAATGTTGAATAAGATCATTTTGGTAAATGGTTTTATGCTTCAAGTTTTTTATGTCTTCAAATATTTATTCATGGTGTTTGGTTTTGTTGTTTTGTTTAACGGCATCTCAACCCTTTTCGGGTTGTTTAATGCTGAATCTGGTTCTTTTTTGGTAAAAAAAACTATGCTTTAAATTGTTTATATTATAAATCAAGGGAAGTAAGTGAAGCACTTGTTTTGTTGCTGCATTTAGTTTTTTCGGTCCTCGATCAATAAAGAAGTCTTTTAAGAGCAATGTTTCCCAACCTTTTTTTTTTACCTTTACAGAATTGTCCAAATAATAGTGATGCTCTGAGGGATCCTACATAAGAATTTTTTACAATCCTATTTATTTATTTATTTCTCATTTTTTTATGAAAGTAATGTGTTTTTATTTCAGAGAAAATGAGCACGTATTTGTCGAGTTGCCCACATACAATTTTATATCCTCTGACCACTAAGTCACTGTTTTATATTTATCATATGTATTCTGCAAATATATTCTTTGTGACTATTATACTTAGTTGTTTAATGATGCGATAGTTTGAACATATCCTTATAATACTTCCAAATATTTCCCCCCAAAATGTATAAGAAAATTATTTAAAACAAACAACTAATGAATCCGTTTGTACATATGTGTAAAGGCATTTATTAGTATCGCTTGAAAGAATAATTTGGAAACGTTTAAGAAATCCCAGGATCCCGTGGAACCCTGATTATGGGGCAATGATTATTTTTGTTTCAATCGAGAGCTCGCAAGAATGCTGACAACGGAATCAAGTCATCAAAATTCAAAGGTTTATATATCTCAGTATAAAACATCGTTTGCGATTGAGTCTTTAGTCCTCCAACGAAGAACTAGTTTTGCTGATCACTGCTGTAGGACTAAAAATGAAATGGCGATGTCCATTTGCGGATGTAGTAGGTATTTGAAGATGTGACATAAGGTCAGAAGGTGGGAAGAGTCAAGCCAGCTTCTCTAAAGGAGGAACACTCTAGCCTTTAACAAATTGCCTGGATAGCTTCGTCGGCATTCTTTGCGCAGTCAGTTTCCAATAAACTTACTCCAACCGAAAAACAGACTGGAGGCAACGACCTAAGAGGGTACAACTAAGATTTCTCGAATCCATCATCAGGTGCAAGGTCATTTCCGACTCAAAAATGGCCCCAAATCTATCAGACTGATTGTCGAGGATGTATCCTCGACTGGTATGCAGTGTAGTGGGGAAACCATAAAAATGTTGGGGGAGGGGGGGGCGAGAGTAGAGTCACTCTGTATTTCGGGGCTAATTATGACTGATCGACGTGCAGACGGACAGAACATCTTATAGAGCTATGTAGGCGCGTCTATAACCACACACACACACACACACACACACACACACACACACACACACACACACACACACACACACACACAATGTCCTCTTCATAAAAAGTGTTTGAAAACATTTTTACCCTGCAGAATCCCCTTGTCAGTGATTCTAACTTTGCAATATTTAAAGTAAAAAAAAAAAACAAACAAACAAGCAAACAAACAATGCATTTTTTTTTGTCTGACAAGTAATTTAACTTGCGTCAATTTTTCGCTCGAGTAATTGCTTGCGACTCAAAACTTGCAGAATTATTTTGGGGCGGGGCTTGTTTGACCCGACAAGCTCCCCCCCAAACATTCTGTTTGTATTGTGCTATTTCCATTGCTGCTGCACTATTTAAAAATAGAAATTACACGGTAGCGTCAAAGCAATGCTTTTTAAAATACAGAAACATATTTCACTACGTATTTAATTATAGGGAAATAACTTAAAAACCATTTGCACTTGTCTCCCCCACGAAGGCAGAATTAGACACAAGGTCGGTTTAAAGGTGAGGAAAATCCAGCCTCCCCCCCAAAAAAAAATGATTGGAAAAAATATCTAAATCTAGGAGAAATTCTTCACTGATGAAGACAAAAACAACTAAGTAAACCGTAAGAACAGATACTACACTTTCTTCCTCGCCAAAATGCCGAGAGGTGTTCGTTTGTTTTTATAAAATATCAACCTTTTTGTGATTTAATTTTGAGATACAACCGCCTATTAGAAACGATTTGTTGTAAAAATTTCATTGAACACGAGCTGATATTTTACCCATAGCTGGAAGGAAATTCTGGGTTCATACCTTCCCCATTATATCAGTTCGTAATTTAAACACATTAGAGCATGTAAAATTTGAAAACTGAATGCCGAGTTCATATTCTGCTCTTGCGGGAGTTTTTATTTACATCGATTTTATTGAATATTAGCATGATTCTTATTTACTCTCCCCACGCCCTCCCCACGAGGGCAAAATCAGACACAAGATCGTTTTTAATTTAGGGAATATCCAGCTCTCGAAAAACGTTCCAAAAGTAAAACCTTTATTTTTTTTACTAAAAAGTCAAAGAGCTACGTAGACGTGAGAGGTACCATTAAAACGAGCGACCTTTTGTGCTCTAGAATTTATTTTTCTACATAGTCACCACCATTCTCAATCGCTTTTGACAGGAATTCAACGACGCATCTCTGCTTTTGACGCACGTCCATGACAGGGGTTTCTTTCTTAGTCTCACATCGTCAATATTTGCAAGAGAGAAATGAAACTTTCAGGTCATGAATGCATAAGGTCGGTCATCATAACCCTGAAATTTGTAATTTTCTCTGACCCATTTGAGTGGAATAAAAAAGGATGTATTAATTTTGGAATTTAGATTGTAAATACTGTACCACCAAGATGTAAATAAATACTCTGAACTTTTTATTTTGTTTTGTTGTAGGTAAGTGGTTTTTCAAGATGCCGTTTGATTGCTTTCAAGAGATTGCGGGTTTATTTTTGTCTTCAATGAGTATCCCTTGTTATGTAAGTATTAAAAAATATTTTTGATTTTTGTTTTATTTCTCAACTAGCAAAGATACCCGTGCTTCCGCAAGACTTTGTCGTACACCAAAGTCCTGACCTTAACCTTTGACCTTAACCTTGATAAATCGAGTGCACCATCCCTAGGTCGAATACCATCGTCATGTCAGGTTTGGTCCTGATCGGTACGGTGGTGTGTGCCGTAAGATAGTATATATACACAGGCTATGACTTTGACCTTGAAAAATAGTGTAGACCCTCCCTAGGTGGGAGACCACCATCATGTTAGGTTTGATCATGATCGATTCAGTGGTTTGGGCCGTAGAAAGGTTGTACACACAGTCACACACATATGAACGCTACTACTTTATATATATATATATATATATATATATATATATATATATGAGAGAGAGAGAGAGAGATATGAGACAAAACTAAATAAAGTTTGTGTTTTTATTTATTTATTTTCACGATTCTTGATGGGTGCTACTAAAAAGCATAAACTAAAATAATACTTACCAATACATCTATATTAATATATATGAAGAAATATGAATATATATGTATATCAGATTGTATGTTCGCTAAATGACAAAATGCAATCCTTAGCCTTTAAATTTAGCACAATTAGCGTTAGTTCCAATAATTATGCTAAAAGTCAGTGCTGAAAATGGAGCAGTATGATAATCTCTTATCCTTCGAATGCAACCAGAACACAGAATCGGAAAGTGCACACAATATACATCCATTTAATCGGAAAAGTGCACACGACATGCATTCATTTTTATCGGAAGCGCTGTTTGGCAATGCTTAATAAGTCAATTGAAATTGGAGCCTTTCCACTGTCTACAACTGATACAACAGTTAACTTCTAAAGGGCAATTCAATAACTTGTCGGTTGCAATTATTGTGATGATCTAATATCAAACGTATCCATCAGTGTTAAAAGGATGTAAATCTATAACAAAAATGTAATACAATACAAATAAAATCTATTGTATAACTACATTTGGATCATTTCATATAGATATAGATTTCTTCCGATGATAAAAATTCAGACTGACGCTAAAATGACCTTCAGTTCTTGATCCTCAAATAAAAGTTCATTCATGGTGATGTTTTTAGTTGCTGTATTTAATATCACGTTAAATTGATTGTCGAGTTTCGGATTATTTGATGCCGAATCCAATAATTTCGTTATTCATGTATCAAGGTATTTATATCTTCACATATTTATTCATTATGTTTTTTTTTTACGACATATCAAACCTTTTTCGGTTATTCAGTTCCTAATGCAGTCATTTTGGTAAATGTTTTTATGCTTTATGTTCTTTCTAATATTTATTCATGGTGTTTGGTTTGATTGTTTTGTTGTCTTGTTTTGACTTTGCAGAACATGATTGGGTTTTGCAAAGGAAAATGAAAAAATAAACAACATCAATGTTTGGTGCATTTTAGGTTAGAAGATCGATATCTTCGAACAGCTGATTCGGTAGCATTCACTATTAATTAATCTGAATTTTAAAGTTGTGAATTGGAGGCTCTACGCCATATTCTTGTAAAGTCTACACTAGTAAAGTCCACTCTCCCAAACAAATACTTTTTTTATCTATTGAAATTTAAGTTAACAATATTTAATTAAACAATGTGCGTTTGCTTTGTATAATAAATTCATGAAATTGCTTACCTTTGGAATTGCCACTCTTCTCTGTGTTTCTACGAATATACCAACATGCATAAATTTAAATGTAATGCAAGCAAGCATCTCACTTTACACCTCCCCATTAAGTTGTCCCTATAAATATGACCTATAATTCTCAGTAGCCAATTACGTCTCTGTGCTAATATGTCTTGTTTAGGATGATTTCAAGTAAAAATATCAATTAACAAACAAAAGACAGTGAACATATATTTGTCAGACCACACTTAGAAATAAATCGATATAATAATTTAATTGAGATATTAAATAGATATTATTTCTTAAGTATACGTAACTGTATTCGAATATTTATTCCTGGTTCAAATTTACCAAAAGTTATCACCTTGCAATTAAGAAAGAAGTTGCTTTTAATATAATTACTTAATTTTAAAGTTGGTTCAAATTATCTCCCTTTAGTGGAATTCTCTGTTGATTTCAATAGTAGTAATCATGGAGTATATATGTGGTTATATGCATCACTCCTTTCTTATTACTAAACCAATTTCTTTTTGATTTTAAATCTTCTCGACAAACGAAACTATATATATTGCGGTTTTAAGAATTTCGACGAATTGGGATGGTTTTAAAAATAAACTGCATGTTCACTTGACAGATACTCTGGAAACAATTGTAAATCAGTTGAGTTGTTTTGCGTATATTTTTTTATGAAATGAGATACTAAGAGTCTTAAAAAAAGTATATTTATAAGCTCTATTATATATTACTAAATATCGAGCTTTTCATTTGTAATTGGAAGATTCGCATGCGAATCAATCTGAAGTTCTCTCTTTCTCTTTCTGTCTGTCTGTCTGTCTGTCTGTCTGTCTGTCTCTCTCTCTCTCTCTCTCTCTCTCTCTCTCTCTCTATATATATATATATATATATATATATATATATATATATATATATATATATAAAGTGAAATTGTGTGTGTGTGTCCGTGAATGTGTGTATGTACTTTTCCCTACCAAATGACTCTGTCATTTTTAAGTCTACAGACTCGAGATTTGACATAAGGAGTATTGAGAGTTGGGAAAATGTTTTTAATCGGTTTTCGGCCAGACATTTGGCTGTTAAAGGGGTCAAAGCTCAGTGATTTAACATTTGAGAACTCTACCATACTCCTCCGTCAATTTGGGGTCCAGACACTTGAAATTTTAGATGTAGGTTTCTTGGACATGGATCCATAACTTGATTTGAGCCCAAAAAATAAATGTTAAGGGGTCAAAATTGGGGTCAAAGTTAAACACATTTGACCTCTCAGCGAATTTTTGGTCTAAACATTTGAACATTTACATAAAGTGTATTTCGACATAAGGCAAGGTTTTTAATCGGGTTTTGGGCGAAAATTTGGCTCGCAAGCAGTCAAAGTTCAAAACATTTTACCTTTGCGGTCTCTAGCTAACTATGCAGCCAATTTTGGGTCGAAACATTTGAAATTTTACATAAAGGGTATTCAGACATGCAGCAAGGTTTTTAATCAGTTTTTGGGCGAAAATTTGATTGCCAAGAGGTCAAAGTTGAAAGAGTTGACCTTTGCAGACTCTAACAAACTCCTCCACCAATTTTGTGTCTAAATACTTGTAATTTCAGATGTAGGTTACCTGGATATGAGTCAAACCTTTAAATATATATATACATTCATACATATGAACATAAAGTTATGAACGGTACATAGGGCCCGAGCAATGCCGGGCTGAATTGCTAGTATATATATATATGCTAGAGGCATAAATATTTTCCTGGTAAAGCGGTATATATATATATATATATATATATATATATATATATATATATATATATATATATATATATATATATATATATACCGCTTTACCAGGAAAATATTTATGCCTCTAGTATTGCATTATTGAACTATCTAAAAGAACTTAGTGTTATTTGCTTTTATATATATATTTGAATACTATTCTAATCAGTAATATATATATATATATATATATATATATATATGAAAATATTAACCCGTGAGAGGATATGACAATGAATCTGATTGGTTAGGTAGCTAGATTAAACACTACGTGCATGTATAAAAGCACTCAGTTACAAGAATTTAATGTATTTTAGCCGAACGATTTCTTCCGAGGATGAAACGCGGAAGCGTCCGTGTAGCTTAATGGTCATGAAAATATTTTCATAATTTACTATCTGTCTTTCTGTCCGTATGAAGAAAGGCTGTACTAGACTCCTTCGATTTTTGGAACTTGATATACAAAGGATTTAGATTTGTGAAATTCGAGTTTATAAAAATAGTAAAGTAAAAGTAAAAATAACTGCTAAGAGGTCAAAATCGGAAAAATGAAACTTGTCAGGAATAAGTTCACAGTGTACTTCTACACATGCGCAAATATACATTTATACGTTTAAATCAATTAAATATTAATATTTTCTTATCCATCTACGATAGCTCAAACGGTAACAAGACTATATGTTTTGATTTTGATCCTAGCTAATTGAAAAAGTCATATATTTTTTTTACATATGAAATCACTACTATATATTGGGTACAATATGATAATCAATAGAGCATTAGCTTTATAATAATAAATACACAATTTGCATAAATGTAAAACGTGGCCTACCAGTATATATATGTATATATATATATATATATATTGTGTGTGCGCGTGCGCGTGTTGTGTTTTGGCTTTTTTTTTTTTTTTTTTTTTTACTAATGTTCACCCCTTACAAAGCATATCGCCACTTGGACGTAAGGGGCTACTATATGGGGCCATTCATAGGAAAGATATTTGTTTATGTTACATTTAAACTTCTGCATATCAGTACAACCAGAGAAGCAAGCAGCAGGAAGGGAATTCCAAAGTCTAGCTGTTCGAGGGAAGAAACTATTAGAATAGAAAGTTTTCTGGCATTCAGGGACAACAACAGTAAAGGGGAGAACTCTTATTGCTAAGCGGGTTTGTCGGGGATATGTACGTCGAGGGGGGCACAAGTGAAACAAGTTGATCAGAACACATTCCATTAAAATATTTGTAAAACAGGCATAGTGATGCAACATTGCGGCAATGAGACAGGGGCTGGGGCTTAGTTGATAAAGTGGGATATATTAGATTGACAACTCTTTTTTAGACTCTATCTAAGAGGGAGAGACTAGTGGTAGATGCACCAGCCCAGATGTGGCAACAATACTCCATGCATGGGCGAATGGTGGCCTTGTAAAGGTACAGGATACTCTCAGGCGTGTGTAGTCTTCTAGCTCGATAAAGGGAACCCACCTTCTTTGCAGCAGCCTTTGCAATGTCCTCATTGCCCGCAAATGTTAGGCCGAGGAGTTTGAAGCTAGAATTCTCAGGTAGGGTGCTATTTGTCATGGACATAGGGGGTTGGAGAGGCGTCTTGTTATTGTTAAAGGAGAGCAGCTTAGTTTTCCATTTGCTTCCGCATTCCACATGGTCTGGAGGTCATTTTCTAACAATTCTGCCATTGTCTTAGACTTATGTGTATCTTTTCTTCCCTCATGCATATTATAGAACGTTGTATGATCAACAAATATACCCATCTCGAACACAATATTATCATAGAGGTCATTTATAAATAATATCAGGAATAATAATAGTCCAAGGATCGACCCCTGAGGCAATCCCAGATTAATGTTATGCTGCTTGAATATAGTCTGTCAATGACAACCCGTATGCTTCTTTTCTCTAAGGAGGATCTAATTATATTTAGTATACATCTGGTTATACAGTTTTAATTTAATACAGATTTCATTTTCATTAGCAGCCTTTTATGCCAGACTTTGTCAAAGGCCGTGGATATATCAAGGGCTACAGCCCTGACTTCGCCCGCCTTAACCAGCACATGGTAAATACGTTCAGAAATGACTGTTAAAATATCTCGAGTAGAACGACATTGCTTGAATCCATACTGTCTCTCAGAGACAGGATTTGCTTTTGCAAGGTGGTGAACTAGTGCTTGATTAATTAAGGTCTGAAAGATTTTAGCGAAGAGTGGAAGGAGACTAATGGAGCGAAAATTGAGAGGGTCTGTTCTTTCACCAGAATTTTTGTACACTGGTACCACAGAGGCCATCTTCCAGCTATTAGGGAAGCAAGATTCAGAAAGGCATTTATCGTAGAGCTTGGAAAGTATGGGGGCTTGCTCGGATGAACATTTCTCAATTAGTAATGCAGGGATGAGATCAGGCCCACACGCCTTTGAGGTGTTTAAGTTTTTTATGATCTTGCGGACATGAGAAGGGGTGATTTTTACATCACCTAATGTGGCTTCAGTTCGCATAGTTGTTTGTTGGCTCTAAGGTGGAGTTGGAGGCGAATTGCCGGGCAAGCAGTTCCGCTTTCTCCATTGCCGTGAATGCAACCTTCTGGTTGTTGCTCAGTGGAGGAATTACTGATTGCCCTTTATTCACTAAATTATTATAGATTTTCCAGAAATCACGAGTTCCTATCTTTTGCGATTCAATGCGTTCCCCGATTATTTCAGAATGTTTTTATTTTGGTTGTTGCTATTTCTCTCTTACAATGATTTCTAGCATCTACGAATTTTTGCCTATTTGTATTTGACTTATGACGTACAAACCGGCGGAATGCATGCTGTCTTTGTGCAATAACATCTGCACAATCTGCAGTGGACAATGGGGGTGAGTGGGGCTTGCTATAATACATGCGATTCAATGCCCGCTTTGCACCATTCAGTTGTCTCAGTGGCACACTGTTCAACAGGAAGAGAGAAGATATTGGTCTATCGGACATCTCGGATGTGTTCTCTGATGACTTCTCAGTCAGCCCTGTTGTAGTAGTTTGTTATTTTGAGCAATGGTTCCTCACCTTGAGGTTGGTATTTAAATGTGATGCCAACTGATACACTATGTGGTCTGCGTTTCCTAGTGGACCGTGGGCATTAGTCACACAATTCTCAATTGGATTTGCAGAACATGATTAAGTTTTGCGAAGGTAAATGAAAAAATAAAAAATATCAATGTTTGGTGTATTTTAGGTCCAAAGGTTGATATCTTCAAACAGCTAATTCGGTAGCACTCACTATTAACCTGAATTTTAAAGTCGTGAATCGGAGGCCCTACGCTATATATTTTTTTAAAGTCTACACTAATAAAGTCCAATCTCCCTAATAAATATATGTTTAACTATTGAAATCTAAATTAAAAATATCTTATTAAATATTTTATTATCATTTTATTATTAGTGACGATGCATTTTTGCTTTGGATAACCCAGTTATGAAATTGCTCATCTTTGGAATTTCCACTTTGCTCCCTGTTTCTTTGAATGTATCAACGCACACACACGAACACACACACACACACACACACACACACACACACACACACACACACACACACACACACACACACACGCACACACACACACACACACATATTAATATTTGTATTGTAGAAAAAGTCTAAAGATTAATGGTGTTACGAATACATTCAAATTCATTGAATCTTGTTTAATTATTGTTTTAAAAGTATAGATCAAATTTATTTAAAATTCAAAATATAGACATACTCAAATGTGCTTGAGTTATACTTTCTAAAAACCCAAACTAAGGTTGTATAATTATTAATTGATGTCGAAAACTTATTATTAAAATTTCACAAAAAATCAGAGATCTCAATTTTTTCTTTACATGGAAGTCACAAATTATCAAGACCTAAACACCATTCGAGGATAAGGGTTAATGAATTTAAGGCGGTAGTTTAATCATCGTTAATGATGTAGATTAAGTATAATTTGAATTAATTTAAATAGGCAACTCAACAAGAACTTGTTTACATTGGACTTGAAGGCTACCATTTTTAATCGGCCGGGAAGCAGGCCAATGGAATTTACATGAAGCGCTTCCATTTCCTCTTTGCCCTTTTCTACGAAACAACATTTAACTAAATATAGTCGCATGACCCAACCTTAAGCGTAGAAACTATGTTTCACAATCTATAATGATCACTTACATAGTCGAGGTTGATTTCTATACAAACATATTGTTCTATATCTAATTTTTTCTATATCTAATTTTTCTATATCTAATTTTTTCTATATCTAATTTTTTCTATATCTAATTTTTTCTATATCTAATTTTTTTATAGATAGAGATGAAGATGTATATTAGTTCTAACTTCATTCTCATTGGAGGTCAATAATACACAGGAAGCAAAGTGACAAACATGATAGGGTCGTTCAAAAAGCGCATTTGACATTATTGAATAATGAATATTGCCTTGTGTATCGAAATGGCAGTCATGATACTCTCTTCCCGGCGTGTGTGTCGCCGAATGGTACCGAGACTTTTCCTCTCATAATGTTAATTGTATTTTTTTTTGTTTTTTTTTGTGAATTAATTTTGTTATTTTTGTTGTTGTTTGTTGTCATTTATTTCTTGTGTCGCCATTTAGATAAACTAACCTTTTGCCTCCAGTTGGTTTGACCTTTCAGATTTTCGGAGGATTTTGACCTCTGGCGTCTTGACCTTTGAACTAAGAGTGTGGGACGTTTTTTTAAATTATTATTTAAGTTGTGTCGTCCGTCAGAATGTACATATTTTTGTCATTTTTCATTGTCCATGGATATATATATATATATATATATATATATATATATATATATATATATATATATATATATATATATATATATATATTTATATATAATGTAAAGAGGACCAACTACTGGCGAGCCGTTTCCGATAGAAGAGTGGCGTTTCACGGAGGTTATCTGATACCTTAAGCCAAAATATACACTTGTATGCAAAAACGATAACGAAAAAACTTCGAATATCCATATATATATATATATATATATATATATATATATATATATATATATATATATATATTTATATATATATATATATATATATATATATATATATATATATAAACTGAATGTGTGTGTGTGTGGTCACGAATAGGCTCCTATATGATTGACTATTTTAAAAAACGGATTAAATATAATGGGAGAAGATGTATCCGGACACAGGAATGGGTATGTTTGATCCTGCTGAACGGTAGTTCATTAAAATTGTGGGGTCTGCGTTCGCGCCTGGCCTCCATAGACTGGAAATAGGCACACACTTTAATAAAGACATTTCATATCTATCTGCGTAAGTATACTTTGATAATTATGTTTCAGTTTGATAAAAATATGGTATAATAAAATTATGGGATGTTCGTTCGCACCTGACCTCCATAGAATGGAAATATATCACAAAGTTTAACAAGGTTTTTTAATATAGATCCACAGAATATTGTGATAAGTGTTTCAGTGTGAACAGGTATGGTATAATAAATTATGGGGTTTATCTATTTTATTTTTACTTTCACCATATTTTGCTTTGGTTTTGATACTCCCAAATTCGAAGCTATCTCTTTATAACCCTTCCTTTTCATAAGCTATCATACTTTCATAAATTAGAGTCTATTTTCTGTAGGCTGTTTTTGAACCCAGTCAACGACAGGTACTTTTTCTAGTATATATATATATATATATATATATATATATATATATATATATATATATATATATATATATATATATATATATATATATATGAGAGAGAGAGAAAGAGAGAGTTTATTATTATTATTATTATTATTATTATTATTATTATTATTTATTTATTTTAGTAATTTTAAATAAATGGATATTCGCAGTTTTTTCGTTATTGTTTTTGCATACAAGTGGAGATTTTGGCTTAAGGTACCAGATAACCTCTGTGAAACGCCACTTTCCCATCGGAAACGGCGAGTTCTTGCTGTGAATTTTTTTCTTGGGATGGGGGCGCAAAAGTCGGTTGGAACCGGTAATTAAATGTAAATAAAAACAATGTATTTTATTAGAAACATCGTCAAAGAGTGACGCAATGTGTAGGTACCATATTTAGTTAAAGAACGCGCTTGGGTTCCATTTTTCAACAGATGTACATTTCGTATCGCTGCCTCAAAAACGAAAGAAACGTAGCTAGCGTAAGCGAAGTCAAATTATTCAAACGCAATCACATACGACAAATTACATGTACACGCACAGACAATATTGATTTTTTTTCTATTCAGTAAATCAGTTTTTTAGATCAAGTTTACCTGCACACGTGAACACACTAGATTAAAATGAATCACAATTTTCAACCTGACACGTAATGAATTGTTTTATGACAGCAAGTATTGTTTCAAAGGTATACGAAAAAAAAAATACCCACACCTTGTGCATAAAAATAAAACAAATTGATTATATCTGGTTATATAGGGATTAGTCCTCGACAATCAGTCTGACAGTGGCCTTGTTACTGCCAGGCTGAAGTATGTTTTTTTTCAGTCCCAGAAAGTTAACACTTCCAGGCTTTACCTTCTTTATGAGAAGGAGTAGTTAATTGTTTATTGTCTAAGCCATCTCTAGTAGGGAATACCAGTGAGGCTACTTTGTAGGCCAGAATGCGCTGATCTAGCGCACTTGAATATCAAATTAACCCTTGACCTTGTGTCTAACCTCCTGACGAGCTAAATAAAAGAAATTAGTTGTGAGAATGCATAACTTCGTCTGACAACGTAAGAATAGGCGAAATTTTTATCCTAACCTAACTCCGCATTATTGTATGTTGTATTGCCGAAGTTATGCTGTGGAAACAGCGATAACTAAAAGAACTATTTATCTGATCAGACTGAAATAGTTTATTTAAAAAAACAAACAAACAAAACCCCCCCCCCAAAAAAAACCCCCAAACAAACCAGAAGTTAAAATGTTTTCAAAATGTCGCTCTTTGCTTAATTTTAAAGGCCAATCGTAATGATGAACATGGCTTTCGGGTCAAGATCAAAGTGTAGTATCTGTTCTTCAGATGCTGCACTTCAATTTCTTGTTCTCTGTCAGTGGAGGAGAAATCCTTCACGAATGAGACAATTTTAATTTTTGTTCCTTTTCTCCACGTTAAAAAACGACCCTGGTGTCTAACTCTGTCCCGTGGGGTGGCATTGTAAATAGGAACATCGTATGAGAAATCGGACTTCACTGGCTACAATATGGGCCGATGAAAAGAACCGAAGTTGTCGCCCAATTGTGTATTTTACCTTTTCGGTGACCTAGCAGTAAATCACTTAGGCATATGTTGACTTGGTCATAGCGATATGTACACTAGGCTGTGCACCACGACTCGACGACGACGAAGAAGAAGAAGAACAACAACAACATAGTGACAATACAAACAAAAAGCATAATGATAATCAACAAACTCGACCGAAAACATAACCTCGTTATCGAAGATAATGAAAAATGTCATTTATTTTTAACAGAATAAAAAACTTTAGTGAACATTTAGTTTATCTTTGATAAGAGATACTAGAGATATATTCCCGAAAAGCCTCTTTTGGTCCAATTATCTGATAGATAATCTACTCGAAATAATTATGCCATTCTTTTTTCCCATATTTCGTGTGCATGTCTTTAGGCAGAATTCAATTATATTTAAAACAAACGCGCGTCTTAGATGACACCTATGTTTATGATAAACTACACTTACCCATCTAAGTATAATGGAGATTATGTGCCTGTCTATAAAGAAAACTAAGCCACTATCTATGTCAAGATTCTATTAAAACAACTACTGTTTACCCATGACCTTTGCATGAAGTAAACGAAGTCCTGTTCACTGTTTAAGTGATGTTATGCTTGTAGCATGAACAAACAAGATTGTCGAACAGTTACACAGTCGATAATGAATGAGAGATTAAAAAACGTTGGAAAACTTTTACAACTGCGTAAATAAGAAAAGAAACAAATACGATTCGATTTACTCTGAAACTAAACTGCATTCCGTATAATATAATTAAATAAATAAAAATTAGGTTCTGTATTATTACTAGGGCTATGACAACAGCATATTCTTATCATTATTTTGCCTCTCAAGTATATATCCGACACAGGTGAACAAAGTTAATCAACCGAGAACCACATCACTATATAAAAACATATAAGATATCAATGGATACACACTCGAGAGTAAAAACAATGAAAAGAATATGCTGTTGCCCTGGCCCTAATTATTACTGTGTTAACGTTAAGTTGTTTTATGGATTTTCAAAATTAAAAATCGTCAATTATTTTGATGGTAAACAACCTGAAAATAATGAAATTTAGACTTTCATTTTTCTCCGATGGAAATTTGCATCAAGAAAAAGTAAAAATTCGCTTTTTAGATTCTCACAATAAAACATAAAACAAGTAATTCAACCTAATATTTGCTGTATTATCAAGAAAAAGGCTCGTAAAAAAATGTAATTTAAAAATTATTTAAAAACACGTGAATTTTTAAACTAAAAATGGCTAAATTAAGCCATGTTCAAATTTTGTTCATTGTCGTACGCATTTTATATTAATAACTCCACCATCTAAATATGCTTATCCAAGGGAAAGCTTATCCAATAATTACCCCATCTTTCTTTCGTGTTATAAATTAGTTTACCATCAAGTATGTTATTGGTCTTTCTATATAAAAAGGAAAGACGGTGGGAGGGAACTGGTTAATATAAAAGACTGTGTGAATGACAGTAAAAGGGAAAAATACTTAATGAAAAACACTATAAGAATAATCATGGCAGCGAGAGGCATGGAAAAATCAATAAAACAAAAAACAGAGAGACAAAGGATAAGACAAGAAAAGACAAGTGTGGAGAAAAACAACTACACGGAAGATCCATAAGGATGACAAAAGATGAAAATAACGAAAACACTTGGACATGGATGCGAAAACGACACATAAGCCGAGAACTGAATCCCTAATTATTGCAGCACAAGACAACTCGATAAGAACCAACCACGTCAAAGCAAAGATCGACAAAACACAAAAAAAACAGCAAATGCAGACTCTGTGGATAAAGAGACGATAACCATATAAGTGAATGCAGCAAACTGGCCCAAAAACAATACAAGAACAGACACGACCAAGTGGGAAGGGTAGTACACTGGGAATTATGCAAACAACTGCATCTCGAACGCACAGACAAGTGGTACAAACATAAGCCGGCAACAGTACTTGAAAACGAGAATCACTAAGTCCTATAGGACATGGACATACAAACGGATAAACCCATCCAAACAAGAAGACCGGGTGTCGTAATAATTAACAAGAAAGAAAAATCCTGTAAAATCGTAGACTTTGCTGTTCCAGCTGACCACAGAGTGAATATCAAAGAAAAGGAGAAACGGAGCAAATACACAGAGTTAGCCAGAGAGCTGAAAGGGATTTGGATGATGAAGAAAATCAAAATAATACCTATAATAGTAGGAGCATTAGGAACAATTCCGAAAAGCTTTGAAAAAAGAATGGGAGAAATTGGTTGGTTGGTTGTTTTGTTTTACGGCATATCAACCCTTTTCAGGTTATTTAATGCCGAATCCAGTGGTTTGAAAGAAAAGTTTTTTACTAGAATATGTTTGTTCAAGTCAGTTTCTATTTAGTCCATAGTTGGGACCCTAAAAGGTACTACCACTCCGGGTCAGAGTGGACCTGTGAGCAATAGCAATTAAAGGGTGGCTCCACACTCCCCAAAGCCCACAAGCTGGGGCCTCACTATCGGATATAGTTTAAGGTCATATCCAGGACCGGGAGAAATTGGAATCAAAGGAATAACAATCATGAAAACAGCTGAAATATTAAGAAAAACCCTTGAATGTGAAAACTAACACACAGGAGCAACAAGTGCTGGCCAGATAAAGTGCTCCAAAGGCAAAACATGAAACACTACATGGAACCAAGAACACTGAAACCGTATATCTATAAGTTCTCTAACCCAACCCCAACCCCATTTTCACATCACTCCCCCCCCCAAAGAGCGAGGCCAAATAACCAAGTAGAGTTAAAGAGGAAGGAAAGACCGATGAACTGACCAGACCTCAACCGAATAAGTGCAAAGAGAACTGGGGCCTTGGGGAGGCTTATTGCCACTCAAATCCCAGCAAAAACCAATAGCTGTTGCTAACGAGAAATCAATAGCAAGCAACTGTTGCGATAATGCAAATTTATTTGCAAATGTTATCGAAAGGGGTGGAGAGTACTGGAAACCTGGGGAGACTTGCTGTCATTCAGCTTCCAGGGAACACCACAGGCTGTTTTCAGGGAAAAATCTCTGAAGACCTGTGTGAAAGCTCCTTGTAAGCCACTAACAATAATAAAGCAAACAAAGTATACACATGAACGTTATAATATATTTTGTCAATTGATCAAGTTCATCCACTGAAAAATATTCTGCAAGAAAACTAGAATACCTCGCACCGTCATTCCACCCCTCCTTCTGTGATAGGAATGGTTAATTTATCTTTGGCATCTAACAGCTGGCACTTGATTCGGTTCTTACACCCTAATGTGAGAAAAGGGGCTCATTGGGTGCACACACAAGGCCTTGCTTGTTTTCATGAAGCAGCTGTTTACGCAAATAGAGCATTTCTTCAACACATAATTCAAACTTTTTTCCCTCTTTCCCTCCTCCTTCTCCCTCTTTCTTTCTCTATCATTCTCTTTTATATTTTTTCACTTCAATTATTTTTTGAATAATTCAATACTTATTCTACTAATATATGCATATATAGATTTCTTATTGAACTGGCAAATAAATTCAGACATACGTCTATTTATTATATTTTGTCTTAAATTATATGTGCATATGTTAATGTGTTATTTTGTGTGTCACGCTTACATTATTTTTACATTATTTTTCTTCCGAGTGGCCGTTGTTTAACTGTTATAACCTTCCATTTCTTGTAATAAATAATTTTAACAAGGATTCTTCATAAGTTTTGGTTTCGGTTTCGGTTTCGACTATAGCTGATGGCACTCAAGTCATCTATTTTTTTTAAAATAATTTTATCAAGAATTCACCATAAGTTTTGGTTTCGATTTCAATTATCGTTACAGGAACTCAAGTTATATATATATATATATATATATATATATATATATATATATATATATATATATATATAACATATTTTTTCTTCATAAGTTTTTGGTTTCGGTTTCGATTCAAGCTGATGCACCCAAGTCATATATATATATATATATATATATATATATATATATATATATATAATGTGTGTGTGTGCTAGCTTAGATAAATACTTTTGCAGTTTTAACAAAAGAGCTACATGGCCTTTTGGCCAAGATCAAAGTGTAGTATCTGTGCTTCCATTTCTCATTCTCTTTCAGTGGAGGAGAATTCCTTCACGATTGAGACAATTTTTATTTTTTAACCTTTTCTCCACGATAAAAAAACGACCCTGGTGTCTTACTCTGTCCCGTGGGGAGACATTGTAAATAGGTACAATGATATCAGGGCGTCTCCATTTACGCTGAACATCCACAGAATGCCAACATCAATATATTACAAATAAGAGTCCGCAGTGGAATTTCTACAAGCCCCACTAGTATATATATATATATATATATATATATATATATATATATATATATATATATATATATATATATATATATATATATTCTAAAAGTAATAGTGAATATTTCATAATCAAAATATCAGCAAAAAGATTTTTAAATTCTGCCAATACTTAAGTCTAAGATTCATAACCTTTGGTCACCTTCCGAGAAATTAATTGGTTTAGCAATTTGCTTCAATAATAACGTTTATGAATGATTCATTCTACCTTTCTATTCCCCTAGTTTATTCCATAAGACCTTGAAATTAGCAAAAAAGGAAACAAAAATTAAGAATCTAAATATTAATTTGCATGTCCGACATCCGGTGTCACAAAAAACACAATCATCGTAAACATTAATTAATGAGAAACAAATGACTTCCCTTAATTGTCGCTCTTTATCAGTTAAAAATCATTAAAACTATTTCTTCTCCAAAAACTAAAAAATAAATAAATAAATAAATATGGCTGTCTATTTACGGTTTCAAATTGGCTACTTATTTTATAATTTTACAAAAATTTATATTGAGAGGAGAGGAAAAATTATATTGAGAGGAGAAGTTTTTTTTTATAGATTCTTTTGAAAATGCAAGTGCAAGTGAATTGACATCTGATCCTTTATAATTTATATTAAGGAAAACAAAACAAAATAAAACAATGTGTTGTGTGTTTAATTTGCACTGAAAAAATGTATATTTTTTAAATTAATTCTTTTTAGCGTTAAAAGATTAAAAAAGAATTTACTGAAAAAATTGTTTTAAGTTCGTTATTGGTTTAATTTTATTTTTTATTATTTTTATTTATTATTCGTTTAAAAATTTGCAACTACCATGGAATTTTCACGGGTTCTACTTGTTAGAAATAATAAAACTAGCAAGAAGAATCGTAATTAAGTATGACAATAAATTATTGACAAGTAAAACAGGAATCTTTATTTTGACATCACCTTGGATCCTCGGATTCTGCACAAGTGACAGATCTTGTATGTCTGCACATTTTGAATGAACTATATAAAACTATTCCAGAGTTGAACAGGGCTTATATCGGGATGACGCATTATTTTTTGTAAACTAAAAAATAATAAAAATAAAAAGATTAAAACTAGGTCACTTCTCAACGAAAGGAAAAGCAACACCCATCCCCGCACCCCCCCAAAAAAAAACAAAGGAGGTAAATTAAAGTGTTAATCGGCTACAATAAATGGGTGTTTAAATAACAAAGAATCTCATTGAATGACTAATAAACCCAGTGCCACAGTAGTGTAAAAAAACACGGAGTAACATCGATTCCATGCATTAACCTGACAGGAGAGTGAAACGCGGAAAATTCTATGTAGCTTAATTATCAGATATATTTTCGAAACTTATTGCTATATATATATATATATATATATATATGTGTGTGTGTGTGTGTGTGTGTGTGTGTGTGAGAGAGAGAGAGAGAGAGAGAGAGAGAGAGAGAGAGAGAGAGAGAGTTTGTTTTAGTCAACTAAATTATTTTTGATCATTCAATAATTATTTCCATACTGTATCTCTGTAAGAGGTGGTCTAGGAATGCACAATCAAAGCTTTACTTTCTTAAGGAGAAAATTTATCATATTTATTTTCAATTGTTTCAGAAAATATTAACTTCACATCAAAAAACAATTGAAAAAAAAACTGTTTGAATAGAAAAATGTATTATAACGAGTTATAAAACAGCAAATTTCTCCCTCGACCCAGGACAGCATAGGCACAACACTTTCCCTCGCGGGCAAGTACAGATATTTGGTGACTTTAATGTCCACTACAAAAACTGGCTTGGATTCTCTACTTACACAGATTCAGCGGGCAACACTTCTCTATATCTCACTCCCTATCACAAATGGTTACGTTTCCAACCCGTTTCCCTGACCAGCAAGAACAACACGCATCACTTCTAGATCTGTTTATGACCACATTTCCCGATGATTGTATAACAAATGCTGGCAGCCCACTCGGGAACGCTGATCATGCAGCTATAATGGTCGAAATCGTCCTACACTCTAGACCCAAAACTGAAGAGCCAGTGCTCAAAACAACGAAGCTGACTGGGAAGCCATTAGAGATCTTATCAGAGATGCCCCATGGGGAAATATTTTTTCTCTTCCTGGTGAACAGTGCGCAAATGAGAACACTGAATGATTCAAAACGTCAATTGAAGCACATGTTCCCATGCGGAAATTTTATAGAAAGCACCACTCTTCCCAATGGTTTACTTTTACTTGCGCAACTGCCATTGCTCAAAGGTAGCATGCAAATTTAACCGACATAAGTCCAGTTCAAACAGACAGAAGTATATAGAAGCTAGAAGTAACGTTAAGAAAGAAATAGCGACAGCTAAGAGAGAATTTACTGAAACCACTAAAAACGCACCGAAGCACGGACATTAGGAACATCTACAACAGTGTAGTAATAATGGGCATTAAACACTAACCAACAATCACGAGGTTGTTTGCTCAGCAACCGAGAAGGCTAACATGCTTGCCAGTCTATTTGTCTCAAACTCCACACTGGACCCTTCAAACCACCCTCTACCTGACTTTCCTTTGCGGACAGACGCCACGCTAGACGATCTGAAAATCACCCCTGCTCAGGTGCATGCTATCATAAAAAACCTTAACACTTCAAAAGCATGTGGACCCGAACTCATCCCAGCTGTGCTATTAAAAAAGTGCTCAACCGAAGTAGCTCCAGTTCTCTTCAAACTCTACATCAAATGTCATAATGAATCTTGCTTTCCGGGCTGTTGGAAAACTGCTTCTGTGGTACCAGTATTCAAGAATTCTGGCGAAAGATCTGACCCAGCAAATTATCGCCCCATTAGCCTCCTCCAACTTTTCGCCAAAATATTTGAGGCCATAATTAACCATGCTCTAGTCAATCACCTTACAGATGCTAAACTTCTGACTGACCAACAATATGGATTTAGACAAGCCCGTTCCACAGCAGACATCCTAACTGTAATCTCTGAACGTATATACCATTCACTGGACAAAGCGGGGGAGAGCAGAGCGGTAGCCCAAGATATATCTAAGGCTTTTGACAGGGTATAGCATGAGGGTCTCCTCAGGAAAATTAGATCATACGGTATCATTGGTAGAATACTTAACATAATTAAATCCTTCTTAGATAAGAGAAAAATCCAGGTTGTCCTCCACGGTCGTATATCGAAACAATATGATATAAATGCGGGAGTGCCTCAGGGGTCTATCCTGAGACCTCTATTGTTCCTAATATTCATAAATGACCTCCCCGATAAAATTGCCTCTGAGATGGGTATATATGCTGATGACACCACACTCTATAGCAGGCACGACAGGAAAACTAATGAATACATATCTAAAGAAATGGCAAAAACACTAGAGGATAACCTCCAATCTGTAGTGGAATGGGGACAAAAATGGATGGCCACATTCAATGCTGCCAAGACTAAACTGGTTTCCTTCAATAATTACAAGAAACCTTCTCTGCCACCAATAGCAATGGCCAGTGACTCTTTATCTTAGAGTACATCTTTCAAACTGCTTGGTCTTACGTTCACAGGAAACATGAGTTGGAACAATTATATTGAAAGCATTGCCAGGGCTGCTGCGAAGAAGATAGGTTCTCTCTACCGTGCTAGAAAACTACTAACACCCGAAAATATCATGTACCTCTATAAGGCCACCATTCGCCCATGTATGGAGTATTGCTGTCACATTTGGGCTGATGCATCTGCTACTAGTCTCTCGCTCCTAGACAAGGTTCAAAAGAGTGTCGCCAATCTGATAGGCCCTGAACTGGCATCTAAACTTCAGCCTCTATCTCATCGACGAAATGTTGCATCCCTCTGCCTGTTCTACAAGGGTTTTAATGGTGAATGATCTGGCGAACTGCAGACATTTGTGCCCCTACAAAGTAGACACCCTCGACAAACCTGACGGGCAGCTAAATCCTACCCCACACAGTAGAGATCCCTAGATGTAAAAGATCTTTCTACTTTAGTAGTTTCTTTCCCAGAACCGCTAGACTCTGGAATTCCATTCCAGGTCCCTGCTTCCCCAACTGTACTGACATGCAGAAGTTCAAGTATAACGTGAACCGACATCTTGCTGCCCAAATCCCTACATAGTACCCCAGTAGTTGTTGCCTCTGATAGTAGCTCCCTACACCAAAGTGGCAAGTTGCCTTGTTTGGGGTGAAAATGTAATAAAAAAAAATTACTTGACCAACGAGTAAAACAAGATGGAACAATAAAAGCAGAAAAAAGAAAGTATAGATCAGAGAGTTTTGAAAAAAAAATAATAAAAAAAAACAAACGCTTGTCATACTAGTATTTCGCATACTTGAACTAGCAACATCACGTCTGTGATCGAGAAAAGCAAAGAAAGGGTGCGGCCAACCAAATCACAGATACGCTTCTGAATTTTTGAAACAGGAAATCTCAAGATGACAACTGCAGTCCATACAAGATATGGCAGTGTTTGTTTAGACAGAGAATGGTCTCAGTTATAAGAAAGCGATAGAAAGATTCGACTTTGCGAGAAAAAGAACAATGGATCTTAGGTATGAACTCCAAGAAAGATTTGGTGAGAAAGACCAAGAGGTTTCAGAATCGAATTCTCTTCAAGAACACAAATATTCACGAGATTTTTAGGAAAAAAAGAGACACGCTTATGATTGAAAGATTCGAGTTTTTACAGGATTAAACGAAGTTATTTTGTATCCAAATCCACAATTGAACTCAAATTAGCTTTTCGATCAGCTACATATCCCAACTGATCCCAGGGAGATGGATGAAAAGAAACGCCTGAATAGAGAGTGGCTTCATCATCATAAATGCTAATCTTCTGAACAATATTCTTTGAAAGATAATTGGTGTAGAGAAGAAAGAGACTTTGGATTAGAAACTTGAGTAACACCAGCATAGATGGGAAAAGAGAATGAGGAGACACCACCCAAAGAAAAGACCTAATAATGTCAAGAAATGCTATTTCAAACGTTGTCACCGACCGACAAAAAATGTATTTCAAACTTAAATCCGACAGACACTGACAGACAAAACCTCTTAATTTAAATAATCAGACCCATCTAAAATGACACGTGTTCGCAACGTTTTAGCCGATGTAACTTCCGATCTTATTTGGGTGCGTCTTGTCGAACTCGTGAATCTTTATATCGGACTCCGAAATCTATACTAAATTTCATGCTGAACCTTTTATTCAATCCACGAGGTAGGATTATTCTCGTCTTGTCAGCCATGACTGAGTAAAAATATTAAGTAATTTTAAAAATTATTTTATTCTTAGTATCGCGTGTAGTGAGGATTGAACGTTCAATCACCATAAAACTGTGACTTAGAACTGAGTATGACCTGACTCTTTATTTGTTATGACACGTGTTCATATTCCCGAGTTTGACAACACATAACTGAACTAGATCAGAGTTTGTACATCGGATGAATCATTGTTAAAATTAAATACAAGATAGTAGTCCGTGTAATAAAAAATATAAATCATAAATCTTCGTCTCAAAAAAACAAAACAAAAAAAAAACGGAAAAACAGATACTGAGTAAATCTGCGTGTTTATCAACAAAAATGTTATTTCAGATTAAAGTTTGGACGACGGACAAAGCTGCCAATGCAAATACTACGACACATTTAAAAAAAATCACATGTTATTTTCTTTTTCTTTTTTCATCTAATTGCATTTCACGCTTTATTTATTTCTTTATTTTCTATTTGTTGAATAGAGTTTTATGCGAAAATAAATCATTTGTATATTTATTTTCTGAAAAAAAAAAAAACAAAAAAACGTCCGCTTGCTTTGCGTCTAAGTCGTTTCCCAAGTGCAAGCACGGTTTGTAGTCAAAATAAATGACTTATCTTTTCGTTGCATCTTTTTTCTTACTCGCCCAGCAGGACGACGATGATGATACGACAAAGTCGTCGACGACGATAAACTCGTACAAAAAAAAAAAAAAAAAAAAAACAACAAACAAACAAACAAAAAACGGTGAGAATTAATTCCATAGTGCGAATAGGAGAAGAATGTGGCAATTCCTTCTCCGCATCCTTTCCTTTCGCCTCCTCCATATACCTTTTCTTCTAATTTTGCTTATTTTATTTTTTTATAGAACAGTTTGTAAATTCTT
Organism: Euprymna scolopes; assembly: GCF_053919585.1. Lineage (NCBI taxonomy): Eukaryota > Metazoa > Mollusca > Cephalopoda > Sepiida > Sepiolidae > Euprymna > Euprymna scolopes. Next base: position 18,544,566 of record NC_136495.1, read on the forward strand.
CCTGATATATTCTTTTAATTCATTTTTCTTGTCCAACTTTTGTTTTATCTCGTACGATTCTTCTTTTTTATTTTCTTTTTTGCTATTATTATTATTATTATTATTATTATTATTATTATTATTATTATTATTATTATTATTATTATTATTATTATTATTATTATTTATCTTCTTCTTCTTCTTCTTCGTCTATTACTTTTTCTTTTTTTTTATTGTTATTGTTGTTGTTATTGTTGTGTTGCCCTTATTTACTTGCCCTCCTTGCGAGTGCATAATTAAACAAAACTCAAAGGGACACAAAATACACCTGAATGAGGACACCACTGGTGACGGAAAATAATTCTATTTCTTGAAAAGAAGGAGGTAATGCCCGGAAAGAAATATTCTTTTTCTTGTTCCTCTCCTCCTCATCTCCTCTTTTAGCTTTTTTTTTTTCTTTTGACTTCTTAATAGTGCTTATTACAGGTCACTATACCTGATTACTCACTGATAATGATTGATGTTTCCCGGAATCTGGGTGACAGGAAGTCTCCTTAGATTTCCATTACTCTCCGCCTCTTTCGAAAACTATTGCAAATAACTTTGTATTGTCGCAACTATATATTTTTCGCTTACTATATATTTCTGGTTTGCAACGACCGTTACTCGTCTCTGGGATTTGGGTCTCAGTACTCAGTACCTTCTACACACATCCTATGGTCCAGTAGCGGTTTGGTTAGTAATCTCCTTTCTCGTACTTTCCGTACTCCGCGTCTTTTCACATTTATTTTGTGTGATATCGGCCGAGGATGATGTCTTTTTTTTAATTGGTGGGTGGGGCACATTTAATACCATTTCTGTTTCTGCTCTTTTGGTTTCACATATTTTACCTTCCGTGTTTATGTTTTACTTATGTTGCAATTATCACATGTTAGGGTTAGTGTTCATCGTTTATTTGCAAATTCGGGGATATTTTCATCGTTAATGTCCCTTGTATAGTGTCAGTCTTCCCTAAAGTCGCCTTGTTTTTTTTCGTTTTTTTTTTTTAGGTTTTTCCAAACTGTGTATTGTGCTTTTATGATTATTTGGCCTATATGGTCTTTTGTGTGTTGGTTAACCAACATGGCCTACTGATGCTGACGTCATATGTTAATTTAAAATTGTGAAATGTAGATATAGGAACGAAAGGCTTTTTAATAGGTTTTAAAGCTAAAAAAAAAAAACTCTGAGAAAATGCTGTTACATAGCATTCAGTAATTCTAATTAGCAAATAAAATATTTATTTTTAAATAATTACACTTTCGTTTATTTCATTATATATCGTTATATATCGTTATATATCATTATATATCGTTATATATCGTTATATATCATTATATATCATCTTATTTTTTAGGTTAAAGAAAAGTTGCAACTACTTTTTTAAATAAATGTTATTCTTAGAAAAACTAAAAATTGAAAATAATTAAAATAATATTTCTCCGAAATTTTAATTTAAATTATTCAAATGAGTCATCTCGTGATGAGGCCATTTAATAAAACCATGAAGTTACAACATTTTTTTTATTTGCTGTTTTGTGTTCTTTTATTCAGATTCTCGTTAAACGCAAAAGATTTCGGTAAAAATTGTCTGAAAAAGAGAAGACAAAAATGTTTTTTAGCTTTAAAATCTATTAAAACGCATTTCGTTCCCATTTCCGCATTTTCGCAATTTTAAATTACCACATCATGTCAGCATCAGTCCGCCATCTTGACTAATTAATCTACGAAATCCTATATTTCCACTGTTTGTATTTTGTTGACTTTTTAATGTTTCATTTTTAATGTTTCATTTTTAATGTTTCATTTTTAATGTTTCATTTTTAATGTCTCATTTTTAATGTCTCATTTTTAATGTCTCATTTTTAATGTTTCATTTTTAATGTTTCATTTTTAATGTTTCATTTTTAATGTTTCATTTTTAATGTTTCATTTTTAATGTCTCATTTTTAATGTCTCATTTTTAATGTTTCATTTTTAATGTTTCATTTTTAATGTTTCATTTTTAATGTTTCATTTTTAATGTCTCATTTTTAATGTCTCATTTTTAATGTCTCATTTTTAATGTTTCATTTTTAATGTTTCATTTTTAATGTCTCATTTTTAATGTTTCATTTTTAATATTTCATTTTTAATGTTTCATTTTTAATGTTTCATTTTTAATATTTCATTTTTAATATTTCATTTTTAATGTTTCATTTTTAATGTTTCATTTTTAATGTTTCATTTTCCTTTCAGTTTTCTCACAAGCTTCCTGTATTTGCTTCATTTCTCCATTACTTTTATTTTGAGCATTAACTTATTGTATCTTTTGACCTTTCGTCACTTTTTTTTTTACTGAGACTATATTCTTTTTCTAGGTTTAATATATTTTGACTTTGATGTAATTACTTCTGGTCGCATTGTTCTGTGCAGCTGTCAGTAGCGATTTTATTTCCCCCCTTCAACTGACCTTTTCTTAGCTATGTCTAGGTGTATTCGTTATTCTTTTCTTTTATCATTCTAATCGATTGTCCGTGTAGCTCTTTTTTCTGTTCCCACTTTTCTTTTCTTGTGTTTTTTTTTCTAGTTTCATTCCTTGTGACGTTTCTTTTAGTGTAGTGACCAACCTTTCAGTGTTTTTTATTGTGTATTTTTCCCATTTCCTCTTTTGTCATTCACACAGTGCTGTATACTTACTAGTTCTCGCAGAGTCGGTCGTCTTTCGGTTGTAGTTCATTGTGCAATTGACCTTCACAAGCGATGTCTCATTACGATAAAAGATGCACAAATTTAATAGACGCGTCTCACTGTGTACGTCTTGTTATTGCTTTTCATCTGCTTCCTTGTTTCTACATCTTTATCATCCTAATCTTCTTCTTCATCTTTATCTTCTCTTTTTTCTTCTTATTTAACTACTGTTTCTTTTTTATTTCTTCTTGTCTTCTTCTTCCACATTTCCTAATTCTCTCTCTTTTCTACTTTTCCACCCTCTTATCTGCCTTTTCTTCTTTCTCTTTGTCTTTCTCTCTTTCTTTTTCCTACTTCTCTTTTTCCTCTTCGTTTTCTTCTTTTTTAACTCCTTTTCTCTTTCATTCGCTCATCTTCTTTCTCTATCCCCTTTCCTCCTCCTCCTCTTCATCTTTTTTTTCATTTGTCATATTTTTTCTCCCGTTTATTTTTCTTCTGTTTGTGTCATTTTTTTTTTCGTTTTTGGCACTTTCCCCAAACACTTCCATTTTTTTCTTCATAATTAAAGAATATTTGCTTTGCTGTCAAACAGACTCATATGACGTCTGCTTGTGAACACAAAAAATGGGGTAGTGAAAAGAAGGGCGGGTAAAAAAAATAGGAGGCATAAGCAGCACCGGGGGCGGGAAGAGAATGCGAGTAGTGCCCGGGTTTTAGATTGCAAAGATGATGAGCAAATATGCATATACCTCTTGGGGGTGGAGGCGGCGTGCGAGGGAGCTATTAAGAAGGTGGGAGAAAAGTGATTGTAACACGTGTGGCTAGAATAATTATAAGAAAGGAAGGAGAAAGAAGAGGAAAATAATCCCATAAACTAACACCCTTTCCTCCGTTCCACAAAAAGGCACGGTGGTATCAATTGGTGTTGGTCCCACACAAAAGAGTCCTAAATGATCTGAGATAATGGAAAAACTGAGAAGAAAAGCACCATCCAGACTTTTACGGAATACACTGTAATATTTATGAGGCGTATTGTCAAAATTCTAGACAAGGATGACGATAGCTACTAATGACAGTAAAATGGTAAACCGCCGTTGCGAGAAGGCATAGTGATTTGCAACAGCGATTGGAAAAACCGGATCGTACTAAAAATTTAGGGAAGACTTGTTGTCACTCTGATTCCAAGGAATAGAATCTGATATTAGTAAGCAATCACTGGTTATGAGGCGTGTACGAATAGACTCAAAAGTCCAGATTTATCAAATATTTGTTCAGGCGATCCATCGCTATAACTTTCGCCTCCAATTCCCAAATTGATTTGCGGTTCAAAATCATCTTTCTCAACTCATCACTTTTAAAGCGTAAGACTTTTTGGTTCAGCCACGCTGTGCGCCACAACTCAGGGGAATTTATTCATGAAGTAATAGCTCTCAAACCACTCATAGATTGGCGAAATCTCCTGAGAGGCCGGCTGAAGAACCTAACGCCGAATCTAGCTCTAGTTCACCTTCAATTCTCTACCTATGTAAGATCCCTGTACGCCCAAGGATGGAGTACTATTGCTACATCTGGGCAGGAGCTGTTAGAAGCATTTTATCCTGCCATGACGGTGTTCAAAGTAGACTTCATAGCCTAGTGAGGGATGATCGTTTTCTTCTTCTCTGCAACCTCTTTTCCACAGAAAAGACGTTGCGAGCCTGTCTCTGCTTTATCATTATTTTCATAGCAAGTGCTCGACTGAGCTCCAATCTATGGTCTTCCCTTTTCTGACTTTCACGAAAAACACTCGTCTAGCTGAAAACACTATCAATAATTTCCACCACTCTTTATCTGTGCCTAAACCTAAACGTAGATTCTATGAACTTCTTTCTTAGAACTGCGGAACTCTCTTCCATTTCCTTGCTTTCTAGCTGACTACAGTATAGTCGTCTTCAAGTCCAACATAAACAAGTTCTTGATTAGTCGTTCCCTTAAGTAATCCAATTTACCAAATTTCCACTACTAACGATTACTACGATATTGTCTCATTGACTACCGTACACGCAAACACCCTTATCCTCGAGTGGCTTCCAGGCCTTGATAAGTGATAAGTCCTTTGTAAAAACGGTCTACGGTGTTTGCTGATGGTCGAGGGAGTGGCTGCTTATAATTATCTCGTCCGCTGCAATGGACTACGATTATCATGGACTGTGTGTTCCACGGGAGGAGCCGGTTCAATACATCTTGGATGAATTTTTCTTCCAGTATGACGTTATTGTTCTCCATAACCCAAACAACAGTTGGATATCGAGATAATCGCAAAGGAAATTAGAACTTAAACACAAACTTTCCAGGTGCAAGAAAAAAAGTTATTTATTTCCTTGATTTACCACACCAGTCGTCGATACGCATTTAGCACCAGTATGTTCTCCCTTTTTGACCGCCACGTCGGCCAGCCGTCAATACACAGCACCAGATACAACTGGCTTCCAATATATGGCATCAAACATAACGGGCTCTCAATCGAAGAGGGTAAGAGATAGAGCCGTCGCGTAACTTTTCCACTCGCTAAGCGTCTTCTGTTTTTTTCTCCGCCTCTTTCCTTTCGAATTCTATGCCTATATACGCATTCCGCTTCATAACGTCACGCTCACGTCACAGCATAAAATGCTGACTCGGCAAGTCATTTTAATGGCGGAACCACACTACGTTAAACAAGTACTTGTGTTGTAATTCCTAGTGAATAAAAAAAAATAAGAGAACATTTTATGGTACAATTGGCGATGGCAAGGCTAATCGAGCAGAAACCGATAACAATAATAGAAGAAACAAAGGATATACACACTTCTACATTACACGGATGACTGCATTGTTAAGGGGAGATAACTTCAATTTCTTTTTGATCAAATTACGCGGCAAATAAGTAACAAACAAGTTTTTTTTTCCGAACACAAAAATATTTGAAAAGCAAAACATTTATTTTATAAAAAAAATGTATCAATATATAATTGTAAAAACATTTATTGAAAAAGTCTGCGTAATAAAATATAATTTTAATAAAACAATTTTGGAATTAAAGCAGCTCTGGATTTTTTTCCCGAAATATTTTTTGGATTAAAGTAAAATTGTTTTTCGAACAATTTAATAATTTAAATGAAACATTTTTCGAATTAAAAGCAATATTGGATGTTTTTTCTGAAACAGTTTTTTGAATGAAAGTAAAATTGTCGTTGTAACAAAATATAGTTTTAATTTTTTGTGGCACCTGCATTACGCGAACATTAAGATGTTTTGTTTTGGTTTTAGCGATATGCTTTGAATGAATTCAATTATTTACGAAAGTGCATTTTTACCTAAATGCGATTTGGGAATAATTTTCCCTTTTAACCAATTTGGTACCCCCACATGGGGAGCGGTATATATATTATTTTTAAAATGTAATTATATATATATATATATATATATATATATATATATTACAGTTTTAATTTTTAAATTAAAAACAATTTGAATGGAATAAAATGAAAGAACTTGGAAGTTTTATTGTCACTATTCTTTGACCGAGAAGCGCTACCTGGCGATAGTTTAGTGAAACGCATTAAAAATGGCACCGTTCGTGTAATGCAGAAGTGCCAGTAAAAGTAAAATAAAAATATGATGAAAACCTTTAAAAAAACCCACAATTGTTGATGGCTACACTCTTTTAAATATACATTTTTTTCTCTCGTTGGAACTACACAACCATCACTTTAAATATATATATATATATATATATATATATATATATATATATATATATATATATATATATATATATATATATATATATATATAAAATCAGATTGTCCGAAAAAGTTTGTACCGATTTGTGTACTCAATGTTTGCTAAATGATCATGAATAGTGCTTAAAACTTTCTGCTACTTCTCGTGTTGTTATGTGGGTTATTCTTAACTAAGGTTCATTTGTTTGTCTTCTGTAGAGGGCCATCTGCCTGAGGGTTCTTCACCATTAAGGTTAAAATCTGCACTGCAAAACGTTGCAAACCATTTCTGTACATTACAGCATATTCAACGTATTCTACACATAACATTTTTGCTGTATGCTATCGATGTAAATAATGCAAATGATATGCATAACTACTACATCACAGGAATATCCTCAGGTAGATTAACTGATACAGATTCCCTTTTCGTTTCTTATATATACATTAGTCGATGGCGCAGTGCAATTACTGTAGAGTAATGGCACCTCCGACTATCTTTCAGGGCGATTCAGTTTCTGTTTCTATCTTTCTCGGAAAGATAGAAAGGGAACGAGCGGGAAGAGATAGAAAGAGAAAGAGAGAAGGAGACTGAGAGAAAGAAAGAAAGAAAGAGAGCAAAAGAAAGAGAAAGAGAGAAAAAAATAAAGCTACTCTTTTTTTTTACAGGGTAGTTACCACTTATCAAGGGTCGGAGGCCACTCGGGGATAAGGGTTATTGTGTGTACAGTACGTTAGTGTTGGAGATCTGATAAAGTGTCTTACTTAAGGAGGCGGGTCATCAGGAATTTGTTCACATTGGACTTGAAGACATCCAGGTTGTAGTCAGGTGGGAAACAGGCAACCGGAAGAGAGTTCCACAGGCGTGCATTTGTAAGAAAGAAGCTTTGTTCATGGAATCTACGTTTTGATTTTGGCACAGATAAGGAGTGGGGAAAAATTTTTGACAGTGGTTTCAGCTAAGCGGGTGTTTATCGTGAAAGATTGGCGAGGGGGGACCAGAGATTGGAGTTCAGACGAACACCTGCCATGGTAGTAACGATAAAACAAAGACAGGCTCGCAATGTCTCTCCTGTGGAAGAGAGGTTGCAGGGAAGAGAAAAGGGCACTTCTTGTTATCATTGTTGCGTAACGAAGTCGTCCGAAATGGAGTATAAATTGTATTGTATTTGCTATGGTGTAAAATAGGAATAAGAATAAAATAATGTCAAATTACAAAAAAAGTTCGTGCCAATTTTAAAAGGAAATATAAAGTACAAAAATCTATATTGCATTAAATATCCGGCATAATTTATGAACTGCATAATCCCATTGACACAGCAGTTCCTGTTAAATCACCGAAGTTAAGCAACGTTGAACGTGGTCAATACCATGGATTGCCAAAAAAAAAAAAATGCAAAAACCTAACGTCATTATCTCCCCTGACCGGGATGTACATGCGACTGTGGACCGCTTGTGAATTTTAGTATTCATTCAAAACTTCCTCATCCAGAGGAAGCCGTTTCAATCTACCTAGGTTGAGTACGGCTTCGGTTCGTATCGTTTCTGCAATATATTTTTAATCAAATAATGGGTTTTAATACGAGCATGTAATATAGACGGGGTTCCATTAAATCCAACGACCCTTTATACTACAGAATTTATTTTCTACATAGTCACCACCATTCTCAATACACTTTTGCTGGGAAGTTAATGACGCATCACCGCTTCTGACGCATGTTCATAACAGGAAATGATTTCTTAAAGTCTCATACTGTCAATATCTGCAACAGAGAGATAAAAAATTCAGGTCATGAATGCATGAGTTCAGTTATCATAACAATGAAATTTGTAATCTCTGATCCATTCGGGCGGATTACAAAAATTAGAGGCATTACTTGTGGAACGCCCCTCGTATGTAAAAACATTCTGTTACTTGTCGTGTTGTGTATTTTTGTAGTCATTTTTTAAATAAATATCTTGGTTTACTCGTCATCTGTATCGTCAGGTGTAACTTGTCGAAGCCGGGAATGTTTCTGTCGAACTCTGGTATTTGGACGGAATTTCGAACGGAACACTTTATTTAATTCACAGGGGGTAGCATGCTCTTGTTCCGTCAGTCATGACTAGATAGAGGTCCTAAGTAATTCACTATTGTATTTTTTGATCACCCACACTGAGAATTGAACCTTCAACCTTCAGAAGACTGTCACTTTTACAATTGATTTTTTGCAAGTACTCTAACCACTGCGCCACGAGTTTTTGTGAAATTGTTGAGTTCGACCAGATACACCTGAAGAAGGTCGGAGGTGACATCGACCGAAACGTTTTGAAAATCACACTCAAGATGAGAACAGTCGTCCGATGAATCCAACTAATACGAATAACCAATCCTTATCTGAAAAATTCAAAAACGACAAGTTAAATCATTTTTAACTTTCTCAAGGAAAGCTTGAAGTAAGCTCAAATGGGAAATGCAATACGACATCTGCCGATAATCTAGTATGTTCTAACATGTCGAAACATGAAGTACTAAAACGACCTGTCCGGACAACCTGATACAAGAGAAAAGTTTGACCCGTTGGGTCACACGTAAAAGTCTGATTAGAGTCGTGTAAAAGTCGTGTAAAAGCGGGTTTGCCAAGCAGTTGAATTTGATATTCTTACAGAGAAAGCCGACTGAGCCCACACAGGGTGCGTACGACACGAAGACAGGGAGGAATCTATTTATGAAAAACAATTCTGATGAATACATTTCAGGTGGCTCAACGCTTGGAATTTATCTCTGAAGTTCCTACTGATATGCAATACGCGTATAAGGCAGTAATGAGACAGTGAATGATACATTATCACGCAGAGCTGCGAGTTGATTCCTACGAAGCAGAAATCCGACTCTACCCTTAATGGCATCACGTTTCAAACATTTCCCTGAAACTGAAAATATATTCGGCAATGATGCAGTATAGTTAACAACCGAGAAATAGGATACAGTAAATAACATTTTTGTACAAACGAGTCACTGGCTATTAACGCGAATAGGCCACTTGAGGATAAAGGTTATTGAATTTTGGCAGGTAGACGATGAAACACCGAGGGAGTTAGTATTGAGATCCCAGGAAAGACGTGACCAACAAGGTTAAGTAGAAAGAATATATTGTACAAGAAAATGAATACAAAGAAAGCTTGTTGGTATTCCCGATTGTTAAGTTAGACAGTTTGTAGTCTTGCGTTAAATCGCGATATTTCCCCACAATAGTGTTAACTCTCGGAGTTTATATAATGGTTAGAAGAGTCCATTATGAGTGAAAGATTAAGTGCCTTCATAACATTTTGTAACGATGATTATAAGAGAAATTGATCATTCAAAAGGACGGCTCAGCCAGAATTGTTTTACATTGTATTTGAAAAACAAAAAAATTCGTTTCGCTTTATTGAAACCATTTACAGTTTTACAACTGTCTGTGAAAACGTAACGTCAGCAAGTAGTTTCTTTAACAAACACCATGGCACTGACAGTTTTTTTTTCTATATCTTGTTTATATTTAGCAAATATTTACATAAAGACTAACAATAGTTTTATTTAAGCGTGTTATTATTTTATTTTTTTTTTAAATATGCATCAAATTATAGCGATTAGGTTTGATCTTGCAAACAGAGACGGGTAAAATAATCCATCTTATTGATTTGTGATCTGGATTTTGCGGAATCTGTTTTTACATAAATTAATTCGTTAATCCTGGGACCTAGGGTTGGCGGTAAGCTTAAGGGAAGAGTATGCTTTATCTGTCAATAAACTAATAATGAAAATCTAACAAATATATATATATATATATATTTATATATATGAAGGCTTCCTTCAGTCTTGACGGACTATGGATACCCACGGTAAAGGTGCCTGCGCATGAAATTTTTGTGGCAAGAGTTGCGCAATCTCCAAACACACCTCTCCTCAGTCCACATTGTTGAATACCAGTGGCAAGTGGAGGTTCAGAACGACTGGAAGCAATGCCGAGATAAGTGGAAAGCACATACAGCTCCTAGAAGAATTCCCAAATGGTCACCCATCTGGTACTAGCCAGGCTCAACGTTGCTTATATGTAATATATATATATATATATATATATATATATATATATATATATATATATATATATATAAAACCATTGACATATACTACAAAAGAAACGTCATAATATCAAATCTATTCGATATGCTCCGTTTTTTCTTCTCGTTTATAATCGTCAGAAAGAATTCTAAGAAACGATATTATTTTCATTTAAGAAACGATATATTTGTAAGTTATCCTTTTTATTTAATCACTTTAATTAATGTTTGTTTTTTTAATTGTATTTCCACCTCAAACAAGGCACAATGCCACTTTGATACAGGGGCTACTATCTGGGACATAATCTGTAGGGATACTATGTAGGGAGTTGAGCAGCAAGATGTCTGTTTACATTACACTTGGACTTTTGCATCTAAGTACAGTCAGAAGAGCAGGAAACTGGAAGGGAATTCTAAAGTCTAGCAGTCCTAGGTAAAAACTATAAGAATAGAAAGCTTTCTTACATCGTGGGATTTCTACCGTGGGATTTTGCTAATTATCGGATTTGTCGGGTGTATTTAAGTCGGGTATAAGGGCTTGTAGTTCGTCGGAGCACCTACCATTAAAATACTTGTAAAACAGACAGAGGGATGCAACATTTCTTCGATGGGAGAGCGGTTGAAGCCTAACTGATAGTGCGAGACCTGTTAGGTTGGCGACTGCTAATATCACCGACACTATTGTATATATGAATATAAAATAAGACAATAAAATTACCAATGTATAACATCAAACGTTATTACGAACTATTTATAAAATAGTCATGAAAATGAGACATTCTAATAAGCGTTTGGTGTCGTTTATCTCTGCATTTTGAGCGTACAGACATACACTTTTCAGATACTAAATTGTCTTTTTACGACCAGAAATTGGCACGATGGACTAAAGCACCAAAATCATAAAAGAAATGACTAAATTGAAAGGTAATAAATTCGCCAGACTCAGTAAAAAAATAATTAGACGAATTAGTTTGCACCTTCACCATTTGCAAAATCAAACAAAAGTTATCGCAAAAATGTTGTTACTATTTTGAAGCTAATCGTTTTAATATAAGCTAATAATAATGCTAACAATAATAATAGCAACAGTAATAATATCAATAACAACAACAATATTATTAATAACAACAACAATAATAATAATAACAACAACAACAACAATAATAATATGACAAGTATAACAACAACAATAATAACAATACTACTACTAATAATAATAACCGCAACAACAACAACAACAACAACAACAACAACAATAATAATAATAATAATAATAATAATAATAATAATAATAATAATAATATGACAGGTAGCTTCCCTGTGTAGCTGACAAAGGGCATTAGAGTCTTGATTATGAAAGGCAAGACAAAATGGGGCGGAGAGACAAACTTTAGACTAATAACTTGCCTCTCAGTTATGTAGAATTTTTTCACTAGCTTATTGTCTGAAAGTATGTTTTTGCATTTAGATCCAAATAATCAGCTGCCTGAGAAATAGAAAAGCTACCAAAAATCACGAGGCATCAAGGATCAGATTTTGGTCAATAGAATTATTGACAACAACTAAGCAACTGCAAACGAAAATGCACTAACCTTGTCTTGGGCTGGGTAGATTATAAGCAGTCATTTGACATGGCGCCTCATTCATGGATGATCAAAGGCTTGGAAATTTTCGGAATATCCCCCAATATCCGAACATCTAAACAGAATAGCATGAAGAATTGGGAAACCAAATAAACTTCAGTAAATGTTTCATTAGGAAAATTAAGAGAGGTATTTTCCAAGATGATAGTCTTTCCCTTTGATTTTTGTCATCAGTTTGATCCTGTTGACATTTCTTTTATGGAATGTCATCTTTGAAAAGAATGTCCGTCAACGATCCACGATTCATTGATGATCTTAAAGCTTTTGGAAATAATAACAATCAGCTCGATACCCTAATGAATACGAGCAGATTGGTTTTTAATGACATAAGAATGGAATTTGGCGTCACCAAATGTGCTATTCTTGTGATGAAAAGAAGAAAGCTCGTCCACTCAGATGGCCTTGAACTTCCAACAACAGATCTGATAAAGAATGCTGACAGTGGCAAATGCTACGAATATTTGGGGATACGGTAAGCCAATAAGATTAAGAATATCGAAATGAAAATCCAGATCACAGCTGAGTGCAACAGAAAATTAAGGGTTATTAAGTCGGAATGTAATATCGATGTCAGAACAGTAGCTATCATTCGATATACCTCTGATATACTTCACTAGAATGTAGATTAATTAAAATGTTTGGGCGCAAAACATGTAGAATGCTTACAATTTATAAGTCTTTTACCAAGAAGAGATATCTACCTAGAAAGGAAGATGATCAAGGATTACTTAATGTGGAAGATGTGACAAATATAGAGGAAGGAAATCTAACTAAATATATTTCTGAAAATAATGACACTCTTCTTCATAAAGTCAAAAGGCAAAAGATAAGATCTGAGATGAAAAAAGTGTGTGTATGTATGTGTATGTGTGTGTATGTGTGAGAGAGAGAAAGCGAGAGAGAGAGAGAGATACAGACAGTCAAACAGACAGAATACTAAATTTAGAGATAATAACAGCTGGAATTTGTTGGTCAGGGATGATCTTAAAAAAATCTACTGAGAGCAGATTAATGTCATCTCGGGAACAATCCACCCACACTAAGTCCATCAAACACTACATCAACAAAACTGCAGAATCATCGATGTGCAGATTGTGTAATGAAAAGGAAGACCCATTAGAGCATATTGTATAGCTCAACATCAATATAAAAATGGAGACACGACGAAGTTGCTCAGATCCTACACTGGAATATATGCAAACTCTATGAATGAGACCACAATGAGAAGTGGTATGAGCATAAACTAGAAGTGGTACAGGAAAACGACAATGACAAAGGTCGTTGGACACCCCAAACCTAGCATAATTTTTCAAAAGAAAAAAAAAAGAACTTGCTTAATCATTGACATACCTAACTCGTTCGATGCCAGAGTGTAAGAATAGGAACATAAAAAATGATCAATATTTGAAATGGAAATTAGACTATGGAAATGTAAAAAAAAATTAGGGTGATTTTCATTATAATTCAAACGTGTGGGACCGTAACGAAAAGCCACCATAAGACGAGATAATTTCTTTTCCAATTTTGCAAAAGGCTTTCTTGTTAAAAACGGCGAACGTGTTAAGGTAAAGATTAATGTCTAGAATCTAAGGAATTGACCTGTATTTAAAAAGAAAAAAAATCCAATTAAAAACATCCAAAGTTGAGACAACTATAAAATAATAATAATAATAATAATAATAATAATAATAACAATAATAATAATAATAATAATAATAATAATAACAATAATAATAATAACAATAATAATAATAATAACAATAATAATAATAATAATAACAATAATAATAATAATAATAATAACAACAACAATAATAATAATAATAATAATAATAATAATAATAATAATAATAATAATAACTAGCGGGACCTGTGGAAATTCCACAGTGAACTCTTTCATATGTAAATATATTGATGTTGGCATTTTTGTGGATGTTCAGCGTAAATGGAGACATCCTGATATTATTGTAGCTTTTTTGTTAAAACTGCAGAAGTATATATCTAAGCAAGCAGGGACGCGCAGCATAGCCTGGTCGTAAAATATGCTTAAATATGATATCTTAATTTATGCAGATTTCGTATATATTACTATAAGAGTTAATTTTCGATCCATTCTTATATATTATAAACTTGTGATTTCAAACATAAAAATATATCCATATGGATTGGGTGCATCAACTTAAATCGAAACCGAAACCAAAACATATGAAGAAAAAAGAATGTATATATATAACTTGAGTTCTTTCAGCTATAATCGAAACCGAAACCAAAACTGATGAACAATTCTTGGTAAAATTATTTATTACAAGAAATGGAAAGGCATAACAATTAAACGACAGACACTCGGAAGAACAAAAAAATGTGACACAGAAAATAACACACACGCTATCGTATAAATATATAGATTAAAATATTTTATTTACCAAAAACAGTTTTTCATGAAACTATTTAAGTTAAAACAATATTGTAATAAAAATAATTGGTCAATGTCAAGTTTCTTTCCAACTCATCAAAAAAACTTTAAAATGACGACTTTTTCAGGTTTTCGGTGGTGCTGAAAACCAATATCATATTTAAATTTTGGGCAAATAAGTAGTTTTCATGATATGAAGAAATTACTTTTTCAAAAAGTGGGGGATCACTTTCCTATATAAATTTAACGTAAAATGAGCACCCACTTTTTGGCTACCTAGTAATTTCTTCATATCATAAAACAAATTTAACTGATATTCGTTTTCAGCAACCCCGAAAACCGGCGCTGTTTGTTTTTACTTAGAGATTCGTTCATTTTTTTTATCTCATAATTTAGGACGCTAATTATACTTCATCGTGCTAATCATCCTATGTGCGCTTAACTCAATTCCAAATGACAGTTGAATTTCTTGTGAATCAAGTACGATATCACCGTACACCAGGAGTCAGTTTCGCTCGGCACAGCAAACATCCTACGCCAGGTGTTTTCCATCTAATTCACTCTTTTACTATGCTCACTAGCTTTCGTATAAATCCCCCTCTTGAATAAAAAAAAAATCGGCGTAAAACATTACAACACTGTAAAGTGAACGAACATAATAATAATAATAATAATAATAATAATAATAATAATAATAATAATAATAATAAAGAGGTATCTTCCAAGGAGATTCACTATTATCACTACTGTTCATCATAACCATGATGCCCTTGAACAGTAGTCTGAGATAGTGCCAAGCCGGATAGAAGTTCTCCAATACAGAGGAAAAAATGAACCACCTGATGTACATGGACGATCTGAAACTTTTTGCAAGGACCGAAAAGGAGCTAGAGACACTAATTAACACTACCAGAATCTTCAGCCAAGATATCCAAATGGAATTTGGAATGGAAAAGTGCGCACAACTAGTTATAAGAAAGGGAAAACTGGAAACGACAGAAGGCATGGGACTACCCAACCAAACAGAAATGAGGGCACTAGGGGAACAAGACGACTATAGATACTTGGGAATTCTGGAAGCGGACACCATCAGAACAACAGAAATGAAAGAGAAAATTGGAAAGGAATACTTCAGAAGAACAAGAAAACTCATAGAAACGAAATTATATAGTAGAAACCTAATAAAAGGTATAAATACATGGGCAGTATCACTAGTAAGATACTCTGGACCGTTTATAGGGTGGACAAAAGAAGAACTGAGACAACTCGACCAGAAAACCAGGAAATTCATGACCATGCATAATGCACTACACCCAAAGGACGATATTGACAGACTCTACGTGAAAAGGAAAGACGGCGGGAGAGTACTGATCTGTATAGAAGAACACGAAAAAAGAACTAGAAAAATACATAATGCAAAACAATGAAAGGATAATTATGGCAGCGAGAGACACTGAAAAAAACCCCCAATAAAACAGAAAACAGAGAGACAAACGAAAAAACGAGAAAAGAGAAATGGGAAGAGAAACAACTTCATGGAAGATTTATAAGAATGACAAAAGATGACAATAACGAAATCACCTGGACATGGATGCGAAAAGGACATATAAACCGAGAAACCGAATCTCTAATAACTGCAGCACAAGATAACTCGATAAGAACCAACCATATCAAAGCAAGGATCGATAAAACACAAGAAAACAACAAATGCAGACTGTGGACAAAGAGACGAAACGATAAACCATATGGCAAGTGAATACAGCAAACTGGCCCCAAAAGGAATACAAAAACAGGCATGACCAAGTGGGGAGGGCGGTACACTGGGAATTGTGCAAACGACTGCATTTTAAGCGTACGGGCACATGGTACAAGCATAAACCCGCAACAGCACTCGAAAACAAGAACAACAAAATCCTATGGGACATGGACATACAGACGGACAAACCCATCCAAGCGAGAAGACCAGATGTCGTAATAATTAACAAGAAAGAAAAATTCTGTCAAATCGTAGACTTTGCTGTCCCAGATGACCACAGGGTGAGCATGAAAGAAAAGGAGAAAGGAAGCAAATACACAGAGCTAGCCAGAGAGTTAAAAGGGATTTGGATGATGAAGAAAATCAAAATAGTACCGATAATAGTAGGAGCACTAGGAACAATTCCGAAAAACTTCGAAAAAAGAATGTCAGATATTGGAATCAGAGGAATAGCTGCAAAAGTACAACGACTAACGATAATGAAAACGGCTGAAATATTAAGGAAAACCCTTGAATGCGGACAATATAATGAAGAAGCGTTGCAGGGAATGAAGAACACCGAAGCTGCATATCTACAAGTTCTACACCCCCATCATGCATCCCTCCCCCATTGTTTCATCACCGCTACTCGCAATAAAAAATGATACCAAAGGGCCGAGAAGGGTCAAGAAGGACTGAAAGACCGAGGAGCGAGCACTAACCAGACCTCAGCTGGACAAGCGCAAAGAACTGGGACCTTGGGGAGGCTGAGTGCTACTCAAATTCCAATATAAACCAATGCCCACTACCAGCGAGAAATCAATGGTAAGCGGCTATTGCGATGATGCAAATTCATTTGCAAATGTTATCGAAGGAGGTGGAGAGAGCTGGACGTCTGGGGAGACTTGTTGTCACTCAGCTTCCAGAGAACACCACAGGTTTCCAATCAGATCGTTTGTTGACTTGTGTGAAAGCTCCATGTGAGCCAATAATAACGAACATAATAATAATAATAATAATAATAATAATAATAATAATAATAATAATAATAATAATAATAATAATAAAAAGAAGAAGAAGAAAAAGAAATATGAACTCTAGGAAATTGAAGAAAAAAAGAAACAGAAATTAACGAATAAATACTTAAAAAAAACCCTGAGGTAAATGGCAAATTGGAAAGCACTGAGTCTTGATGGGATACACGCATATTGGTTAAAAAAACAACACTCCATGATAAACTGATGCAAATCCTGAAAAAATATATCTATAAAACAGAAGTATCATGATGGATAACTAAAGGAAAAACTATGTTAAGACAAAAAGACGCACAAAAAGGGACGAACCCAAGCAATTACAGACCGATAACGTGCTTACCGACTAATGTGGAAAATTTTAACTGCACAACAGATCTACTACTCCCTTAACGCTCGCGGGCTACTGACCAAGGAACAAAAGTGATGCCGTAAAGTAACAAGAGGTAAAAAAAGGAAAAAGAACATAGCCATGGCATTGATTGATTACAAGAAAATCTGTGATAGAATCCCACAAGCATTGATAACTCAACACCTAAGAATGTACAAGATATCTGATAAGGTTATTAATATTATTAAGAAAACAATGGGAACATGGAGACTGGAAATGAAAGCTTGAGGGCAGAACCTGCCCGATATAAGAATACAGAGAAGCATCTTTCAAGGAGGCTTACTATCACAACAACTGTTTATCATAGCCATGATGCCACTAAACTACATACTGAGGAAATGTAATGCTGGATAAAAAATTATAGGCTCAGAGCAAAGCTTAAACAACCTCATGTATATGGATGCCCCGAAGCTGTTTGCTAAAAGCAAAAAATGAACTAGAAAAATTAATAAACATCCAGAATATTCATAGGAATTAAATTTTGAATGGAAAAAATGTACATTAATTGCAACCAAGTCGACTCTTCAAAAAAGCAATACTTACAGCAAGTAGGAGTAAATTTCACTCTGTCAAAAAGAAAAATTTACTATCACCCCCCATCATACACCGAAATATCTCCCGTAATTGTTCGATTTTTCGGAAAATACCGTCATTGTTTCATCTATCCATTCTATGATATCATCTTTCATTTATTATGACTGCCGTAAGTAAAGATGCACCGCTCCCTTTAGATAATCCCTGCAAATTATTTTGCGTTTTCGCAACAGCCGCTAATCAATGATTTTTCACTGTCAATAATCATTCGTATTCACTGAGATTGATTGCTTTTTATTTGTTTTCTGGTTGTTTTGACTTGTAACTGGCTGACCAAAACATGCCCATGAATCTGTATCGACATGTAAATGCTTATATAAAACAAATAAAAAATTATATATATATATATATAATATCACAAAGCACCGCATGGAAGCCATTAGTACCGATATTTACGTTTGTTCTTACTTTTTTTCTTTTGATTGTTTTTTATTTTTATTTGTGTTCTGGTTGTTTCGACTTGATGAACTTTGTTATAAATAAAGATGAAAAGATTTTTTACCAGCGTTCTGAATAGAAGAATTTGTTTTTACGGTAAAGTACATGTTTATTTACTGCAAACTTATAAGCAACAATTGTTAATCCTATGACTGGGTTCGGCTATAAATTATTATAATTTGATACATTAATATATATATATATATATATATATATATATATATATATATATATATATATATATATATATATATATATATATAATCAACGTGTGTGTTATTACTGTTTGTATATATCTACACAGATTTTTTTATTTATAGCTTCTTTTTAAGCGTTATTTCGCGATATATTTTATGTCTTCATAAATATTCTCACTCTCTCCTCTCGACCCACCTCTCTCTTTTTCTGCACCCACCCCGTATTTGAAAAGGAGGGCGAAGAAGGAGAAGGAGAAGGCCGAGAGGCAGGAGAGGAAGGGATGCGAGAAAGTGGCGAAAACAGATGGAGACACACGATGTCATTTATTAGGATGGTTGTCGTCGTTATGGGGCACTAAATAAAAAAAGAAGTCTAGTACATAGGTGGAGGTGGCGGTGGTGGTGGAGGCTGATTGAACGAGAAAGGGAACGAATTTCTTCTGTTTTTGTCCCCGAACCAAGTCTTTTTTAGGTGCGCTCTCACGCCTTTATGGAGTAAGTGGGTCAGTATGTCGATTTGTTTGTCAAACTTCAATTGGAAATAGCATGTTTATTCTAATTTTCAAACCACTTAAGATTAAAATCGAATTTTCTTTGGTCACTTACGCTTTTAATAACACTTTATTTAATCTATTACGCTTAAGATTGAAATGACATTTTCTTTTGTCCGTTACATTTGTGTGTGCTTGATACCATCCCTGCTATATTAATTAAGAAATGCTCCGCTGAGCTAGCCCCCGTAGTTTCCAAGCTCTACAATAAATGCCTTGCTGAATCTTGCTCTCCTAATAACTTGGAGATGGCCCCTGTAGTACCAGTTCATAAGAATTTTGGTGAAAGGACTGACCCTCTCAGTTATCGTTCAATCAGTGTTACCCCTCTACGCTACAATCTTTGAGACCTCAATTAATCAAGCACTAGTTTACCATCTCAGAAAAGCTAATCCTCTATTTGACAAGCACAATGAATTAAGGCATATCATTCTACTGCAGCTATTTTAACAATCATCTCTGAATGCATATGCAATGCACTGGATAATGCGAGCGAAGCAAGAGCTGTAGCTCTTGATATATCAAGACCTTTGAAAAGTTTGGCACGAATAGTTGCTAATGAAAATTAAATCGTACAGTATAACTGGACGCATACTAAATATAATCAGATCCTTCTTAAGCAACAGGGCCATCCAAGTTGTTATTGATACGACCATCCCAACAGCATAACATTATTGCGGGGTTGCCTCAGGGGTCAATCCTTGGACCACTATTATTCCTGATATTCATTAATAAGCTCCCTGATAATATTGTGTCCTAGATGGGTATATTTGTTGATGATACAAGCTCTGTAACATGCACGAGGGAGGAACGGGTGTACACAAATCTAAGACAGTGGTAGAATCATTAAAAAATGATCTCCACACCGTAGTGGAATGAAACCGTAAATGGATGGTAACATTTAATGCTAGTAAGACTAAGCTGCTCTCCTTTAACAATTGCAAAAAACTCTCTAACCACCAATATCTATGACATATAACATTTTACCTGAGAATGCTTCGTTCAAACTCCTCGGCTTAACATTCATGGGCAATATGAACTGAAGCAAATACATTGAGGACGTTGCGAAAGCTGCTGCAAAGAAAGTGAGTTCCCTCTATCGTGCTAGACGACTAATCACACCTGAGAGTATCCTGTACCTCTACAAGGCCATCATTCGCCATGCATGGAGTATTATTGCCACATCTGGACTGGTGCTTCTATCACTAGCCTCTACCTCTTGGATAGAGTCCAAAACAGTCTTCAACCTTATAGGCCTCTCTTTGTCAACTAAGCTCCAACCCCAGTCCCATCGCCGCAATGTTGCATCTCTGTGCCTGTTTTACAAATAGTTTAAGGAAATGTGTTCTGAAAAACTCATTGCACTTGTGCCCTCGCAACGTACATTTTCCCGACAAGCTCGCTTAACAACAAAGTCTCACATCTTCACCGTTAAGATCCCTAATAGTTTCCTCCCTTAAACAGCTAGACTTTGGAATTCCCTTCCAGTTTTCTACTTTTCTGACTGTACTGATATGCAGATGTTTTAAATCAACATCTTATTGAACTTTCTGAGGCTTGGTCCTAAATAGTAGCCCCTTGCCATTAAGTGGCGATATGCCTCGTAAGAGATGAACGCAAGTAAAAAAAAAAAAAAACGAAGGGAAAAAATAAAATATACAATACATAAATGCTACAGTAAATAAATGCTACAATAAATAAATGCTACAGTGAATAAATGCTACAATAAATGAATGCTACAAAAAATAAATGCTACAATACATGACTGCTACAATAAATAAATGCTACAATAAATAAATGCTACAGTAAATAAATGCTACAATAAATAAATGCTACTATAAATAAATGCTACAATAAATAAATGCTACAATTAATGAATGCTACAATAAATAAATGCTACAATAAATGAATGCTACAATAAATAAATGCTACAATAAATAAATGCCACAATAAATAAATGCTACAATAAATAAATGCTACAATAAATAAATGCTACAATAAATAAATGCTACAGTAAATAAATTGTACAATAAATAAATGCTACAATAAATAAATGCTACAATAAATGAATGCTACAATAAATAAATGATACAATAAATGAATGTTACAATAAATGAATGCTACAATAAATAAATGCTACAATAAATAAATGCTACAATAAATAAATGCTACAATAAATAAATGCTAAAATAAATAAATGGTACAATAAATGAATGTTACAATAAATAAATGATACAATAAATAAATGCTAAAATAAATAAATGCTACAATAAATTAATGCAACATTAAATGAATGCCACAATAAATAAATGCTACAATAAATGAATGCTACAATAAATAAATGCTACAATAAATAAATGGTACAATAAATAAATGGTACCATAAATAAATGCTACAATAAATAAATGCTACAATAAATGAATGATACAATAAATAAATGCTACAATAAATGAATGCTACAAAAAATGAATGGTACTATAAATAACTGGTACAATAAATAAATGCTACGATAAATAAATGCCACAATAAATAAATGGTACAATAAATAAATGCTACAATAAATAAATGGTACAATAAATAAACGCTACAATAAATAAATGCTACAATAAATAAATACTACGATAAATGAATGCTACAATAAATAAATGCTACAATAAATAAATGCTACAATAAATAAATGCTACAAAAAATAAATGCTACAATAAATGAATGCTACAATAAATAAATGCTACACTACTAAAAAATTGCTACAATAAATGAATGCTACAATAAATGAATGCTACAATAAATAAATGCTACAATAAATAAATGCTACAATAAATAAATGGTACAATAAATAAATGGTACAATAAATAAATGGTACAATAAATGAATGCTACAATAAATAAATGCTACAATAAATAAATGCTACAATAAATAAATGGTACAATAAATGAATGCTACAATAAATGAATGCTACAATAAATGAATGCTACAATAAATAAATGCTACAATAAATAAATGCCACAATAAATAAATGCTACAATAAATAAATGCTACAATAAATAAATGCTACAATAAATAAATGCGACAGTAAATAAATTGTACAATAAATAAATGCTACAATAAATAAATGCTACAATAAATGAATGCTACAATAAATAAATGCTACAATAAAAAATGCTACAATAAATAAATGGTACAATAAATAAATGGTACAATAAATAAATGGTACAATAAATGAATGCTACAATAAATGAATGCTACAATAAATGAATGCTACAATAAATGAATGCTACGATAAATAAATGCTACAATAAATAAATGGTACAATAAATAAATGCTACAATAAATAAATGTTACAATAAATAAATGGTACAATAAATAAATGCTACAATACATGACTGCTACAATAAATGAATGCTACAATAAATGAATGCTACAATAAATAAATGCTACAATAAATAAATGCTACGATAAATAAATGCTACAATAAATAAATGGTACAATAAATAAATGCTACAATAAATGAATGCTACAATAAATAAATGGTACAATAAATAAATGCTACAATAAATAAATGCTACAATAAATAAATGCTACAATAAATAGATGGTACAATAAATAAATGCTACAATAAATAAATGGTACAATAAAAAATTGTACAATAAATAAATGGTACAATAAATAAATGCTACAATAAAAAATGCTACATCAAATAAATGGTACAATAAATAAATGCTACAATAAATAAATGGTACAATAAATAAATGCTACAATAAATAAATGCTACAATAAATGAATGCTACAATAAATGCATGCTACAATAAATAAATGCTACAATAAATAAATGCTACAATAAATAAATGCTACAATGCTGGATAGTGACAAGTGGAATGAAGGATTGCGCCTACATTGACCAAGGTCTTATATGTGGTGTTTGTATTAATTTGCTCCTCCACCGAGCAAATAAGGCACAAGGCCGATTTTTAATGTGAGAAGTGAAGGGAAAATGGGGAGCAGCTCCCCGGAGAGTAGAGGAGCTGGATAGTGACAAGTGGAATGAAGGGTTGCGCCTACATTGACCAAGGTCTTATATGTGGTGTTGGTATTAATTTGCTCCACCACTGAGCAAATTAGGCACAAGGCCGATTTTTAAAGTGAGAAGTGAAGGGTAAATGGGGACCAGCTCCCCGGAGAGTAGGGGATCTGGATAGTGACAATGTGTATAAAGTGTTGCCTCTACATTGACCAAGGTCTTATATGTGGTGTTGGTATTAATTTGCTCCACCACTGAGCAAATTAGGCACAAGGCCGATTTTTAAAGTGAGAAGTGAAGGGTAAATGGGGACCAGCTCCCCGGAGAGTAGGGGATCTGGATAGTGACAATGTGTATAAAGTGTTGCCTCTACATTGACCAAGGTCTTATATGTGGGGTTGGTATTTATTTGCTCCCCCACTGAGCAAATTAGGCACAAGACCGATTTTTAATGTGAGAAGTGAAGGGAAAATGGGGACCAGCTCCCCGGGGGGTAGGGGAGCTGGATAGTGACAATTGGTATGAAGGGTTTCCCCTACATTGACCCCCCCACATATGGTCTTTGCTTGCATTTGGCAAAAAGGCCAAGAAAAGCTTTAAAAGCTAAGAACAGCATCTATTAACAATAGACCTTTGATCTTAAACAAAAAGGCCAAGCACAAAAGTGGTACGGACAGACCGACAGACCGACCGACCGACCGACGGACCGACGGAGTGACTTATAGAGTCTCTTGCACGCGACTAAAAATAAGTCAGGCAGGTAGAAAAGTAACTTTTATTGGCTATGATAACATTTATTTATTTTATATTTGATTTTTTAACCATTTTTTTTTTATAGTTTGTTGCCTTCATTGCACAAACCTCCATTTTGGGTTCAAATCCGATTTTCTTTTGTTGCTTTGCCGTAACCTTGAAATATAATATTTGTCGGTCTGTTATTTCTATGTTTTAAATGTGTAGATGCGTTCACGCAGCCATACGAGAGTGTTTGTACTTCATTGTATTTTGATTGGTAAACAACTATTGGAAAATATTACAACAAAGTCATTTTTTCACTTGGCCTGTGATTGGATGAAAATCACCAATCGTGAAACCAATCACGAGCCACTATGTAGCAAATCTGCCGCACCACACGTTGGTTGGTTTCTTAAATTTTCGGCCTCTTTTTTCTTTTCGCACAAAACTAGAGCAGTCACCGAAACTTTAAAATCTTTTAAGCAAATCTTTCCAACATGTCTTACTGTATGGCTAGCGCATATAGCCTACCCAGAATTCCTCTATTCAGAACCTTTCGAATCGACACGGCTCACCCACGAAAACCTGGAACTTACGAGGAGGAAACTTAAAAACTATGTCTTTAAAATAATATAGAGCTACCCGATCAGGCTCTCTAAAGATATCGGATTATTGCAACAAAGATAGATATTATTGTTGTTTTCATGTTCTCTGACAAAACTCAATCATGTTCAGCAAAGCCAAAGAAAAACATTTTTTTCTACAAAACAACATGAATAAATGTTTTGAATATGCAAGTAAATTGAAACATAATATCTTATTTTTCTAAAATTAATAAATCCGGCATTAAATTACCCGAAAAAGGGTGTATAATATACCGTAAAAAATGTTCCGTGAAAAGTTAAAGTTGCTAAAGTGTATTTAGCATGAGGACTGCGTATCTTTCGACGTCTCTCCCCAGGTTGCTTTACCAGTTGGTATTTATGGCTTAACCAGCCAATCATTTTCTTGTTAAAAAGGAAGGACCCGGATGTACTTATAATCATTACATTAAAAGCAAACAATCAATCGCAAAATATCACCTTTATTTTACAACTAGCGGGGTACCCGACGTTGCCCGGGTGTTTGTAGGTGTATGTGTTGGGGGAGGGGGTAAAAAATTAAAAAAAAAAGTTTTGGTAAGTAGTTAGGATCGAACCCAGAACGTTCAGGCGAAGGTGAAAAAGAAAGTGTAAAAAAAACCCTGACAACTTACCCACTCGCTCACGAAGGGAGAGTAAATAATCAAAGTTTAATTTTAACGATTAAAAAGTTAAATTAACAGGTGCGCGATTTTAATGATCACGCTATAGAAGTCCCGCAGTGAATATTTACTGCGAGACCGTTTTTCTGGTTTCGTTTCCAAACTTTTTGTTTCGCCAAAATGTTGAGGGGGGGGGAAGGAAACCAGCTCCCCATAAAGAGGAGAGTGTCCATATGAATAGCAATAGTCTGATATAAGGAGTTTCCTCCACATCGATCAAACGCCCATTGCTTTCTGGACGTTCTCGAACCGCACCTTCGCCTCAGATCAGTTTTGCTGTTATACAAAAAAGCCGAATCAACACCAGAGGCGCCGAAATAGCAAGAATCGTTTAAAATTCGACGTAAATAAATCTAGACGCGACGCGTATTCGCAAATCCTAGATATTATTATAAACATTTCTAAGCGATAGTAACCCCCCCTCCCCGGGAAGCCCGGCGAAAAAAGCCTTTGTTGGACATATAAAAACTCTCGTACGCGTTTTGCCTTTTATATATATAGATGAATTTTCTTATTTCTTATCTCTCATTTCTGTTTACTTTTTAAGTTACATAAAATTTTGCTAAAACTAAATTGTATTTTTTTGTTGCAATTCTGTCAATGTTCTGCAAACCTTTTTAACATTATGGATCTGAAATTTTTTAACGTCTGATGCTATCAGATCAAGCTGTCTAAAGATACCGACTTCTTGACCATCAAACATTAATGCTATTGTTTTATTTTTCATTTCCCTTCGCAAAACTCAAGCATGTTCTGCAAAACTAGATACAAAAGTAATAACCCTCCCTTCTCTTTCTTTCGCCCTGTCTTCAATTGGTCATTACAAAATATTAAAAAAAAACTTGAAACATAATATTAATTAAATAATATGAAAAGGGTTAACGTGCCTTAAAAACAAAACAACCAAACCAAACCAAACACAATGAATAAATATTTGAAGATATAAACAATTTGAAACATACCAAACTTTTATAAAAAAAATCACGTTCGGCATTAAATAACCAGTAAAGGGTTGATATTTCGTCAAAAAACAAGAACATATCAAAATCCTATTAAAACGTGCAGATTGAATGGACAGAATTAAAAAAATACCCGTCCTTGTATTTTTGTATTTCTAGTGGTGTGTGTACATGTTACTGTGAATATCCCACGCCAGCCAACGAGGTGACACTTTCCCTGTGTCCAATGATTAATCGGTCTCAATTCGACGCTGAAATATAACTCTTCCACCTCCATCTCTATCTCCCTCTCTCTCTCTCTCTCTCTCTCTCTCTCGTTTAATACTGAACAGAGAAATTAGATGAAAAAAGACAATTAGAAAAACAAAAGAAAAACGAAACACAACAGAAAAATAATGGAAGCTTCTCAATCTGAACAGGAATCGTGAGCGCCAAGCATATTTTGCCCAAGACTCCCGCCAAAATGTTCGACAAGTTAAAGGTCAACCAATAAAAATGACACCCCAAAATATCTTCGCCGTCTCTTGAGATTCTCTCTAATTCTTTAACGCAGGATAAATAACTGTCTCGCAGGGATAATAAAACTACTTAAGTAGGATGTGTATTTTTTCTTTTCTCTTTCGGAATTTTTGAAATGAGGAATTAAAACTCAATGTAAAAAATAAAACGTCTTTGTAGTGGTCGGTTTTGAGCTGCTGCAGTCCAACACAGAAACAAAATGGCAGAAAATCAGCAAATATATCATGCTGTAAGTAAAAATTTTTTTTATTCATATCAAACTGGTACAAAACAGTTTTGCAACACTTTTAATGGCCCTTATGAAGGTATGAATTTATGATTATAAAAAACCTTACGTCTAGTGACCATATCCCAATTTTAATGAAAAAAAAAAAATCAATGCATTATTTGGATTCTAGAAAATATCTAAAACTTAAGGTTTAAGTTTAAGGAGTCTTAAGAAGAAATTAAAAGCGGATCTTGTTTAAACGACTGTCAATGTAATTCAATGCAAATCTGAAATATTTTACTTTTCAAATGGGAAGTTGCGCCCATATTATGACCCCTAAAAGCTTTGAAGCTTGTAATAATATGAGAGATTGCAATGGAGTAACTATAAATGGTTCACACACATAGGCATCACCACTTATCAAGGCCAAGAGGCCACTCAAGGATAAGGGTTAAAGAGTGTACAGTAGAAATTGGACAATATAGCAATCTTTAGTAAATGGAAATTCGGTAAATTTGTTAACTTAAGTGGAACGGTTAATCAAGAATTTCTTTACGTTAGAATTGAAGACAACCATATTGTAGTCAGCTGGAAAGCAGGAAAACGGAAGATAATTCCACAGGCGTGCATTTCTAAGAAAGAAGCTTTGATCATGGAATATACGTTTAGGTTTAGGCACAGATAAAGAGTGGGGGAATTATTAATAGTGTTTTCAGCTAGACGGGTGTTTCTTGTGAAAGTTTGGCGAGGGAGGACCATAGACTGAAGCTCAGTCGAACACTTTCCATGAAAATAACGATACAGAAGAGACAAACTCGCAACATCTCTTCTGTGAGATAGAGATTGCAGGGAAGAGAAAAGGACATCTCCTACGAGGCTACGAAGTCTATTTTGAACTCTATCAAGGCAGGACAAGTCCTTTGTAGCAGCTCCTGCCCAGATTTGGCAACAGTATTCCATCCTTGGACGTACCTGGCTCTTATATAGATAGAGAATTGCATCAGCTGTGAGATATCTACTGGATCGATAGAAGGATCCCACCATTTTTCCAGCGGCCTTGGCAACAGATTTGATGTACGAGTTCCATTTAAGATCAGGAATAAAGGTCAAGCCCAGAAGCTTGTCAAAACTTAAGGCCTCTATTATTATACTAGAAAAAATGTGATCTGTTGAATAACTCATTGTGCTCGGCTGAAATTGTTTGAAACCAAAAAAATGAGTTTGTGTAGTACTGTGGGGTTGTATACAGTCCTTTGTATTAATGTTGTACTCTGCAAGATCTTCCAAACTGCACCTGTGTTGTACCATATTGTCATCCTTTCTACATTTAGGTCATTTTATTAATTCCATTTAGTCATAACAGCTTTTGGTCGCACCCATTCCCGTTCTGAAGTGTTTGACTGCTTTTCACTGAACCAAGGGCCCTCTTGAGAAAAGGGAGTTTAGAATGGAGTGTTTCTATATAAGTAGAGAGATTTTCTCTAGCTCTTTAATCCACAGCGTCAGTTTGGTAATTTCTTGAGGTGTGACTTGGACTAAATTTAGCTGAACATAACTGAGCAAAATTCTCAAAACTTCGGTCGTTGAAATGTTGGTTCACGTCGATCAGGGAGATAGCGTTCATCACTGGTAGCACAGGACATCTTCAGGGTCAATACCAGCGAGTAAATGCTAGTTATCTATGTCGGTATGCTTCAGGCAACTAGTGAGCAGGTGTTGTTCATCGCTTGTTCTAATGTATTGGCATGCATTGATTTTCCCCAAACAGGAGACACGTATACTCCACGGAAGAGTAACACAGAACCGATTCGAGAACGGACTCGTTGGCATTCACTGGTACAGACGCATCAGACTATCATCAATAGAATCCCTTTCCGTTCGGCGGGTGAACGTCCTAGGACAAAGATGGGTTTATGGTCAGACGCTAATTGATAGTAATCTTATTCACTCGCTATACTGTTTATGTAAAAAAGACACATCTCTACTTGGGAGTGCGGTTTTAAATGGGGAAAATAAACAGCGTGTTGAAGTTGGGGATGAATGGCCTCTTTCCAAAGTAAAAACAATTTAGGCAGCGGAGAACAAAGTAAATAAGTGGAGGTTCTTGAATGACTTCTAATACCAGAAAAATAAAGTTGGAACAAAATTTATCTACTCGACTAACTCAGGGTCTATCTAAGAGAATGCAAACGAGACGGCAATTTTTACTATGCCAATGTGCTTTTTCT
This sequence comes from Euprymna scolopes, assembly GCF_053919585.1. NCBI lineage: Eukaryota > Metazoa > Mollusca > Cephalopoda > Sepiida > Sepiolidae > Euprymna > Euprymna scolopes. The sequence goes on from NC_136495.1 coordinate 18,574,040, forward strand.
TTAGGGGCACTGGCTTGACACTTTCAGCATTCCGATCTTCTGCCACATTTAACTGCGGTGTAAAGAAATTAAATAACTACTTCCAAAATTCACGTAAAGCTCTCTAAGATGTAATCTTTTCATATATCACAACTGATTTTAATCTTATGCTGGTGCTTAAAGAATGGAATCATATCGTAAACAGAAAAAAATAAACCCTGCAGACTATTCCTCTATATGGTGTCGTTTTTCCTTAATCTAATACGGCCTTTTATTGTAGGTAACATATGCTACTCTTAGACATACCAACTGTTCGGGAAAGACGGGGTCGTCACCTTCGGTGATAGATTTCTAAAGGTCACAGAATTTGTTGCACGCCGAAAAGACGTACACTGCCCTTTTTCTTTTTCCTTATTGCAGTGCAGACAAAGGGAGTCGCCCGTTAGATATGAGAGTATATCATTCAGATGTATTGTCTTCCGAACCAATCGGCAGGTCAGAGACTATTCAGAATTGTTGAGGTATCTCTGGTTTGAGTCATCCAAGCCAAGAATATTCTGTTTTAAAATATTTTCTTCATGGTGGTACTTCGGGCGAGTATTTAACAATTTTTTGTACAAAAAAAAAAGCAAAAAAAAAAAAAAAAAACCCCAAATAAAACATGATAAACGCGTCGCCTATAAAGTGTGTTGATTTCTGTTGCAGGCCACAAAACGGTTATCTCGAAAGCTGAGTTTGTACGAAGCATCAACTGACACTTAAAAGAGGCAATTAAGTGTCAAATATTGAGATGCGGATAGATAAGCCGAATGCTTCCCAAGTGTCATTTTGATATTACACGACTCTGAACTGGGCAGGCCGCAAAAAAGAATCGTCGTAACTATAAGTGGTTCACACATCTATAATTGTACTAGAAAAAAATGTGATCTGTTGAACAACTCATTGTGCTCGGTTGAAATTGTTTGGAACAAAAAATGAGTGTGTTGTATTGTGGGGTTGAAAATAACGAGTGTATATACATGCGTTCATGCACGTCTAGTCTATATAAATATACGTGTGTATGAAAACGATGCTCGTAGCGTCTAGTGGTTATAAATATTCGTGGTGTGTGTGTGTGTGTGTGTGTGTGTGTGCGCGCGCGTGCGCGCACGCACGTGTTTACACATATTCAGAGTTCACGTAACATGGACAAAGTAACAATCATTCGTTCAAGACGGGGTTAAAGAAACATAACACATGAGCACAGAATGGCCGTTTGATAACGGACTACTAACCTCAGATTGTGGATCCCTTCGTCTTTTGGATACTGCAAGAAAACATTTCACTGTGAAGCTGTATCAACAGGACTTCTTTTTGCTTTTCGTTGTTTAATCCCATTTTCACTGTTAGGTATTTCCCTCAGGATTTTATAACGCTTTCTCTCCCTTTAGTCTTTACATCGAAAAGTCAAGTTAAATAAAAATAATTGCATGTGAATGAAAACTTTTTTTTTAGTGGATTTGTGAAAATGTCTTCTTTACATTTACAGTGTATTTCATTTATATATATATATATATATATATATATATATATATATATATATATATATTATATATATATACACATATTATATATTATATATATACATATATATATATTATATATATATATATTATATATATATATATTACCAGCCATGGATCGAACCTATAACCATCGCGTTGACAGTCGGCAGCTCTAACCATCGGACCAATAACGGTACAAAACTTATATACCTATTTACAAATAATACACGGAAAACCCCAGCCCCTTTTGCCAACAAATTCATCAAAACTGCCAGTGCGCTGCTGGCTATGTAGGTCAACCCTTTTAAAATTTGCAAACACGCATTAACCATCATATGGCAGCAGAAATTAGACCGGGCAAGCCACGTCACTCTCGCCCCTCTTCCATTGGCAAACGCCCACTCGAAAATTCAACTTGTGCTAATGCATATAAAATGGATTGATTTAGAATCTTTTCTCAAGCGACTCTCAAAACCAGTTAAAGATAAATATTAAGAACTACGAAACATCTCCAAAACAAACCAGTTTCCAATGGAGCTATATATAATATTCCTTGCCAAAATTGCCATCATAAATACGTTGGTGAAACCCAGCATAAATTGGAAAAAATGCTCAGTGAACATAAAAGAGATATAAAAAAAATAGCAATTCTCTGTGCATTATTCTCTCATTTATTGCAGCATAATCACACCATTGACTTTAAACAAGCAAAAGTAGTTAAATTTATTTCAAATAAACCGCGCCGGAGACTTTTTGCATCTGCGCTTATCGCAATTTCAAGCACTATTAAACAACGTGCAGGTTTCTATAACAGCGCCATTAATAAGGAAACTTTTATTAAAAGAGCATAATTTAACTGTAGATACAGGTTAACACTCTCACCCCATTCAAACACCCCCTATAATAATTAATACATATAATCTCAATCAATAAATTACATAACACTCATTTCATTTCTGTTACACATATATATTTGAATTTCAACAGATATATTTCTCTCCAGTAAGAATATTAACTGCGTTCATATTCTTTTAAAATTACATTAACGACTATATGACGTCACTAAAATTTCCCTCTCTTTAACAGCGCAAGCCCCCCTCCTTTTTGAATTTCCAACGTCTTTTTCCATTTTTCTGAAATAGAACAGCGTCACACTTTGCACGTGAAACGTTTTCAAATATTTTGTACTGGTATTTTTTGTTTCTTAATCCTATTCATCCAGAGGAAGTCTCGAAATAAAGACGAAACGTTGATGAACACATAATACGGTTTGTTCCTTTTTATTTCTCTATTTTGTCGGAATACTATTTTCATATTTCTCATCATAATATAATATATATATAATATATAAATAATATATATATATATATATTTATATAATATAATATATATATAATATATATATAATATATATAATATATATATATAATATAAGATACATATAATATATATAATATAATATATATATAATATATATATAATATATAATATATATACAGTATATATATAATATATAATATAATATAATATATATATATATAATATATATATATATATATATATATATATATATATGAATTAAGTTTGATAATAATGATCACATGAATTAAAAAAGCAGAAGCGGTCAATACATAGGTGGACATTTTATAAATGAAATGATATAAACATTATTAAGAGGTCTACTCGGATTGATTTATGTTTCGGTACTAGTATGTTATCATCGGAACTTCAAATGAATTTCTACAGTCAGAAAATAAATTAAAATCATCTCAAAAGTCAAATCGAAAAAGAAAAAAACAAGAGACGTAAAATCTGTCGTGTTTTTATCTTATGGTGACATTCACTCCCATCACTCCGACACAATTACCGGAAACGCGAACATTTAACCGTGGCCTTCGTTATAAAGATGGCCGGCCAGCTGAAAAAATGACGTCATCGCCGAGGTCCCAACAAGCAAGATATGTGGAACTCTTAGACTGTCAATAATGAACAGTAATTTTTACAGACAGCGTTACAAAACTTCAAAATTGGATTAAAATAAAGAAATAAAGAAAGAACACGATTTATACTGAAACTCATCTAATATTAATAATAAAAAAATAATTTAAAAATAACACAAGTTATTTGTTTAAGTATATTATAAGCAATTGAATATTTCGTTGTATTATAGATTTTAAAGATTAGAATGCGTTCTTTAATTACTTATAAATTACATTTTAAAAAAGTGAAGGAACACGATTTGATTTGAAATAAACTTGAAGTTTATTTAATATAATTAAATGAAAATTATGCATGTAAGATTATGAATATTTGAAGCAGAACACAAGCAAAACATTTGATATGAGTTAAGACAATAAACAAATATTAAAATTAAACTTTTTTTTAAAGCAAAATGAATATTTTTTTTTAAATCAAAATGAATATTTTTTAATCAAAATGAATATTTTTTAATCAAAATGAATATTTTTTAATCAAAATGAACCACAATATTTTTTCAAAATCAAAAACAATATTTTTAATAAATTCATGAAATATTGCACAGTAAAAAAATTAACCTAAAGAAAAAATCATGTTTCTTATTTAAGATTATTTCACCACATAACAAAAATAACATGCAAATTCATTTTTTTATATCCATATTTTCAGTTTGTTAAAATACGTGGGTTTGTATTACTGTACACATAGATTCGAAAAAGTTGTCAAAAAACAAATATATAACAAATAAATTTTATCAAAGGCAAGATAAGTTACTTTTCTGCCAAACTAGATATATTTTTCGTGTTTTTATTCAATGTAACATGTTTATTCAGCTCGAAAAACATAGTGTTTACCGATGTATTCGAAAATTCCAGATGGCGTCTGATTCTCTCTTTAACACGGTAAGTTTGGGAAAAGGTGTTATAAATACAAAACCGGAAAAAATACTGTTAAAAAGTCGCTCAATATATGTTACCGTGACATAGGTCGACATATATTCAGCGGGTTTTTAATAGTATGTTGTATAGTTTTTTATTTATAACACCTTATCCCAAACTTACCGTGTTAAAGAGAGAATCAGACGCCATCTTGAATTTTCGAATACATCGGTAAACACTATGTTTTTCGAGCTGAATAAACATGTTACATTGAATAAAAACACGAAAAATATTTGGTAGAAAAGTAACTTATCTTGCCTTTGATAACATTTATTTGTTATATATTTGTTTTTGACAACTTTTTCGAATCTATGTGTACAGTAATACAAACCCAATTACGTTAATGAAATGAATTGTACTTATTTACTATGCCTCCCCACGGGACAGAGTTAGACACCAGGGTCGTTTTTTAACGTGGAGAAAAGGTACAAAAATAAAAATTGTCTCAGTCGTGAAGGATTTCTCCTCCACCGAAAGAGAACAAGAAATAGAATGCAGCATCTGGAGAACAGATACTACACTTTGATCTGGTCCCGAAGGCCAAGACTGTTTAAGACCACGAGTGAACGCGCGTTTTTTTTTTTTTTTTAGTTTAGTTTCATATATATATATATATATATATATATATATATATATATATATATATATATATATATATATATATATATATATATATAAAATAAGTATTTTTAAATTTTATCTTTCTAGCTTTAAAAAAAAGTTTAAAAATTTTATCAGCCGGCATAATTTATTTTTAAATATTTAAAAATTTCAGGAAAATTAATTTTGGTAGATTTTTAAACGTGTATCAACAGCTTAAAAAAATCGTGTTTTAAAGAGTCGATGTTGTCTCGCATTTTCATTAGTTTTGTATGCTGTAAAAAATTTTTTTTTAATATTAGCAATTTATTTGAAGCTTCTTCTTTTGAATGGTAGAACATTTAGGATGATAATATTGAATTAAATTATAGTTACATCGTGTTAAATACAGGGGGGGAGCACGTTAAAACTTACTTTACTGAATGGAGATGGTGTAAAATCTTTTTTTTTTTTTACTGCATTATAATTCTTTATCTTTCGGAAATGAAAATACTGTCACTTTTTGGTCCTTTACGATAATTTCCTCAGCAAGTTGGAACGATGCACCGTAAAGGCATTTTAATAAAAAAAGAAATATTACACTGACTTCAAGACGTTACGAATGCCTACCGGTGTCACCGGTATGGACTATCCGTGATGACGTCAGCAGATTAAATTATTTTTGCCCACCGGCCATCTTGTCTTTTAAGACGGTCTTGATTTAACTCGCATGTAAAGTTTAAGACTTCTTATTCCACACACTCTTTGCCCCTCTCCATCCAGAAATCACCCATAATTAATTCCACCACAAAAAAAATTATGCACACTAATATATATATATATATATATATATATATATATATATATATATATATATATAATGCTCCTCACCTTGAGTTGAGCATATTGAGAAGTGATACACAAATTACCATTAGCATATAAGCGATGTTCTTTGTGTAAACAAATCGAGCGGATGTATCTCGGACGATATCAAAACATCGTTAAATTCACTACTCGTTCAGCAGCCGCCAATAGCGTAATGTTTAGGAGCCTTGACTGCCGTACAGTCGGTTGGGTTTCAATCCTGGCTTGAGGTAGTTGCCTGTCTAGCCGCACTGATGAGCTGTGAAACAATACTGTATGTGGATGACTAATATATATATATATATATATATATATATATATATATATATATAAATTAATAAATAATATACATATATATATTATTTATTAATTTTTTAATTAAATTTTCACCCCAAACAAGGCACAGTGCCACTTTGAAGTAGGAGGCTACTACTATTGGGAACATAAGTTGCAGGGTTATTATGAAGGGAGATGAGTAGCAAGATGTCTATTCACATTACACTTGAACTTCTGTATGTCAGTACAGTTGGGAAAGCAAAATCCCAGAAGGGAGTTCCAAAGTCTAGCAGTTCTGGGGAAGAAACTATTAGAGTAGAAGTCTTTCTTACACCTAGGGATCTCTACTATGTAGGGGTGGGATTTAGCTGCTTGTCAGGTTCGTCGGGGTTATTTGCATCGAGAGGGTATAATGCTTGTAGTTCGTCAGAGCATTCCCCATTAAATTTCGTCGATGGAACAGTTCAGCATCTATCAGGTTGGCGTCTCTCTTTTGGACCCTATCCAGGATTGAGAGACTAATTGCCGGGGTTATTTACGTCGAGGGGGTACAAGGGCTCGTAGTTCGTCGAAGCATCCACCATTAAAATACTTGTAGAACAGGTAGAGAGATGCAACATTTCGCCGATGGGACAGAGGCTGAAGCCTAAATGACAGTTCTGGACCTATCAGGTTGGCGACTCTCTTTTGAACCCTGTTCGGGAGCGAGAAACTATTAGCAGATGCACCAGCCCAAATGTGACAACAATGCTCCATACATGGTCGAATAGTGGCTTTGTAGAGATACAGGATACTTTCAGAACTTTCTAGCACGGAAGAGAGAGCCCACCTTCCTTGCAGCGGCCCTGGCAATGCTCTCACTGTATCTGTTCTCTGTGAATGCTAAGCTAAGGAGTTTGAAAGAAGTACTTTTATGTAATGTATCTTTAGCCATAGCTATTAGTGGTTGAGAAAGTTTCTTGTAATTATTGAGGGAAACTAGCTTAAGCTTGGCAGCATTGAATGTGATCATCCATTTTTCCTAATTCCACTACAGATTGGAGGTCTTCCTCTAGTGACTCCGCCATTTCCTTAGATATGTGTTCAGTTGTTTTCCCCTCGTACCTGTTATAGAGCGTTTTGTCATCAGTGAGGTCATTTATGAATATTAGAGAATAATAAAGGTCCAAGGATAAACCCCAGAGGTACTACCGCATTTATATTATATTGTTTAGATGTACGACAGTCGAGGTAAACTTGGATTTTTCTCTTACTTAAGAAAGATTTAGTTAAGTTATGTATTCCTCCAGTGATATATATATATATATATATATATATATATATATATATATATATATATATATATATATATATATATATACTAGCAAAAGTACCCGCCGTTGACTGGGTTCAAAAACAGCCTACAAAAAATGGACTCTGATTTATGAAAGTATGATAGCTTATGAAAAGGAAGGGTTCTAAAGAGATAGTTTCGAATTTGGGGGTATCAAAACCAAAGCAAAATATGATGAAAGTAAAACTAAAATAGATAAACCCCATAATTTATTATGCCATACCTGTTCACATTGAAACACTTATCACAATATTCTGTGGATCTATATTAAAAAACCCTGTTAAACTTTGTGACATATTTCCATTCTATGGAGGTCAGGTGCGAACGGACACCCCATAATTTTATTATACCATATTTCTTAAAACTGAAACATAATTATCAAAGTATACTTACGCAGATAGATATGAAAAGTCTTTATTAAAGTTTGTGCCTATTTCAATTCTATGGAGGCCAGGCGCGAACGCAGACCCCATAGTTTTATTATACCATCCCTATTTAAGTTAAAACATACTTATCAAAGTATTATTATGCACATCTATATAAAAAACACTTGTAAACGTTTTTTTTTTTTTAATTTTTAAATTTTTTATTTCCATACTTTTTGGACCAGGCGCGAACGCAGACCCCACAATTTTAATGAACCACCGTTCTGCCAAATCAAATATACCCATTCCTGTATCTCGATACATCTTCTATCATTATGTGTAATCAGTGTTTTAAAATAGTCAACCATATAGGAGCCTATTCGTGACCAGACACACACACACACACACACACACACACACACACACACACACACACACACACACACACACACACACACACACACACACATTCAACCAGGGGTAAGGGTTTAGGCTCATTACCGTTGGGTCCCGATTTCGAATCTCGCTAGATACAGCCACTCTGATGATCGTAGACGACGAAACACGTGTCAGTGGATAATTACATTTAAAAAAATAATATATATACCGCTCCCCATGTGGGGGTACCAAATTGGTTAAAAGGGAAAATTATTCCCAACTCGCATTTAGGTAAAAATGCACTTTCGTAAATAATTGAATTCATTCAAAAACATATCGCTACAACCAAAACAAAACAACATCTAAGTAAATCGCGATATATCCAGACAGTCGGTGAGATGGTCCAGAGGTAAGGGTTTAGGATTATTACTGTTGGGTCCCGATTTTGAATCTCGCTAGATACAGCCACTCTGATGAGTCGTAGACGACGAAACATGTGTCAGTGGATAATTACACTTTAAAAATAATATATATATATATATATATATATATATATATATATATATATATATATATATATATAGTGACACATAGAGGAAGAGAGGAGATAAGTGTGTTATAGATATGCTATAAAATATGAGCGGTAAATAAAAAAAAGATACATGAGATGCGAGGAAAATGAGTAAGAGAGACTTAATAAGAAATCGATTAATTTAGGACTAATTAAAACAATTAATTTGTATATCTCCAAACATAACTCATTCCCAGAACTGAGTCACATATTCTATCATGTACTATGTGTTATAAAAACGCATCGGAAAAACTTCGAGGTAACAAACGTTGATTAACCTAGCATTCGTGTAAAAATAGACATTAAGTCTAATATCAAGTAAACATTAAAAATGATAATTATCAGGAATGTTTGTTAAGATACGTCCAATCCGTATGCACGTTTAGCGATAAAAATGTGATTCAAAGCTTTGAAAGCGTGACAGACAAACAAACCGACATAGAAAACTATTATTGAGATTCGTGGACAAATTTAAACATTTTCCAAACTTAAGCCTGACAGACAGACAGGACGAGAAAATTTGCTAGAAATAAGTATTTATATGTTTCTCTTAGTTTGTCTGCTTGTTGTTTTCTCTTTTTCTCGGAAACTACCGGTCCGATCTTTTAAAAATTTTGTACGGATCTTTGCTATAATAAGGCGCAGCAACTTAAGCATTATGATATATTTTCGATGCATAGTTAGGGATTAATAGGAATTAATAGGGATTAGTATTTTATGCAAAAAGTGAACACGCATTTAACCATATTCAAGCATCAATTTAGCATAAAGCATTTATTCTAAGTCAACGGGCTATAACTTTTGCCCGTTTTTAACAGATTAAAAATTCTACTTTCACCGAGTTTATTTCTTAACAATAGAAAGAATTTACTAAATCATCCTCTAATACTTGACTTGCATTTCATACAAACAAATTAAAGGTGTCACTTTTGCAACAATTCTTTACAGCTGCACTTATTTTCTATTGGACATCCGGTTTCTGTAACATGAACGCATCTTTCTTTTCGTACAGTCGGCTCAGTCTATCGCTCCCGAAACTTTCTGACACCTAAAGTTATTATCTACCTCTATAAATATACTACCGGACCATATATGGAGTACTGTTCTTATATGTGGCTTCGTGAATATTTGTCCCATGTGAGGAGGGTTGAGAAGACGCAGAAACGTACCTGTGATTCAATTGGACCGAACCTTTATTTTTTTCTAATACGCAGATGTGATGTTGCTAGTCTCAGTCTTTTCTTGAAATACTACTACGATATGTGTTCTTCAGAATTGTCTGACTTAGTCCTTACTTCTTTTGTTCCAGCTCATTTGACTTGTTAGTCTCGTGGCACCCACTAATTCGCTGTTTTATACTTTATTGTAATATACATTCCTATTCCAGTAGCTTCTTTTCAAGAACTGCAGGCTTGTGGAATTCTTTTCTTGCTCACTGTTTTCCTTCCTCATATAGACTTTGCAAAACTAAGATTAATAAGCATATTCTGTTTCTACGATAATCATCTTCCGTTCTTGTTAACTCCATACAACAAGTGGCTTCACGCCTTTTCTGGAGCGATTTCCATAAAAAAAAAAACGCCTATATTTAGTTAGTTTCCTGAGGCCCGTTTTTTAAATTGCATTTTCACCATAAACAAGGCACAGTGCCACTTTGATATGGGAGGGGGCTACTATCTGGGACATAATTTGCGGGGATACTATCTAGGGAGTTGAGCATCAAGATCTCTATTTACATTACACTTGAACTTCTGCATGTCAGTGCAGTTAAGGGATCAAGAACTCAGAAGGGAATTCTCAAGTCTAGCAGTCCGAAGAAAGGAACTATTAGAGTAGAAGGATTTCTGGCACCTTCAGATTTCTATTGTATAGGGGTGGAATTTAGTTGCTGGTCGGGTTTGTCGGAGGTATTTACGTCTAGGGGGTACAAGGACTGTAAGTTCGTCGGAGCACCTATTAAAATACTTGTAAAACAGACAGAGGAATGCAACATTTCGTCGATGGGACAGAGGTTGAAGCCTAGTTGACAGTGTGGGATCTATTACGTTGGCAACTCTTAAACCTTGTCTAAGTGTGTGAGATTAGTAGTTTTAGTTTATATTGTGAATTATGTGAGAAACTATTTCATCAACATGTTTAAATGATTTGCATGTCTTTATTCAATTGTTCATTGCTTGACGGTATGTCGTTATATGCGCATTGCCGCAAAGCGACACCAATAAGCCTTTAAACAAAATATACAGACATAAAATTGGGAAAATATATGGACAGAAATTTTAATTAAAACAAAAAGATAATAATAACACATATGATTCAATTCAATATTTCGCCTTAGTAAAACTTCATTAATAATGTACGATGCAATAACAGTGTCAAGATATTTGGGTGTGAAATCCAAATTACAAAGTAAAACGACTCCGTTAAACTATTTTCTAAGGCTGGTCTTAAATTGTTTCGGAATTTTTAAAGTGAGGATTAATAATTTGGAATATTTGTATCATTCAAACTACTGTTCTCATCTGGGATGTTATTCTCAGAACGTTTACGCCGATGTAACCTCCGATCTTCTTCAGGTATCTCTTGCCGAACTTGGGGATCTGTACAAAATTTCGAACGGAAACCTTTATTTAATTCAAGAGGGTAGTTTGTTCTCTTTCCGTCAGCCATGACCGAGCAGAAATCTTAAGTAATACGTAATTGTATGGATGTAGACTAAATATAGCCCACTGGCGTAAAGTTTCAAAATCTATAATGATCAATAAATTAGTTTATGAGTGAATCCTATACATAGAAATATATTAACACTTTATATAAATAGATATTATTTTGTTTCGGAAATTTTTAAACGTAGATTGATAATTTATATTATTGAATTTTTTAGACGTAGATTGATAATTTATATTATTGAAATTATTCCGACTACTGCTCTCATCTTGAATGTTATTCTGACACAATTACAACTTAATTAAGACTTCTGCTCGGTCATGACTGACGGAACGAGAATAATAAACCCTTGTTGATAAAATACAAGGTTTAGATTGAAATTCAGTACAGATTCCAGAGTTTGACAAAGATTCCCGAATACAAGATGCACTTGAAAAAGGTCAGGGTTATGTCGAACGAAACGCTATGAGAATACCATCTAAGATGAGAACAGTGATTTTTTTTATAAAGGAGTCATCATTTATTAAGGCCCGGAGGCCACTCGAGGATAAGGGTAAATCCTATATATAGTGTACGGTAGTCAATGGGACAATGTCACAGTAATCGTTAGTAGTGGAGATTTGGAAAATTGGATTACTTAAGAGGACAGCTCATCAAGAATTTGTTTACGTTGGACTTGAAGACGACCATATTGTAGTCAAATGGAAAGCAAGAAAACGGAACAGAGTTCCACAGACGTGCAGTTCTAAGAAAGAATCTTTGTTCATGGAAACCACGTTTAAGTTTAGGCGTAGATAAAGAGAGGGGTAATAGTACGAATAATATAAAATAACAAAGTTAACGTTAAAGTTTCGGAATTTTTCAGACGCCCACCCTAGACGGGTACATCAGCTTGCCAGGGAGAAATTGGGTGAATTGTGATCTCGGATCAGTTTTGGCTTTTATTGCTATTAATTTGATGAAAGAAACTGGGACTCACAGGAAAATAATCGAGAGTTAGAATCTGTGTTGAGATGAAGATACGATATAATAAGTCGCGTTGGTTTGCGTGATTTCATGATATACAATATGTGACGAGAGAGATTGACCTTATAAGCTGTTCAAGTCGATGTAATTGGCTTTCGTCATCAAATCTCATGGTGTGGTGTAGATAGGCGTGTAAAACACCCAATTCCACGCATTACACTATCACCTCTTTTGTACGATTACTTGTGACGTGATCAGTCTAACATTTCTAACGTTTCCAATAACAATTACATTAAAATGTCTCAATTTTGATCGGATTGTTAATTCCGATTTGTTTCTAAAATATATATATCTGCCGTTAGTATATTTTTATAACGCAAAATTGTGTAACTTTCCGCCAGGTCACCCATTAGTATTTGGTCACCATCAGCTGAATCATTTATTTAGAAAAATCCGAGTTGAAATAAATGTGTGAAGTACGAAATGCCTTACATGAATTTCCAGACTTTTTTTTCGGATTTGTACTTTTATTGATAGTTCATACATGAAACTCTAGCCCCTTCGAAGTAATCTCCTCCGGCTGCAATGAACTTGTACCGTTACAACAACTCCTGGAAAGCCCCATGGAAGTACTCTTGTGTAAACATGCCAATGATCCTCGTCACAGCCTCTTTCATCTCCTCATTTGTCTCATTACAACAGCCTCTAAGATTTTCCTTGAACTTAGGGAATATTCGAAAGTCACAGGGAGCAATGTCTGGACTATATGGAGAGTAAGGAACTGTCTTGATGCCCATCTTGGTCAAATAGTCTGTGACAAAAAATGGAGTTGTGGACTGCACCCGCGAGACAAACTTTGCGCAAATCTTCTGCATCCTTCGTCCCTCGCGAATCATTGTGTGCACAGTTGCCACACAGACATCAAAGCGTGCACTTCTTATCTCTCTAGACGCGACGATCTTTATCCATGAAATTCTTTATTTGGCCAATCAACTCTGGTGTTCTGACTTCCTTACTCCACCCATACCTCTCATTATCCATCAGACTCCCTGCCTTCTTTAAATCTCTTATGCCCCTCACAAACTGATGCTCGATTTATGCAAGATGGCCTAAAAGCTGCCTGAAGCATTCCATACGTTTCTGTGGCATTTTTTTTTCAAGTTTAAAACAGAATTTTATTGCATATCGTTCTTCTAAATTGTCCTCAAATCCAGGTTGCACTTTTAAAATTCACCAGCTGTGACAATCAGCCTTTTGTAGGATGTATTCTAATTCCTGCTGTAGCTGTTCATTTAAACCTGAAATCATAAAAATCGGTCAGTCCTCTCTTAAGATGTATAGCAATAATGTAGTGAATTTTCAAGAGTCCACAACAATTTTAAATGCCTGTACAAAAATGTCTGGAAACTTATTGAAAGCACCTCGTAGGTGTGAAGTATATATAGGAAATGAATACGGATTAAATATACGAAAATAAAATAGAAAGACACGATATCAGAAAAAGTCCAAACTTATTAGAACAAAACAAGATTAACATGGAGACAGGATTTGATTCAGTATTTCGTCCAGGCGCAAACGTTATATAAAACAATGCATGATAAGGTAGTATAATCAATATCTATGCATACATTGCTAATATGGTACACGTGTCAAATCCAAAATTGGCCAAGGATTGTTTTTATTTCTAATTGCAAACAATGGTTTTGAGTCGATACAATTGGCTTTCATCATTAAATCTTGTGTGGTGCCTTTAGACGTATAAAATGCACAATTCTCCACGCACTACACTACAATCCCCTTTTTGCTTATGAAGGGATTAGTACACTACATCTAATATTTACAATAACGCTTTCATTAAGATGTCTCAATTTTGATTGAACTCTTAATTCTGATTCGTATCTAAAATACAGATTTTTTAAAAATATTTTATTTTTACCTACGGAAGAACACTCCCTGATACATAAAGTACCTTCGTATGAAATTTTAAAAAAATCGGCCTAGCCGTTTTATAGCTATAGAGAACGAACACACACACACACACACGCACACACGCACACACGTACACACACATGCGCACACGCATACACACGCACACATGCACACACGCACGCACACACACACACGCACGCATACGCAAATACACATGCACACACAGTTCCTTTACTATAAAAATGGAGATACAGATTTGTAATTTTAACTTTTCTAGCGTAAGTCGGCTTATACAGGGTGAACAGAAAGTCCTTGGACCAATTAAAAAGTGGTTTATTAATAGAAAATTACAAAAATATAAATTAAACATGAATGAAAATTATAAGTTAGGAAACCAAGAATAAATTCAAATTATTTATTTTCAATGTGATGTCCCTTCCTTTCGATTAGACGTTCAATTCTCTGTCTGAAGTTACCAACCGAGGCACGCAGCGTTTCCTGAGGATTTTTAGCCCATTCACTCAGAAGAGATGTCTTCAAAGCATCAACACTTCGATGAGCAACAGAACAGACCTTTGCCTCCAACAAAGACCACACCGAAAAATCCATGGGATTCAAATCAGGCGATGCAGGAGGCCACATCTCCTTACTCCAGAATCTTGGAAAATGACGTTGGCACCAGTCCTGAGTTTTTTCTGGAGGTGTGGGATGGTGCTCCATCTTGTTGGAAGGTGAAAGGCTGATCTTTGAAGTGTTTCTTCATCTCTTCAAATGTTGGAACCAAAATATCGTTAATGTAGCGATCTGTGTTGATCTTAACCCCCTGCTCCACGAAAATCAGAGGCGACTTCCAAGATTTGGAGACTGCAGCCCACACCATGTGGGAAGACGGCTTCTGTCGGCGGAAAACTATTCTCACGGAGTCATCAATGTCTGCTGAAGATTTTGCGTAAACTCTGTCGTTCTGATTGTTAACAGTCGCTTCAATTGTGAAGAGTTTTTCATCAGAAAAAACGATCTCTCGCTCTGCCGTGCCAGCCTTCAGTTCTCCAAGAAGAAGCTTTGCTCTTTCAAATCTCTTGTACTTTTGGGCAGGTGTGAGGTACTGTCTCTTTCTCATCTTGCAGGGGGATCACTGGAGATCGTTTTTTACGATGGTTCTCATCGAGGTAATGCTCACATTCATCCCTGTAGCCATTTGTCTTGCAGATCTCTTCGGGTACCTCCTTACCCTCTCTCGTACAGATTTAATCACCTTCTTTGTTCGAGCAGTGCGAGGTCTTCCACTCCTAGGATGGTCTTCAGATGTACCAAGTTCCTTAAATCTGTTCACAACATGGTACACGGTTGATTTAGCCACTTTCAAGAGCTTAATAATCTCTGAGTTTGTCCTTCCCGCGCAATGAAGCTGAATTATGGCCTCTCGTTTGCTCATTTTTCTGAAAGTTTAAACAAAATTATTTTAATATTTTTGTTGAAAATAATTAGATCAATAATTAGACTAAATACTTACTTTATTCGAAAAGAGAAAAAGTGATTTTAACAATATTAAATTTTAAAACTAAAAATGGTCCAAGGACTTTTTGTTCACCCTGTATAAAAGTTAAATCTGCAATATATTGAACTTAGTATCCTTAGGAATTTCAACTGCATTTTTATCTTATTTTATTTATTTTATATTATTTTATTTATTTTATATTATTTTATTTATTTTATTTTATGAATAACAACAAAGAGAAATCAAATGTTTAACCTCAAACCTTGGAGTTTATTTCATTACACACACGTCTTGTAAAGAATACAAACGGAGCAATGTAAGAGTAGCGGTCCATATTTATATAAAAACTTCGTTAGATATCATTGCCAGTGATGCCAGCCTTGTAGCCTGTTGGCTAATACTACTGACTATCTACTCAATGGTTGTTGGTTCAATCCCAGGCTTGGGATAAGTGCTGGTCTAGTAACTGTAAAGCGCTGGGACAAAACGAAACAGTTTGTCTGTGAATAACTATTCGTTCCAAAATCAATGCCTTCTATGTTTTATTCCGCCTTAACGGATCAAAGGGCACTGAAAATTGCATTGTTATGATGACTGAACTTATGCATTAATGATCTGAAAGTTTCATTTCTTTGTTGCAGATATTGACGGCGTGAGACTAAAAAAGTAAACCCGGTCATGGACATACGTCAGAAGCCTCTGCTTCTGGCGCATGTCCATGACAGGGTTTACACTGAATTCTTTCATGAAGGAAAAAAGTAAACGGATTAACTTCCACTGACGCCTGATGAACGTTTACAAAGCCGATACAGTGGATGCCAGCACAGTTAGAAGATGGGTTCGTCGATTTCAGAGTGGCGAGAGTGATATGAGTGGTAAAGAGCACTCCAGATGCTTACGACCGACGCATCATAAGAGACCATCAAAAGTGCATTGAGTGACTATGTGGAAAAAGAAATTCTGCAGAAAAAAAAAAGATGTCGCTCGTTTCAATGGTAGTACTCGCATCTTCGTAGCTCTTGAAAGTTTTAGTTATTTAGTTAAAAAATATGAGGTTTTACTTTTGGAACGGCCCGCGCGCGCGCGCGCGTATATATATATATATATATATATATATATATATATATATATACTTGTACTTTTTTTGTAAAAAAAGAAATTCCATACAGTGCTCTATTATTAGGGAAAAAACCTTTCTCGAAATAAGAGCAATATATTTTTTGTATAATATATACAGGAATTTACATTTATATCGGTAGTCGGTACCGACGGTTTCAAGCCCGGTAGTTGAGAACTGCTCTTAATTGTATAATATATACATTAAGAGCAGTCCTCAACTACCGAGCTTGAAACCGTCGGTACCGACTACCGATATAAATGTAAATTCTTGTATATATTATACAAATATATATATATATATATATATATATATATATATATATATATATATATATATATAGATAGATAGATAGATACAAAGAGATACAGAGAGAAAGAGAGAGCTCAAGCTGAGAAACATTGTCACACTGGAGAATGGATATCAAAGATATGCTGCAGCGCTAATATTGAACATTTGTGAAAATTATGAAATCAGTCATAGAATCTAAAAATCTTCTTTTTTTTTTTTCGAAATGTAACTAATAAAACTTATGATTTTCAACATAAAGTTTTCGCAGTTTCAGTAAGATACACTGAGTAGTTTCTGAGATATTGGTATTTAAAATGACGTCAGTTTTTGGGACACACACTCTCCCTCTCTCTCTCTCTCTCATATATATATATATATATATATATATATATATATATATATATATATATATATATTATTTTTAAATAATAATAAATAATAAATAAATAAAAATGTTATATATATCCAAATTAAAAAGGGCGATTTTCTAAGTAAATAAAAAAAATTAGCTCCGAGGCGGAGCCAATATTAACCGTATGTATCGCTTGAAAAATAATAACAATATATATATATATATATATATATATATATATATATATATATATATATATATATATATATATATATATATATATATCTGTGTGTGTATGCGTGCGTGTGTGTGCTTTAAATGTGAAAGCCTCTTAAAAATTGTTGAGACTAACAGCTTCTCAGCTTGGCACACTTGCAGGCATTTTAACAATTCTTCTTTGCCGATTACTCATCATAGTTCAAATTGTAAACGAATTAAAGAAAGAATTTGGCAGAACCATTTCTACAGAAAACTAATTCTTCCTGTAGATGTTTTCAACGGATGACATCTGTAAAAAAATGAGAGGAACGGATTTAGTTGTACTCTAAATTCCATTCTACTATTGTTATAATTTTCGAGGCTGAAGCGATTGCGCAGCAAAAACAAACGAAAATATACAAGCGGATCTGAAAGTCGCCCCTTGAATAAATAAATAAGCAAGCAAATAAAAATTAAATAGTCACTAAGAAATATTTAATATAATAAATTAAATGATTGAAATAATCAAACTACATATATAAAGTGAAAACGTGTGTGCGCGTGTGTGATGATAACTCTTAATCTATATAATCCACGAATTTTTAATCTAGGAATTTGAAATTTGGTATATAGGATATTCAGACATGCGGAAAACTTTTTAATCGGTTTTCATCTAGAAAAATGCTGCTAAGGACGCAAAATTAAAAATTTGATAAATGGGGAATCATCGGATTTTTATCTGCTTATCAACTGTTTCACTCATGCGCATGCGCGAATTGTTGACATGACAACTTACTTATATTCAGAATAAGTAGGTTTGAAAACACTTTTAAAAGACCATGGCAAGCTGACCTTATGGTTATCGTACTTATCACTGTCTTTAGGTTATGGTTTCGATCTCAGCTCGAGTAATTTTTTTACTTACAAAAAGTGAACTGTTTAGAAAAAAACAATATTCGCATGCTTGGACGTAATGGACTACTATTTGGGACACTATGTAGGGAGTTGAGCAGCGAGATGTCTGTTCACATTACATTTGAATTGCTGCATGTCAGTAGAGTCAGGGAAGCAGGGACCTAGGAGTCTAGAAGTTCGGAAAGAATAAACTATTAGTATCAGAGGCTTTCTGACATCTATATACTATTCAGTAGAGAGGTGGAATTTTGATGCTGCTTGTAATGTTTCTTTTAAAAGAGAGGGTTAGAATTATAAAAAGACCTCTCAAAAAGGAGAGTGAATGTCTAGCATCTAGTTAGGATGCCTCATCTCCAGCAAAATCAAATTTGTGAAATTAGTTTTTGTATCGAATATATCTTATTTGTAAAATGGATTTTGGTAAGATTCTTCTTTTTTTTTTTATTGCGCCAGTAATAAATTAATACTAGTATAACTACTAATATAACGCTAGTAATAAATTAATACTAGTATAACTACTAATATAACGCCAGTAATAAATTAATACTAGTATAACTACTTAAATAACGCCAGTAATAAATTACTACATCTAAAAAGGACATGAAGTAAACATTTTTTTAAAAAAGTATCGACATATTTACACGAATAAAACCAATGAATATCAAACTTCAAATAACATTTCAAACTTCGATGTAAGAGAAAGACATACAAATACTCTCTTAAATTAAAAAAAAAGAAAGAAAGAAAAGAAAGAAAGAAAGAATATGGCCGCATATTTGTATGTAATAATAAAAATCTGGTTTGTATCTTCTTCTTTCTGCCAGCGTTGCATATGACAAGTTCCATCGGAAGAAGGTGACAGTTCGAGCAAATATAAAAGGATAATAACTTAATTGCAGGCCTTATGCCACCAGCACGCCGGGTTATGGATCAGACTGAAAGACAACTTAAAAAGCCTAATTATCAAAAATTAAGTCATTGGGGCACCTTCACCCCTAAATTGCCCAATCACAAACCCCAGACACTTTCTACTTTTACTATTTCAGAACAGAAGCTCAAAAGAAAATTAGGTTGGAAAACGTGATGCCAATATATATATATATATATATATATATATAAAGTTGAACGTCTGTGTGTGTGTCTGGTCACGATTAGGCTCCTATATGGTTTACTATTATATAAAACTGATCATTTATCGAGACACAGAAATGGGTACGCTTGATCTGACATAATGATGATTCATTAAATTTGTGGGGTTTGCGTATGCGCCTGGTCCAAAAAGTATGGAAATAAAAAAGTAAAAAATTAAAAAAAAAAAACGTTTACAAATGTTTTTGATATAGATCTACATAATAATACTTTGATAAGTATGTTTTAACTTAAATAGGGGTGGTATAATAAAATTGCAGGGTCTGCGTTCGCGCCTGGCCTCCATAGAATGGAAATAGGCACAAACTTTAATAAAGACTTTTCATATCTATCTGCGTAAGTATACTTTGATAATTATGCTTCAGTTTGAAGAAATATGGCATAATAAAATTATGGGGTGTTCGTTCGCACCTGACCTCCATAGAATGGAAATATGTCACAAAGTTTAACAATGTTTTTTTTAATATAGATCCACATAATATTGTGATAAGTGTTTCAATGTGAACAGGTATGGTATAATAAATTATGAGGTTTATCTATTTTATTTTTACTTTCATCATATTTTGCTTTGGTTTGCTTTTGTTTCTCTTTAGAACATTTCCTTTTCATAACCTATCATACTTTAATAAATCAGAGTCCATTTTCTGTAGTCTGTTTTTGAACCCAGTCAACGACGGGTACTTTTGCTAGTATATATATATATATATATATATATATATATATATATATATATATATATATATATATATATATATAATTTTAAAACTCAAATCAGCTTGCTTGCTTTGACGTTTAAATCATCCATCCGATTTGTGACTTCCGGTTTCAAAACATTCGTCTGTTTACCTATTTCAGGGTCGCCCTGTATTAATTCCAATATTAAAAGCTATTGCTGCTATTCAAAGCATACATAAGGTCAACAATATTTTTTGTTTTAACTTATTTTAACGTGTTTCTCTTACAAATTAATGTAATTTAACCCCATTTAGTTAAAAAAAACTGATTTAAATATAAATATACAATGTATAACTATAATCATATTTATAACCATATTTACTGCTTTTAGTGGAACTCCTATGAATTCTAACGATTTTTTACAGGCCTTACTTAAAAAATATTTTCTCTACAAGGATGGAAGGAGGTAGAAACTTGATTTTAGTAGTGTTTTTAGTAGGGCCTTCTTAATTTTAATTAGTGCTTGCAGTAGTGCTCTGGAGGCTGCCTGAGTTTTATTGTTTTCACTCATCATTTAAACAAATGTCTTTTCAAGACAATAAAAGACAATAAAACATCAAAATCACTTTTTATTTGGAACATTTTTCAGCTTCCCCTTTAAAGGCCATCGGGTAGACTAGTGCTATGTAAAAAATAGCGCAGGTCGATTGATGCCAATACACCCTTTAAAAATCCGTAAATAAATAAATAAAAAAAAATTCCGGGAGAGGGGCAGACAAAACGTTTATGAGATAAAAAGTCGCAAACAAACTTGATAAGTGGTGACATCCAAGTAAAAAAAAAAAATGCAAATGCGTGACTTTTCTTCCTTTTTTTTTACAAATTATTTTTGTTATATGATTTTTATTGAAGTACTCTTTTTCTCAATCCGTTCGTTTTTATTTGAAGTATCGCGTAAAAATCATGAAATGAATCAATAGTTGTAAAAGAATCGGTAAAAATCATAATATAAATAAATGTTTGCAAAAGAATCGGTAAAAATCATAAAATAAATTAATATTTGCAAAAGAATCAGTAAAAATCATAAATTAAATCAATAGTTGTAAAAGAATCGGTAAAAATCATAGCATAAATCAATGTTTGCAAAAGAATCAGTAAAAATCATAAAATAAATCAATAGTTGTAAAAGAATCGGTAAAAATCATAAAATAATTAACATTTGCAAAAGAATCGGCAAAAATCATAAAATAATTAACATTTGTAAAAGAATCAGTAAAAATCATAAAATAAATCAATAGTTGTAAAAGAATCAGTAAAAATCATAAAATAAATTAATATTTGCAAAAGAATCGGTAAAAATCATAAATAAATAAATGTTTGCAAAAGAATCGGTACAAATCATAAATAAATAAATGTTTGTAAAAGAATCAGTAAAAATCATAAAATAAATCAATAGTTGTAAAAGAATCGGTAAAAATCATAAATAAATTAATATTTGCAAAAGAATCGGTAAAAATCATAAATAAATAAATGTTTGCAAAAGAATCGGTACAAATCATAAATAAATAAATGTTTGCAAAAAATCAGTTAAAATCATAAAATAAATAAATGTTTGCAATGTAATCTGTAAAAATCATAAAATAAATAAATGTTTGCAATGTAATCTGTAAAAATCATAAAATAAATAAATGTTTGCAAAAGAATCGGTAAAAATCATAAAATAAATAAATGTTTGCAAAATAATCGGTAAAAATCATAAAATAGATAAATGTTTGCAAAATAATCGGTAAAAATCATAAAATGAATAAATATTTGCAAAAGAATCGGTAAAAATCATAAAATAAACTAATATTCGCAAAATAATCGGTAAAAATCATAAAATAAATCAATAGTTGCAAAAGAATGTACAAATCATAAATAAATAAATGTTTGTAAAAGAATCGGTAAAAATCATAAAATAATTAACATTTGCAAAAGAATCGGTAAAAATCATAAAATAATTAACATTTGCAAAAGAATCGGTAAAAATCATAAAATAATTAACATTTGCAAAAGAATCGGTAAAAATCATAAAATAATTAACATTTGCAAAAGAATCGGTAAAAATCATAAAATAAATCAACATTTGCAAAAAAATCGGTAAAAATCATAAAATAATTAACATTTGCAAAAGAATCGGTAAAAATCATAAAATAATTAACATTTGTAAAAGAATCAGTAAAAATCATAAAATAAATCAATAGTTGTAAAAGAATCGGTAAAAATCATAAAATAAATTAATATTTGCAAAAGAATCGGAAAAATCATGAAATAATTAACATTTGCAAAAGAATCGGTAAAAATCATAAAATAAATGAATTGCAAAGGAATCGGTGAAAATGACAAAAAAAAAAAATAATATTTGCAAAAGAATCGGTAAAAATTACAAAAAAAATAATATTTGAAAAAGATTCGGTAAAAATAAAAAAATAAATTAATATTTGTAAAAGAATCGGTAAAAATAAAAAAATAAATCAATATTTGTAAAAGAATCGGTAAAAATCATAAAATAAATTAATATTTACAAAAGAATCAGTAAAAATCATAAAATAGATTAATATTTGCAAAACAATCGGTAAAAATCATAAAATAGATTAATATTTGCAAAATAATTTGCAAAAGTCATAAAATAAATATATATTTGCAAAAGAATCGGTAAAAATAAGAAAATAAACAATTATCCTTAAAAATCAGAAAATAAATTTATTTACTCAAAAGAATTAATAAAAAGAAGAAAACAAAGTAATATTCGGAAAGGAATTTATAAAAATTTGAAAATAAATTAATATTCGCAAAAGAATCCGTGAAAATCAGAAAATAAATTGATATTCGGAAAGGAATCCATAAAAATCAGAAACTAAATTAATAATCGCAAAAGAATCCGTAAAAATCAGGAAACCAAATTTGCAAAATAAAAAATATAAACGAAAGCATAACTTTTCAAGGTAGAGTAATTTGCCAAATCACCGCTTCGAAAACAGACAAGACTAGGCCATAAAACTAGTAGTGCCTTTTGGGGTTAAACGCTTCAGTATACCCGCTATGTTATATTTTATGTCGACATTCATTATTCCGATTTCCCAGACAATTCAAGGCATTTACTATAGGATTTAGGTCGCAACCTCGGGCGGGTCCGAACATAGAAATTAATGTTTTGCCTCGTGAACAACTCTTTATTTGCTTTATTGTATGGCTGGGGAGGGGGAGACCGTTTTGCTGAAAATTATGTTTACACAAATAACACATTCTACATCAAAGAAAGAGACATTCAGCATACTTATGTATTTTAACGCAATTGCTGTTTCCTTCGATACTAAAAAGCTTTAATTGCTCATAAATTATAAGGAAACATCACGCCGAAACGGAGCGACTGATTTAAGATTTGCACCGACAGCTACAATTGTACGTTAATAAGTTATCTCCCCGTTTGTTTTACTCAGCTTAAGCAATATATTGGTATATAGATGCACTTTTTTTCACAGCACATGGTTTGAACACACACACACACACAAACACACACACACACACACACACACACACACACACACACACACACACACACACACACACACACATATATATATCATTTGATTGTTTTTGGAATGAATTTTTGGTAGATCTTTTTTTGCGATCGCACGGGCATTCGCTGCTATTTTTATTGAAACAAAAGTTGTAATGATATATTTTTAATTAATTATTGGGGGGGGGCGTCTTTCCAGTGCTCAATATCCGGAGAGTACTTTCTTCTCTGAAAATAAATATCTGATGGAGAGGGTATCACATCCTTCTTCTTTTTTGGGGGCGATTACATTTGCATGTTTTCATCCGTTCTTTTATTTTTGTTGTGGGGATATCCACGTCGTCCATGATGAAAATGATTAGCATACAGGTGTGTTTCAAACGGAACTTCATGTCAACCCAGGCAACGCTGGGTACCCATGCTAGTATATATATATATATATATATATATATATATATGAGAGAGAGAGAGAGAGAGAGAGAGAGAGAGAGAGAGAGAGAAAATGTACGGTATAATAACATTGACATACCGGTTCCCGGTGAATCACCGAAGTTAAGCAACGTTGAACCTGGTCAGTACTAAATGGGTGACCATTTGAGACTTCTAGGTGCTGCATGTGCTCTCCGCTTATCTCGGCATTGTTTCCAGTCATCCTGGACTTCTCCTTGCCTCTGGACACAAACAATGTCGATTCAGAAGAGGTGTGGTTGGTGATTGCGCAATCCTTGCCTCACAATTTCACGCGCAGTTGCCCCTAATGGGTATCCTTTGTCTTTCGAGAATGAACGGAAGAATCGCATGATATATATATATTTGCAAAGGGGTCACTACTATGAAGGCCCTGAGGCCACTTGAGGATAAGGATTTATGTGTGTACGGTAGTTATTGGGACAGTAGTGTAGTAATTGTTTGTGGTGAAAATTTGGTATATTCAAATTATTTATGAAGACCGTAAAATAAGAACTTGTTTACGTCCGACTAGAAGACGACAATATTGTAGTCAGCTGGAAAGCAGACTAGCCGAACAAAGTTCCATAAGCGGGGTGTTCTAGGAAAAAAATCTTTGTTCGTGGGGTCCATATTTAGGTTTACGCACCTAAACATATCTATTCACCAGTACGAATAATAGACAGTGCTAAAATTAAATATCATTTATTAAATTATATTAGAGTAAACGCATAAAACAGCAATATAACATCATAAATAACAATAAAAGAATTAGTTTTTATTTATCTTTTCTAATAGTATAGATATCTAGGGAATTCAGGTGTTTTTCATTCTACCAGTTCCTCGTTGAAGAAGTCCAGTTGTTAAATATACCGCGACAACGCACCTAAAAAAATTGCTCAAATTGAAGTGATATCTCTATGAACGTGCAACAAAATTTGACGACAGTTTCTACAACAACACGAGCCAAGGCCATTTCTAATGACACCATTTCTGATTGTGTATATTTTACACAAATTTAAAACATAGAAGGAATATAGATATATATATATAAAATAAAAATTACAATTAAATTTACCAAAATGATCCAAGATGGTAAAACTAAAGTATATTATAAATATTAAAGAATTAATATTTATAAAGTAATCTAAACCAGATGTAAAAGCTCGATAAAACCAAATAGGAGATAGAGCTTATAATAAGAGCAAACAGTTAATAAAACATGTTAAAAACACTTTGAAAAAGAGTAAAAAGCATATTTAATCTGTAAAAGAAACACTTGATAAGTGGATAGTCCTTAATCCGCGGAGTTTCGAAGAAATACTTTCCTTCTCATCAGAGAGTAGGAATTAGCAAAATGCGGAATCGAATTTTGCATCCAAAAATATTTGATGAAACAACAAGTAAGTCAAAGATCTTACTTGATAACAAAAAAGTGAAGCAGAGGGAATATGGTGAAGAAAAAGGTGATTACACGTGAATGGATAGTCTGGTTAAAGGTAAATAATCCAATGACGTTAAAATCCAAAAATATAACTCCAATAAAAGTTAATTAAATTTCCATTTGCACAAATAAATCCAAGGAAATCACGTAACTGGAAGATGGTCCAAAATAATCCAAAAGGCCGAAATCCATGGAATAATCACAAATATGTACAAAGAAAAGAAAAGGAGAAAATTCCAATAATATCAATAAAAGAAAAATAAGATATACTTTTCACACGACTGCCGAGACATATTAAGAAAGATCAGGGAAGAAGAAGAGGAAAAAAATAAGTGGTGATAAAATTTAAATATAAGATAAAAAAACAAATGTCAAAATGACCTAGACCAAAAAGGATCTTAAAAGGCGCGAAAAAATTATAGGGGGAAAAATAGGTCAACTGAAATGTACAGGTTATTACTTAAGAAAATGTCGCAAGAGTTGTTAGAAGACAGTAAATTGTGGGGGGAATAAGTAAATTAATAAATAAATAAAAATAAAAAATAGATAATAAATAAATAAATAATAAAATATAAAAATAAAAAAATAAAAAAAATTTTAAGGGGAGAGGATGGCCGGTATCTGCAAATTCAGGATAAAGCAAGTAAGTATGTAAGTAAATGCATATATTAAAATATAAGTAAATATACATGCAGGATATAGATGTGTTGGTAGATAGGAATATTTAGACTAAGACGGAAATTGCAGATAAAAAACCGGCCAAACAAAGAAGAAATAAAGAAGTAAAATAAAGGATTATTAAGTTATAAAGTATTAAGAAAGTATGTAGAAAAACGATAAAGTTAAAGAAAAATTATATATCTATCTGAAAGGTTAAAGTAATAACTATGTAATTTCAAAATTACCATAATTAAATTTGGACTTATGTTTACAGAAAAGAGATCAGTTCGTTTTTAGAATTTATTACATTGTTACTTTGAGGGGAAGTAATTATAGTTATAGCTTCGGTTGTGCTGAGGCGACATGACTTAGAGCCTGGAGTATGAGACTTAACTTTTTTATGATAGTCCATTTGATTGAGAAGGGGGTATTGTTAGAGTTAAGTTTTTTAATTAAAGTGGTTAGAGAAGTTCCTTGGTTATTATTATAATTATGGTTGTTAAAAGAAGAAATGTGGTTTGATATTCTTTTCTTAATTAATGTTGAAGTAGCGCCGATAAATGTATGTACTTTATTAAAAGCTCGAGGTCTGATATTAATATTAATTTGCTGATTTGTATTAGTTAAATAGTTTGAATTTTGTCCATAGTGTTCAACAAAGGGTGGAACAATGATTGTACGGGGACTATTTTGGAGGGGATAATGAGTGTTGTTAGTGTTAGGATGGTTGTTAGGAGAAATATTATTATTCTCATTAATATTATTATTATTATTATTATTATTATTATCATTATTACTAGTTGTATGATTGTAGATGGAGGGGCTGCTCGAATGGTATATTGGATTAGTTACTATATCAGATGGAGGAGGGGAAGAAGGATAACTTGAAGACGAAATATTAGTGTCTGTTATGGGAGGATTGCGTGGGAGCTCAGTAATTATGCATGAATATATAACAGCTTTATGGATGCAATCATTATTGAGTGGGCAAAGATGTTTGTTATTACAATTACAGTTAGTTTTAGGTTTAATTGGGAAAGGGATTTTTTGGGCTGATTTAATTTTTTTGTTATTAGATGTTAAGATTCTTTGTGCTAAATTAGGCACTGTTGAATAAGGAATCCTGATTGAGTTTTTATTGAAAATAGAACTATATCTGTGTGGGTATTTGAAAGAGTTTTGTACAATGTTGAAGAAGTCCTTAGGTATATTAGTTTTGACATTTACGCTAAATGAAGGATTAAACCAAATATTTTTTCTTTCTCCTGATGCGACTGGGTGGGTTAGATGTATTGTGATTAGTATTTTGGTTTGGATTATATATGTAGACTCGTTCATTGTTATTGATATATATGCATATATAAATATAGATATATATAAACATATATATATAAATATATATATAAACATATATATATATAGATATATATAAATATATATATAAATATATATATATTTAAATAAATATATATATAAATATACATGAATATATATAAAAAATATATATATATAAATATATTGTTTTAAATATAATGGGCGGAAGTCTCTCGAGAGCTCTTTCAGTTATCATCTAATCAGGAGAAAATCGATAGCGTAAAATAATAATACTATGTCGAAAGTAAAGAGTTCTGATGGGGAACTATTGAATGTGCCAAAAATACGGGGACACTGAAATAACGTTTATTACCGTTTAAAAAAACAATTAAAATATTGGCACAACGAGGGGGAAAAATGGTAGAAAAGATTCAAAATTCCCCAAAGATAAACAATGCGTTAGATGTTTCCGCACCGCAATAGAGACAGACTCCAAAATCTTTAAATGGTTTCTGGAGTCCGCTCTATGTAGCACCTCGAACCATTCTATTTTATATCTATCGGCACAGCACGGGTTATCAACCAAATGCTGGCCAATAGCAGAGTCCAAGGCTGCAGAAGGAGGGAGACTACCAGACCCCATCCTTCCTTGTCTGATCTTCGATGGAACATGCTGGTTTATACGAGTCTAAAGATGCAAGGATGTTCGCCCAACATAACCAGCATCGCACTGGCATTTGAATTGATATACAATATTGCTACTTTTGGATGTAAGGCAAACTATCCTTGCGAAAAGAAGAAAATGCAGGTCTCGTAGTATATGCCAGACGCAAGGACACAGAATAAAAGCAATCATAAATACTTCTTAAATACTTAGAAGTATTTATGATTGGTTTTATTCTATATTTTTTATTTTATTTTATTATATATATATATATATATATGTGTGTGTGTGTGTGTGTGTGTGTGTGTGTGTGTGTGTGTGTGTAACTTCTTTTACAATATATGTCTGTCTGCCTGTTCAACCTTTTTTCGGAAACTACTTGTCCAATCCGGCTGAAATGCTGTATAGACCTTTGTTGTGATAAAGTGCAGCGAACTAAGTATTATGGTATACGTTCGATGCACAGTTGGGGATTAATATGGATTGATAGGGATTAGTCACCACAATATCACATTTATTCTACTAGCTTTCTCAGAAATTACTGGGCCGATCTGTTGTATGAACCCTTGTTCTGATAAGGTACAACGAACTAACTATTATGGTAACCCTTTTATGCGCAATTAGGGATTAATCGAGATTAATAGAGACTAGTATTTAATACAAAAATGAACACAAATTTGATCACATTCAATCAGTTTTAAGGGGTTCAAAATCTAGCATAAATATGTTTTAGCAAATTCTTCATGTCTTATTATTAGTATTTCTTTAGCAACTACATGAACAGGCGCATCTTCAAGAAATAATGATTCCCACCCACCAACACAGAAACCATAAAATACTAAGCATTTATCTAGAAAACCTCGTCAAATATGAAGAATTCGTTCTCTTTAACAAAAACAAATTAAAACAATCATAAACTCACGTTGAATTGATTAGCGAACGAAAGGGGAATAAAATAAACACTCGCATCTTTCGGTATGAAACTCTCGGAGCAAATTCCAATTGATTAACAAGGCGGAACAGATGAACGAACTTCCAGTCTCTTCTTGGTTTCCACGTAGATGATGATAATGATGATGATGATGCAAGAAATTTCATACCCCCCTCCCGCAAAAAGTGATTGTTGTATCGGTCTTTGCTGATACAACAGAAAATAGCTATAAAGGCTTAAAAAGATTGGAGAGACCGAGAAAGGAGAGCACTAACCAGACCTGCACTGGAAGAGTGCAGATGGTGCTAGGAGCTAATCGCCCGTCAGATCTTTAAGAAAACCAATGATCGGTTCCATGATGCCAATTAGGCAATTCTAACTGTGAAATTCATCAAGTATGTGGCTCTTTATCTCACATGAGTTGTTCTTTACTATCGAAAGATTGTCTTTTGTGCATTATATAGTGCTTGGATACACGGACGAACACCATCTTGGAAGGTACTACACCTCAACACACCATTTGGCCAAATATATATATATATATATATATATATATATTTGGCCAAAATAATATATATATATATATATATATATATATATATATATATATATATATATATATATATATATATAATAGCATTTCAGCCCGGCGTTGCCCGGATTTTTGGAGGTGTAAAAAAAAAGTGGTAGTAGGAAGGAAGGCTCGAATGCATACCGCGAAGGGGGAAAAGAACGGGAAAAACATGATGTCTTTGTTGTTACGACCATCACCAAACCGGAAGTGACGTATGTTTAAATTAAGGCTAGACAATCGAAAATGGGGGATGACTTTCGAAAATATCGGTGAAAAAAAAGCGACCCCTCCCAGTTGAAGGTGAGGAAATGAATTTTCGGTATTTGTCGTCTGAAGGGTCCAGCTTCAAAACGATACTGATCTTTTGAAAATCCGTCGCCTCTGTCGAAAGTTTAAGGCAGGCATGCAAGCATACATACATTTATATATTGGTAACTGTGTTTGGATGTGTATGTTGAGCAAAAAAAAAAAAAAGTGGTAGTAGGAAGGCAAGCTCGAACCGGTACCGCGAAGGAGGAAAAGAACGACCCCCCCCTGTTTAAAAGTGCCCAGTTGAAGGTGAAGATATTAATGTTTTTAGCTAATTTTTCGATATTTGTCGTCTGAAAGGTCGCACTTCAAAACGATACTGATCTTATGGAAATCTGTCGCCTTTGTCGAACGTTTTAGGCAGACATGCAAACATACATAGATACACACATACATACATACATTTATATATTAGTAACTGAAAATTTTCGAAACAAACAGATTAAAAAGCTTGCCCTGTCCCTGAATGCCCTTTATGTAAAATTTCAAATGTTTAGACCAGAAATTGTCTGAGTAATTTGGTAGAAACCGTAGAGGTAAAATTTTTTTAAAATTTGACCCCTATCATGACCCCTTAACATTTATTGTTTTGGGCTCAAATCAAGTTATCAAGTTAGAGCCATGTCCAAGAAACCTATATCTAAAATTTAAAGTGTTTACACCCAAAATTAGCGGAGGAGTTAGGTAGAGTTCTTAAAAGTCAAATCGTTAGACTTTAACCCCTTAACAGCCAAAATTCTGTCCGAAAACGGACTACAAAGATTTTCCGAAATCTTCATACCCAGTATATCAAATTTCGAGTCTGTAGACTAAAAATCGACAGAGTTATTGCGTAGGGAAATGACACACACAGACAGACACTTTCACTTTTATAGATATACTAGCATTTCAGCCCGGCGTTGCTCCGGTGTTTGGATGTGTACGTTAAGCAAAAAAAAAAAAAAAAAAAAAAAAAAAAAGTGGTAGTAGGAATGCAAGCTCGAACCGGTACCGCGAAGGAGGGAAAGAACGAACCCCCCCTGTTTAAAAATGCCCAGTTGAAGGTGAAGATATTTATGTTTTTAGCTAATTTTTCGATATTTGTCGTCTGAAAGGTCGCACTTCAAAACGATACTGATCTTATGGAAATCTGTCGCCTTTGTCGAGCGTTTTAGGCAGACATGCAAACATACATACATACACACATAATACATACATACATTTATATACTGGTAACTGAATATTTTCACACAAACCGATTGAAAAGCTTGACCTATCTCTGAATTCCATATATGTAAAATTTCAAATATTTAAACCAATGATTGCCTGAGTAATTTGGTAGAGACTGCAGAAGTCAATTTTTTAAAACTTTGACCCCTATTATGACCCCCTTAACATTTATTGTTTGGAGCTTAAATCGAGTTATTAAGTTAGATCCATGTCCAAGGAACCTATATCTAAAATTTCAAGTGTTTAGACCCAAGATTGGCAGAGGAGTTTAGTAGAGTTCTCAAAGGTCAAATCGTTGAACTTTAACCCCTTGATCGCCAAATTTCTGGCCGATTACCAATCACAAAGATTTTTCCAAATCTCAGTACCCAGTATATCAAATTTTGAGTCTGTAGACTTAAAATTGACAAAGTTATTGCGTAGAGAAATGTACACTGACACAGACACGTTCACTTTTATAGATATAATAGAATAGATAGATATACTAGTCTACTCGTAACCCGGAGGGATAGTATACGTTATAGCTAGCTATGAAATAGTGCGTATATACAATCAATATAATTATAAAACTCAAATGACCTTGTAACGGTTGTTGTAATCCAACACCCGGTTTACGACTTCCGGTTGTGCATGCGTACATAAAAAATTATCCACGCGACAATAAAACGTATTGTTTTACTGTGCACGTTTTCAGCGTCCCAATTGTTTTTTTTTGTTCAAATTATCCAAATAAACAATTGTTAATACTTTCTGCATTTTTTACATCGTTTAAATCCGTATTATGTTTAAGTTATTTTAACGCAATTTTCTTACAAATAAATCTATTTTAACCCGTTTACAACCATAAGAGCATTTTATAATAGCGATTTACCCACCGCCTTCATTTTGTTTTTAATTTATTCTCCATTTTTTAATACACCTTTCTTAAAAAACATTTATACATTTTTTGTACACTACCAACAAAAATAAATAACACCGAAAATAGATATTTTTTAATTTGCGTTACAAATAAATAATCAACGCAACAATAAAACGTATTATTTTACTGTGTACGTTTTCAGCGTCCCAATTTTTGTTTTCGCATTTAAATGAAAAGATATATCAAAATTTGAATTTAACTTTAAATATTATGGTATCTGTTCAGTGCACATTTACCTATAAGTATGGCAAACAACTTATAATTCAATGGTTGTAAGTTTGTTTTTAAATAAATAATTATAAACAGAACGACTCATAGAAATCTATCTATATTCTTTTTTTCATTTTAATGTACTTTCATAGAAATGTTTCTATTATGTCACACAAAACTATTTTCTTTACATCACAAGTGTCACGCTCATACATTAATTCCATAGCTAATATAACATACTGACCCAACGAGTCACGGGTAGTCTAGTTACTTTAAAAACGCGCAAGCATGGATTGCACGTGCACGGAAAACGAACATGGTGACCAGTGAAAGCAACACACAATTTCACGCGCTTACATTTAATTTTTGCGCATGCCAAAAATTGAATGCTCTCGCGCACAAAAACAAACATGGCGACCAGTAAATACGCGTCAGTGGATAATTATATTTTTAAAACAATATATATGCCGCTCTCCATTTGGGGGTACCAAATTGGTCAATGGGAAAAATAATTCCCAACACGCATTTAGGTAAAATGCACTTTCGTGTAAATAATTGAATTCATTCAAAACATATCGCAAAAACAAATAAAATACGCAAATCGCGATATATCCGAACTATCGTGCGAGGTGGTCAAGTGGTAAAGAGGTTAGGCTTCTTATCATGAAGTTCCGAGTTCGAATCTCGCTAGATTCAGCCACTCTGATGAGTCGTAGACGATAAAACACGTGTCAGTGGATAATTATATTTAAAAAAAAAAAAAAATATATATATATGTGTGTGTGTGTGTGTGTGTATGTATGTGTGTGCCCTATCAACTCTGAAACTGCTTGGCCGATTTTTGGAAATTTCACATAAATGTATTTATGCATTTTGGCAGTGTTCTTAGATAAGATTTGTATCAGAATTCCCCCGATTATTATCGAAAATCGATAATCGAAAAAATCCGATTTAAGAAGGGACAGCCTGACAAGTGCATTTTAAAAGTTAATCACCGCACAAGCAGAAGAGTTTGACGTATAAAATCAACAGTCGGTTCTTTAGTAAACAGGGACGCGTTCAAAATAAATGTTTCTGTTTAAAGCATAATTGAACCATGATACTTTACTTTTGTATTTTAAATATGAATTTAAGTTATTATATAAAAATAATTTTATAAAATCAACGGTAGGTTCTCTACAGTGCAATATAGACTACAATGTATTGTAGACAAAGTCACTGCATGGAAGCATGTGAACTTTCTTCCTGGTGTACCACGTACCACGGTTGGTTCCTGACTAGACCAGACAATCAATCGATTTGATTTACGAATGATCGATTTCACTGATTTCGATGACAATAAAAGTATTGGAAGTTTGGAACATTTGTTAAACCTCTTCAATCCTGGGCAATTTGGGGTCTCTCTGCCGGTATATCTATATATCTATAAAAGTTACAATGTGTGTGTAAAGACGATCCTAAACCTATATACTCCACGAGTTTTTTTTTTTATCTATAAACTTGAAATTTGCTATGTAGGGTATTCAGACATGTGGTAATTTTTTAAATCGGTTTTTATCCAGAAACAAGAACTGCTAAGAGGTCAAAATTGTAAACTTCGTACGTAGGGTCACCGGATTTTTATCTGTTTATCAAGTTTTTCATGAATGCGTATGCATTAATCGTACATGTGGCAAATTTCTTATGTTGATAATAAGTAGGTTTGAAAACATTTTTTTAAAGAACGTGTCAAGCTGGACTAATGGTTATCGTACTTTACTCATTATCTGTAGGTTTTGGTTTCGATCTCAGCTTGAGTAATCTTTTATTTTTATTTATTTTTTTTTTTGCGAACTGTTTAGAAAAAACATAATACTCGTATGCACATGTCTCAGTTTCTGTATTAATATAATATTTATGCGTATTTTACGATCGGGCAACGCCGGGTGATCTGCTAGTACACACGCGCACACACACACACACAGATACACAAACGCACACAGATACACACACACAAAGATTGAGTCTTGAGGAGAATTGCTTCCCAACACTCTGAAAGACCTCTTCAGTATGGCCCGCATTTAAAAATTAAGGTGATCGGTCATCACCCTCTCAATACAGACCAATAAATCTCCCGTGCGTCGTGAGTAAGTTGCTGGAATCTGTTAAATAGAGAAGTAGTCAACCATCTTAGCAAACATAACCTTAATGACGTGCAATATTGTTTCCCTTCTACTAGATCTACAGCAGATGTGCTAACAGTTATATCTCATAGGATTAGCGAATCTCGCGACGGAGGTTTTCTTTTCTAGGGCAATCGCTCTTGACATGCCAAAGGCCTTTGATAGGGTATGGCATAAAGGTCTACTCCACAAGATCTCCAGATAAAGTATAGCTGAAAATGTCTTGATTATTAAATCATTTCTCTCTGATAGGTTCATAAGAGTAGTGGTTGATGGGCAGAAATCAGATACTCGCGGTATTACTGCTGGAGTCCCACAGGGGTCCATCCTGGGCCCACCCTTTTCCTGATCTACATCAATGATCTCCCAAAATCAGAATCTAAGATCATTCATAGGCATTTATGTTGACGATACCACCATCCATGACAACACTTCAAAGGCTGTAAATGATTCTCTCTCTTTGTATCTCTTATCCTTGAGTGGCCTCCGGGCCTTCATAAGTGATGACTCCTTTTTTATTAAAAATATATATATATATATGTGTGTGTGTGTGTGTGTGTGTGTGTGTGTGTGTGTGTGTGTGTGTGTGTGTGTGTGTGTAAATGGCTGAATGTCTCGAACATTTTTAATTTCATTAAATTAAAAATGTACAAATTAAAATTATCAGGAAAGAGTGCAAAAAAGTTTCTTTGTTGATTTCTAAATATTATTTTGGTAATTTCTGCTAAATCTTTTCGCATGAATCATCCATTCCTTGAATTTCTTCGAACGCGAAAAAAATGGAACAGTATCAAAAATAGATATTTTGAATCTGTCAATTGTGTCAACGTCTTGCCTATAATTTTCATATTAATAATTATTAGTTTTGAAAAGTCTTCCAGATCTCGAATGCATTTTTTGTGGGGGGGGGACTGCGTTATTTTTTATTTTATTGAACATATAACTAGCTGAAGGTTACGGCATACAGAAATGTAAAGAGGCCATTTAGATTGTTATTTTGGGGGTGAAAAACATGGCCGATGAATCTATACCCTCTCTCAATGAAAGGCCAACAGAAAAAAAATGTAAATCTAATCAGGTAATTATATTCATGTCGAAATACACGAAAGTATCAAATTAACTTCGAAAAAACATTCTTTAAATAGATCAGCGGGAGGCTTATGTTTTGTGTGAAGAAGATGATTAATAATAATAATAATAATAATAATAATAATAATAATAATAATAATAGCCGCCATCAACAAGAAATCAATGGTAAACGGTTGTTGCAATAACGCTAATTAATTTTCAAATCGTATCGAAAGAGGTGAAGAGTGTACTGGAAATCTGGAGAAACTAGTTGTCACTCAAACTCCAGGGAACACCACACGTTGTTCTCAAGGGTTATTCTTTCATGTTGGCCTGTGTGAAAACTCCTAGTGAGTGGTGAATAATAATAATAATAATAATAATAATAATAATAATAATAATAGTAATAATAATAGTAATAATAATAATAATAAATAAATAAATTGTAGTGTCGGCATCAACTGGCACTTCATCAAATAGTCGTAATGGGGCAAGGAGAATGAAAAGACTGAGGAGAGTAAGCACTAACCAGACCTGAGTGCGAAGGGAACTGGGACCTTAGGGAGCTTATTGCCACCCAAATTCCAGTAGATATCTATAGTTACTACCAGCAAAAAATCAATGGCAAGCGGCTGTTGCGATAATGCAAGGGAGGAGGTGGAAATCTGGGTAGGTTTGTTGTCACCCAGACTCCAAGGCACACCAGTTTGTTGTCAATGAGCAATCTCTGATGATAATCTGTGTGAGAACTAGTGGGTACAAATAATAATATAAACAAATAATATAAACATGTAACAATATAAACATGTAACAATATAAACATGTAACAATATAAACATGTAACAATATAAACATGTAACAATATAAACATGTAATAATATAAACATGTAACAATATAAACATGTAACAATATAAACATGTAACAATATAAACATGTAACAATATAAACATGTAACAATATAAACATGTAACCTCTGACTTTCTTCAGGTGTACCTTGTCGAACTTGGGAATGTTTGTGTCGAACTTGGGAATTTGGAAAGAATTTTGAACACAATCCTTTATTTACTTTACGTGGCGGGGGGGTAGCATTCTGTCATTCCGTCAGCCATGAACAATAATACGCAATTGTATTTTTCGGTCGCCCACACTGAGAATTGAACCTTCAACCTTCCGTAGACTATCACTTTTATAATTGATTTTGGCAAGTACTGTAACCACTGCGCCACGGGTCCGACAGAGCGTTGTAAAAATGACACTCAAGATGAGAACAGTAATCCGAAGATTCAAAATAATCCGAATAAATAATCCTAATAACCAATATTAAAAAATAAACAGAAATATAATAATCTAAAGCTTATATTGAGATGACAAATGGAGGCATTATTTTACTTTAGTTAGCTCTCACAGATCAAAGGCCTGAATCTTAGAGTTAATGCTTGATTTCTGTATGAGATGCACACATATTCATGTGTTTGTTCAAGGTTCTCTTTCTCTTCTTAAACATTGTGTTAGTAAAGCAGTTTACTTAACTATCTCGGTTTCTCTTAGTCTCGCTGGATTTTAAGATAAGAATTCATCTGGTCTGGTTGAGTATCCAGCTTCTTGCTGTTACTTGAGGTAACATTACTTGAAAATAGATACAATTCTTCATATAAATCAATGCATAGTTATACCGAAAAGATTGTATTGTTCGATATTAGCAGGGCAATTCCAAAGGTATTGCTAGTCGAGGATTGTCATGATCGTTGTAATATTTGTAAAAAATAGAATGTTATCATAGTAAAATAAATATTTCCAGAGAAAATTATTTATATTAAAATGTTTTAATAGAAAAGAATGTTAAAACATAAACAATAATTTAAATTAGATTGACCTCAAGAGTCTGACGGACTCTTACGTGGAGAACATTATAAAGTGACATAGACTTCAGGTAGAGTTTGAAAAAGACGTATTTTTTCAGTCAAGGATCGGGTGTGAGAGAGAGCGGATCGAGTCAGACGGTGATGACTCCCAGTAGAAGGGATCAGAATGCGATAGTCTAGGACCAGCAGCAGCTTTATAATGGGGAAACATCGGTAATAAAAGTTGCTGAAAAGATGATTCGAGGTTTGTTGATTCATTGGGATGAATCTTCTGTGCAGCTTTTCCTGATAATCCGTCAAACAAAATCAGGGATGAACCAGATACGTTTCACTGATTGGCTCGATGTTACAACCGCAGAGAACCCCTGTTATTTGTTCCTTTTGTTACATGTCCGGTGTTAAAATGTATCTGTAACTTTTATACTACTAGATGATACACAAGTTAGCCACACGTATATGATATACCCCCATTGTTATACAGACTGAATAATACACATATTACACATTCGTTCTAGCGCTGTTATACAGAACGACTTGACAATACCACGCTATTTAGGCTTCGAATACTATGCCAATATGAATATTTGGTCCAGGTTTACTTGTTGAATGAAGTATCGAATACTATGCCAATATGCGTACTTGTTGAATAAAGTATCGAATACTATGTCAACAGGTTTACTTGTTTAGTAAAGTATCGAATACTATGTCAATAGATTTACTTGTTTAATAAAGTATCGAATACTATGTCAACAAGTCTACTTGTAGAATGAATTATCTTCATACCAGATTGTTTCGACAAACCTTTTTACAGAGAGATCTTAAACAATCTATGATGATACCGAGTAAACATTCAAACTCTCCTATCTTCACTCGCACTAAGAGTTTTCACAAAGGTTATCACCATTGATTGTTAACTGATATAACAAATAGTGTTTTTCTATAGTCTGAGTGACATCAACTCTCCTTCGATTTACCAACCTTTCTACCCATGATTATAACCTTTGCAAATTTGTTTGCATTGTCACGACAGCCGTTTACCATTGATCTATCTCTAGTATCAGCTGGTGGTTTTCTCTGGGATGTTAGTTACATTAACCCGTCTCAATGTTCCAGTAATCTTGCATTCTGCCAGTTGAGGTCATGTTGGTGCTTTCTCTCTCCTATTTTTTCACCCTTCTAGACCGTTTACAACAATGTTGTGTGGTATCAACCAAACTTGTACCACGGTATGTGTGTGCTTTTTTCTTTCATTTATCTGTGGATGGGAAGCGCTTGTTATTTTGTGCCTTGGTTTCCGCCTCTAGGATTTTCCTTAATGTTCCTGTTATCTTTCATCATTGAGGTTCCTTGTATGGTGTTCAATCTTCCCTTTGGTCAAAATTTCTCTTAGTCCTTTTTTTTTTACAGCTTTCGAGATTACCCTTCCTCCTACATGTATTGGTATTATGAGTTTCTGTACTTTCCAGGCATTGTTTTATTGACTAGTCCTATGCTTTATATTTCTGCTTTCTTGGTATTCATGCTGTGAACTACAGAGACAACAACATATACAATTTCGCAATTCTCACTTCTCATTGGCTATTATTACGTCCTATCTCTTTGCTTGAAAGTGTGTCTATTTGTAACTCTATGTCCTAATTGAATTTATGATATTCGTTTTCTATTACTATATCCGTCTTTTTTGTTGT
Source organism: Euprymna scolopes (assembly GCF_053919585.1). Classification (NCBI taxonomy): domain Eukaryota; kingdom Metazoa; phylum Mollusca; class Cephalopoda; order Sepiida; family Sepiolidae; genus Euprymna; species Euprymna scolopes. Next base: position 18,613,619 of record NC_136495.1, read on the forward strand.
TGTTTTCTTCTTTTTTTGCAACATGTTCATAGTGTAGCTATTTGCATAATTATCAGTGGAATGACTTTGTCACGCAATCGAGACAATTTATATTATTACTAATTAAGTACTCATGGATAATAACCGGTACTGTTTCCCTGGAGTCTGAGTGACAACACGTTTCCACAAATTTCCAGTGCTTTCTACCTCATTCGCTAGCCATTACAAATGATTTTCTTATCGCAACAGCCGTAAACTATTGATTTCTTACTAGCAACGAACATTGGTATTCACTAGAATTTAGGTGTCAAGAAGATTCGTCAAGATTCCAATACTCTTCACATTCATCGAGTGGATGGCTGTTAGTGATTTCCCATCTTCGACCTTCCATCCTCCTTGCCCCTTCAGAACTATTTTGTATAGTATAAGCCAAAGCTGGTGCTTTTTTAGGGGTACACAATTTATAAGATTTCTTGCAGTTTCAATTTCCTTTTTTTTTTTTTGCTGCAGTTTTCATGTGGCTGGTTTATGTTTGTAATTTATGTTTGTAGTTTATGTTTGTAGTTTGTTTGTAGTTCATATTTGTAGTTTATGTTTGTAGTTTATGTTTGTAGTTCATGTTTGTAGTTCATATTCGTAGTTTATGTTTGTAATTCATGTTTGTAGTTTATGTTTATAGTTTATGTTTATAGTTTATGTTTGTAGTTTATGTTTATAGTTTATGTTTGTAATTTATGTTTGTAATTTATGTTTGTATTTTATGTTTGTAGTTTATGTTTGTAGTTCATGTTTGTAGTTTATGTTTGTAGTTCATGTTTGTTTTTTGTTTTTTAACGTCTTGTAGATTATGTTTGGAATTTGTTTGTAGTTTATGTGGATTAGTTTCGACATTCGATGATTTTTCTTAAGATTTCAGCTGTTTTTCATCATTACCATATGCGGTATAGTCTTCTCCTTGATTCTAATTTATTGTAGTCCTTTTTTTCAGTTTTTCGGGTCTGTTCCTAGTGCTCCTGCAATTATCTATATATTAATAATGTGTGTTATTTTCTGCGTCACGCTTACATCCGAGTCGTTTAATTGTTATGTACTTCCATTTCTTGTAATAAATAATTTTAATTTTTTTATAAATAATTTTACTAAGAATTCTTCATAATTTTGTTTTTTTAATATATATGACCAACTGAAACATGTGTTACCTCCTCTTAACTAAAACAAAGCAAGAAGAAAAATTATTAAGATAAATTAATTACCTCCCTTGGACCAGCTAAAATTTTAAAAAGGCAGACCGGAGACCATGCAGATCGGAAACAAAAACAGGACAGTACATATTTACTAAAAATGCATTACATAAAAAAATTAAAAATGAGAAAATTCATATTAGAATAAAATAAAATAAGCTATAGTTAAATAAAAAATGAACATCAATATAAACAATAAATGCGGCCTACTTTTTCCTCAGACGGAAACAACATGGTTGACGAGAGCCTAACATTATTTACGATTTGTCATTAACTGGTTCCCGTTGTTGGACTTGAAACCGACAGTACCAATGTTTTTTGAACTTCTGTACAATGAAATAAATAAATATTAAGCTCTTATATCGAAAAAGTTTTTCTTTGTAATCGAGCACTTTCTTGAAATTATCCCCCCCCCCAAAAAAAAAACAATAAACAAATATATATATATATTTATTTATTTTAAAAAGTTTTGGTTTCGGTTTCGATTCAAGCTGATGAACCCAAGTCATATGATATATTTTTTATTTTTGAAATCGCAACTTTATGATATATACAACTCGTTAGAACATTAACTCTATAATAATATATACGAAATCTGCAAGAATTAAAATTATCATATTTAAGTGTATTTTACGACCTGGCTACGCCGGGCGTCCCTTCTAGACTGGATAAATACTTTTACAGTTTTTACAAAATAGCTACAAAATATCAGAGTGTCTCCATTTACGCTGAATATCTACAGAATGCCAACATCAATATATTACACATTAATCAGTCCTCTGTGGAATTTCCACAGGTCCCGCTAGTTAGTATTATATTGCCTCATTTCATATCTTCTTCTTTTTCTTCTTCTTCTTCTTCTTCTACTTATTATTATTATTATTATTATTATTATTATTATTATTATTATTATTATTATTATTCGTAAACTTCAGTGTCGTGATGTTTTACACCGATTAATTTTTAACTGAAGAGTGGTTATTATTATTAACTTACTAGGAGTATTCACACAGGCCATCATCAAAGATTTTTCTTTGAAAACAACTTGTGGTGGTCTCTGGAGTCTGAGTGACAACAAATCTTTACTAGACTTCCGGTACACTCTACCTATTTCGATAACCTTTCTACATGAATTTGCATTACCTCAACAGCCGCTTACCATTGATTTCTCATTGGTGACCGTTGGTCTTCACTACAATTTGGGTGGCAATAAGCCTCTCCAAGGTCCTAGTCTTCTTTGCACTCATCTAGTGGAGGTCTGGCTAGTGCTTTCTGTCCTCGGTCTTTCCATCCTTATTCATCCTCCTCGAATAAATGAATAAATAAATAAGTGGAAGGCAGGGACACGGGGGGGATTAACTTACAATTATACAGTTTCAGTTTTCTTGATTCCATGTGATGTCCATTTGCGTTGTATATCTGTAGCAGTTTCTGTGTCCAGTTTGTGCGTGTAGCTCATGTGTGTTAGTCTCCGCATTCAAGAGTTTTTCTTAATATTTTAGCCATTATTATTATTATTATTATTATTATTATTATTATTATTATTATTATTATTATTTAGAGTATTGAGTATTTAAGGGTTGGATACAAAATATTTTTCGTATAAAACACTAGAATCTTCCATGTGTCAGTTTTCTCCTCCTACACAAGATAATGATTGTAGTTTTTTTTTTTTGTGTGTAGGCGGTGGTGATTGGTATTGAGGCGAAAAATGCAGCTAGTTGCGAGGAGGGAGAGTAGTTGGGTTAGGGTTAGGCGAGATGCAGATGTTGCCAATAATCAGGGGAGGGGTGGAGGACGAAAAGAGGAGGAGGAGGAGGAGGAGGAGGAGGAGGAGGAGGAGGAGGGGGGAGAGATTTGCAAAAGCAACAACGAAACAAAACAAAACTAAAACAAAATGGCGACGAAGAAATTTATCTTCTGACTCATGGTTGGAATTCTTCAACCAATAGTTTTGAACTTTACATGAACCCCAAAAGTTGGAAAGAAAGGACCAAAGAGATGAATAATGCAGAGTTGCGGTTTTTGCTAAAAAGGGCAGAGAGAACAAGAGAAGGAATATTTCTTTATATATATATATATATATGTTTGTGTGTGTGCGTGTGTGTGTATGTGTGTGTGTGTGTCTGCGCGCGCGTGTGTGTATGTGTGTGTGTACGGCATAATCACGTTGACACATAGGTTATTATCAGATCAGCAAAGTTAAGCAACATTGAACCTGGCTAGTACCAGGTGGGTGATCATTTGAGAATTCTAGGCGCTGTATGTGCTCTCCGCTTATCTCCGCATTGTTTCCAGTTGTCTTGAATCTCCACTTGCCACTGGCATTCAGCAATATCGACTTAGGACAGGTGTGGTTGGCTATTGCGCAACTCTTTCCACAAAAATTTCAAGCGCAGGCACCCTTACATTCGGTCTCCACAGTCTGTCAAGCTTGAAGGACGCCTTTTATATGTGTATATACATATATAATAAAAAGGATAAAAAATAAAATTACGTGGGAACTTTGTTACATTATCAGGTCAATAAGGAATTAGAAACATATATAAATAAATAGAAGATAAACACCCACTCACCCACCCACACACACACACACACACACACACACATATATATATATATATATATATATATATATATATATATATATATATATATATATATAGTAAGTTATAAATATATATGGCGTTTAAGCTACACTGAATATTCCGCGTTTCATCCACTCTAAGATTCTTCAAGCTTACATATACAGGGATACATATGAGATCACCTAGAGACTAACGTATGGACAGAGGGAATGTCTCTTAGATTTTAACATGGTCAGTCTCTAAGTGATATCATAAAAAAGGAAGGCATAAGCCTGAAGAATCCTAGAGTGGATGAAACGCGGAATATTCAGTGTAGCTTAAACGCCATATATATTTATAACTTACTAACTAGCTCTACCTACTTATTGAGCACTGTTGAAGTAAATACTTAAAGTTTATACATAACTTTATACTTTCGTATATTAATTTTATGTGAGTAAATGAAATAGCTATATGTATATATATATATATATGTATATATATATAACATAAAGCTGAACGTGTGTGTGTGTGTGTGTGTGTCTGGTCACGAATAGGCTCCTATATGATTGACTATTATAGAAAACTGATCATATATAATGATAGAAGATGTATCGAGACACAGGAATGGGTATGTTTGATCGGGCAGAACGGTGGTTCATTAAAATTGTGGGGTCTGCGTTCGCGCCTGGTACACAAAGTATGGAAATAAAAAGTCTCTGCCGCTTGCCTGTTTCCCACCTGACTACAACTTGGACGTCTTCAAGTCCAGCATAAACAAGCTCCTGACAAACCGCCCCCTTAAGTATGACACTCTATCAAAACCCCCAATACTAATGATTGCTACAATACTATCTCATTGTTTACTGTACACGCAATAACCCTTATCCCTGAGTGGCCTTCAGGCCTTGATAAGTGGTGACCCCCATGTAAAAAAAATTTTTTTGATGTAGATGTACATAAGAATACTTTGATAAGTATGTTTTAACTTAAATAGGGATGGTATAATAAAATTGTGGGGTCTGCGTTCATGCCTGGTCTCCATAGAATGGAAATAGGCACAAACTTTAATAAAGACTTTTCATATCTATCTGCGTAAGTATACTTTGATAATTATGTTTCAGTTTGAAGAAATATGGTATAATAAAATTATGGGGTGTTCGTTCGCGCCTGACCTCCATAGAATGTAAATATGTCACAAAGTTTAACAAGTTTTTTTTTTTTATAAAGATCCACAGAATATTGTGATAAGTGTTTCAATGTGAACAGGTATGGTATTATAAATTATGGGGTTTATCTATTTTATTTTTACTTCAATCATATTTTGCTTTGGTTTTGATACCCCCTCAAACAAAATTCGAAGCTATCTCTTTACAACCTTCCTTTTCATAACCTATCATACTTTCATAAATCAGAGTCCATTTCAGTAGGCTGTTTATTTAATAATAATAATTTCATGCGGTGTACAAAATTGTGTATTACAAAAAAAAAAAATACAAAAAAACAAAAACGGGTACACTATGTTTAAAATACCGATACATATAAGATCACCTAAACAATAATTTCATGTAAAATATACATACATACATATATATATATATATATACATATATATATATATATATGTATATATATATATATATATATATATATATATATATATATATATGTATATTTTACATGAATTTATTGTTTGAGAGGCTACTTAAGTAAGAAATATTAAAATTTCCTTAATCCGCGGAATTTCAAGAAATGCGTTCTTCTCAGAGGAAAGATATTAGCATATGGATATTATAGCCATATAAATATTCATTTGTTAATATCTTTCCTCTGGTGAGAAGAACGCATTTCTTCGAAACTTTGAAACAGGAACGGGTATGTTTGATCGGGCAGAACGGTGGTTCATTAAAATTGTGGGGTCTGCGTTCGCGCCTGGTCCACAAAGTATAGAAATAAAAAAATTAAAAATTAAAAAAAAAAAACGTTTTACTTTCGTATTCTATCGAACAATAAATTCATAGAAAATATAATCTACAGGCTTAAGTTGTTTTCTTCCATGACAAGCTCTATTTTTTATCTTGGTTGTATTGAGTTTTTTATCTGGTTGGGATTACTATATAAATATTAATATTTATCGTCAAGGATGAGATGAGAGTCCATATAGAAACGTTGTTTTAATTTGAATAACATAAAATACGCATCAAGCGCGTTTGAAAGCCAAACCATAACGTAATACTAGGAAAATAAACAAATATTTTACTTGTTTGAAATTTGGTTGAACTCTCATCTCATCCTTGACGTTATTCTCGCGTTGCCTACGCACAGTTCAAACATTTCAAAATGCAACCGTTAGAAACAACGCGCGACCCTTTACAAATACTTCTTTCACCAAATTTACAACATGGCAAGGAAGAAGAAAAGGAAAACAAAATGAAACAAAGAACATACTGAAGATGGAGTATACCTCTGAAATATATTTGTGATAAATTTCAAACAAGTAAAACATTTGTTTATTTTCCTAATATTACGTTGTGATTTGACTTTCAAGCGCATTTGATGCGTATTTTATTTTGTTAATATTTATATTTACTTTAATTTTAGAGAAGCTTTTGGCTTGTAAACTTAATTTTAAACTTAAATTCTTGATTATATATATATATATATATATGTGTGTGTGTGTGTGCGTGCGTGTGTATAAAATCACATAATTTTTAAATCAGCTTTTTTAAAAAATAAATACTGTCTTTATATTAAAATTGTGTACCATAAAATATAGGATATATATATATATATATATATATATATATATATATATATATATATATATGTATGTATACGCACAGCATAATCACGTTGACACACCGGTTCTTATCAGATCATCGAAGTTAAGCAACATCGAACCTGTTTAGTACCTGATGGGTGACCATTTGGGAATTCTAGGCACTGCATGTGCTCTCCGCTTATCTCCGCGTTGTTTCTAGTCGTCCGGAACCTCCACTTGCCACTGGTATTCAACAATGTCGACTCTGGAAAGGTGTGGTTGATACTGCGCAACCCTTGCCACAAAAACTTCACGCACAGGCACCCTTACAGTGGATATCCATAGTCTGTCAAGACTGAAGAAAGCTACCATATATACGTGTGTGTAGTATATGACTGAAGAAAAGCACAGTGATTAGATTAAAGAACTGGCACGCCCTTACTTTAGTGCGATAACTTGATTAGCAGGCCGGGCAAAGGCAATGATCGCCTTTGGCAGTAATGTATCAAACAATAAACAATGATGGATTTGAGCCAGAGGAATCGAGTCACGGACGACATTGAGAACACCATATCATGAATTCAGTTCCACGCTCGGCAGCAGGAAACGGTCCAATAATTTACAGATGCGAACGCGAATGTAGGACATGATGTGTATTATAGTGAGGGGTGGGCATGGTCTCTTCAGAATGAAAGATCTGACAACACGTCAGAATACAACATGTGCGCAGTCCGTAGTACGCACGCCCATCCCCACGGGATAGGTGTTGAAGACACGTGGTTAACAAACACAGCACAACTCAAAATACTTCTACATTGGGAGAGTAGGGTAGGGGTGATCAAGTTATTTCTTCGCATATAACCATTCATTTTGAAAATCTTATCCCAGATGCAATGTATACTGTCCAATCGATACCAAATCAATAGTATCGCTTATCGCCGATCTCTCTCTCTCTCTCTCCCTCTCTCTCTCTCTCTCTCTCTCTCTCTCTATATATATATATATATATATATATATATATATATATGTATATATTTAAATAAAATGGGTTAAGAAATTCCAACGAAAGAAAGATGTATATTTAAATAAGGGAGTAGCCACCAACAATGTGTATTTGTTAACATTATTTTATTATTCCGTGTCGTGGTTTTTCAATGAGAATTATGTTTGGATCATTGTAATAATGTTTTTAAGTCATTGAAATCGTTTTTACGCTCGTTTCAAACGTTCTGTGAAGCGTCCTCGTCAGAAATTATTTTCAAATGTGTTGGAGATGTAAAAATGGCAATTTTCGTAGTTCATTTAAAGTGTTTCCAAGGGGTGGAGGCTTGTAAGTGTTTATTATTCATTGGCATGTTCAATTTTTATTACTCTTTTATTGGACACACACACCCTACCCCACCCTAAAGGAAAAGGAAAAAAAAACACTAGCAGAAAGAGAGAGTGACTACAGCCAGGTCAGCGGCCTGGACAAGTCCAATAAAAGAGTAATAAAAATTGAACATGCCAATGAGTAATAAACACTTACAAGCCTCCATCCCTTGGAAACACTTCAAATGAACTACGAAAATTGCCATTTTTACATCTCCAACACATTTGAAAATAATTTCTGACGAGGACGCTTCACAGAACGTCTGAAACGCGCGTAAAAACGATTTCAATGACTTAAAAACATTATTACAATGATCCAAACATAATTCTCAATGAAAAACCAAGACACGGAATAATAAAATAATGTTAACAAATACACATTGTTGGTGGATACTCTCTTATTTAAATATATATATATATATATATATATATATATATATATATATATATATATATATATATATATATATATATGAAACCTGTTTTTTCTTTCTTACCATAGGTATGGGTTTGTTTTGGCTGACTGTTTTATATGTGATAGATAAATAGTTATTTTAAAACTTTGAACTTAGCTATAGTAGCTGAATCTGAAGTCAACGTGACGTCATAATTTTTAGGCTGAAAAATAAAGTATTCGAGCTAATCAATAAACTCCAAAAATAATTTAAACAGTGTTCGGCGGATTATTATTATTATTATTATTATTATTATTATTATTATTATTATTATTGTTGTTGTTGTTGTGGTTGTTGTTGTTGTTGTTCTTCTTCTTCTTCTTCATCATCAAATTTTGTGCCTTGTTGTAGGTGTTGCCGATTTTATGCAAATGAACATAGGCTATCAGCATCTTGTTTTCTCGGTCTTCCAGCACACCCGCAAGATTTTGGCGGTTCCCAACAAGACGGTCTTTTGAAATACTCCAAAATTGCAATGGATTCCAATTTTCTAAATCCATTTGTCAAATCCTTTTGTTGCATTTCCCATGGCTCTCTTCCCGATAGGTACAACTTCCACGTCCTTTAACTCCCACATTTTTTTTTATCTTCCTTTTCAAGTCTTAGTATTTTTCGATCTTCTTTTCTTTTAACTTCACATTCACATAAGCTAGCACTGCTCTATTAATAATGATTGCCTTCTGTTCCTTTTTCCAACAAGACTAAATCAGGTCTCTTTGCTTAAATCACATTATCACATTAGATATTCATATCTCAGAATAATTTCACATTATTACTTTCCGCCATTCATTCTGGAACATACTCGTACTATTATTTCGCGACATTCCAATCCTCTTTTCTTGCAAATATCCCAATGGAATTTTCTCGCAAGATTGTCATGCCGTATCTTGTATTCGTTTTAAGCTCAAAACTACTGACAAAATGTTGTACATTCTCACCTTTCCGTCCACACAGTTAACATAGGGGACTTTAAGTCGTTTTATAATGCTATACTTCACATAATTTGTCCTGAGTGCTCCTGCGCGGCACATATTAGTCATATTTTGACAAACACCACCATGTTTTTCCGTTGTCCTCTGCATCTGGCAGATTACTATTATTTTCTTCCTAATCCACTTGTCTTTTATTCTTTGTTCATTTATTGTCTTAAATTCCTTGCTTCTTATTAGTTCGCTCTCTTGCAATTTTTCAAATTTTGACACGCCTTTTATAAGCTTTCCCTTACATTTGGAGACGTAAACGTTCAGAGTATTTTCTTTTTCTTTTACGCATCGTTTAACACCCTCGTCCTGGCTTTTTCTTTTACTTTTTACATATAACCTATCGACATCACTCGTTGGATGAAGAGCTCCATTCATTTCCTTGTCTTCCTGTCCATATCTATTCAGCCCATTTTCTTTCCATTCCATCCGCCTCACATCGAAATATAGCTACTGTCCATATGCTTGTTTCGGATATTTTTTCCTCATTTAATCTGGACCTAAGAACTAATCGTACTCTTATTTTTTATTCTTTTCCTATTTTCCCTCCATTTCAGCTTATTTTATTTAATCTAATTTCACAGTTCGTAAGTAGACGTATCCTTCTTCTCCTCCCCCTTGTATTATTTCTCCAGTCAAAAACCTTATTCCTTTATTTTCAACAATTTTCCTCTTTTAAATTTTAAGGCACCACATTTCTTCATGTTAAAGTCATGCCTATGTCATCACTGAACATTTGAAAAGTTCCTACAAGCATGTTTAGCTGGTATTTATTCTTTGCATATAATTTTAAGCCATCCATAAATAATAACTGATTTACCCGGTATTCTTTTTCTCCCACTCATAATCCGCATTTACCTTTCGTAATATGGATGACAAAGGTACCACACTCAAAACAAACACTGATAGCGACAAGCGGTTTCCCTGAAAAATCTCTCTCTTTACATGGAATTCTCCATTTTATATTGAATACACTTTCCATCGTTTCATGCTTCTTTCCAAGAAATCTCGCACATTCGTCGCTTTTTCAAATATTTCCATGATTCCTTAGTTCAACTGTATGGAAACAGATTATATGCTTTGCGGTAATCTATCCATGACATGCATAGATTTGTGGATCTTCTCTTACAATCCCGAAATATTATCGATAAGTAACGGATCCTTGCTCTCTCTACAATCTCGTATACATCCCTTTTGTTCCTCCGGTAAGATCTCATGCTGGTCCAGATATTTGTAAATCTCATCTGCCAAAATTCCTGTTAGCAGTTTCTACAACAGTTGAAGGCACGTAGTTATTAACCGGAGCTTCCTTTGAAATATCCTTCTGGTAGAATATGCGTGTTCCATTCAGGAATTACATCTCGTCGTTGTTGTTGTTATTATTATTATTATTATTATTATTATTATTATTATTATTATTATTATTATTATTATTTATTTATTTATTTATTTTTATTTATTTATTTTTTTTTTTTTGTTTTTTTCGTCGTCGTCGTCGTCGTCAAGCCTGCACTGGTATGCAGATAGCAATCTTTAAAATTATTAATATTATTAGAATTCCTAACTACGCGTTTCAAAAGTAAATCAAGTTTTTTTTACCTTTAAGAGTTGAAGAGCTACGAAGACGAGGGTGGTACCATTAAAACGAGCCACCTTTTGTGTGCCTGAATTTATTTTTCTGCATAGTCATTACCATTCTCAATGCACTTTTGGCAGCGAATAACCTTGGCATCCAGAGCGCACTTTGTCATACGATGGTCGTTCCAAAAGTAAAACCTCCTATTTTTTAACAAAAAATTTGAGGGGCTACGAAGATGTACCATTTTACAATCTTCAACTCCTCTACTATCTAATACTTATCTTCAATTTACAATCTGAAACTCCTCTATTACTTATGACTTCGATTTACAATCTTAAATTCCTCTGCTATCTCATACTTATCTTCAATTTACAATCTACAATTCCTCTGTTATTTCATATTAATCTTCAATACAAATTCCACAATTCCTTCGCTATCAAATATTATCTTCAATTAACAATCTCCAATTTCTCCGCTATGTCATATTTATCTTTAATTTACAATCTTACACTCCTCTTCTATCTCAAACTTAGCTTCAATTTACCATCTACAATTCCTCTATTAATTCATACTTATCTTCAATTAAAAATCCACAATTCCTCCGCTATCTTATACTTATCATCAATAAACAGTCTCAAATTCCTCCGCTATCTCATTATCTTCCATTACAAACTACAACCCGTTTGTTATGTCATACTTATCGTCAATTAAAAATCTACAATTCCTCTGTTATGTTATTTGACAATCCACAATTCCCATGATATCTCATACTTAACTTATCTTCAAATTACAATCCACAATTCCTCTGCTTTCTTATAATTATCTTCAATTAACAATGCAAAATACTTCTGCTATCTCATACTTATCTTAAATTTTGAATCACCAATTCCTTCGCAATCTCATCCTTATCTTCGACTAAAATCTACAATTCCTCTGCTATCTAATACTTGTCTTCGATTTTAAATCTACAATTCCACCGTTATCTCATACGTATCTGTAATTTACAATCCACAATTCTTCTGCTATCTAAAACTTATCTTCAAGTTACACTTAACAATTCCTTTGCTATCTCAAAATTATCTTCATTTGTCCACAATTCCTCTACTATCGCATGCTTATCTTCAATTGACAATCAAATATCATTCTGCTATCTAAAACCAATCTTCAATTTACAGTCATCAATTCATCTGCTATCATACTTATCTTCAATTTACAATACTTAATTCCTCTGCTATCCCAAACTTATCTTCAATTTACAATCCACAATTACTCCACTAACTCATACTTATCCTCAATTTACAATCCACAATTCCTCCGCTATCTCATATTTATCTTCAATTAACAATCCAAAATTCTTCTGCAATCTAAAACTTTTATTACATTTACACTACACAATTCCTCCGCTATCTCAAACTTATCTTCCATTTACAATCCACAATTTTTCCGCAATCTCATCCTTATATTAGAATAAAATATACAATTCCTCAGCAATCTAATGCTTGTCTCCGATTTACAATCTACAATCCCTACGCTATCTCATATCCTTAATTTACAATCCATAATTTCTCTGCTATCTAAAACTTATCTTCAATTTACAATCCACAATTCCTCTGCTTTCTCACATATATCTTCAACTTTTAATCCAAAATTACTTCGCTATTTAATACTTATCTTAATTTAATGTACACAATTTCCTCTGCTATATCATACTATTCTTCAATTTACAATGAACAATTCCTCTACTTTCTCAAACCTATCTTCAATTTTTAATCAACAATTCCGTTGCTTTCTCGTACTTGTCTTCAATTTACACACTCCGCTATCGCATACTTATCTTCAATTTTCAATCCACAATTCCTCCACAATCTCATCCTTATCTTCGATAAAATCTACAATTCCTCAGCTATCTAATACCTGTCTACGATTTACAATCTACAATTCCTCCGCTATCTCATACGTATCTTTGATTTACAATCCACAATTCTTCGGCTATCAAAAACTTATCTTCAATTTATACTCCGAAATAACTCCGCTATCTCAAACTCATCTTCAATTGTCCACTATTCCTCTGCTACCTCATACTTATCTTCAATTAACAATCAAAAATATTCTTGTTTTATCTAAAACTTATCTGCAATTTACAATCCACCATTCCTCCGCTATCTAATACTTATCTTTAATTTACAATATTCAATTCCTCTACTTTCTCAAACATGTCTTAAATTTTTTATCCACAATTTCTTCGCTATCTCATATTTATCTTCAATTCAAAGTCCACAATTGCTCCGCTGTCGCATACTTCTCTTCAATTTGCAATTCATAATTCATTCGCTATCTCATATTTATCTTAACTTTACTATCTACAATTTCTCGTCTATCTAAAACTTATCTTCAATTTACAATCCACAATTCCTCTGCTGCCTCAGACTTGTCTTCAATTTACAATGCACAATTTCATTTATGTTCTCAAATCTATCTTCATTGTATAATCGACAATTCACAATTCCTCTGATATCCCAAATTTATCTTCAATTTTCAATCCACAATTCCTCCGTGATCTCATCCTTATATTCGAATAAAATCTATAATTCCTCCGCTATCTAATACTTGTTTTCGATTTACAATCTACAATTCTCTGCTATTTCTCATTCCTATCTTTAATTTACAATACAACATTTCTCTGCTATATAATACTTATCTTCAATTTGGAATCCGCAATTCCTCTGCTAACTCATATTTATCTCCAATTTACAATCCACAATTTCTCATCTAACTCATATTTATCTTCAATTTACAATCCACAATTTCTCTACTTTCTGAAACCTATATTCAATTTTTAATCCACAATTCCTTATCTTCAATTTTTAATCCACAAATACTTATCTTCAAATATTTACAGTCCACAATACCTCCGCTATTGCATACTTGTCTTCAGTTTACAATCCACAATTCCTCTACTTTCTCAAACGTATCTCCAATTTTTAATCCACAATTCCTTTGCAATTCCATCCTTATATTTTATTTAAAGTCTAAATTTGCTCCGCTATCGCATGCTCATCTTCAATTTTATATCAACATAACCTCCGCTAACTCAAAATTATCTTCAATTCACAATTCCTCTGCTATTTTACATTTATCGTCATTTGACAATCCACAATTCTTCTGCCATCTCAATTTTCAATCCAAAATTCCTCCGCAATCTCATCCTTATCTTCGACTTAAATCTACAATTCCTCTGTTATCTAATCCTTGTCTTCGATTTACAATCTACAATTCCTCCACTATCTGATACTTATCTTCAATTAACAATCAAAAATACTTCTTCTATCTTAAACTTATCTTCAATGCACACTCCACAATTCCTCCGCTTTCTCATACTTATCTTCAGTTTACAATTCCCAATTCCTCTGCTACCGCAAACTTATCTCCAATTTAAAATCCACAATGCCTCCGCTATCTAATACTTATCTTCGATTTACAATCCACAATTCCTCTGCTATCTCATCATTATCTTCGTATAAAATATACAATTCTTCTGTTATCTAATACAAGTATTCGATTTACAATCTACAAATCCTCCGTTATCTCATATCTTTAATTTGCAATCCACAATTCCTTTGCTATCTCAAACTTATCTTCAATTTTAAGTGCACAATTGCTCCTCTATCGCATACTTATCTTTAATTTACAATCCACAATTTCTCTGCTATCTTATACTTATTTTCAATTTACAATCCACAATTCCTCTGCTATCTACTACTCGTCTTCAATTTACAATCCACAATTTCTCTGCTATCTAAAATTTATCTTCAATTTAAAATCCATAATTCCTCTACTATCTAAAATTTATCTTCAATTTACAATCCACAATTCCTCCGCCATCTCAAACTTATCCGTAATTTACAATCCACAATTTCTCTGCTATCTAAAACTTATCTTCAATTTACAATCCACAATTTCTCTGCTATCTAAAATTTATCTTCAATTTACAATCCACAATTCCTCCGCCATCTCAAACTTATCCGTAATTTACAATCCACAATTTCTCTTCTATCTAAAACTTATCTTCAATTTACAATCCACAATTTCTCTTCTATCTAAAACTTATCTTCAATTTACAATCCACAATTCCTCTGCTATCTAAAACTTATCTTCAATTTACAATTCACAATTCCTACGCTATCTAATACTTGTCTTCGTTTTACAATCTACAATTCCTACGCTATCTCAATAGTATCTTTAATTTGCAATCCACATTTTCTCTGCTATTTAAAACTTATCTTTAATTTGTAATCCAGAATTCCTCCGCTATCTTCTAATTATCTTTAATTTGCAATCATCAATTCCTCTACTTTCTTAAACCTATCTTCAATTTTTAATCCACTATTCCTATGCTATCTAAAACTTATCTTCAATTTAAAGTCCGCAATTGCTCCGCCATCGTATAATTATCTTCAATTTATTATTAACATTTCCTCCGCTATCTCATACTTAGCTTTAATTTACAATCCACAATTCTGCTACTATCTAAAACTTATCTTCAATTTATTATTAACATTTCCTCCGCTATCTCATACTTATCTTCAATTTACACTTTACAATTCCTCTGCTATCCCAAACTTTTCTTCAATTTTTAATCCACAATTCCTTTGCTATCTCATACTTATCTTCAATGTACAATCGACAATTGCTCCGCTATCGCATGCTTATCGTAAATTTAATATCAACATTTCCTCCGCTATCTTATCCTTAATTTACAATTCACAATTCCTCTGCTATCCCAAACTTATCTTCAATTTACAAACCACAATTCCTCGGCTATTTCATACTTATCTTCAATTTTCAATCCACAATTCCTCCACAATCTCATCCTTATCTTCGAATAAAATCTACA
This sequence comes from Euprymna scolopes, assembly GCF_053919585.1. Classification (NCBI taxonomy): domain Eukaryota; kingdom Metazoa; phylum Mollusca; class Cephalopoda; order Sepiida; family Sepiolidae; genus Euprymna; species Euprymna scolopes. The sequence goes on from NC_136495.1 coordinate 18,629,446, forward strand.
ATTCCTCTGCTATCTAATACTTGCCTTCGATTTAAAATATACAATTCCTCCGCTCTCTCATACGTATCTTTAATTTAAAATCCACAATTTCTCTGCTATCTAAAACTTATCTTCAATTTGTATTACGCAATTCCTCCGCTATCTCATATTTTTCTTCAATTTACAATTCCCAATTCCTCTGCTATCTCAAACTTATCTTCAATGTACAATCCACAATTCCTCTGCTATCTTATACTCATCTTCAGGTAACAATCCACAATTCTTCTGCTATCTAAAACATATATTCAATTTACACTTAACAATTCCTCCGCTATCTCATACTTATCTTCAATTTACAATCCACAATTCCTCTACTTTCTCGAACCTATCTTCAGTTTTTAATCCACAATTCTTTTGCTATCTCAAACTTTTCTTCACTTTACAATTCACAATTCCTCTGCTATCTCATAATCTTTAATTTACAATCATAATCTCATCTTCTATCTTATACTTATCGTCAATTTACAGTTTTAATCTCCTCTGCTATCTTATACTTGTCTTCAATTTACGATCTGCAACTACTCTGCTATTTCATACTGATCTTCAATATACCATTTTGTACTCCTTGATTTTCTCTTCCTTATCTTCAAATTACAATTTTTAACTCCTTCATTTTCTCATCTTATTATCAATTTACCACTTTTATTCTTTTTTTATTTTTTACATAGGAATCACCACATTATCAAGGCCCAGAGGCCACTCAAGGATAAGGGTTAAAGAGTGTACAGTAGAAATTGGACAATATAGTAATCATTAGTAATGAAAATTTGGTAAATTTGATAACTTATATGGAACGGCTCATCAAGAACTTATTTACTTTAGACTTGAACACAACCATATTGTAGTCAGCCGGAAAGCAGGAAAACGGAAGACAATTCCACAGGCGTGCAGTTCTAAGAAAGAAGCTTTGTTCATGGAATCTACGTTTAGGTTTAGGTTTATTCTTCTTATATCTCGTGCTTATTGTTAATTTTACAATGTATTGATTACAATCGCTTCTTCGTTTGCTATCTTATACTAAATTTTAAATTTACAATCGTCAATTTCTGTGCTGTCTGTGCTATATATATATATATATATATATATATATATATATATATATATATATATATATATATATATAGTGTTTGCTATAAAATTGAGTACACCCCTCAAATTTCTTCAAATATGTAAGTATATCTCTTTATAGAACAACACTGAAATAAAAAGAGTTTTTGACACAATGAAAATTAGTCTTTCTGCAGCATATAAAACATTTTCTTTTATTCTTTTTTTCTGGGTGGATTTCATGTCTTGTCGTAACATTTGATTTTCTACCGTAAATTAGCAAATCGTTTGTTTTGGTTTAAGTGGATTACTTTTAAGCCGATAAGTGCCATTTTGAAAGAAGGGCAGACATGAAACAAAACAAGAAAGAAAGGGAAACAAATGGTTTGGAACATCTGGAGGTTTGAGATCCAGATGTTTCCCTTAACAAAGTTTCACTGCGGAAAGCACCAAAAAATGAAATAAACATTTGGAATAACAATACACCTTTTTTTTTTTTTTGCTATGGATTTAAATTTTTTGTTATTGTTTTCATTGTTTTTCCTTATTTTTTATTTTCTTTATTTTCTGTTTTTTTTTTAAATTTTTTTTTCGTTATTTTTTTATTGTTTTTCATGGTCGAGCAAAAGCAGTAAGTTTTCTGTTTATCTGTCTATCTATCTGTTTATCTAATTATCTGTGTATCGATCTATTTATTGATCTATCTATCTATCTATCTATCTGTATATATAAATATCTATCTATCTATCTATTTATCTAGCGATTTGAAGTCATGTTCTTATAGGTGTTAGAACTGGATGATCGGTCAGTTTACACCGGAAAGTATCCGAACAGGTGACTGGATGTGACGTGTCACATTTCACGTGTTCCGTTTTAAACAAGCATCGTTGAGTTAGATTGGAGATGTCGAATGAACAAGAGGGGATAAAATGGGCCTCCTCCATGAGACTCCAGAATGGAGACGTAGAAGAACCACCCCAAGCCAAGATCATCAATTTCTCCTCTGCTACAACGAATAACCGAGAGTGAAATTAATACATAAAATCTCATATCGTCTTGGGTCACGTTTTGTGTGTTCCTTCTAATAGATTCCAGCTCTCTAAGGACGGTTGACGAATCTCCCAGAAGAAACAATAGTAGAACAGGTATGCCATTATGTGTATGTTGTTATATGTTCTGACACTCACGCACCAATATCACTAAGAATAACAGGCCGTAAAATAGGCATTAAGGATACGAGGACAACAGTCCGTTACACAACAGATACAACGTACATAGAGACATACAGATGGTCTGTTATGATAGGAGCACACAGACTTTTAGTAGTGCCACGTATACACATCCAACACACAAAAATTCGACTATATACACACATACATGCACGGTATACAAACAACACCACACTACACAACACGTGTGCTCACATACACAAAACTGAAGAAATAAGTTGATGAAATTGGTTTGATTGCCATCAGAGGAGAAGTAATCATTTCTATTTTTATTCTTCCTTTTGGTCTTCAGTGTCTCTGAAAGGTCAGTTCGCTTCCTTAAAATGACTAGCTTGACAAAAGAGTTTTAATATTTTTCTGTAAAAATAGACCTACATCACTGTAAAATTAGAAAGCACATACGGAAATACATTATATACATATGTACATGTCTGTGGCTGCTACATATATATGTGGGCGTGCAACTGATATATGTGTGGTGGGATGTATGTGTGTGATGTGTGTATGTGTGGGGGAGTATGTATATGTCTGTATAAGTGATGCATGTATTAGTGTGTTTGAATGTGACGTACATATATATCTGTGTATGTAATGTACGTGTATGTGTATAAAGATGATGTATGTATATGTATGAATATGATCGATGCATATAAAGTATGCGGATGATGATCTTATATTGAGTGGGCTTATGTATTCAAATGTTTAAGTATGATTATGTATATGTGTTTATGTGATGGATGCATATTATGTAGGGTTATCTATATATGTATGTGTCTATTTGATGCATGTATATGTGTGTTGGAGTGATGTATGTATATGTGTGCACGTGACTGATATAAATATATTTGTGGCGTGTGTGCATGTATATGTGTGTTTGAGGTTATGTATGTATAGGTTTATATGTGAGCATATGTTTGAATGTGATGTATGTATATGTGCGTATGTGATGCATGGATATGTGTATATGTGATGCATGTGTATGTGTGTGGTGGTGATGCATATATATGTGTGTATGTGATGTGTGTATATGTGTGAGGATGATACATGCATATATATACATATATGTTTGATCTATGTATATGTGTATGTGATGTATGTACGAAGTGCCTCCAATAAGTTTTCATACTTTTTTCCTATAGACACTTATTGACAGTATACACATGAAATTCTAGTCAACTTCGAAGTAATCTCCTCTGGCGGCAGTACACTTGTACTTTTCCAACAACATCTGGAAGGCCCCATGGAATCCTTTTGTGTAAGCATGTCAATGACCCTCGTCACACCCTCTGTCATCTCCTCAATTGTCTCATCACGACAGCCTTTAAGCTTTTCCTTTAGCTCAGGGAATAACCAAAAGTCACAGGGAGCAAGGTTTGGACTATAGGGTATATATTGTCTCTATAGACACACAACGGTCCTTATCCATGAAATTCTTTACTTGGCCAATCAGCTCTGGTGTGCTGACTTCCTTACTCCTCCCACACATCTCATCATCCCTCACAGACTCCCTGCCTTCCTTGAGTCTCTTATGCCATTCAAAAACTGATACTCGATTCATGCAAGATGGTCCAAAAGCAGTCTGAAGCATTCCATACGTTTATGTGGCATTTTTTCTAAGTTTAAACAAAATTTTATTGCATATAGTTCTTCTAAAGTGTCCTCACACCTATATTGCATTTTTTTAAATTCACCTGCTGTGACAATCAGGCTTTAGTAGAATGTATTCTAATTTATGCTATAGCTGTTCATTTGAACCTGAAATCATAAAAACTGGTCAGTCATCTCTTAAGATGTATAGCAATAACATACTGAATTTTCAAGAGTTTACGACAATTTTAAATGCCTGTACAAAAAAGTCTAAAAACTTATTGAGGGCACTTTGTATATGTGTAGGAGGGGCTGATGTATATGTGTATGGGAAATGATGTATGTGTGTATGGGAAGTGGTGTATGTATACTTGAGAGTGATGTATGTATATGCCTGATTATGTATATGTGTGGAAGTGATGTATGTGTATGTGTATGAAATGGATATATAAGTGCGTGTGTGTGGATGATATATGTATATATGTGTATCAGATGAATGGCTAGATGAATGTTATTACAACTCTGTACTGTTAGAAACAATGTTTAAGAGATGCCATATTGAGTTTAAACGCAGTCGTACAGACACAAATGCTGCTGATCGCTTAATTCATGCAAATTCAACTGTTGTCCCAGAAAACATCAAAAATATCCACAAGCGCGTTCTGACCAAGAAATTATCAGAAGAAAAAGTAGTCACTATTTTGCATGAACATTTTATCATTGAGAAAACTGTTTTCAATGTACATGCCGGATTGTCTCACAGTCGATTAAAACAACTGTTTCAACGAAATAAAATTAGGTTTTATGTCAATACGTGATAATGGATGAAACATGGATCCACCACTTCGTTCTGGAATCAAATCACCAATCATCTTGCTAGACGACAGCAGGCAGAAACAGCCCAAACCAACAAATGACACAAACATCAGCAGGTAAAGTTTTGGGCCCTGTGTTTTGGTATGCATAAGATATTTTCTTTCGATTTTTATATCTCTTCTCTCTAGTAACCGACCCATTTTACATAATTGTAAGAGTGTTCGTTAAAAGACCGAGAAACCGGGGTTCAATCTTCGGTCGCGTCATACCAAAGACTTAAAAATTGTACTTGATGCCTCCTTGCTAAACACTCACTATTATAGAAGGGAGGATCAAGTGCAAGTAGAGCAATCCTGGTAAAGGGGTGTCGCTCTTCCTTACAATTCAATGTAACCTTCGGGCCTCTCTCGACTATAGTCGGCCACTTAGATTTTATATTGATAATACTCTGTGATCACATCGCATGTTTCTGTGTATGTGTGTTTCTCACTTATACATGAATTTAACATTTTCTTTTATTATTTTACTTATAGTTTTAATTTTATTTGGATAATTATTGACATAATAAATTAATAAATACGAAAATTTTATTATTTTTCTTATATAACTTTTAGAATTTTGTAACAAAGTAACCCGAACAACACCGGGTAGGAAAACCCTGGATTTTATATTTTCTATTCATCTGAGGTGTGCTGCGCCCCGTATAGAGGCTTATCAGGTGCGTCTAAGCACAGACAGAGAGGCTTAGTCCATCAGTTGATCTGTAACCGTTTAGCTTGTAAATGCATTTTCTTTAGTAAGTCCCGCTCGTTTGCGATATTATTCCCATTGATAAACATGCAGATCGAATGAACACGTCATAAAAAGGCCGTTTTTAATTGCAGATGAGTGAGTATATAACCCCCCTCCTTTTTTAGTAAGTATATAACCTTTCACCGACAGAACATGTTTATGTTATGTGTCTACGTAGCAAGTACTTCATTATCGGCTACGTCTACCGGGTAAGTTCAACCCAGGTAAGATAACCGTTTTCCATTAACAAAGTACCCAAGAATCCTGAACGAAATGAAACATTGTGTAAAGATCATATGTTGAAAGGTGAAACCATGCGAGCACCCCCCTCCACTACGCTCTGTCAACCAACCCATAAAAAAATGTTAAGAACAAAAATAATAAAATGTATTATAAATAAAGACTTGCTTGTTTCTTCAACAAGGATCATTGGTTTGGGGTTTGTCGACTTCCTCTCCTTGCATTCGGTAAGAGGAACCAGTCTTAACAGATGGCGTCTCTCTTGAAGAGGTTGCTTGCCCCCCGACGCCAGATGTTACCACTCACCTCCGCATTATTTGGAAACTAGTGCGTTTGTACTATCAGCAGTGACGGATTTGCAATGCGTCAACGAATCTCTACGAGTGACTCTGTCCGTCCATTTCTTGTCTTTCTAGCGAGACGCAAAGTGTTGTATCGGTTCTGGTTCTGCACTTCATCTTATCTGTCCTCGATTAGTGAAGGAGAGATTTTCCCAGACTGAAACGATTTTAATTTTTGTCCCGATCCACAGTTCGTTTAATCGTGTTGACACACCGGTTCTCGTTAAATAACCGAAGTTAAGTGGAGCCTGGCTAGTACCAGATGGGTGACAATTTGGGAATGCTAGGTGCTGTATATCATCTTCCCATAATTGAGATACACCTACAGTTGGCGACCGCTGGTGAATTTGATATTCTCTGTAAACTTCCTCCTTCGCAGGAAGCCAACATAGTCCGACCAGCGCTAATACAGCAGCAGGTATTACCTTTTGGGGGGAGTTTAATCTTCCTCACATTAAAAGGTGCAAGTAAATAGGGGTTCTGTGCATCTATTATTCATGTATCGATTAGGTGTACGAGCTTCTCGGGACAACAACTTCAACCACAGGGCGGTTTGATACAGAAGAAGGAATCATAGGAATTAATTTAATTCAATTATTTTTGGACTATTATCCTCATCTGCAAGTTGTTGTTTCACGACATTTCGGCCAATTATTTCCCTGGCCTTCATCAGGTAGTTAACCGTGACGGGATAGGAACGTTGAATCCTCCAAGTACATCCGCAGTAATTACTGCCTTCAATAGTTATTGTCGTCTCACCATCGAAAAAGTGTTGAATCTTAAGAGTTAATTTAATTATCTTTTACTTTGCAACCCCAGTCATTTAGAAAAGTCAGGTCAGTCACTTCGTGAGGAGACTTTAGTAAAAAAAAAAAAAAAAAAAAAAAAGTTAACATTTCTTAGTAATTGCGCTTCGGGCGATCTACAATAAAGCAAACCCCTTCCTAAAATAATACCTCTTTTGCATCTGCACTTAAAATGATGATGCCAAACATTTTCATATAAAATATCATTTATTCATGCCATCCATCGTATATTTTTATTGCTTTGTTGCGGTAAAAAAAAAAAACGAGAAGATTCATAGAGAGTGGAAGGTCACAAAAGTTGACAGAAATTGATTCTTGACTTCGCTAGCCAGCAATCTTCTATTCGATCTCACTTTCAGCTAATATAACATTTTGAGCCATATAACATCTCTAGGCCATTGTTGAGTATGGTTTGCTTACTGTTGAATAAAATAGGGTTCTGTGCAGTTCCAGGGGGTCCACCCACGAAAGCTTTCAGGTCTCACCATTTGAGAAGGGATTAGTTTAATGCGAAGGGCATGTGGCATCTCTATCGAGGAATGCCAGCGGCGATTTTTTGCAGGCCAGAGTAGGGCGCTAGATTTTAAAATTCCACTTTCCTGACCCTTGTGTCACATATTCCCGTTGTCGGAGAAAAATAACCATCATATGTTTGCAGATGACCTTTGCATGTGCCTCTGCATCAAATCACGACAAAGAATGAAGATCCCCAAGTTGAAGGAATAATGCTAAAGTTGATATGAAAAAAGCCGGTCCATGACAGGGCTTAAAAACCCAACATCATTTGGAAGTAATATTTAAGTCGCTAACTGTGCATGTTAAATAGACGCATCGCATTCTATGTGTGCATCCAAGCCATCTTATAAAAATGATATGTCCGTTGGTCACAATAGTTAAAAATAGCATCTGTCTTTTGTCTGTCACGCTTACATCTAGAAATATCATGTGCCGTCTGTTTGACACACTTAAATCGAAAATAACATCTATCGTTCTTGTGTCACGCCGTATTTTAAAATGACATCTGTCGACGGTCTGCATTCGCTTCAGTTAAAAATAGGAGGCATTTTGGTCTGTCACGACTCATTTTAAAATAACATCTGTCGACGGTCTGTCACGCATAAATTTAAAAGAGCATTATTATCTCTAAACACATAGTTATTGGACGCATCTTAATAATAACCGGCCTTGCTACCGAAACAGATTTCATCAAATGCTTAGGTAAGTCTTCTATACCATTGCTGATGGTATCAGAGAATATTTAAATTGTCACAAAACCTTTTTTAAAAAATGCTAACCATTTTAATATTCTTGAACTACAGAAAGTTCGCTAGAAAAGCGGGAAATTTGAGATTTAGAATTTTGTTTAAATGTTATTAGTTTTAAAATTTCGTTGCGTCGGTGTATCATCGACATCTAGAGCATCTGTGAGTGAATATAAGACAACAGCATATTCTTTTCATTGTTTTAACTCTCGAGTATATATCCATTGATATCTCATATACTTTTAAATAGAGTGATGTGGTTCACGATTGATTAATTGTGGCTGTGTCGGATATATACTCGAGAGTCAAAACAATGAAAAGAATATGCTGTTGTCACAGCCCTGATTATAACATTAGTCTTTTTGAAAAACTTTATAAAAGTTATTCATTGTAAAATAAATTACCGTTTGACATTTCTCACTTTTCTAGCAACCACTGTGTACTTGTGCGCACATTAGAAAACCATTGATCAAAAAAATGGCAACCCATGGCAGTTTAAACAACGTACGCACCCCCGCGTCAAATAATCACTACCTAAAACAACTTGTAAAAGAAAATGCAACCCATAGCAGTTTAAACAACGTACGCACCCCCGCGTCAAATAATCACTACCTAAAACAACTTGTAAAAGAAAATGCACACATATTTAACTTTTCCTACTCAAACAACAACGCGAGTTTAACAAAATACTGGAAATACTTTAATCTAGAGTTTTTGGTAGCAGGGAAATAAAAAGATCCAACACGTATTGTAATTAATTTCCTTCCCTCCTATCAAAAACTCCCACTTCAGGATTTACCATACACTTTGGATCTGAAGTTTTAATTATAATTTTCTATGTTTATTACCTTTAGCGAGTCAGGTGTTAATATTTTTCCTCTGAGGAGATGAATAAACATCGAAAACTCATGGGTTAAGGAAATATACTTATTAAAATGTATTCTTTGTTTTGCATATAATATAAATTCTAGATTTGAAATTTAGCCGTTTCAAATCAAAATTTTAATTCCTAAATTATATATATATATATATATATATATATATACTCGGGTTTTTTTATTCAAAAGTAATGGACTAATGAATTCAACGAGGTTGTTAGATAGTGCTCAATAAAAAGAGCTGATAATACTTGTTTATTGTTATATAAACATGGTCACATCCTGCTGCTACAAATAGCCACTTGTTTCAATCAAACAACAGATATCATCAGGCAGCGACTTGACTATTCATTGAACTTTTGAATAGTCAAGTCGCTGCCTGATTATATCTGTTGTTTGATTGAAACAAGTGGCTATTTGTAGCAGCAGGATGTGACCATGTTTATATAACAATAAACAAGTATATATATATATATATATATATATATATAAAGCTGAATGTGTGTGTGTCTGGTCACGAATAGGCTCCTATATTGTTGACTATTTTACAAAACTGATTACATATAATGATAGAAGATGTATCGAGACACAGGAATGGGTATGTTTGATCCTGCAGAACGGTGGTTCATTAAAATTGTGGGGTCTGCGTTCGCGCCTGGTCCACAAAGTATGGAAATAAAAAATTTAAAAATTAAAAAAAAAAACCGTTTACAAGTGTTTTTGATATGGATGTACATAAGAATACTTTGATAAGTATGTTTTAGCTTAAATAGGGATGGTATAATAAAATTGTGGAGTCTGCATTCGTGCCTGGCCTCCATAGAATGGAAATAGGCACAAACTTTAATAAAGACTTTTCATATCTATCTGCGTAAGTATACTTTGATAATTATGTTTCAGTTTAAAGAAATATGGTATAATAAAATTATGGGGTGTTCGTTCACGCCTGACCTCCATAGAATGGATTATATGTCACAAAGTTTAACAAGGTTTTATAATATAAATCCACAGAATATTGTGATAAGTGTTTCAGTGTGAACAGGTATGGTATAATAGATTATGGGGTTTATCTATTTTATTTTTACTTTCATCATATTTTGCTTTGGTTTTGATATCCCCGAATTCGAAGCTATCTCTTTACAACCCTTCCTTTTCATAACCTATCATACTTTAATAAATCAGAGTCCATTTTCTGTAGGCTGTTTTTGAACCCAGTCAACGACGGATACTTTTGCTAGTATATATATATATATATATATATATATATATATATATATATATATCTACATTCCAAATTTCAAGTCGTAGACCATCCTACAATATATTCCTTTAAGTACGTTGACATACACAATTATTGACAGCACCAGCGCTACGAAACAGGTGCTGTCAAGAATTGTGTATGTAAATGTACTTAAAGGGATAAGTTGTAAGATGGTCACCGACTTGAAATTTTGAATATAGATTTTTGTCATTTAATTGTTATATGCTCTTTAATTGCTTCGACCTTCATAAATTAAAGGATTAGTATGAAAAAAAGGTAAAATATAGTTGAAACCCCCTCCCCCATATTTCTACACACACAGGCATATGTGTGTGTGTGTGTGTGTGTGTGTGTGTGTGTGTGTGTGATTTCATTCCTTGAGTTTGAATTCCTCGAAGTTGGATTCTTACAGAGGACAAGCATAATGACTGATTTTATTTATCTTATAAAACAACAAAAACTTAAAAAAAAAAAATCAACTATAGGAAGATTACCTTTCTGTTCGAAAATTTTAGCGAGCAATATTCACACGTTGATGATTTATTAAAATAGATATAAAGTCTAAAATTCTAAAACTATATATTTGTGAGTGACAAACGAAAATGTTATTTCTATACTATGCGTGAGATGGACGTAAACGAAATTTCAATCTTATGCGTGACATGCGAATAAAGATGAGATTCTATGCTTCTGCGTAACAGACAGATAAAAATTCTGTTATGCTTAAATGTGACAGACCAACGTAAATGCAATTTCAAGCTGAAGTATTACAGGCCGACAGATTGACGGACAAATCCCATCAAAGCGATGTGCAGGCACACCAAAAACCAGTCACAACTATTTACAGTAAAACCCATTAAGTTTGTAAAAAAAAAAATATAAAAAAAACTCTTGACCAAAATAAACTCTTTTTCAAAACATGTGTAGTTGTATGTGTAGTTTTTTGTAAACATTTTAGAACAGGCAACAGATTTAAAGGCTATTTTTGCTTGCTTGAGTTAATGGGACATTAAAAGACTAACGTGAAAGTACGAAACAACAAACCAATTTTAAAAGCTACTTAAAATGTACTTATCTCATTAATATTTGTTAAAACCGCTGGCTCAATGTGTATTATTATTATTATTATTATTATTATTATTATTATTATTATTATTATTATTATTATTATTATTATTTACTCACTAGGAGAAGTCGCACAGGCCATCATTAAAGATTTCTCTTAGAGAACAACTTGTGGTGTTATTTGGAGTCTGAGTGATAACAAGTCTCCCCAGATTTCCTGTATTCTCCACCTCTTTCGTTAACCTTTGCAAAAATATTTGCGTTATCGCGACAACCGCTTACCATTGATTTCTCGTTGGCAGTGACCATTGGTCTTCTCTGAAATTTGGGTGGCAATAAGCCTTCCCAAGCTCCCAGTCCTCTTTGCACTCATCCATCGGAGGTCTGGCTAGTGCTTTCTCTCCTCGGTCTTTCCATCCTCCTTCCCCCTCCTAACTTGTTTAGTGTGGCACCAGTTTATTGTGACACCCCCACACACATATGCTAAACCCAAGATAATCATTACGTAAGAAAACTGAAAAAACTAATAATGAATTAATTAAAATGAATGTTTAAAATATATGCAAATTAGTTAGATATTTTGCTGATGAATGCAATTCCATGACTCATATACAAGAAAGTTGTATTTCTTTTTAAATGAATAGGAAAAAAGGGTTTTTAATATGAATATCAATACACACACAAAAAAAATTTATAGGAGTATAGATATTCGTAACGATATATAAAAGTAATGCCAAGCTGTTCTCTTTTTGAAATTTTACCTGTATCTCTCTCTCTCTTTCTCTCTCTCTTTCTCGCGCGCGCGCTCACGCGCGCTCTCTTTATATGTATATATATTTATATATATGTATATATGTGTGTGTGCGTATATATATATATGTGTGTGTGTGTGTGTATATTCATCTATATACCTATAAAGTTGAGTTTTTTCTCGTTCTAGCATTGATGGTAGAAGCCTTTTTTTCTATTTAAAAATTATTAAAACGAACTTATTGATATACCCAATCATAAACATGCGAGCGACTTCATGAAGGTTAATTAATTTGCATATTCCTTTGAAAAACGGTTGTTAATTAATCATTCATTTTTTTTTTCTGATTTCATGTAACTATCAAGCTTAGTTGTTTTCATGCAGTGTTTCTACATTTTAATCCAAACTGAAAACTTCACTCTCAGTGTTTGATTGGGGTTGGTTTATGAGATTCTGGATGAGTTCATGCAGCTCAATAGAGCAGATTTTATGCTGGTATTCAGGTTGGATAATTTTATGTTAATTTATTTGTTACAGGTAGAATTGAAAGATATACTACGTCGTTTGATTTTAGAAGTCTTGTTCTTAGAAAGAAAGACGGTGGTTCGCGTGTAAATCAACGATAAATGATTTAGCGATAATTTGTAACTTTATTTGTTTGTTAAAATAAGTGATGATGAACTGGGGATGACCTTCTTGTCAATGCAATCATGTATATATGCATATATATATATATATATATATATATCATATATATATCATATATATATATGATATATATATGATATATATATGATATATATATGATATATATATATGATATATATATGATATATATATGATATATATATCATATATGTATATGATATATATGATATATATATGATATATATATTATATATCTATATCATATATATATGATATATATATGATATATATATATGATATATATAATATATATATGATATATGATATATATATCATATATGATATATATATGATATATGATATATATGTGATATATATATATATGATATATATATATCTGATATATATATGATATATATGTATATATATATGATTGCCTTGACAAGAATGTCATATATATATATGTGTTTATATGAATTCCTAATTCACAAAAATGCTGCCTTTCCCCTATTTGTATATATACTCCTAACTGACCTCGTTGTTGACCATTTTTACTCTTGAATAAGCCTAAATAAGACGCGAAAAACGTCGAATTTGTATGTCTTTCCTCCACGTCCATTTTTAAAACCATATATATATGATGATTGCTGCATCTTTCCAGATGATTGTCGTCACATTGAGTTCTCCCAATCTTGTCGTTCATGCCATCTCAGATGAAATGGCATCATCAAATGACTGTTTCAAGCTTAGTTATTTCCCCAAATTTTATTCAAATCCATTCGTTATTCACGAAGTTATGGCATTTTATTTACTATCAAGTAATTTATACTGCCCATCGCTTTATTGCAGGTCTTTTTAAATGCCAAAAAAGTGACGATTAGCGGTTATCAAAAGAATTATTGCTGGACTCGCAGAAGGATTGTTCATCAAAGATATAGCTATGGAGCCTGAAATTGATCCAAGGACTTTAGCTTCAATCGGGAACAACCAAATCCAGAAAGGATAAAAGGCGCCAGGAGAAATCTTTCACATCTTGATATTCGGAAAATTCGTAAGAAAATTCTTAACTGAAACCCAAACAGCACCAGTGCTTCAATTTTTGCAAGAGCTGGAATCACTCCAAGATCCAGACATACCCGATGTAATGTGTTGAATGAGATGGCAAGGAACATCAAAACTATTCCAATGCCTCCATTGAGCAAACAACAGAGAGGAAAAAAGAAAGGGTTGGGCAGAGAATTACATGAAAATGGATTTCCAACGCGTCCTATTTACAGATGAGACCCGTGCTACTCTTGACGATCCGGATGGATTGGCCAAAGTTTGGAACTCGAACGGAACTCCAACCCCTTACAGAGTTCATCACCATCAAGGAGGTGGAGTCATTCGAGATAAGTTGGTTGGACCATTTCAAGTTCCAGCAATGCGTACACGGCCTTTTTGGATAAACATTTGTTCACCATGGATGATGACCTACCATTTATCACATCGCTTTCAGATGATTTTTTATGTATGACAATGACCAATCTCATTCTGTTAGGGCGACTGAAGCCTTCTTTGAATCGATGGGCTTCTTTGGAGAGAAATTCATGACCTGACCACCGAGTTCTCCAAACATTAACCCCATTGAATACCTCTGGCCAATATTAAAAAGAGAAGTTTATGAGGGTGGAGAGCAATTTACTTCACAGGATGCCTTGTGTAGGACATAGTTGATATTGCTAGAGCCATACCTCCTTTTTGAGATCAAACAATTGACTTCCCCGGGGATAAAAGGTTGTTTTAAGTTATTTAAAAAATGGTGGATATGTCGTCAAATGATTAATTTATTTGAGGCTTAGCACCCAGGATGTGCCTTTTCTCATTATTCTTTGACAGAAAAATACCATGAAAAATACAGCTCGCATCATAAGACATTGTATTTTTGCCCTAAAACAACATTTTATGAGACTTGCAATTAAGCGATGGACGATAAAGAATAAAATGTCATAACTTCGTGAATACCGTATGAATTTGAATAACATTTTGGGAAAAAACTAACCTTAAAGCAGTGGTTTGATGATATAATTTTAATTTTGTTGTGACGTATAGTTAGCGAAATATTGATATTTTACTAATCTGCAATAAAGCGATTGACACAGTTTATATATATATATATATATATATATATGTATATGTATATATACATACGTATATATATATATACATATGTATATATACATACGTATATATATACATATGTATATATACATACGTATATATATACATACGTATATATATACATATGTATATATACATACGTATATATATACATATGTATATATACATACGTATATATATACATACGTATATATATACATATGTATATATACATACGTATATATATACATATGTATATATACATACGTATATAGACATATGTATATATACATACGTATATATATACATATGTATGTATACATACGTATATATACATACGTATATATACATGTATATATATATATATATATATATATATATATACATAATTTCATGTATCCACATAAAGCTTTATAAAGATATGCAATATTTTATCTGACGCCTTTCATATTTCCTTCAATAGTGCTCATTACGTAAGTAGAGCTAGGTAGTAAATGAGGAAAATATTTAAGGCATATTTTATTATATTAATTATCATATAATATATTTTTATAACTTATTATATGTGTGTGTATGTATATATATATATATATATATATATATGTGTGTGTGTGTGTGTGTGTGTGTGTGTGCGTGTGTGTGTCTATCCATAGGGAGAAGGAGAAAGACAAAGACAGAGATGAATTGTGATGCATAAAATTACCTTTGCGTAAAACTTTCTCCCCGGAGAAACAGTATGACATGATTCCATTACCAATTCCTTTGTGGCAATTCCCAATTGGCATAGCGATGTTTAAGCCTCTGTGCATAAACACTTAAGATGAAAGGTATTTCCTAATCGAATTGTTTACGCTTCAAGGTGGCAGGTATTCGTCTCGTAACCCTTCTACCTAGTTGCTGTTTCAAAGCACCTGAACAAAATGTTGAACCTTTTTGTACTAAGCTGTCACTGCTTATTAAGACAAAAAGCTACCGTGGGACCAACATTAATGAGTTTAAAGACGGTGAGACAACACCTTGAGAAATAGAATCTCATTTTATACGAGACTGTCGCGTTTCACTTTTGAAAAAGTAACATTTTAAAAATCAAGATAAAATCGAAAAAGTAGTCTTTTTCTGTTCGCTACATTTTCCTTCCATCGCTTACTCATTTTATTTCTCTCTTCATTTATTTCTTTCCCGTTTCTAGCTACGGATTAAATAGCAAAATATAAAAATTCCCAACTTTTTTCTCGCTGTCTCTCTTTTTCGATATAGAAAGAGAGGTGAAGGGGAGATTAAATGAAGTGACGACCAAGACAAAATGGTTCCATTATAAACAAAGAGGATAACAGAAGGCAGAGTGATAGACATGGTATTAAAAAGATAGAAAGTTAAACAACATACAGTGACGTGGAGTTTAAATCAAATATAAAATAAAAATGTCGGTCACTTTGTGAGTTAATTACAAATTACGACTAATTAGAATTTTTAAGACGAATTCAATCGTAGAATTGATGAATATTTTTGCAAGCATTTTTATATTTTAATATATTAGAAAAAAATCTTTAAAAAACTTTGCTTAACTCAGATTTAGTATAATAATATATTAATTTACTAGTTGATGTATAAGTAATCTCTTCTTTCAGCTTGTTTATTCTCGCGTTAATTATTTCAAGTTTTTACTTAGACGTATTCTCTTCTTGATTTCGGTCTTCGTCATGTGCAATAATTCTGTACGATAATTATTGTTCTTTAAAGTTAGCAGAAGGAAAAGAAAAAATAAAAAGGGAAAAAGATCAAACGAACAGAAGTTTTACCGCGTGTGTGTCGGGCAAGGTTGGACGAAAGAGAGAGAGAGAGAGAGAGAGAGAGAGAGAGAGAGAGAGAGAAATCAAGATGGCGCCCATAGTCTTAAAAGGTGTGTTCTGGTGGAAGTCATGCGAAATCACACAAAATCTTGCGGAAGACATGTATAAAAGGAGTTGACAGGTTAGGTCGGCGAGAGGTAGAGAAACGAAGATCGGTGACATTAGTGATCTCGAACCCGGCGACTGTTTGCTTGCAAAGACAAATTCTTTTTTTTTTAAATTTATTTATTTAATTTTGTTGTCCTAAACCAAGAACACTTCAGTGAGTTTTGAGTAAAGTTCATCATTTACTGTATGTTTTGTCCGTCGATTAGTTTTTTCATTATTACATAATTTTTCCATTTCATGTCTAGAACTTTCAACCCAAACTAGAAATGGAACACTTACATCAAATTCTTTGCTAAAGTCGCTGGAAAAATAGTTGGATCATTCTATCGTTACAGAAAATACTCCTAATGAAATGCTTTTCTTGTATAAGAGTCAGATACGTGATAAACTATTCCATAAATGATTTCTTTCCAATAATCTATCACTTATAAAAGACTTTATTGCAGCAATGTTTCCAAGTCCAATATGTCCAAATCCAATATTTTCTAGTCCAATATTTTCAAATCCAATGTTTCCAATTAAATATTTCCAAGTCCAATGATTTAAAGTCTAATATTTTCCAAATCCAATGTTTCCATTCCTATGTTTTCAAGTCCGATGTTACCAAGTAAAATATTTTCAAGTTCAATAATTTCAAGTCAAATATTTTCATGTCTAATGATTTCAACTCTAACTTTTTCAAGTCCAATGTTTTAATGGTCAATGTCAATATATCTGTCGAGTCGTCTTGTGAATTAATCATAGTTCTCAATCCTAACATAATACTGTTCCATTATCAAACTGCAAACCTTACTAACTCTTATCTTAAACATCAATACAGATATCACGCCTTGATCTTAACCAAAAGGCCAATAACCTCCACTTTGCAGATGTTTCCAACTCCAATACCAAAAAATGTGTTGAGTTGTGAATTAATCAAAGTCTTAACCCTTTCATAATAGTAACTCTTGATGGCGTATCATTCTTTTTCCTATCAATGCTCGTGTTTCTCAGGGCTCTAAGTTGAACCATGTTTTATCTCTATATAAATGACCTCCCAAAGAATGTTATTTACAAAATTAATATTTATGCTGATAACACCACTTTCTATTCTGGTATTGCTTCTCGCCCATCTTTCTTGGATCAGTTGAAATATGCAGTTGATCTAGAAGTTGATCCGAGTTCAGTTATGGATTGAAGTAAGTATCTTGTTTCGTTTAATCCTGTTAAGACACAGTAATTGTCTTTAAATCGCAGGCGTGTTTTTAATTTGAAACGCATCTTTTCGGGATAGTTTTATTTTTAATAAAATATGCCAGAATTAAGTGAATATTTTAATCGGATGCGTTTTTTTATGATGTGTAATAAAAACCATACGAAAGTAAAGACTAATTTTCAATTAAATTAAAAAAAACATTTTAATGTAAAGACTAAGAAATATTTTTTATTACAAAAAAAGTTTTTTTTAATTTAAAAACAAAGACAATTTTTATGTAAATTTTTAAAATATATTTTTATCGCATAAAACTATTCTAAAAGCAACATTTTAAACTAAAGATTAAAAACATTTTGTTAAAACATGTTTTATTAAAACATATTTTATTAAAACATATTTTATTAAAACATATTTTATTAAAACAAAACTATTCCCCCAAAGTAGCATTTCAAAGTAAAAAGTATTTTTATGTGTAGTTTTAAACTTAAACTGTAATTACGTAAATGATCAATCAGAAAATATTTTCCTCGTATACACCGGCATGACTTTCACTAAACAGAAAGCGGAAGTCAAAATGAAATAAGTTTATTTTCTTTAACCGAAATAAACTTGCAATGGGCCACATACGGCTCGCATATTTGATATGCTTGTTAAAACACACTCATAAAATTTGACTTCTAATCCCAATGGTTATCCACTTCCGGAAGAGTAAGCGATATTATTTATCTCCAACAGCTGCAAGGTCACATACAACGTCAGTTTATAGTTGAAATACTGTAAGCGATAATATAACTCACTTCTTGTGGAGATGGGTAACCATATTGTTTTTTATGAGAGGAAGGTCCAGCTTTAAAATACACTAGGGTGGGTAGAGGCTATAAAAACACGACCAATTAAAATTCTTCTAGTCGACTATTAAAAGAAAATATAAAATAAATAATTTTTTTATGTTCCTAAATTTTTTAGATGAGAATTGATTGCTTGTGTTATTTTGGTACTTCGGACGACTGTTCTCATTTTGAGTGTGATTTTCACAACGTTTCGGTCGGTGTAACCTCTAAACTTCCTCAGGTGTATCTTGTCGAATTCGGTAATGTTTCTGGCGAACTCAAGAATTTGAGCAGATTCTTTCTCTTTATTTACTTCACGGGTGTAGCATGCTTTTGTTCCGTCAACCATCACAAGGGCGGTATGTATTAAGACCGATTGTCAGTGCCCGTGGTTCAGCATGCTACCCATTAAGCCGATTCTTGGTAGATATAATCACCCCAATCATCGGCAAATCTCCATCATACATCAAGAATGTTGCTCACTTCATGGAAATAATAAACAATGCTCTCATTCATTCCAACCAGATGGTGAGTCTAGATGTGGTGAGTCTGTTCATGAAAGTACCAACTCTGACAATGGTACGGGATAAACTGACTTCTGATGCCTCACCGAAGGAACACACTTGCATCCCAATTGATAACATAATTAAGATGCTGACCTTCTGTGTAGAAATTACATACTTCGTGATGGAATCTGATATATATCGGCAGGAAGAAGGTCTGGTGATGGGATCACCATTGTCCCAGGTACTGGCCAATGCATACATGGAATTCTTTGAGAAAATGACATTAGGATCAACACCACTAAAGCCAGCAATGTGATTGCAATATGTCGATGACACATTCATACTTTGGCCTCATCAGGAAGATGTTCAAACATTTCTAGACCATGTGAACTCGATCCGTCCAACTATATAATTCACGATGGAAAAAGAGGATAATAATAAATTGTCGTTCCTAGATGTGCTGATAACTCGCACTGGTCAGGGGCTTATGTCATCTGTATACCGAACGCCAACTTTCAGTAGACAGTACCATAACTTCAACTTTCACCATCCATATAATGTAAAGAAAGGAATCGTCCGTTGCCTACAACACTAAGCAAAAGCAATATGCAGTAACAGCAGTGCATATCAAGAGGAAACGAACAGTGCAAGAAAAACCCTCCACTGCAGCAACCATCCGGAGAGCATGACTTCAGCTCCAAGAAATCTGAACCAGATACAAAAGGACACAACTGAGAAACTCACCACAGTTTGTATACCATTCATGAAGGGCTTTTCTGAAAAACTTCAACGAATATGTAATGCATATGACATTAGGACAGTATTCAGGAGTGATTCAACTCTCCGGAAGCAGTTTGTGAAAGTCAAGCCCCTACAAAAAATCGTGATTAAAAACTGTGTATATGAAATCCCATGTAAATGTGGGAAACTATACAAAGGGGGAGACGTGTCGTCCACTGAAAGTACGGTTAGAATAACATGGAAAAGTCGTAGTACGTGGAGAGATTGAAAAAGTCAGGTGTAGCTAACCATATCTGAAATGAAAAAGGAAACAGTCTACCATTATGGAACGAAGTAAAAATTAAAGACAGAAGAACAGTGGAGAGTAAGACGACTGAAAGAAGCATCACATATGCTGGGGAATAACCAATTACTAAGTAAACATAGTATATAACTTAATATGATATAGGAACCATTAATTATAAACAACAGATAATATACTATAATAATAAATAGTGATATTTACAACTAGAAATAAAAAAATTCCTAAAATTCGCGCTAGGATTGTCCGTAGTGGTGCAATGGTTAGAATAATTCGCAAAATCAATTGTAAAAAGTGATATTCTCCTGAAGGTTGAAGGTTCAATCCTCAGTAGGGGCGACCGAAAAATACAATTGCTAATTACTTAGGACCTCTATCCAGTCATGGCTGATGTAACAAGAGCATGCTACCCCCGTGAAGTAAATAAAGGATTACATTCGAAATTCCGTCCAGATTCCCGAGTTCGACAGAAACATTCCTGGATTCCACTGAAGAAGGTCGGAAGTTACATCGACCGAAACGTTGTGAAAATCACACTCAAGATGAGAACAATAGTCCGATGAATCCAAATAATACGAATAATCAATCCTCACCTCAAAAGTTCAGAAATGTTCTCATTTTATTTTCACAGCGTTTTGGCCGATGTAACTTTCTATCTTCTTCGAGTGTATCTTGCTGAAATCGGGAATCTTTCTGTCGAGGATTTTCACAGGATTTCGAACAGAAACCTTTTATGTAATCGGTGAAGATAGTACGCTCTCGTTCTGTTAGCCATGACCAAGTAAAAGTCATGCAATGCACGATTATATTCTTTATATCGCCCGCACCGAGGCTTGAACCTTACACCTCAGAAGAGTGTCACTTACTACTGAATTTTACCAAGTACTATATCCCTTACACCACGATGCTTCCCGAGTTCAACAAGATACGCCTGAAAAGGTCGGTTACATCGGCGAAAACGTTGTGAAATAACACTAAAAATAAGAACAGTTGTCTGAATAATCCAAATAATACAGATTGTATTATTTGATGAAAATAAACTAAATCAGAATATAAGTTTGAAATAAACTAAGTGAGAAATTTAACCTAGATTGCTATAAAGAGAATAATGCGAGAACTACAAGTTTAAAACTAACCATATGAGATTAATAAAGACAAAAATCAAAATACTGAATAAATAAATATAAAAGAATTTCCATAAAAATTATGAATCGATACATGTGGGCAAAATTGAGTTCTTTACACTGTCTCAATATACTGAATGATACGGGAATAGTAAAAATTAAAAAAACAAACAATGATATCATGTTTATATTAAGATAAGGATGAAAATGATAGATTTAACATTTAAATTAATTACATAACCAGTATAAGGTGAAGATAAATATTAACTAAAATTATTTAAATAAACTTTTTAATTTAAAATTTTTCTTTAAAAAAAAGAGGGTAAATGGGGGAAACAACTATATCGTAGCATGTAAATAAAAATTCATACGAAACTAAGACAAATTAAAAATGATTTGTTGGACATATAAATAGAAACTAAACTGTGAAGGGTGTAGTTTAAGAATTGGACAGTAAATCAATAAATAGATAAGAGAGGAAAAATAATTATAAAAATAGAAAAACATTAAAAGATTAAATGAATATAAAAATAGAAAATGGTAGAAATATTTAAAAATAAGAAATACGAAAGGGAATTGAAAAATAAAGAAAAAAGAAATAAAATGAGGATGAACGAGATGAGTCCAAACTGGGATTACGAATATATTCATATATATATATATGACAAATGTATTTTGGTGTCTGAAGAGTAGCTATCTTCGGACTATTTTTAAATAATATAATGTTTAAATTTGTCTAAATTGTTATGAAACTATTGCGACACATGCGGAAATACAGCATATGATGTTCTTATTTTATTTTTGTCGTCTTGATTTTGCTAAAAAAAAATATACGCAAGCTCAATTATGAAAAGCAATAATCATGGAGCTTAATCAATTGAGTCAATTAATATTGATTTTGATTTTATTGTATTTGAACATTACCGCATGTTAATATATAAAAAATCTTTGGTAAAAAATTAATAATGACATATAAATATATCTGATGATGAACTCTCCCATCATTTTGGGCGTATGAGCTTTCATCAAAACAACTAACTTGCTCAGAAATCCACACAGATGATTTATTTATAGTGGTGAAGGCTTTGTGTAGAACCAACCACATATTTGGTATTACTGCTAATCTTTGTCGGTGCAGATGACTGCCACAGGACAAAGAATACAATAGACCGCAGGTTTTTACATAAAAGTTTCTTTCTACTAGATGCAGGTCTTAACGAAAACTAGGGGTGCCATCAGCTCGAATCGAAACCCAAAGCAAAACTGTAATATTCAAAGCTTGTGACGTAACCACTGTACTAACATGATACGCATATGAACTGATTGAAAACCAAACTAAGATGAATGTACAAAATGTATAACAATAGATAACGATGTTTTCAATTTTTACTCCTTTTGACCCCTTAAAACTATTTTATGCCCCTTAAAACTATTTTATGCCCCTTAAAACTATTTTATGCCCTTCAGAACTATTTTATGCCCCTTAAAACTATTTTATGCCCCTTAAAACTATTTTATACCCCTTAAAACTATTTTATGCCCTTCAGAACTATTTTATGCCCCTTAAAACTATTTTATGCCCCTTAAAACTATTTTATACCCCTTAAAACTATTTTATGCCCCTTAAAACTATTTTATGCCATTCAGAACTATTTTATGCCCCTTAAAAATATTTTATGCCCCTTAAAACTATTTTATGCCCCTTAAAACTATTTTATGCCCTTCAGAACTATTTTATGCCCCTTAAAACTATTTTATGCCCCTTAAAACTATTTTATACCCCTTAAAACTATTTTATGCCCCTTAAAACTATTTTATGCCCTTCAGAACTATTTTATGCCCCTTAAAACTATTTTATGCCCTTCAGAACTATTTTATGCCCCTTAAAACTATTTTATACCCCTTAAAACTATTTTATGTCCCTTAAAACTATTTTATACCCCTTAAAACTATTTTATGTCCCTTAAAACTAGTTTATACCCCTTAAAACTATTGTAACCAGCTAAAGACCCATCAAATAACAGTCCATAAAAAAATCCAATCATTTGTGACCCTCTAGTACCGCTCTGCGACTTTAGTTCCGGTGGATGTAGAGTTTGAAAATATGGAGACAGACTGACAAACTGGCATATATCGTGAGTTTTATTAATTAGATTATATTATATATACATTTATCTATATTATACTACGAACACACCTGTCCTACACTTAAAGGATGTCTGCAAGCGAGACACATAGCGTAGGTGGCATCGACGCAGCACGTAAATAAAATAACTTAGTACTAAGAAAGCGTAGGAGGTGCTTACTGTTTAGAGCAAGTGCTTTTTTTTTTAGCGCACTTAGACTTTGTCTGTTTTGATCTGCTCCAGATCTTATCATAACTGAACTTCAGCGTTTTATTCGAGCTAAGTGTCTGCACATGTAAGAGATGGTTACTTAATTTCTTTAACCCATCACACCCTAAGAAAACAAGATATTCAATGTCTGCTAATATTTGTTATATGTATCTGTAATGTTATACATGTTACAGACACATTAGAGATGATGTCATTAGTTGTGTGAAACGTTAATCGGGAATTCTTTTCGATCCTAATCGATTGGTTGGGGTTGTAGGTAACAAGATAATAACTCCGTCTCTCTCTCTCTCTCTCTCCGTCTCTCTCTCTCTCTCTCTCTCTCTCTCTCTCTCTTATTATTTGGATTTATCCGACTATTGTTCTTATCTTGAGTGTGGTTGTTCACAACATTTCGGTCGAGGTAATCTCAGACCTTCTTCAGTTGTATCTTGTCGAACTCGGTAATGTTTCTGTTGAACTTGGGAATTTGAACGTAATTTCGAACAGAACGCTTTATTTACTTCACGAGGGTAGCATGCTCTTGTTCCGTCAGCCATGGCTGGATAGAGGTCATAAGTAATTCGTAATTGTATTTTATTGGACGTCCACACTGAGAATTGAACCTTCAACCTTCAGGAGAATATTACTTTTTTACAATTGGGTTTTCCAAGTACTCTAACCACTGCGCCACAGGTCCTTGCGGAATAATCAATCTTCCTCAAAATGTTCAGAAACGTCGTCTCTCTCTCTTTCTCTCCCTCTCTTGCATCTGTTGTCATAGTTGCAGTAGTGAAGTGATTCTGACAACAAACGATAATAATAGTAAGATGAAATAGGTTATAAATATCTTCTAAATTTGTGCAGACTATAATTGAGATAGAGAGGCAGCGCAGACTCTATCATTTTCATTCTCTTCAAATATCATAACACCTGAAGTGATTCTAGCAAAGAACTATTAAATTGTCAGTTGCCAAAGTTGGTAAGATACTGAAACGAAGCAAACAGAAGAAGACACACGAAATTGAGATTAAAAAGAAAGATTATATATGTATTAAATAAATACAGGAAAGGTCTAGCAAAAGTTAATTGTATTTTGCGGCTGGAAATAAATGCAAACTATGAAAGAGATGTTTATTTAACGTCGATTTTGACGGCTCTTTTGAATGTGTCAAATACAAATGAAGTGCAGGTGCTTGGATGTTGACTGGTTGGTGATCACATTCAACAGGAGGGAGAGACATTTTTCAGTGTCTCCATCTCTCAAATACAGCATACACAAATAAGCTTAACAAAAGATCTTTGGGTCCAGTCCGCTTTAAGTTTCTGATTATTGGCCAAGGAAAATTACACTGGCCAATCAAATTGGAATAGGTGTGAAATTAAGAAAGCTAATTCATCATCACAATGAAAACAAGTCAATAATTATATAGAAGGAAAGAAGTGATGTAATCAAATTTTATAGTGGGAATTTGTCTGTCGTTTTATTTCATTCGCTTTTGTAATAGGTAACAATTAAAAAATAATAATTTTTGCTCTATGACGTCATGTTCTTTGTTGCTTTATTCTTTAACAGCACCTGTGAGGTTGCATATTTGTGCAATCTTTGTTGCCCCTCCCCGGGAAAGTAGAACTTCGAAAACAAACTTACCAGCCAAAGAGAAATATTTCGTAATCTTTGTTACATGTCACTGCGGACTTCTTGTCGATTACGTCATCTCTCGACACGTAATTATAATTGTAATCTTTAACTTCTAATGAAATTTTCTCTCTTTGGCAAGTTAACTAATAAGATTTAGTCGCCTTTCTTCAAGGCCCTTCGTTCGCCAATTCACACCCATGATGGGAATATATAACTTTTTGTACAAGAATAAAACACCAAATTGCATATCACCATTGAGTAAATATGTTGTCGGCGTCTACTTTTTTTTATCTGTTACATTATTGCAGTTTATGTACAGCATAATCACGTTGACACACCGGCTCCCGTTGGATCACTGAAGTTAAGCAACGTTGAACCGGGTTAGTACTAAATAGGTGACCATTTGGGACTTCCAGGCACGGTATGTGCTCTCCGCCAGTCGTCCTGGACTTCTCCTTACCATTGGACTCAAACAGTGCCGACTCAGGAGATGTGTGGTTTGGGATTGCGCAATCTTTGCCTCACAATTACACGCGCAGCTGCCCCTAAAAAGGTTATTCTTTGTTTTTGGAGTGTAAACGGAGACCTCGATGGGAGGTGGTAAATTGAGTTCCAATTTATGGTCTACCCCCGCTGTAAAACATCCACAACATATACTCGTCTAACAACAACCATTGTCACCGATTTCCTATACTCACTATTTGTGCCTAAACCTAAACGAACATTTCCTGAGCAAAATTTCTTTCCTAGTACTGCCAGCCTGTGGAACACAATGCCGTGGGGTTGCTTCCCAACTTGCTATAACATGGTTAGTTTCAAGTATAATGTAAACAAGTTCTTGTTAAGCTCTCCTTTTAAATAATAAAATTCTGGCCAATATTCAATGCTACACATCATCATGGCATTGTTTCACCATCCAACTGATACTCATTAATCCTTATCCTTGAGTGGGCCTTGAGCCTTGATATTCGGTGATCTCTTTAAAAAGGGGAGACACGGCTGCTGCATCACCATTACGGTTACTTTTACTATAAGACGTCATTATCTATTGAGCAACTACTTACAGCGTGTCAATGAGAGACCCAGCTGTTTTCTCTCAACAAAGGTCCATCTGGTGGGGACCTAAGGATTCCCTACGCAGTGCTACATCATAAGTCACAAAGCCTGTGGCCTACATAGTTATATACTTACAACAAACCACTTCCATTTATAGACATTGTGCACCCAAGTCGTTTTTTTTAAGGATCAGCTTCTCATTAAATAAATCCATAGATTGAACTGTGAGACGGTGAGATTTTCTTGTAAGATCCGAACGCGTTTTATTTAATTGCTTTATTACATTAAGGATTTACAACATAGACACATTATCGTGTTACACATCTTTATTGCTTTTGGAATTGAAGTGTCAAGATTTCTTCGACTTGTCTCAATTTCAATGGCAGAAAAATAAAATTTTGACCACGTAAAACCAAAAGAATTTGATCGGAGATTAATTCCGACTTTCAGGAACATTTCCTTTTCAGGTTTGGAAATTTGTGACTTTCAAAGACAAGCCAAACAAAACTTATTGTTTCACAGTAGCTGACCCACCCCACATACAATATGGAATTGACTAAAATAATTTAAATAGCGATTTCCCTTTTACTGAGTGACGTTAACGATAAATTGCTTATTAGCAGGGAGACTCAGCGTTGCCGGGATTGAATAATAATCAACGAATGTTTCACCCTTCTAATATTTTATTGTCATCGAAATCGGTGAAATAAGCCATTTTTTAATCAGATCGACTGATTGCCTGCTCTAGTTGGGGACCCATCGTGGTGCACCGGAATGGAGCTTCACATGCCTGCCTGTAGTGACTTAATCCACAATACATTGTAGTCTATATTTCACTGTAGAAAACCCACTGTTGATTTTATAAAATTATTTTCCGCTTGAATCAAAGCTATAATGCAAAAGTCAAGTATCATGTTTCAATTATGCTTTAAATAGACACATTAATTTCAAACGCGCCCCGTCATGTCAAAGAACCCAATGTTGATTTTATATGCCTGTCCTTACCGCATGTGCGGTGATAATAGCTTGAATTGGAGTTTAAAATGAAAAAGGTAAGTACTATGGTGCAATTCTACTTTAAACAGAAATATTCATTTCGAACACGCCTCTGTCATATCAAAGAACCTACTGTTGATTTTATATGTCAATTCTTTCGGATTGTGTGATAATAAAACTTTTCAAATGCACTTGTGATATCAGGTTGTGTCAGATGTTAACTATGATCAAAATCGCATGTTCCTTCTTTCATCAGATTATTTCAATTATCGATTATCGATTATCGATACTTATCGAAGACATTCCGGTAAAAAAAAAACATAAAGAGCACTGCCAGATACATAAAGTCCATTTGTGTGAAATTTTATAAAAATTGGACCAGCCGTTTCTGAACCCATTGGGATTGAACACACACACTCACACGCACACAGAGTTACTTTTATATAATACAATACGATATAAATGCGGGAGTGCCTCAAAGGTCAATTATTCCTAATATTCATAAATGACCTCCATGACAAAATTGTCCGTGAGATGGGTATATATGCTGATGACACGGCAGGAAAAACAAATGAACACATATCTAAAGAAATTGCAGAAACACTAGAGGATGACCTCTGTAGTGGAATGGGGACAAAAAATGGATGGTCACATTCAATGCTGTCAAGGCTAAGCTTGTTTCCTTTAATAATTACAAGAAACCTTCTCTGCCACCAACAGCAATGACCAAAGACTCTTTATCTGAAAGTTTATCTTTTAAACTCCTCGGGCTAACGTTCACAGGAAACATGAGTTGGAACAATTACACTGAGAGCATTGCCAGGACCGCTGCGAAGAAGGTAGGTTCTCTCTACCGTACTAGAAAGCTACTAACGCCCGAAAGTATGCTGTACCTCTCTAAGGCCACCATTCGCCCATGCATGGAGTATTTGTTGTCATATTTGGGCTGGTGCATCTTCTACTAGTCTCTCGCTCCTAGACAAGGTTCAAAAGAGAGTCGCCAACCTGATAGGTCCTGAACTGTCATCTAAGCTTCAGCCTCTGTCCCATCGACGAAATGTTGCATCCCTCTGCGTGTTCTACAAGTACTTTAACGGTGAATGCTCCGACGAACTGCAAGCACTTGTACCCCCTTGACGTAAATACCCCCGACAAACCCAACAAGCAGCTAAATCCCACCCTTTCACAGTAGAGCTCCTTAGATGTAAGAGAGGCTTCTACTCAAGTAGTTTCTTCCCCAGAACCGCTAGACTTTGGAACTTCCTTCCGGGTTCCTGCTTTCCCAACTGTACTGACATGCAGAAGTTCAAGTGTGACGTGAAGCGTCATCTTGCTGCCCAACTCCCCACATGTAATAAAAAGAAATAATAGTAGAGAGTTCTACGAATTTATTAACATGTACTAATTTAGTGTCATCTGGAACTGGTTATGGTAAAATATACACTAACTAGTTTACAGCTTGCGTTAAAATGACGGGAAAACATGCTTCGCCAGTATTTGCACTAATGTTCATATAAAATAAAGTTTCAATCGGTGAAGTTAAAAAAGTAATAAAGAAAGAAAACGTCTCAAACAGGAAAAAATTAGAGGAAAACGTATCAATCAGTATAGAAAGAGGAACGAAAAGTAATAAGAAATAGCTCATTATAAAAATAGAGTGAAAAATTCCTTTTTGAAATCATTACAGACAACAGAAGTTGTTTGACTGCTATTTGTCTTTTCCCTTTGTCTACATGTTAGAGAATGGATAGAGAGAGAGAGAGAGAGAGATAAAGAGAGAGAGAGAAAGAGAGAGATGTGTGAGTTATAGTATAGACACGTTGACCGGAAGTCAAGATCAGCTGATTTGATTGCGTGTGAGTCATGTGATCAGGTTAGCTGAATCGAGGAGATTTGTTTTGGACTTGGGAGAGAGCGGACAGCTTCGCCGTTGTCTCCTCCCCTTCGCTGAGTGGAGGGGGACGAACACTGACGTGGTGGAAATAAGACCTAGAAGAAAAAAACAACACAGGCGAAATTCACTTTCCAATCTTCTGCGAACAAACTGGAAGGTGAATAAAAAAAACTATAGAACCAATTTCTTGTCTTGGAGTGAAATAAATCTTCGTCCCCAAAAACAGATATCAAGTCTCCCTCCCAGACGAGAATTTCCAGATGGACCAACGAAATGACAGAAGGTATGTTGAAGATACATGATATGTCACACACATATTCACACTTAACAGCATATGAACATATGTAATAGAAAGACCACTAGACGATCACACACACAACAACATTAACTCTGATAAGATAATCAAACAATCAATCCTTTATAAATAGACAATACAACAAACGCTCATTTTATTATACGACAACGTAACAAACATACTTGAAATAGTTTCGTCCGGTACTTCTTAAATTGATGGGATGAAAGTGTGTGTGTGTGCGCGCGCGCGTGCGCGTGTGTGTTTGTAATATATGAGCTGCTTTCAATATGTTTCCAGACTTTTTTGTATGGGCACTTTTATTGATAGTACACACATGAAACTCTAATCATCTTCGAAGTAATCTCCTCCAGATGCAATGCACTTGTTGTACCGTTCCAACAACTTCTGGAAGGTTCCATGGAAGTCCTCTTATGTGAACATGTCAATGACCCTCGTCACAGCCTCCTTCGTCTCCTCAATAATCTCATAACGACAGCCTCTAAGGTTTTCCTTGAGCTTAAGAAATAAGAAAAAGGCTGCAGGGAAGCAATGTCTTGACTATAAGGAGAGCGAGGAATTGTCTTGGTGCCCATCTTGGTCAGATAGTCTGTGACAAGGATGGAATTTTTTTCTGAACTAAAACTTCAACATAGCATTCCTTCTTGACTGTCTGTCCAGTGTGAACCCAGTGTACGTAGATCATGAACGTGCTGTTATAAAAAGGTTCATCATAAGTTTCTGGATAGATTTTCTCTGTCTGGGCTTCTGGGAGAACCAGCATACTTCCACTGGGAACTATGTCTTTTGATCTTTGAGTCATATCAGTAGATTCTTATTTCATCACAGTTCACCAGAGCATTAAGAACTGCGGGAAAGGATGTGCGACCATCTCCTTGCTGTTATGACAGCGTCTTTCTTTCTGATCTTCTATGAGCACCCTGCTGCATCTTCAGTTCTCCGCGAATAATGTTATATAATATATAAGGTGTAGTATAGGGATAGAAGGTGGACATTGGTTTTACTTTCAGCAGCCTCAACACTTGCTTCCCTGTATTGTGTCCTTTAGTCCTCACATTTCATGAAAGGATATTTATGACAAAGGGCGAAGAATTGCTGTTTACTGCGTTGGAATCTATTCATATAACAATCATCGTTGACTAGATTTGATCATGAAGTGGTTATTTGTTTGCTCCTTATATCAAGTGACCTCATGCGTTGTCTGAAGCGATTTCTACGTAGGAAAATTTACATATTGGACTTTATTATAGAGCGAAGGATTCTGTGTTATGAACTGTGCATCATAATTATCTCCTGCAATAAACTATTCTTACTTTCTTTGTGTTCGTCAATCTTTATTATTTGACTTCACGGTAATTGTATATTCACAAGCTCCACATTAAGTCAAGTACATATTAAAAATATATAATGCAAGACGTACCCGTAACCAGTAGGAGCATTCTCAATCGCAGCGGAGATCTTTTCTTTCTTGTTCTCCTTACCAAAAAATTTTTTTTCCATGAACCAAGTTTTTTCCCCATGAACCAAGTTTCTTTCCTAGAACTTCCCGCCTGTGGAACAGGATACCACAAGCCTGCTTTCAAACTCACTATAGCATATTCGTCTCCAAATCAAATGAAAAATACGGCCGGCCTTTCTTTTAGATAATTCTATTGCTCTTAAGTAATCTTCTTCCTATTCTGCTCACTAATAAGCCTCTATACTTCTATATTATTATTATTACTTGTGGGACCTGTGGAAATTCCATGGAATGAGAAATATATTTAATCAACAAATATATTTTAATAAGGCTTATAGTAATATAATAAGGCTGGATAGCGTAAAAATTAGCTTTGTGGATAAAAAGAAACAACATTCCTATGAAAATAGTGTCCATTGCATTTTATATATAGAACTGGCCCAAATGATATAAATTAATAAATACTAATAAATACTCAGAAAGTAACATTATGCTACATAGTTCAATACAAATTATAAAATCAGATTGTTAGAGACGATCTTTAATTTAATCCTTTAGTTAAGCACCTCTTGGCAGACGATGTTCTTTTTTGCTCTGTTTCTTTCAAATTTTCTTTTTATACGTAAAGTTTCCCTGATTTCTTTCTTCGGTGAAGAACCACTGCATGTCGAAATTAAAACGAGTTCTTTTCTTACAATATTATAGCAATGATCATATATTATAATATTTGATAACAAGGCAACACCACAGGGAGGGTACTCTTATTCTTGTCCAGGGTTGGCCTTTTAAATTCAAATTTCGCGAAATTGGCCGTTTTTATAAGCATTTTGGCATTCAAAATTGTATTTGACTTTTTTTTTTCAAAGTAAGAAACCAGCATAATATTATATAGATTATTATTATTATTATTATTATTATTATTATTATTATTATTATTATTATTGTTATTATTATTATTTATTTATTTATTTATTTTTATTTATTTATTTATTTATTTTTTATTTATTTATTTTTTTTTGCTCACTGGAAATTTCCAAACAAGTTAGCATCGTTGACGATAAGTCGTATTCCTTGTTGTTTGAGTTTTGTTTCCAATACTGGTGCCTCCTCCCCTAACTCCTTTTTTGAGCATACCATTACAAGTCTTCTTCAATGGCTGTGGCCTTCAGCCACAGACTTCCAGACTGTTGAGTTGATGCCACCTGCCCTCATACAGGCGTTCTTACTGATTTGTAGTCGGTTCCAAGCCCGATGTAATGAATAATTTTTGGGATCCTCCCATTGTCCATTCGCCTGGTATAACCAACCTACCGTAATTGTCGTTAGGTAAAAAGAGCGAACGTACTTTGAATGTTTGCTTCTGAAAGCCTATTTAACTTCCTCCAATGTATGATCTGCATCCGGTTGTGTATCTAAATTAATCCCAGCCGGTAATACATGTCTATAATGAGTAAAAAGGCATTTGAACCTGAAGCCTCTTGTTTCCAAGTTTTATTGTCCTGTTGTCTATAACCAGCTGTTTTAATGTGTTTTCTCCGGTGCAAACGCTGGGGGGGGGATGGATCTCCAACAGCGAAAGACATGAGCTCAAATAATTAAGAAAGAGGAAAGAAAAGGAGAAAAGGAGAAAAGAAAGCGAGTGTTTAACAAGTAGTTTATAACATTTTTTGTCGTTAATAGTTTTAACTTTAAAGAAGATAATGACTGACAGGGAACGAATTTGGTTAATCCACACACGCACACAGACGGACACACACCTATATAAAAGGTTGACAAGAAAGTTTTTGCGGTTTTTAACTTTTAAATTCGACCCAAACAAAATTTTATTGATCGAAATAATCAGCATTTGAATCGCAAAACAAATGTATTTATAATATTATAAGGACTAGTTGTTAAAACTGGAAAAGAAAAAGATATTCTAGTAAAAAATATAATAAATAAATAATAAATATAACTTAAAATATTGCAGCATTAGGAATTGATTATATAATGTTATCAATTGAATTTGTAAAAAATTCTTAATGCAGCAATATTTTATAATTTTTACTAGAATATCTTGTCCTTTTCTTTTCCAGTTTTAACAACTAGTCCGTTACTTTTCCATGTTTAAGCTTAACCATATTACTTTTCATGCTCGAGTTTTCCTATTGTAATTCATGATTTTTCTAGGCTTCCAATAAATTCACTTGTTCTTTGTTTTATTTCAGTCTTTATTTTTTTTTGTAGCCCTCATAAACATAACATATGTGATAGCAATCGCCTGCTTTCAATAAAATCCCTCCCCCAATTATCCTCCTGTCATGCTTTCATTCTGTTTCACTTGCCACTTCTCTTTTAGCGACAGCGGTGAATTATTAGCAACAGTAATCGCTGAAGCGACGTGGTTGCTATGGAAACCAGTCATAAAAAGCGTTGCTCATCTCCTTACATATTTTTACAATTTAACACCAGAAAATTCGACGTAACTTTTGTTTCATTAAACGAAAATTGAATTTTTTTCATAATATAGCTGAGAAGGTGATCTATAAACTGTAATAATTGTTTGAAATTTGGTCGAAAAATGAGTGAGCGCTGAAGCTTTAGAGCAGATCTAAATGACTAAAACTGACACTTACCAGATATCCAAAGACTATGCGTTTTATATAAATATATATATATATATATATATATATATATATATATATATATATATATATATATATATATACTAGAATAAAAAAGCATTGGAAATGCAAAAGGATATAGGGATGGTATGCCAAAAAGTATACAAACAAGATAGCTATGAATGGCTAGGCACATGGAAATAGAATTGCATCCAAAGTATAGCCCTATAGCTTTTCTTCAATCTTCATTCCGTGCCATCATTAAAGTTGTAAAAAGCTATAGGGCTATACTTTGGATGCAATTCTATTTCCATGTGCCTAGCCATTCATAGCTATCTTGTTTGTATACTTTTTGACATACCATCCCTATATCCTTTTGCATTTCCAATGCTTTTTTATTCTTGTTAATTAGTATTTTTACTTACAGTCTTATTTTTAAACTTACATTCATGATAGTATTGTATTTTTTAGGAGGTGGCTCATTGCCGCCTCCATTAGTAGCAGGTCGCTTCCTGCTGGGTTTTAGGTCTTTGGGTTTTGGGCCTTAGGAGTTGCCTCTTGGTCCTCCATCGGTTCTATATTACATAGAGAGTGCTACCGCCTCTCTGATAAAACAGTTAGAGTATTATAAAGTTCTAAAATATTCATACCTTCACTATTAAATTTTTCTTGACTTTCTTGCAGTTTCTTTTGCGGTTAATTTAACTTGTTTCCTTTGGCGTTTGGTGAGTTCTTAGAAGAACTGGTCTGATCTACTTTTCTTAGCGAGCGAAGAGATTCAGCTGCATTTAACAATGGTTGCTATAGTGTATTTTTGCGCATGCGTGAGAATTTCAAGTTTCCTCCTTATTTTTCAATAGTTTGACAGTAGTCATGTGTCTTTCTGCCAAGAGCGACAGACGTCAGTGTTAGCCGTAATCATCTAGAGGTTAGGACCCCCACGTTGTGGCCGTGCTAACTTAGGTTCGAACCCTGGTCACAACATTGACATTTTGTACATATTTTACAGTCCAAAATCTGAAGAATTATTTGTTTTTATAACATTGTTTTTTGACGTCGTACTTGCTGATAGGTTACTCTTATAACAATTTTGATCAACTGAGATAAAGATTTCGTGGTTTCATTAACGCTGGTTGGTTACTGTTTAAAGAAAAAACCTTAGCGTTCACCTCAAATATTCAGCGCCCAAGAAATATAGGCCACTGGCAAACTGGAACGTCTGTGAGCATCCGGTGTATTATTTGGAGCTGTCCCTTTTGAGAGAAGTTCCGTGTTCGAAGTGGTCTGTCTACATTGGGTATATAGTGTTTAAAACTTGTTATTACACGTAATCTTATTTAATTATGGAGTTAGCAAAAAGCGATGGGTCACTGCACTTCTCCGTGTAAAGAGCAGTCGATTGATGCTTGAACTGTTGTCAGAGACCGTTCGTACACCGAGATACATCGTCTCAAAAGAAAGAAGAAAGAAGAAGAAAGAAGAAAGAAGAACAATTGGCTATTTTTGTACCCTTTTTTTTTTTTTTTGCTCTCTTTTGACATATTAACCGACGTTCTGACACTCGCTGGATTCGTAAGACACTTCTCTGTAAGAATATGTGCTTTTTGAAACTTATAAGTTGATTTTACTTGAGATTTGGATAGTTTTGTTTTGTAGGCGTATATAGGCGTGTACGGGCCATCCCTATATAGAGATTGCTACCGCCTCTCTGATAAGTGTGTGTGTGTGCGTGTGCGTGTGTGTGTGTGTGTGTGTGTGTGAATAAATGACAAAAAGTATATTCCAAAATTTATGATGTTGACCTCCTTATAATTTATTCCTTTAATTCAGTTGACATTTACAATTCTTGACAGTATCTGTTTCGTAGCACAAAATCAATCACTTGATTATTCCATCAATCAGTGAATCTATTATGCCCTTAACTCATCAGAAGAAATAGCAACAATCAATCCGTCAAAAGGAAAGGAAGTGTGATTTGACATGATTAAAATCCGAAAATTGGAAGAGAAGCTGCAAATACCCTTAATGTTTCCATTACGCAATTTTGAATTCATACAATAACAAATAAATACATTTAGTACACGCTATAACAGAACTATTATCTCCTTTCTTCTACATATAAAACAGAAACAATTATTCCCGTCTAGAAAAAACCATTACAGCATTGTAGACATGCAACATATAAAGCCTATATACTTACTCTAGCTGCCTATATCTAGTGCATGTTT
Organism: Euprymna scolopes; assembly: GCF_053919585.1. Classification (NCBI taxonomy): domain Eukaryota; kingdom Metazoa; phylum Mollusca; class Cephalopoda; order Sepiida; family Sepiolidae; genus Euprymna; species Euprymna scolopes. Next base: position 18,665,526 of record NC_136495.1, read on the forward strand.
TCCGGATATAAGCATTTGCTTTTTTCCATTTGAGTAAATTCCTCTTTGTCCCGTTTACACATAGTAGGAAGATACTTACTTCTTAAAAAATATTCTCTTCGCAGATTCCAATCATACACCGGAGCAGATATTTCATAGTAGTATCTTTCCACTGACAACCGCTATTACTTATTTTTCATCAATTGTGTTTTCACATTCTTCAATCAATACAAATAATGATCGATCCCTTATTCCGTTAAATATCGATCCTGTCGTACTTTTACTTTTGCCGAAAGCTTGCGAAACAAATCCAATTGAATCCAACATGGCGTATTTCAGTTTTCCGACCTAACGTCATTTTTCTAAGTACCAAACACACACACATATACATACATACATACATACATACATACATACATATCTATATATCTATAAAAACAGAGATGTGTGTGCCACAGACGATTTCTGATTGGTTAATCCAATAATCACATCTCCTAAAAAACTATGGTTCGTAGGCTTTTAACGATACCATAAAATATTATGGCTTTATTTATTGTCCATCTTGGAAGGGTTTAATTTTTTCCTAACTTGCGATTTACAAATTACAAAGATACGAAACTAACTTACAATCTAACAATCGAACCTCCGACATCACGGCCGTCATTATGAAACTAAACTAAAAAAAAAAAAACCCGCGTTCACTCGTGGTCTTTACATTTCGGGTTTGGGTACGTGTGCAGTTTTCCATTGACATTAAAAAATGGAAATATTTTAAAAAATATATATATTGTACGTACTCGTCATGGGATAAAGTTTTCCTACAGAAAAAATCACGTAATTTCATCAAGTAGTTATTTTTTTATAGCGAAAAAAGAAAAAAATCAACGCTACAAGCGAAATTAAACAGAAAGTTCAAGTAGGGGGATTTCCCCCTTTTTTTTTATAGCGAGGCCAAATTTCGCGAATTTGGCCATTTTTTAAAGCAGTTTGGCCTTCAAAATTTCTGTTTGGCCATTTTCTTCACCGATGAAATAAAAGAAGCAAATAAAAACAACGCAATAAAACTTTTAAAAATACGGCACACTTTTGTTGTTCTTGTTTGTTTTTTTTTGGTAATTTTCCTTATTTTTTTATTTTTTCAAGATAATACTATTAAATGGACACTATTATGCCAAATTAGCCCCCCCCCCTCCAAAAAAAAATGCACAAAAATTCGAGATTTAAGGTTTTGACGAGATAATTTAGCGAATTGTCCGGACTATTGCGAGATAACCATCCATTAGTTTTTCCTGAAATTTTGCCACAAATTGTATTTCATTACATAGATGTGCATAGTAACAACATTTTTTTGCCGAAAATTCCCGTTGCGTCTCCAGATTTCATCGGTGAAGAAAAAGGCCAAACAGAAATTTTGAAGGCCAAACTGCTTTAAAAAATAATATTTAATATATTCAACGATTTGACCTTTGAGAACTCTACCAAACTCCTCCTACAATTTTGGGTCTAAACAGTAAACACGTGATATTTTAGATATAGATTCCTTGGACATGGATCTAACTTATTAACTTTACTTGATCCCTAAACAATAAATGTTAAAAGGTCATAATAGGGGTCAAAGTTTTAAAAAATTGACCCTTTTTTTTTTTTCTCAGCATTAACCTCAAAACACCTGGGCAACGCCGGGCACCGATTGCTAGTCTATAATATAAAGCTGAACGTCTGTGTGTGGGTGTGTGGGTGTGTGTGTGTGTGTGTGTGTGTGTGTGTTTGGTCACGAAT
>NC_136495.1:18672283-18734783 GCF_053919585.1 Euprymna scolopes
TTGGCAAGTTTTTGCCATTGAAGGATTATTATTTTTTCTGTCAGCTCCATACATCCAGTAGCTTCATACCTCGTCTGGAGCGATTTCAATAAATTAAAAAAGTCCGAAAATTAACAAGAAAATATTAAAAAAAAAAAAGAAGATGTTTTAGAGACTGATGAAGGAAATAATACAGGGATGAGGCCAATTTACGTTTGATTTAGCGCATTAAATCGCAAAAAAAAATGTTCTAGGCTACGTACCCGGATTTTCTTTTGGATCTTAATGGCCAAAAGGCAAAACATAAACAAATCTGGTAGCCAAGTAGCAATCGATGTAATTTGCAGCCATTCTCGTATTACATAAACTGTAGCGCCTCCCCTCCCATCCACCTAGATATCCCCGAACTCTGATTTCTTGGGTTGGGTGTGCGACAAAACGAAAAGGTTTCTAGATAAATTGAGGTCACCGCATAAACAGCCCATGACGTGAGATTTTACCATTAAGGTGATCCAGTCCAATTAATCCCAGGATTCCGTTTTGATTGATAACATGTGGCATTAACCGAAAAGAATGTCTACTTCCGCTGAACGTTGTTGTTGTTGTTGTTATTATTATTATTATTATTATTTTATTTTATTTTTTTTTTTACTCTGCATATCTATGAGACGTCCTGTCTGTTCGTCGGTCTATCAAGCTTAACTTTCATATAGCAGTTATTTCAGTCTATCACAAGTTTGAAGTAGCAGTTTTGTCGGTCTGTCACATTAGAGTGTGAAATGGCCGAATATTTGATCTTTCATACTTAATATTAAAATAACAGTTTCGTCTGTCTGTCTGTCTGTCATTTAATTTTTAAATAATGATTTCGTCTGTCGATCATATTAATGTTGAAATGGCAGACTGGTTGGATTGTCACGCTATCATTTGAAATGACAGTTTCGGGGGTCATATTGACATAGTACTTCTATTGTTAATTGCACTGATTGAACGGACGTATTTTATTAACATTTGATATTGTTTCATTCTGTTGAAAGATAGTCAGGCTGTTCTGAAGAAATTACCATAAACCAATCATTCAATTTTTGAAGATGATGTTGACGAACCGCGCAAACACGATTGACCGTGTTCATAGATGCGCGATAGAACATTTATATGGCAAGATCCACCACTGTTAGAGATATCAAATAATATAATGTGGGAGATTTTTATATTCATATGCCCTCTCCCAACACTTGTTCGCAGCTCTTTTTTTTTTTTTTTTGGATGAAAACTAATTAAGAAGTTTTCCACATGTCTGAATACGCTATGTACAAAATTTCACGTGTGAAGATAAAAAAAATTCGTTGAGTTTATAAGATGAGAGTTGTTCTCAGACACACACATTCTCATGTTTATAGATATTTAGACATAGTAAGTTTACGTAATTTAAAATAAGAGATTGTTTTAAACCAATTTATTTCTAAAAATGAATTTAATTTCATTATCTCTTTTTTCTGTTGAAGAAATATCGAAAGACAAATATATTATTTGAGAAGGATGATACATTAATTTCAATGGTTTAGAGCACTTTATTTTACCTGCAGGGTTTCTACGATCCATTGTTAGAATCACACACACACACACACACACACACACACAGACACACACACACAGACACACACAGACACACACAGACACACACACACACACACAGACACACACACACACACACACACACAGACACACACAGACACACACAGACACACACACACACACACACACACACACACACACACACACACATATATATATAATTAAACGTTTTACCTGCGGACACTTGCCTCAACTTTACGTCGCCTATTTTTCATTCAACGCGAAAAAGATGCGTCTGATTTGGAAGCCGACGTGATCGAACGCAAACAGAAGAACGTAAGAATCAAGGGTACCTAAAAGCTTCCAATCTTTATCCTCCCTGCATGTATTCAATTCTATCTCACTCGAGACACTAGGTTTGAAAGTGGTATTGAAAAATCAGTGCCATTGGGATGAGCACTTACACTCTGCAAAAGATGTCTGTGCAGGTCCGTCGGCATTGCCCGGTAGAGACGATTAGCAATAAACTAACCGGTTCTCAAAATGCAAAGACTAGGAGGTTGTGTGTCCTAAAACTGAACAGAATCTGCATTGCACTGCAATCAACAAGGAACAAGTCAACTGACTAATAAGCTAGTCTTTCTTCAAATTTTAGATAGAATTCTTTGTTTTTTGTTATTTTATTTATCTCTCTTCGGGAGGTTAGGCACAAAGTCAAATGTTGGTTTGCTGAAAATGTTTCTGCGGTACGAACTGGATTCGAACTGTCACGCCCAGTTTTTCAGTCTGTGAACCGTTACTTGTTCTTTTGTGTATGTTATGCCGATTTTCATCTCAGAGCGGGAATGTAACCCCTCCCCACCTGCACACACACAAAGAGGCAGGTTTCGGAAGAGAGTCAAGAATGACATTGAATGGGTTGTCCTTAGTCTTGGAGGATCTTTCAGGTTGAGTATACAAGGCATCAGTTATGACTTAAATGTGCTTTTAACTTGTATATATGATTTATGATTTGATACCAAACATAGATGTATTTTATTGTGGTCTACAAACGTTGTTCATCCCATTAGATAAAGTTATACAACATTAACAGCAACTTTGGGTTAACTACAACATGTTGCAAAGCGGTGTGTAAATGTTTGTTGTGTAAACATTTATGTGATATGTATATATCTGTGGCTTTGTGATGTAAGTATAAAGAGTACCGTGCTGTATATATGATTGTTTGTGTGCATTATGTGCCTTGTGATGACATTGAAACAAATAGTTCAATAATGGGACAACAGCCTAACGAGGAACAGTTCTTTTACAAGAACGAATAACATCTTTCTGTGCGGACACATCAGACAAAAGGAGAAACATACCCTCTTCCCCTGGTTCGTCTTGATTCTGAAGGGTCTATAAATTTATTTTTATTTATTTTTATTACGCTTTCATCCCAAACAAGGCATATTGCCACTTTGGTGTAGGGAGCTACTATCAGCGATCTAAGTTGGGGGTTTAGCAGCAAGATGCTTGTTCACATTACACTTGAACTTCTGCATGTCAGTACAATTGGTGAAGCAGGAAACCGGAAGAGAATTCCAAAGTCCTGCCGTTCTGGAGAAGAAGCTATTAAAGTAAAAGGCTTTTTTACATCTAGGGATCTCAACTGTGTAGGGGTGGGACTTTGCTGCTTGTCGGGTTTGTCGGGGGTATTTTCGTCGAGGGGGTACAAATGATTGTACTTCGTCAGAACATCCACCATTAAAATACTTGCAAAACAGGCAGAGGGATGCAACATCTCGTCGGTGGGACAGGGGCTGAAGTTTAGATGACAATTCAGGTTGGCGACTCTCTTTTGGACCCTGTCTAGGAGTGAGAGACTTGTAGCAGATGCACCATCTCAAATGTGATAGCAGTGCTCCATACATGGGCGAATGGTGGCTTTGTAGAGGTACACGATACTTTCAGGCGTAAGTAAATTCCTAGCACAATAGAAAGAGCCCACCTTCTTTGCAGCAACCTTAGCAATGATCACAATGTATCTATTCCAGCTCGTGTTTCCTTTGACCGTTAAGCCAAGGAGTGTGAACGAAGTGCTCTTAGGTAAAATATCTCTAGCCATAGCTATTGGTGGTTGGTAAGGTTTCATGTAATTATTAAAAGAAACTAGCTTTGTCTTTGCAGTGTTGAACGTTACCATCCATTTATGACCCCATTTAACTACAAACTGAAGATCTTTCTCTAGGGTTTCAGCCATTACCTTAGATATGTGCTCATTAGTTTTCCGCACGTGCCTGCTATAGAGCGTGATAAAACACTTTACCTTCGAAAGAAAACACTATGCACGAAGTTATATTTTCTTTATTTAACATTTATTCACTTTTGTGGATTCCCTCGGTATCGAACGCATTTCTCTGTTATCTTACATCTTCTATCCACTATCCACTCGGGTGCTTCCGTGGACATCAGGTGATTCAACTCCCGTCAGTCTCTACACTGCCTCCCTCTCCGACAAACTGTCTGGTCTGTCTAACTCCCCATTTGAATAACTCTCCTATGTCTGTCATAATAGCATAACTCTTTGTTTGTTCGATTCTCTAACGTCAAATCCAGATCAGTCATTATTTTGGTACATATAATTATATTTGTTTATTTAACTAAACATTCCAATCCTATATTATTAAAAAAACAAAACATTTAATTGCTTTACATATTTATCTGGTTTAAATATTTGACCCGATAGATATTCTGTATATGTGCAACTTTAAAAATATGCTGTTGAAATAACACTAACATTCGTTTCATAACATACAGCAGTCCATCTTTTGTTCGTGTCCTACATCCATCGGATTCTGGTAGCACAATATTTAACAAACAGACATTATAATACTTCCTACCCATCTGGTGCTACCAGATCAGGCTGTCTGAAGATATTTGCTTTCTAACCTAAAATGCACCATGCATTGATGGTTACAGTGAAAATTGGCTTTCGGTATACAGATGACCAGTGTCAGTTCGACAAGATACACCTGAAGAAGGTCGGTGGTTGCATCAACCGAAATGTTGTAAAAATGACACCCAAGATGAGAACAGTAGTCCGATGAATCCAAATAAAAATAATACGAAATATTTGGAGATATAAAAGCTTAAAGCATATTTATATTTTCATAAAAATGACCAGATTTGGGGTAATGCCCGGGAAGACAGTATGCCAGCAACAAAATAGATACTACTCTACTCTCCTCAGTTGACCATTAAGCGATAGTAATAATTTAGTTTCGGCTTTAGATACTAAATGTCCATTAGCAACCAGTTCATCTTTTCTCGTTTCGTTCCATTCGCCATTTCATAAAATGGCGACGCCTTGAACAAAGTAAAAGTAGGTGAAGTGAAGAATTCTCTTGTTATCTAGGTCATTTTTGCTTCTCTGTCAATTAATAATTTGGATTTCCCTGAGCCCTAATACGAAGCTTGGTTACATGCAAGGAAATACGAACATATCACTTTCACAGGATTTAGAGATATCAAGTTATTTGATCGAGAAAGATTTGACCGAACAACACAGGACAAACGCCTTACTTATCGGCTGTTTTCCTTTTTGTATAACCTCCACCTACACCCACGCCTTTTTCGACCACGTCCAAGTATATATTTAAAAGACTCTGTCTGTCAATAGAACTATCACGTTTAGGTTCGAAATAGCATTTTCGTTGGTCTCTGACGTTCAGGTTTGAAATAACTTATTCGCTAGTTTACTATGCTGTAATTTTAAATAACATTTTCGTTAATCTGCCATAATTGACTTTGAAATAGCATTATTGTCAGTCTGTCAAGTTTAAGTTTGAACTAGCATATTTGTTAGTCTGCCATGCTCAAGTTTGAAATAACATTGAAATAGACTTACTATTGTAGTGGCCTTTATCTGTCAGACTGCAGTATATTTCATGGGTAGTCCTACAAGATCCATGCTCGCAGGCCTTGCTTTTCCTCTTTTAGAAGGGTGCTGGATTATTGCCAATGTATATATATATGTATATGTATATATATATGTATATGCATATATATGTGTATATGTATATATATATGTATATGCATATATATATGTATATATATGTATATATATATGTATATATATGTGTATGTATATATATGTATATATATATGTATATATATATGTATATATATATGTATATATATATATTTATACATATATATTTATATATATATATTTATATATTTATATATATATATTTATATATATATATATTTATATATATATATTATTTTTAAAATGTAATTATCCACTGACACGTGTTTCGTCGTCTACAACTCATCAGAGTGGCTGTATCTAGCGAGATTTCGAATCTCGCTAGATACAGCCACTGATGAGTCGTAGACGACGAAACACGTGTCAGTGGATAATTATATTTTAAAAATAATATATATACAGCTTCCCATGTGGGGGTACCAAATTGGTTAAAAGGGAAAATTATTCTCAACTCGCATTTAGGTAAAAAATGCACTTTCGTAAATGATTGAATTCATTCAAAACATATCACTAAAACCAAAACAAAACAACACACACACACACACACACACACACATATATAATAGCGCCGTTTTATATGTACATTATCATAATTGATATTTTGTTGTGTGTCGCTAACAGAAAGAACGCCATCCCATATTTCCCCTATTCAATATTTTGCTTGTTCCTTTTTTAGTCCGTACGTTACGCTTTAAAAAGGGCCAAATACAATTTTTTTTAGGACGAAACTACTTCAAAAAAAGCCAACTTTGCGAAATTTTAAAATTTTAAAAGGGCCAATCTGACAATTCTGGACAAGAATATGAGAGTGACCCCCCTTTGATGTAGCCTCATTTTCGAATATCATTGTAAGAATATATGATCCTTTCTGTGATGATGTGAGTAAGGAACTCGTAGTAATTTCGACGTTCAGCGGTTCTTAAGCGAAGAATGAAATCAGCGAGACGTTACTTGAAAAAAACATTCAAAAGAAATAGGGAAAGAGAACAATGTCTGCCACGAAATGCTGGACTGAAGGTGTAAGTTAAAGATTGTCTCTTGCAATATGATTTCACTATTTGTATTGAACTATGTAGCACAATATGCTTTTCTGAATATTAATTAGTATTTATTAATTTAGCTAATTTGGCTCAGTTGTGTATTAAAATACAATCGACAGTATTTTCATGGAAATGTTAATAAACTCATATTTGCTGCATGTTATAATATTCTTTTTGTCCAAAATATATTTGTTGAAATATCCAGAAACCTAACAGCTTTATGAAAACATATTTATTGATTAAATATATTCCTGATTCCGTGGAATGTCCACGGGTCCTGCTAGTCGCGTTATTTAAAACTAGTTGCACGTATAGTTTTTCTATTCTTACTTCATTATTTAATTCGTTTTGTTAGTGAAGAACGATTTTATTCGCCGAAGAAGGATTTTTTTCATCCGAAATTAAGAAAAAAAAAAATCTATTTAATACAATAATAAATACAATGGTTGTATTATAATGTGTTTTTCAAAAGTATTTGTTTATTCAAAGTTTTTAAATTTTAATTTTAAAGATGCTTAAAAGAGCTTACAAATTTCAAATTTTAACTATGTGGCGAGCACGCGACTTGAAGTTTACTGAATAGTTTCAATCGAACAGAACCGCAAGCGTCAATAATACTTAACACAACTTTGATTTAACAACACGAAGGACGGACACATTGTTTACTTCCGAGGTAAAAAAAAAATCGTAAATGCCTCTTTTATTCTCTGAAGAAAAGTAGTTGCCCGGTCGTAAAATACGCTTAAATATGATATTTTAATTTATGCAAATTTCGTAGTTATTACTATAGAGCCAATCCTCTCATAATTATTATATTTTACCCAATATATAATAGTGATTTCCAAAGTTTAATGTATGGGTTGTTAAACAATATATATATATATATATATATATATATATATATATATATATATATATATATATATATATATATATATTACACAGTGATCATCACTTATCAAGGCCCGGAAGCCACTCAGGGATAAGGGTTATTGCAAGTACATTAAGTTAGTGAGGAGATTTGCTGAAGTGTTTACTTAAGGGGGCGGTTCATTAGGAATTTGTTAACATTGGACTTGAAGACATCCAAGTTGTAGTCCGGAGGGAAGCAGGCAGACGGAACAGAGTTACACAGGCGTGCACTTCTAAGAAAGAAGCTTTGTTCATGGAATCCGCGTTTTGATTTAGGCACAGATATAGAGTGGGGAAATTTTTCACAGTGGATTCAGCTAGACGGGTGTTTTTCGTGAAAGATTGGCGAGGGGGGACCAGAGATTGGAGTTCATACGAGCATCTGCCATGGAAATAACGATAAAACAAGGACAGGTTCGCAACGTCTCTTCTGTGGGAGAGAGGTTGCAGGGTAGAGAAAAGGGCATCCCCCACTAAGCCACGAAGTCTATTTTGTACTCTGTCAAGGCAGGATAGGCTGTTTTTAGCAGCTCCTGCCCAGATATGGCAACAGTATTCCATCCTTGGACGTACTTGGCTTTTATATAGATAGAGAATTGCATCAGTAGTGAGATATCTTCTGGAGCGGTAGAAGGATCCCACCATCTTTCCAGCGACCTTGGCAACAGACTTGATGTACGTGTTCCATTTCAGATCAGGAGTAAAGGTCAAACCCAGAAGCTTGTCAAAACACGGAGCCTCACCCAGACGAGAGCCATCCATCACAATTGATGCCAGCTGGGGATCAGAGCGTTGATGATGTTAGGATAGGAGTTTGGTTTTGGATGCATTAAAGGTAACCAGCCACATCTTCCCCCACTGAACCACGCGCTCAAGATCAGAGGAGAGAGAATCAGAGAGAACTTTGTCATTTACAGCCTTTGATGTGTTGCCGTAGATGGTTGTGTCATCAGCATAGATGTCAACGAATGATTTAAGTATGTGTTTAGGGAGGTCATTGATGTAGATCAGGAAGAGAGTTGGGCCCAGGATTGACCCCTGGGGGACTCCAGCATTTATATTGCAGGCCTCCGATTTTTGTCCATCGACCACTACTCTTATGAGCCTATCGGAGAGAAATGATTTAATGATTGAGAAAACATTTCCCGTTATACCGTAGCTGGAAATCTTGTGAAGTAGACCCTTATGCCATACCTTATCAAAGGCCTTTGAGATATATATATATATATATATATATATATATATATATATATATATATATATATATATGACTTGGTGCAATCAGTTTGAATGCAAATCTAAACATATAGCTCTCCGGCGTAATTCGTTATAATTTGAGTTAAGTCCATATGCATATCCCAACTTTAAAATAACGTTATTAACTTATGAATGTATATTTAAGTACACGTAGAAGATACACATTTAGTTTAATTACGGCTGCCAAAGTCTAATTATTTAATTTTGATCTTTTGTAGCTATTCTTAATGGCTACAAACCAAATCGAATTGACTCCACAGGTTCGAATCTCTGATATATCAAGCTTCAAGTTTGCAGAGCAAAAAGTGACGGAGTAGTTTGGTAGAGACTGTTTTACACACTTACAGACAATTTCACTTATATATATAAGAAGAATATTGTAGTTTGCTTGAAACATTCTGCGTAGTGTAAAAGGAGTTGTATTTAAAGGCTATATCAATGCGGTTCGTAGGAAACATCGTGGACACGAGTTAGTATATAAAAGAATAATGACAATATTAGAAGGAATTTTCAATAATTTTCAATTATATTACGTTTATTTACCAATATAATATGTCGTGCAAGATGGTAGGTGTTGATGCCCTTAATTTTCGCGAGTAGTATCTCTTCTTCAGGGGGAAAAATAAAAATAAACGCATACAACTGTTCGACGAGGCTTTCCTTTATCTGTTTTATTTATTTGCTTATTTTTTATTTATTTCCGGAAGTCAATGTCGCAGATTTGCTGTCAAATCAATTTCAAGTTAGGCCTGTGCATAAAATGTATACACACTTGTATGCACGGCATTTATGTTAAATTAATTAACCGATCATTATTCGAACTCGACTACTTGGTGTGAGAGTATCTGTTGTGGACTATGTTTAACTTAATTTAGTTTTACGCCAAGTTGGCCAAGAGGAGGTTGAAGACTTCCGTAAAAATTCATATACTTCAGATTTATTTGAGTTTTTAACAATCGGAATTAGTAAATGAATAAATATTCCCCAAATTTTAGGTTCTTTTAGGGGGCTTTAAAGTATTTTAGGGATATAATGCAGACAGCATGTCCCATTAAAAATAATTTTAGAGTATTCCCATTTGGGGGCTGCTAAGATTACCCGCTTTTGTAAAAACACACAAAATCATTTTAAGAGAAAATGTTAGGACGAGATAATATTGTGGTTGGCCGGTTCCGAAAATTCGCCAACTGCCAGGGAAAGTGACAAAAAGCAGTTAAAGTCTTTGAGTGTACGTCGTTTGTCTATGGAAGAAAATGGTGGGTATTATATTACTTGCCTTCGTCCTAAAATCGGAAAAGAGAGATGTCTCAGGGGAAAAATATCCAAACAGACCAGAGACCTGGAGACTATGGGTCATGGTCCCCAAAGAGTACGGGTCAGTAGAAAATAATAAAGTGAAGATGAGAGAATGGCAGTTTCACTAAAATATACGAAGATGGGACGTTCTCAGTTTTAGATAAACAGACAGAACAAACATCAACGAAATCTTTTCAACACTGAAAATGATGATTTGCTGTGTCTGTTTTACGCCATATCAACCCTTTTCGGTTATTTAATAATGTAATGTAGCACTTATTGAAAAGAGAATGCCTATCGTAACGTAACCCATTGAGTTCAGGTTAGGCTGATTGAATCAAGAAAAAGTAAGCTTGTAAAGCCAGTTAAATTAAAACAATAAAGACAAAATCTAAAAATTATTTTCTTTACGTTCACTCTCTTAGTCTTCTGCCTCTCTTTATCTCGTTCTCTCTCTCTCTCTCTCTCTCTCTCTCTCTCTCTCTCTAGATATACATACATACATGCATACATACATATGTATGTATGCATGTATGTATGCATGTATGTATGTGGTAAAGACAACCTTTCTAGGAGAAGCAAATCTCTCATTTAAAAAACCATAAAGCGGGAGTCCAGTACCCGCATTAAGCTGGTCTGCAGTTTAACTTGTTGCTGGTTATCTTGCTCTTGCTTGTTGTTGGATCTCAACATTTTGAACTGAGAGAGAGACTTAGCTGTCGTACAAAGCTAAGACTCTGTAACATCATCTTTGTATAGATACTCCCTCAGGCATTTAGGCTCATGGCATTGTGTCTGGGGGAGTGGCACTCGTCTGACAAGACGTTGCAATCATCATGTATGTATGTATGTATGTATGTATGTATGTATGTATGTATGTATGTGTTGTGAAGGAACATAACTGGCTATACACCGGTTACAAACTGTATATATATATTGGACTGTTTGGCAGACAGCGGCAGACAAGCAGTCGCAGTAAGACGGATAGTCTTACGTGTTGATTATCAGACTTTCTTCCCCATACTTGTTACTATGTACTTCTATTTACCTTAGGCGAGCAGCCTTACGTTTCTGTATTATAAATAAACCCCATTACACATACCACTCGGTGTAACTCACGTTTGTCTTTATTTCCTAAGTATTTAGGAATATAACAATGGCGACGAAAGGATGTTCTTTCTCTTAACAGAGATAAATTACCGTACCAAGGACTGTGTACAATGCAAGGATTTTTTGTTTTACGAAAAAAACAAACTACACAAGGATTTTTGACCACGTGCGTCAATGAATTTAAAAATTTTTCCTACCTAAAGTAGCGAAAAGTACGGATTTTTCTTCGTAAAGAACTCACAAGAAATTATAGAAACATGTTCAAGGTAAAGTGGAATTTATATTTATTTTGACAAGTAAAAAAAAAAAAAAAAAAAAAAAAAAAATGGTCGCAAGTTGAATTCGAAACTACACTAAAGGATTACGAGTTTCGAAAGAAAAAATATAAATACAACGACTATTGTACCATTTTATGCCACGTGGGAACGGCAGCCATATATTTTTTTTTTTTTGGAAAATTAATTGTTTGTTATTGCCTTTATATAAATAATTGGAACTATTTGTCGTGGGAAGTAAGAAATATTTTGTGTATGAGCTTACGTTGTTGAAAAAAAAAAAAAAAAAAAAAAAAGAATTATTTTACAAAGCCTGTTGAATTACTATGGATGAACTTTGTTGAAACGTGTTGTGTCTGCATATTGCTACTAATTTACGATATACGTAAATTTACGATTTTTCTTTGGAATTATTGTGTAGAATTCGAAAAGACATTTTTGTACTAGAAGCTAACATGGAACAATTAGCAGAGTTAACTAAGGCTCTAGCCCTTAGCATCCAGGAACAGACAAAAATGACTCAACAATTTTTAGCGCAACAACAACAACAACAACAAATTCAACAACAACAGCTACAGCAACAGCTGCAACAACAACAAGAAAGAACACAAAAAACTTTAGAGGCACAACAAGAACAAACAAACATACTACAACGACAAATGTCGACACAGCAAAAGAATTTAGAAAAGCTAATTCTAACGTCGACCGGGAAGAAGACTAATTTTTCTGCCGAGGGTATTTCAAATTCACTAACGGAATTTCGTTACTCCCCGGATACTGGTGTTACTTTCCCTGCATACTACAGAAGATACGAAACAATTTTTACGAAAAGATGTTTAGACTGGACCGATGAGGAAAAAGTTACCCTGCTACTACAAAAACTGGGTACTGATGAAAACACCAAGTATGCAAATCTAATTCTACCAAAAAAACCGGAGGAGGTTTCGTTCGAGGAAACAATTAGTACCTTGTCGAAAATATTTGATAAAAGGGGTAGCCTATTTCACTCTAGATACAAATGTTTGAACATTCAGAAGGCAGAAGCTGAAGACTATCTAGAATATGCTTGCACTGTGAACTGTTTATGCGAATCATTTAAATTGAATGAAATTTCCGCAGACCAATTTAAATGTTTAATCTTTGTACAAGGTCTCACAGCACCAAGGGACAAAGATATACGTTCACGGATCCTAACAATTATGGAGGCGGATCCTAACATAACATTGCAAAAAGTCACTGAAGAGTGTCAACGTCTGATTAACATAAAGAAAGACAACACTCGCATTGAAGAGAAAAATATTTTTAAGGTGCAGCAAGTAAAAAGGCAAGGGACCACAAGAAAGTCCAGGTTCCAAGAACACAGGATCCTTAAAGGATACAAAGACCCAAAGCTAAAGTGTAAATGTTGTGGTAGTTTAAGACACAACAATAAGACCTGCTGGTTTAGGAACAAAATATGTTATGAATGTGGTCTCAGAGGTCACAAGGGAACATACTGTGCCCAGAAGAAAAGACAAGGGACCGATAATGTAAATACGCTTCGCATGAATAAAGAAAAAAGCTGCGAAAGACGGAAATATGTTGATGTTCGGATAAATGGACATCTGGTTACATTGCTTCTGGATAGCGGTGCAGATATTAGTATTATAAATGAAGATATATGGAAAAGGATAGGTCGACCTGAATTAACGAAAACCAGAAAGACGGCGAGAAGTGTGTGCGGCAAAAGATTAGAGTTCAAGGGAGAATTAAAATGCAAAGTGACATTCGCTAACCAGACTCATAAATCCAAAGTGTACGTCGTACCAGGAAAGAATACATGCCTGTTTGGGGTAGATTGGATTGTCCTGTTTAATTTATGGGAGAAACCCATAAATTCGTTTTGTAACGTTTTAACTGCAGAAAAAGCAAACCAAAGGGAAGACTTCCTGAAGGATTTGAAAACTGAATTTCCCAATGTTTTTGCCGAAGGACTAGGACTCTGTATTAAGACAGAGGCAAAATTTGAATTAAAGAAAAATGCCACTCCAGTATTCAAACCTAAAAGGAATGTGCCTTTTTCAGCGATGGACGCAATCGAAAAAGAGTTGGATAGACTTCAACAACTGGAAGTCATTGAAAAAGTTAACCACACAGATTGGGCAAGTCCAACCGTGTATGTAAAGAAAAAAAATAACAGAATAAGGGTCTGTGGAGATTTTTCAACGGGTTTAAATGACTGTCTATTGGACCATAATTATCCCCTTCCGTCCGCAGAAGATCTGTTCTCTAAGCTTAACGGAGGAAAAATTTTTTCTAAGATAGACCTCTCAGATGCTTACTTGCAAATTAAGAT
Organism: Euprymna scolopes; assembly: GCF_053919585.1. Taxonomy (NCBI): domain Eukaryota; kingdom Metazoa; phylum Mollusca; class Cephalopoda; order Sepiida; family Sepiolidae; genus Euprymna; species Euprymna scolopes. The sequence continues at coordinate 18,686,096 of NC_136495.1, forward strand.
CAGCGATGAATGCTCCAAATACTTAGGCATAAATACTCATAAGGGCATTTTTAAGCTAAAGAGGCTTCCTTTTGGATTAAAGGTTGCTCCTGCTATTTTCCAGCAAATTATGGACACGATGCTGGCAGGGTTGGAATTTTCAATGGCCTACCTTGACGATATCCTAATTAAAAGTGAAAATTTGCAAGATCATAAGAAGCATGTAAAAGAAGTATTCAAAAGAATACAGGAATTTGGTTTTAAATTGAGCCCAGAAAAATGCGATTTTTTTATGAAAAAAATTAAATATCTAGGTCAAATAATCGACAAAGAGGGTCGAAGACCGGATCCACAAAGGACTGAAGCAATTGAAAAGATGCCTGCTCCAGATTCAGTGACAAAATTAAAATCGTTTTTGGGATTAGTTCAATACTATGCAATTTACATCCCTAACATACATAATTTAAGAGCTCCTCTTAACGAGTTACTGAAAAAGGGTGTTAAATGGAACTGGAATAAGGAATGTGAATCTGCTTTCCAAAATATCAAAAGATGTCTACTGTCAGACTTAGCATTGGCACATTTCAATCCAGAAAAGGAACTAATACTAGCAACGGACGCCAGTGATTACGGTGTTGGCGCTGTATTACTTCACAAGTATGAGGATGGTAGGACAAAAGCTATCGCCCATGCTTCAAGAACGTTGGTTGCAGCGGAGAAAAATTACAGCCAAATTGAAAAAGAGGCGCTGTCGATAATATTTGGAATTACAAAGTACAATCGATTTCTCCATGGACGATCTTTTATTTTGCAAACCGACCATAAACCCCTACTTACCATATTTGGATCAAAGAAAGGCATTCCCACACATACTGCGAATCGATTACAGCGATGGGCTGTAACCCTCTTAAACTATCAGTTTAAGATGGAACATGTATCCTCAAAAAAGTTAGGACACGCAGATGCATTATCACGGTTGATCCCTAAAAGAAGCGAAAGTTTCGAAGAAACGGTAATTGCTGCGCTTAAAGACGAAAGTGAATGTACAAGTTCAATGTGTAATATGATACGTGAACTTCCGGTAACTTTCGAAAAAATAAAAAAAGAGGCAGTAAATGACATTTTCATTAAGAAAATGAAAAATCAATTGGGATGGATAAAAAAAAATAAAAAGGTAGATCAAACAACGCCTTTTTCCATCTGTGAAGATGTGCTCATGTATGGTGAGAGGATCGTAATTCCACTAACGTTACAGAGAAAAATTCTGAAGGAATTTCATACAGGTCATCCGGGCATTTCGAGAATGAAATCCCTTATGAGAGGATATGTGTACTGGCCTGGTATGGACAAGGAAGTTGAAAAATGTGTCAAGACATGCAGAGGATGTCAATTAGCAGCTCGAGATCCTCCAGTAAAAACGACGCCATGGCCAAAGACGGACCTACCCTGGTCACGTCTGCATATTGATTATGCGGGACCTATAAATGGTTATTTTTACTTGATTATTGTAGATTCTTTTTCTAAATGGCCAGAAATATTTAAGTTTAGACATCCAACAGCAAAAAACACTGTGAGTGCGCTTAATGAAATTTTTAGCCGTTTTGGAGTGCCAAAAACCTTAGTGAGCGATAATGGAACAGCATTTACTGCTCATGAATTCAAAGAATTCTGTGACTCACTAAATATTCTACATATGACAACACCTGTGTACCATCCACGATCGAATGGGTTGGCCGAAAAATTTGTAGATACGTTTAAAAGGGCACTTAAGAAAAATCTTACTACGGACACAGACGAACAATGTATTCAAACATTTTTAGCAATTTACAGGGTGACACCAAATCCTAATAATAATGTCAATTCTTCCCCGGCTGAGCTAATGTTTGCAAGAAAGATAAGATCTGTCTTCGATAGGCTGCTACCAGAGAAAAAGAAAGTTTTCAAAAAAGAAAACCTTAATACCAAGTGCTTCTCCCCAGGTGAAAATGTATATTTCAAAAATTTTCAAAATGGACGAAATCAGTGGGTTGAAGGTATTATCAAAAAAAGGATTGGGAGCATGGTCTATACCATCCAAGGATTAAGTTTTGTCTGCAAAAGACACAGAAATCAAATACGTCCCAGACTGTCTCCAAATGTGGAAGAGACACCAATGGAAACATTGTGCGATATTTTTGATATACCAAAACCAGCGTGTGTACCGCAAACAATGAATATTTCGCCTGAACCGACCATACGGGCTGGACAGAAACCTTTACCCCGGGTAACGCTGACCAGAAGGAAAAGCGCAAGAAAGAGAAAAGTTACCAGGAGATTAAGCCCTGACCCTAAAAGGAAGAGGTATTTAAGCTAAAATCAGGAAGATTTCAGCTTCAGGGGGAGGTGTTGTGAAGGAACATAACTGGCTATACACCGGTTACAAACTGTATATATATATTGGACTGTTTGGCAGACAGCGGCAGACAAGCAGTCGCAGTAAGATGGATAGTCTTACGTGTTGATTATCAGACTTTCTTCCCCATACTTGTTACTATGTACTTCTATTTACCTTAGGCGAGCAGCCTTACGTTTCTGTATTATAAATAAACCCCATTACACATACCACTCGGTGTAACTCACGTTTGTCTTTATTTCCTAAGTATTTAGGAATATAACAGTATGTATCTGTCTTATCAGTTTTTATTAAGCGCAATAAACAGCGGATGAAAAAAATCCTTGTTCAGAAAATAAAATCGTTCTTTACTTACAAAACAAATTAAATAATGAAGTAAGAATAGAAAAACTGTACGTGCAACTATTTTAAAAAAATCGTGAGTTGAACCAGCTTCCTCTGAAGGAAGAAGTTTCGAGAGAATGTTAAGTGTACAAGCGGTCCCCAGAAATATGTATGTTTTTACAGTTCTTACAGTGAAGTATCGATACTCTAGTATATACACCGCCTAGTATTCTCAAGTGGTCACTCATCTTGTATTGGCCAAACTAAGCGTTGCTTAACTTCGTTGATCGACTGAGAGCCGGTTAACGTGATTATATCGTATTAACGCAATAAGATCCGGGTCTTACTAATAAAACGCCAACTTTTAAGGCAAAATTCGACTTTATTCATCAACGTAGTCTTATTCTGGGATGATGCACTGATACACTTTAATACTGTGAGCAAACATGGCACCCATTTCGAGCCTTCAATTTCTCCGCTTTATCACGCAAGTTCAATTTACTATTGGCCAAATCGAGTTTTTTTCTAAATGTTTTCCGGGACAACTGAGGAATTTGAGCGACCTGAGCATTCAACCTCATTTTTTGTCTATATGACTGCGTTTAAGGTCAGCAAACCATCTCTTGACTGGTGTTTCTCTCAGAGCAGAGTTCAGATGACACTTATTAAATCTATTGCTCTGTTTGCATTGTATTTTTCCAAATCAGAAAGCAATACTTTATCAACATACGAAATTCATATTTTTTCCATTATTTGGAAAATTTTCATTTACTTCACTTAAAATAACTGTAATTTGTAAAGTAAGAATTCGATTAGGTTCAAATTTTGACGAGTGCCATTTGAGCGTTAGTGCTTTATAAAATCATATGGATTTTTTTAATGAACGATTCCCTCTATGTGATAAATCCGTATCCTATTGAGTGTTGTGTTAAATAGTATTTAATACTATTAATATTAATATTAATTCATTTATATCTATTAATATAATTGCTGTGCCGTGGCACAATAGTAAAAAGGGTAAACTCAAGTCGAGGTTGGTTTAAAGAACAAGCGTATTTAACATCATAGTTACAAAGGTAGGAAACGGGTACAACTGGTTTGCACGCAGCTAGTCAGTGGTAGTACTGTCGCTTCTTTCATCGGTGTAGGTATTACTGGCAATATATATAGTGAGAACCGATGTAATTTCCCTTGTGTTAGAAAGGCCGGTGTAACAATACTGAACCATTTATGTATCTGTTTTATATTTAATTGTAGTACTTTTCATCGCTAATAAGCAAAGAGAAATGCAGAAAGTGAGAATTATCAACATTGCCAACATCCATAAATGAAAGGGGTTAGGGTTAGGGTTAGGGTTAGGGTTAATGAAAGGGGTGCCATAAAATCAACTGGATTTGACTTTGTATAAGTTCAACGGGTACACATAATTAATTTCGTTGACAGTCATACGCGTGTCTCAGTGGTATACGGTGAGGATTGAACTCACTGCTGCAGACATGAGTTCAAAAATGTCTGATTATGACGATTATCTATGACTATGGTCATAATTTCATTATTGTTCATTGGCTGCTATTGTGATCAAGAAACAGGACCAAGAATGAATCCCAAAAGTTCGAGAAACAAGTATATACTGTAGGTATACTCCAATAAAAATGGATTTTAAATGCACTAAAAAAATAGTTAAAACAAAAATGATTATTTTCTGTCGATGTGTTGGATCAACAGTGCGAGGGGCGGTCTCGGATTAGAAGTTAGCTGCTATCATTTGTCATCATTGTTTTGACGTCAGATAAGATGACACAGGGCTGGTGAATCTGTATCTTATTTTAAGGTTCATGATAAATTTCAGAAACGTACCTGTAATTGGATTGCTTCGCTTTCTCCTTCACTGAACTCACTCTCACAGACGTGATGTTGCTAGTCTCAGTCTTTTCTACAAATATTATTATTATGTGTTTCTCATAATTGTCTGATCTATTTTTTGCTTCCTTTGTTCCAGCTCGTTTGACTCGTTGGTCTAGAGGTCTTCATCAACTCATTGTTTTAATACCTCGTTGTAATACAGCTTCTTATTCCAGTAGCTTCTTTCCAAGGACTGCAAAGTTGTGGAACTCTCTTCCTTCTCCCTGTTTTCCTTTCTACCTACAGCCTTGGCCTTTTCAAGACTAAGGTAAATAGGCATCTTCTGTCTTTGCAATCATCATCTTTCGTTCTTGTTAGCTCCTTACACCAAGTGGCCTCATTTCTTATCTCGATTTCCATTAAAAACAAAAAAGACTAGAAATTCAAGTAATAACAAAACGCAGCTATGAAAGCTGATTAAAAACTGTAGAATTATATATCCTAACTGATCTTTAAAAAGTTACAGCCAAGCTTACAAGCATACGCTACAACTTTCCTCTTTTTTATTCTCGCGTTGCATAACCAAAACAAATAAGGTGGTATAATTAATAAAAAGTGTATTAGCAAAACTTTGTTACGAAAGTATACGTCATGATTCTGGGACCATAACTACCACGAATCACTGTCCCGGATGTTTAAATGTAACTGTATTTTCTCAGTATAAGTCCATTTATTCCTTAAATGAGTTGATCAGCTAACACAATAGCATCTTCGTTGTCATCGCAATGGTGGAACCGACGGTTATGTTCCCCTTTTTTCAATTACGTTTCTCTTTTTTACGGCATATAAACCTTTATTATTATTATTATTATTATTATTATTATTATTATTATTATTATTATTAATAATAATAATAATAATAATAATAATAATAATAATAATAATGATAATAATAATAATAAATACCGAAATACAACAATTATAGTAATGTAAATTATATGAATTAATATGGCGCCACTTTGTTTGGCCGACGAGAGTCTGTTGTTGGTATTTAACTCATACCCACCAAGGAAAGATGTGGCACAAGGTCGAAAGATGAGGGCGAAAAACAAGTACTCAACCGAATATGCGATATGGTCCTGAATAAAAACCTCAACATCCTCGTTGGCATTCTCCTAGGAACACCTCCAACGGTATGCACTAAACTAACCTTTTCTTAATGAGAGAAGATAAAGCCTAGGAATGTGGTTCTTCTATGATTGGATATAACCATAACTCAGCAAAACAGAGCAAGGCCCCCGCCGCTTCATTGGTCCAGATTCTGGTTGAATGATTGTCGAGGCCGTATCCTTGATTGGTATTTTAGTATTGCTTACCGCAATGTTTGCTCGTCTACAAACTGACCACAACTTCTGGCAGTTCCGGTTCCGGTTATATCGTTATCCATTTCGCTGTAGCCATATTTCAAAATCATTTAAAATCGATTAACTGTAGACAAGATATTAATTTACTGATATATGTTAGGGAAGTCTTGGTTCATGCCTTTTCCAATGGTATTAGTATGTAATATATCCGATAGAGTTTGAACTTGTCATAGCTAATTCGATAGTCTGTGGCGGTATTCATTGGGCACGCTACGCACTTCCTTTTTCTTATTTGTGGTATTTTAAACATTATGTTGGACACGTGTTCTTGTCTGGTATAAATAAATGCAAAGAAAATCAAATAATTTTTTGTGCCAACACTTTGATCTTCTCTCTCTCTCTATTTCTCTTTCTCTCTCTCTCTCTCTCTTTCTCTCTCTCTTTCTCTTTCTCTCTCTCTTTCTCTCTCTCCCGTCCTATCCTTCTCTTTCTCTCTCGTTCTCTTCCTATTTCTCTTTTCCTTTCTCTTTCTTCTTCCTCTCTCTGTATCTTTCTCCCTTTCTTCTTTTCTCTCCCCTTTCCCTCTCTTTATTTCTTTCTCAATTCTCTCTCTCTCTCTTTCTCTCCCTATCTCTTCCTCAATCGTTATCTTCCCTCTCTCATGCTCTCATATTTTCTTACTATTTCTCTTTCTCTTTCCTTCCCCTTCTCTCTCTCACTTTATTTCTTACTCTATCTTCTTCCCGTCTTCCCCCCCCTCTATTTTACCCTCTTCCTTTTTCTCTCTCTCTCTCATCATCTCCCTCCCCTCACTTTCTCTTTCCCTCTCTTTCTCTCTTTAAATATCACTCTTTATCTCGTTTTCTCTAATCCTCTCTCTCTCTCTTTGTCTATTCCCTCTCTCTCATTCTCTTTCTATCTCTCTGCCCCCTTCTCATCCGATTTTTCTTGCCTTCTCTCTTTCTCTTTCTCCTTGTTTCTTTCTCTCTTCTTTCTTTTCTTCCCTTTCTATCTCTATCTCTCGTTTTTACTTTCCCTCTCTGTATTATACGCTTTCCCTTTCACTTTCATTCTCTTTCTCTCCCTCTCCACCTCTCTTTCGCTCCTTCCTTTTTCTCTCTTAATCTCTCTCCTACCAATTCTTTCTCACCCCTTTTAAACCTTTCTCTCTCTCTTTTACCCCCTCTCGCTGTTTACGTTTCTCTTTTTCTTCATCCTTCTTTCCTTTTCCTTATCCCCCTCTCCCTCTCTAATCCCTTCTAGACTCCCTCCAATTTCTTCATAAGACAAATGCATCAATGTTTGAAACTGTGTCAATGGGTCGACTGGGAAGCTGGATTCCTATATCCACATACATCCCCATCACGCATCCACATAAAAACGGGATGATGGAGAGATGAGCAATTCTTTGAACTTTCAGAATCAACGGCCACGGAATAAAATGCCGCGTGTGTTACTGTCATTCCCATTTTTATAACAAACTCCGAATAAAATCTGTTAAGCGAATATTTATTTAAACGCAACTTCAAAACATCACATCGGACAATTTCCACGCGCACTTTGTGTTTGCTCTAAAATGGACTTAAAATCAACACGGAATCTTTCATCTTGACATTAGATTTGTTTTTATAGCAGTCGTATAGACTTTTCTCTGAAGACACCAGAACAGTGGATCTGAAACAGGAGGCGGGCATTTTGGCCAACGGACGTTTTAGCTACCTATATTTTTTTAATGCGTTTGGTGCAGAAAATAAATACAACACACGAAATAGCATTTTTAACAGAAAATTTGTTCATAGAAGTAACAGTAAAGTTTGGGCTTTAAACGGGCAGATAACAAATGTTCATTAATAAAAGTAATAGTATATTTTCAGCTTCAGAAAACAGATACAAAATCATAATTGTTGTCAGAAATAATAGTATAGTCTTGGCTTCAGACAGACAGATACCAAATAACCATTATAAATAAAATAATATAGTTTCTGTATGAAACCGACAGATATCTAACCTCCATTATTAATAGAAGTAATAGTATAGTTTCTGTTTCAGACAGACAAGTACTACATCTCCATTATTGATAAAAATAATAGAAGAGTTTCTGTTTCTTCTGTGGGAGAGTGGTTGCAGGGTAGAGAAAAGGGCATCACCCACTAAGCCACGTAGTCTATTTTGTACTCTGTCAAGGCAGGATAGGCTGTTTTTAGCAGCTCCTGCCCAGATATGGCAGCAGTATTCCATCCTTGGATGTACTTGGCTTTTATATAGGTAGAGAATTGCGTCAGTAGTGAGATGTCTTCTGGAGCGGTAGAAGGATCCCACCATCTTCCAGCGACCTTGGCAACAGACTTGATGTACGTGTTCCATTTCAGATCAGGAGTAAAGGTCAAACCCAGAAGCTTGTCAAAACACGAGGCCTCTCCCAGACGAGAGCCATCCATCCCAATCGATGCCAGATGGGGATCAGAGCGTTGATGATGTAAGGATAGGAGTTTGGTTTTAGACGCATTAAAGGTAACCAGCCACGTCTTCCCCCACTAAGAGAACTTTGTCATTTACAGCCTTTGATGTGTTGCCGTAGATGGTCGTGTCATCAGCATAGATGTCAACGAATGATTTAAGTATGTGTTTAGGGAGGTCATTGATGTAGATCACGAAGAGAGTTGGGCCCAGGATTGACCCCTGAGAGACTCCAGCATTAATACTGCAGGCCACTGATTTTTGTCCATCGACCACTACTCTTATGAGCCTACCGGAGAGAAATGATTTAATGATTGAGAAAACATTTCTAGTTATACCGTAGCTGGAAATCTTGTGAAGTAGACCCTTATGCCATAGCTTGTCGAAGGCTTTTGATATGTCAAGAGCAATTGCCCTAGAAAGGAAGCCTTTGTCAAGAGATTCACTAATCATGTGAGATATAACCGTCAGCATATCTGCGGTAGATCTTGCAGAGCGGAAACCATATTCTGTGTCACTAAGAAGGTTGTTTCTGCTGAGGTGGTTGACTATTTCTCTATTTAATATGGATTCCAGCAACTTACTTATGACACACAGGAGTCTTTTTGGTCTGTACTGAGAGGGAGATGACTTATCACCTGAGTTCTTAAATACAGGGCAAACTGATGAGGTCTTCAAGGGAATCGGAAAGCACTTCTCCTTAAGGCAGCGCTTAAACAGTTTCGTAAGTATGGAAGCAAGTTCTGGTTGAAGCTTTTTTAACACTATAATTGGGATGCCGTCAGGGTTAGTTGCTTTACTGGAATCTAGGTTCTTGATTAGCTTGACGACCTCATGCACGGATATTTGTATGTTACCTAGCGTGTTCTGTGTTATAGGAGGAAATATGAGGAGATGGCCTTCGTCGCATAGGGTAGAATTAGCTGCAAAGTTCTTTGCAAATAGTTTTGCCTTGTCTGATGCTGACGAGATGACCTCTGGTCCATTGATAATGGTTGGGATAGAACGCACACTTCTGTTCAGGATCCTATTTGTTATTTGCCAAAATTGGTGGGAACCAAACCGCTGATCAGCTACCTTGGATTAACAGACTGGGCATATAGCTCTCTTGCATTTTTTATTAGTCTTTTCTAGTGGTTGCTGGCAGTCCTGAAAACAGCTTTAGTTTCAGTGCATCTATTACGTTGGTAGCTATGGAAAAAGTGATTTCAGTGCGCGATAGCAGCAGCACAATCTGGGGAGAACCATGGCTGGCTGTTAGGTTTTTGTTGGAATTTTTAGATGGTATGAATTGGTCTATGCCTAAAATTAACCATTCGGTCAGATCTGATACTATAGAGGACACTTCCTTTTTAAACATGGAGTGCAAAGGTAAATCAGATATGAATGTACGGAAGCTATCCCAGTCAGCCATAGAATATCGGTATACAGTACGGTGGAGGGGTACGTCAGGGGACTTATTACATTTCGTTTTTATCTTAACTGATACAACTGAGTGGTCGGAGGATCCTAGAGGAGAATGAACGGAACATGAACATAGCTCAGTGGAAGAGAGAAAAAGGTCTAGGAGGCTTGCATATTGACCGGGTGTATCGGGCACACGGGTGGGTTTGCAAACAATCTGAGTGAGGTTATAAGCAATGGCAAAATCATGACAAAACCTCCCTCTCATCGTCTGTCTTATTTGAATGGGTTAGCCATTCCACGTTATGGACGTTGAAGTCACCACAGATGTAGATGTTAGCCGAGGGATGTGCAGACAGGATGTGGTCTATTTTTTTATTTTTTTTATTACATTTTCACAAGGCAAATTGCAACTTTGGTGTAGGGGGCTACTATCAGGGGCAACAACTACTGGGGTACTATGTAGAGACTTGGGCAGCAAGATGTCAGTTCACGTTACACTTGAACTTCTGCACGTCAGTACTGTTGGGGAAGCAGGGACCTGGAATGGAATTCCAGAGTCTAGCGGTTCTGGTGAAGAAACTATTGGAGTAAAAAGATCTTTTACATCTAGGGATCTCTACAGTGTGGAGGTGGAATTTAGCAGCCTGTCGGGTTTGTCGAGGGTGCTCACGTCGTGGGGGCACAAGTGATTGCAGTTCGTCAGAGTATTCACCACTAAAATACTTGTAGAAAAGGTAGAGGGATGCAACATTTCGTCGATGGGACAGAGGCTGAAGCTTAGATGCCAGTTCAGGGCCTATCAGGTTTGCGACTCTCTTTTGAACCTTGTCAAGGAGCGAGAGACTAGTAGCAGATGAACCAGCCCTGATATGACAGCAATGCTCCATACATGGGCGAATGGTGGCCTTATAGAGGTACAGGATACTTTCGGGTGTTAGTAGTTGTCTAGCACGGTAGAGAGAGCCCACCTTTCTTGCAGCGGCCCTGGCAATGCCTTTAATGTAATTGTTCCAACTCATGTTTCCTGTGAACGTTAGGCCAAGGAGTTTGAAAGATGTACTCTCAGATAAAGAGTCGTTGGCCATTGCTATAGGTGGTAGAGAGAGTTTCTTGTAATTATTGAATGAAACTAGTTTAGTCTTGGCAGCATTGAACGCGACCAACCACTTTTGTCCCCATTCCACCACAGATTGGAGGTCTTCCTCTAGTGTTTCTGCCATTTCTTTAGAAATGTGTTTATTCGTCTTCCTGTCGTGCCTGCCATAGAGTGTAGTGTCATCAGCATATATACCCATCTCAGAGGCAATTTTGTCGGGGAGGTCATTTATGAATATCAGGAACAATAGAGGTCCAAGGATAGAACCCTGGGGCACTCCCGCATTTATATCATATTGTTTAGATGTACGACCGTCGAGGACAACCTGGATTTTTCTCTTATCTAAGAAGGATTTAATAATGTTAAGTATTCTACCAGTGATACCGTATGATCTAATTTTCCTAAGGAGACCCTCATGCCATATTTTCTCAGATATGCTCTTAAAAATAGTAACTCCGCTGTTGTGGGGCCGATAGGGGGCAAATATAAATGCAGTGGTGTTAGCAAGTGCAACCCGGAAGCACATATAGGGTAAGTTAGGATCTTCTCTAGAGATATCCCTGCGACACGAGAAGCCATCTTTAATGTAGGCACATATTCCATGCCCATGGCGATCTTGGGGGTCAGATTTAGCTGTTAAATTATTTACTCATCTAGGGAAGTGGTCGGCCCTATTCCAGTTTCGCTTAGAAATAATATGTTCGGTTTCGTCTCCTGTAATTGGGTTTCAACCTCTGGAAGGTTGGAACGTAGACCCCTGATGTTGGAGAAGGAGACCTGGTAGTAGGGGTCTACGTTGGAAGATGGGGTTCTAGGTTTATTCGAGTTTTTTTTTTCTGGAGATATTTCATGTTGAGGTTTTGGGATTTGTGGAAACAGGTCGGCATATTTGGTTAGAGCAGTACAGAGAGGGAAAGTAAGAGAGAAAAAGATAGGAAATTTTTATTTTTATAATTATAGTCTGTCACGCTTTAGTTTGAAATATCATTTTTATAATTATAGTCTGTCACGCTTTAGTTTGAAATATCATTTTTATAATTATAGTCTGTCACGCTTTAGTTTGAAATATCAGTTTTATAATTATAGTCTGTCACGCTTTAGTTTGAGATATCATTTTTATAATTATAGTCTGTCACGCTTTAGTTTGAAATAACATTTTTATAATTATAGTTTGTCACGCTTTAGTTCGAAATAACATTTTTATAATTATAGTCTGTCACGTTTTAGTTTGAAATAACATTTTTATAATTATAGTCTGTCACGCTTTAGTTTGAATAACATTTTTATAGTTATAGTCTGTCACGCTTTAGTTTGAAATAATATTTTTATAATTATAGTCTGGCATGCCTTAATTTATAAACAGCATTTTCCACAGTGTGTCACGCTTAAGTAAAAATAAAACAGCTTTCATGTTCTAAGCTTAATTTGAAATAGAATATTCTGTGGTCTGTCACGCTTAACTTTAAATAGCATTCCTATGGTCTGCCATGTTTATAGTTTAAATAGTATTTTCTATGGTTTGTCATGCTAATTCGGAAATATCACTTTCGTTAGTCTTTTAGCCTTCATTCTAAATAGAATTTTCTTCGGTGTGTTGTGCTTAAGTTTTAAATAAATTTCTATGGTCTGTCACGCGTGAGTTTTTAAATAGCATTTTCTATGGTTTGTCACGATTAAGTTTGAAATAGCATTTTCTATGGTATGGCACATTTAAATGTAAAAAGTATTTTTATGGTCTATCACGCTTAAGTTTGTAAATAGTATTTTCTGTGATCTGTCTGGCTTAATATTGAAATAACATTTTATCTGGTCTGTTACTCTTAAGTTTGAAAAATCATTTTTTTTTTATCTTCCACGCTCAAGTTTGAAATACATATTTTCTATAGTCTAACAGACTTAGGTTTGAAATAATATTTTCTATGGTCTGTCACGCTTAAGTTTGTAAATAGCATTTTCTATGATCTACCATGTTTAAGTTTGGAATGATATTTTTCTTTGATCAACGTGTAAATTAAATGAATGCAACTCAAAAATGGGTTCAACCAAAAGAGATTAATAAATAAAATTAGCAATAATCGAATTCGTATATTTTTTTGTTAAATCAAGAATTATACCTTTTTTTTTTAGAAGAAAAGAGTGTTTATTGAACTTGTTGAATGAAACCCTTGAACAGTCCGATACAAAAAACGGGCGATTTATTTTCAGTCGTGCTTTAACCCTCTAACCATTCCCCAGGGGACGCCAAAGAGTTTCCAAAAACAACCGCTGAAAGGGTTGACAAAAGCATTGGTCAATCAAGCCTTTCCTTTAAGCCGTCACTTAAAAGAATTTTTATTTATCTCCAAAAAACTCTTTTTCATGTAATTTGTCGTCGAACAAATCGAGACAAGTGTTGAACGACGGAATTTAATCAAGCGATGAAAAGGATCACGAAAAAAATGTCGGGGAAATTATGACCTTCAAAGGAGAGACTTTATTTCATTCGGTGATAACAGATGTTAGACAGACTAGAAAAATACCCACCCACCCTGGTCCCACATTTTTTTCCAATTTTCTCAGAAGATTTTATAGGATGGAACGATGAAGTTGTCGCCCTAAAGAAAACAATACTACAGCTTTATTTTAAAACTTTTATTGAAAAAATCAATTCATTAGAGCTGACATCTATTCAATGTAACTGCCTTCAGCCTCAATCACCGCCTCGATACGAGTCAAGAACTGAGAGCATGCCTTTTCCACAAGTACTGGCGGCAGCTCGGCGAATACTCCGCGGTTGGCGGCGATCAGGCTGGCTTTGGTAATGTGGGAGGTCATGTTGGTGATGTTCTAGATGTATGACCAAACGAAGTAGTCCAGCGGGTTCAGGTCGGGGGAGGAGGAAGGCCAATGAGAGAAGCGTACAAAGTCCTAGCACTCCTGAAGCCAAACCTGAGTCTCTTTGGATTTGTGGGTGGGCACCGAGTCCTGCTGCCACACTCAGGCCCACCTGATTACACCAGAGGATCACCACACTCTCCAACACATCCAGCTACACTTTGGTGTTGACTTTAAAGCCGATTTCGAAGATGTGAGGTGGCATGAAGTGACCCTCACTTGAAACCAAACCAAAACCATAACCGTGGCCGGAAACTTTGTTTTCATCGCCATGGGTGCGTCTCTGTTATTCGTCGCAATTCAGCGATGTATTTTGAGGATGCAGGCAATTGTCTTGTTGTCATAAATTGGATCGATAGAGAGCATGTTGTATAGCTGCGTATCTCTCATCTCACTCGTTGAACATTGTGTCACAATCAGACATGATAGAAGGCTCCTAGCGCTCTTAGGATTTATACTCAACTGGCCAACTAGTAGATAGTCTACAACAAAAGGAAATGGAATGTCGTTTTGTCTAGGGCGATAATTTTATCGTTCTACCTTGTATTACGGTGAACGTACATATAATAAACTACTACTCCTAAAGGAGGAGATAATACATAGGAGAATATGTTTCATAACTATAAGATAGATGCTAGACTGCTTCCCAAAGGGGAGGTAATATCTGTGAGGAGTTACTCATGACAACAGAACAGACAGTTCACCTTCAAAAATGAGGAGATAATGCATGGGAAGGCGGTATCATGAAAACAAAGCACTACTACACACTTACCCTCGTCCCATGAAAACGATATTGGAACATTATAATTAATAGAATTATAAGTAAGCGTTCGGCTTCAAACAGACAGATACTAAATCTCCATTATTAATAGATACAATAAATTCGTTTTTCGTGAAAGCCGTTTACAAAGAAATATTCTGGTGATATTTTTTAAAATATACTATATTAATAAAGTAGAGTTGGTCCCCCCTATTCAAACAGACATTATAGAACGATAAACACCGGCGCCACACATAATTCCGATATTCTCACGCTTCCTGCCAGTACTGGATGTATATTTACGGAAATTAATAGCCGATCCGTTGACTTTAATAATTTATTACATTAATTCCGACCAGACTGACTCTTCCAAACAAGTTATAGTAAGAGGATGTAAGAGTATATTTCATTCAGTCATAAAAACCTACTAATCCTCTCCCGTTATTCGCCGGGAAATCACTGCTCTAAAAAGACCGCCAATGTCTAATTTACACGTTTTGTTAAATTGCCTTTCTTCTACTACGACTTCCCTTTTCAAACAATCATCACCCCTTTCGGTACGCATCTTACTTTCTGGCAATTTGATTGGATGTTCAAAATCAATTTCCGAATTAACGCTTTGCTTAAGATTTACAAAATCTATTACAGAAAACATGGTGTAGGCCTATAATATATTCCATATACACAATGGCATCAATATTAAACTACTATATAAATCTGTGACAGACATGATCTTTTGCGCGTTTTCTCAATTAGTCTCTCTCAATCAGTAATCTGACGAGAACCAGTGTGTGAACATGATTGGGGAATACAATCTTCTTTTAGAGAGCGCTTACAGATTCGAAAATTGAGCACATTTTAGATTTTAGATCTCTTTATCTCCTTACTACCAGGATTTTCTATTTCAAGATTCAACATTCATTTTGGATTTAAAGTACAATAACCTTTTTCTGCCTCGATGTCTATTTCCCTTATTCTATGTATCTAAAATGTTGTAAAAACTTTAACAACTTTAATTTTTCTATGTTCATTGCTTTTAGCAAATAAGGTGCAAGCCAATAAAAACATTTGCTAATATTTTTCCTCTGAGGAGATGAATGTATCGAAAACTCAAGGGTCAAGGAAATAGATTTATTAAATTGTATTCTTTGTATTCAAACAATAAAAATTCTTTATTTGAAAATTAACCTTTTCAGATCATAAAATTTAAATACTTAAAATTTGATTCATTTGCTCTATCTTGTATATTGAGCAATTTTATTTAGCTGGGATTGTCTTATATAAACTGTTACATCCAATAATATTTTGTAGACCGAAAATCACTGGATTTGAATACCACTAGATTTATTTCATTTCATTATTCTCTATATATGTATTTGTGGTCCTCGACATACAGTCCTGCTTCGTTCTCTCTCTCTCTCTCTCTCTCTCTCTCTCTCTCTCTCTCTCTATATATATATATATATATATATATATATATATATATATATATATATATATATATATTTGTGGTCCTCGACATACAGTCCTGCTTCGTTGTATCACAACTCATCAGTGCCGCTCGACTAGCACCTCTCCCAAGCCGAGGATTGAACCTAGGACCATCGCGTTGATAGTCAGCAGTTCTACCGATCGACCCTCGGGAACGGTACCCGCAAATAACCTCGCGAAATGTCTATTTTACACAAACATCCGTCCACCACCTTTATAGTGCTCAAAACGCTGATTTATAAACAAAAGGCCAGCCTCGCCTTTTTTCAGCCAATTAAGTAGCGGGTGAGATTATTTACGACAGTGCTCTACCCAAAGAGGGGGGTTTAAAATATATTTGTAGTCATCGACATACAGTCCTGTTTTGTTGTATCAAAACTCATTTTTCGCTCACAACGTATAACAAAAGTTTTGATTTATGCTTACCGGCATTATTCTATTCCTTATAATCACACGCGGACCACACATGTATTGGTTGTTTATAATTAGAACTTCACTTGAAACCAAACCAAAACCATAACCGTGGCCGGAAACTTTGTTTTCATCGCCATGGGTGCGTCTCTGTTATTCGTCGCAATTCAGCGATGCATTTTGAGGATGCAGGCAATTGTCTTGTTGTCATAAATTGGATCGATAGAGAGCATGTTGTATAGCTGCGCATCTCTCATCTCGCTCGTTGAACATTGTGTCACAATCAGACATGATAGAAGACTCCTAGCGCTCTTAGGATTTATACTCAACTGGCCAACTAGTAGATAGTCTACAACAAAAGGAAATGGAATGTCGTTTTGTCTAGGGCGATAATTTTATCGTTCTACTTTGTATTACGGTGAACGTACATATAATAAACTACTACTCCTAAAGGAGGAGATAATACATAGGAGAATATGTTTCATAACTATAGGATAGATACTAGACTGCTTCCCAAAGGGGAGGTAATATCTGTGAGGAGTTACTCATGACAACAGAACAGACAGTTCACCTTCAAAAATGAGGAGATAATGCATGGGATGGCGGTATCATGAAAACAAAGCACTACTACACACTTACCCTCGTCCCATGAAAACGATATTGGAGCATTATAATTAATAGAATTATAAGCAAGCGTTCGGCTTCAAACAGACAGATACTAAATCTCCATTATTAATAGATACAATAAATTCGTTTACAAAGAAATATTCTGGTGATATTTTTTTAAATGTACTATATTAATAAAGTAGAGTTGGTCCCCCCTATTCATACAGACATTATAGAACGATAAACACCGGCGCCACACATAATTCCGATATTCTCACGCTTCCTACCAGTACTGGATGTACATTTACGGAAAATAATAGCTGATCCGTTGACTTTAATAATTTATTACATTAATTCCGACCAGACTGACTCTTCCAAACAAGTTATAGTAAGAGGATGTAAGAGTATATTTCATTCAGTCATAAAAACCTACTAATCCTCTCCCGTTATTCGCCGGGAAATCACTGCTCTAAAAAGACCGCCAATGTCTTATTTACACGTTTTGTTAAATTGCCTTTCTCCTACTACGACTTCCCTTTTCAAATAATCATCACCCCTTTCGGTAAGCATCTTATTTCTGGCAATTTGATTGGATGTTCAAAATCAATTTCCGAATTAACGCTTTGCTTAAGATTTACAAAATCTATTACAGAAAACATGGTGTAGGTCTATAATCTATTCCATATACACAACGGCATCAATATTAAACTACTATATAAATCTGTGACAGACATGATCTTTTGCGCGTTTTCTCAATTAGTCTCTCTCAATCAGTAATCTGACGAGAACCAGTGTGTGAACATGATTGGGGAATACAATCTTCTTTAAGAGAGCGCTTACAGATTCGGGATAGCTTTTATTTTGTTCCCTTGAAAATTTAGCACATTTTAGATTTTAGATCTCTTTAGCTCCTTACTACCAGGATTTTCTATTTCAAGATTCAACATTCATTTTGGATTTAAAGTACAATAACCTTTTTCTGCCTCGATGTCTATTTCCCTTATTCTATGTATCTAAAATGTTGTAAAAACTTTAAAAACTTTAATTTTTCTATGTTCATTGCTTTTAGCAAATAAGGTGCAAGCCAATAAAAACATTTGCTAATATTTTTCCTCTGAGGAGATGAATGTATCGAAAACTCAAGGGTCAAGGAAATAGATTTATTTAATTCTATTATTTGTATTCAAATAATAAGAATTCTTTATTTGAAAATTAACCTTTTCAGATCATAAAATTTAAATACTTAAAATTTGATTCATTTGCTCTATCTTGTATATTGAGCAATTTTATTTAGCTGGGATTGTCTTATATAAACTGTTACATCCAATAATATTTTGTAGACCGAAAATCACTGGATTTGAATACCACTAGATTTATTTCATTTCATTATTATATATATATATATATATATATATATATATATATATATATATATATATATATATATATATATATATATATATATATTTGTGGTCCTTGACATACAGTCCTGCTTCGTTCTATATATATATATATATATATATATATATATATACATATATATATATATATATTATACATATATATAAATATATATATATATATATATATATATTTGTGGTCCTCGACATACAGTCCTGCTTCGTTGTATCACAACTCATCAGTGCCGCTCGACTAGCACCTCTCCCAAGCCGAGGATTGAGCCTAGGACCATCGCGTTGATAGTCAGCAGTTCTACTGATCGACCCTCGGGAACGGTACCCGCAAATAACCTCGCCAAATGTCTATTTTACACAAACATCCGTCCACCACCTTTATAGTGCTCAAAACGTTGATTTATAAACAAAAGGCCAGCCTCGCATTTTTTCAGCCAATTAAGTAGCGGGTGAGATTATTTACGACAGTGCTCTACCCAAAGAGGGGGGTTTAAAATATATTTGTAGTCATCGACATACAGTCCTGTTTCGTTGTATCACAACTCATTTTTCGCTCACAACTTATAACAAAAGTTTTGATTTATGCTTACCGGCATTATTCTATTCCTTATAATCACACGTGGACCACACATGTATTGGTTGTTTATAATTAGAACTTTAAAAAAATGTAATGGTTTCACATTGAATAAATCTAGATTGGTTGATATGCCGAAAAACCTCGGAGAAAAGTATGATGGGGTGTGGTCTAAAATTGAAGGGCGGGAAATTTGAATTTGAGAATACCATAAAAAATCTTTGTCGATTTCGCGATCAACCGCCGCGATTAGACGTAAAGAGAATTCGTTTATCTGGAAATGAAATCAAAACTACGAGCGTTTAAATTCTTTTTATCTTTATTTTTTTTTATTGCCTTCCTTGTACGTTAATCTCCGGTTACCTTTCCAAGTTTCCACATGGCCAAACTAGACATTCTTTTCGCTCTTCCCATCAACGGACCTCAAATTTTCCTACCCCTACCATCATTATCCCCTTCACCTAACAGGGGTGGGGGGAAACAACCACCCAGATCTCCGCCTATTCACAACCCTCTGTTTGGTTCGGAATCAACACCCTGTCAGCGACTTTTATTAACTTTTTTAGACTGGACCACGCATTTCTAAAAGAGACCTTGTCCGTTCATCCGTTCGTCACGCTTAAGTTTGAAATCGTTTTATTTTGTCTGTCTGGTAAAAATAGCATATCCATTGATCTTTTACACATCAGTTTGAAATAGAATTGTTGTTGCTCTGTCAAGCTTAAGTTTGTAATAGCATTTTCTTTGATTTATCACGTTTAAGTTTGAAATATTCTATTTCGTCATCATTAAACGCGTGGATAGTATATGTTTTTTAACGCTTTTGGGCCATATATATATATATATATATATATACATATATATATATATGTATATATATATATATTTTTTTTTTTATAAAGTAATAGGGTTCGTATGTTTCTGTCTGTGTGTACAGCTCTCCATCATCAACGAAATATAAAAGAGGTAAGAGGGTAGATCTCTCCTGGTAGAGAAACATTAGAACCCATTTTAGGATGTTTCTGTTATAGGAGACATAAGAATCTTTGCCTAATTTCTTTATATACTATTCTACAAACCACCCCCATATCGAATGACTTATGCTCATTTGCATATCACATTATATTAAATCTCTTTAACTAATTACCTCGACCTTATTACATATTGGAAATATTCTAATCATTTCAACTGTACTATTTACAAAATCTATTTAACATTTAATCTATCTATCTATATATCACATTATATTAAATCTCTTTAACTAATTACCTCGACCTATATCTATCTATATCTATCTATCTATCTATCTATCTATCTTCTATATCTATCTATTTTCTTCTATATCTATCTTCTATATCTTCTATATCTATCTATATCTATCTATATCTATCTATCTATCTATATCTATCTATCTATCTATATCTATATCTATCTTCTATATCTATATCTATATCTATATCTATCTATATCTTCTTCTATTCTATTCTATCTATCTATAAAAACAGAGATGTGTGTGCCACAGACGATTTCTGATTGGTTAATCCAATAATCACATCTCCTAAAAAACTATGGTTCATAGGCTCTTAACTTTACCATAAAATATCATGGCTTTATTTATTGTTCATCTTGGAAGGGTTTAATTTTTTCCCAACTTACGATTTACAAATTAAAAAAATACGAAACTTACAATCTAACAATCGAACCTCCGACATCACGGCCGCCATTATGAAACTAAACCAAAAAAAAAAAAAAAAAAAGCGCCTTCACTCGTGGTCTTTACATTTCGGGTTTGGGTACTTGTGCAGTTTTCCATTGACATTAAAAAATGGAAATATTTAAAAAAAAATATATTGTACGTACTCGTCATGGGATAAAGTTTTCCTACAGAAAAAATCACGTAATTTCATCAAGTAGTTATTTTTTTATAGCGAAACAAGAAAAAAATCAACGCTACAAGCGAGTCATTATTAATTAAACAGAAAGTTCAAGTAGGGGGATTTCCCTTTTTTTTTTATAGCGAGGCCAAATTTCGCGAATTTGGCCTTTTTTTTAAAGCAGTTTGGCCTTCATATTTCTGTTTGGCCTTTTTCTTCACCGATGAAATAAAAAAAGCAAATAAAAACAACGCATTAAAACTTTTAAAAATACGGCACACTTTTGTTGTTCTTGTTTGTTTTTTTTTGGTAATTTTCCTTATTTTTTTATTTTTTCAAGATAATACTATTAAATGGACACTATTATGCCAAATTAGCCCCCCCCCAAAAAAAATGCACAAAAATTCGAGATTTAAGGTTTTGACGAGATAATTTAGCGAATTGTCCGGACTATTGCGAGAGAACCATCCATTAGTTTTTCCTGAAATTTTGCCACAAATTGTATTTCAATGCATAGATGTGCATAGTAACAACATTTTTTAACCGAAAATTCCCGTCGCGTCTCCAGATTTCATCGGTGAAGAAAAAGGCCAAACAGAAATTTTGAAGGCCAAACTGCTTTAAAAAAGGCCAAATTCGCGAAATTTGGCCTCGCTATCAAACGATTTGACCTTTGAGAACTCTACCAAACTCCTCCTACAATTTTGGGTCTAAACACGTGATATTATAGATATAGATTCCTTGGACATGGATCTAACTTAAAGTTTTAAAAAATTGACCGTTTTTTTTTCTCAGCATTAACCTCAAAACACCTGGGCAACGCCGGGCACCGATTGCTAGTATATATATATTAGTGCTACCAGATCATGCTGCATGAAAATACTGGCTTCCCGAACTAAAATACAGAAAACAAACATTGATGTTATTGTTGTTTCTCTTTGCAAAACTTACTTATGTTCTGGAAATCCAAAAAAAACAACAGAATTAAACATCATAAATAAATATTTGAAGATATAAATAATTTGAAACATAAAAGCATTTACTGAAATGGCCGGATTTAGTATTCAATAACAAAAGAAACAAACCAAACTATATAAATAATACTTAAAAATCTTCTTTCAGCCAAAATTACAGGCGTTTTTACGGAAGCCACTCACAGATAAAATCCGCTAGTTTTGTGTGTTTGTCTTTTGTGGAGATATTTATAGTTGCTGCGGCTAATATGTATTTTCATTACGCCTTTGGTTTACCGTACTTGATTTAAAAGCCACAACAAAGTAAGCACAGCTTTAAACTATTAAAAAATGTATTTTGTGTGATATAAATCCGTATATTTTTACCCATGAATTTCAGTATGGCCTTTAAAAAAATTTTAAGTAAAAAGAGAAAAATATATTTCGTATTTTTAATTTATGTTTTATAAAAAAAATTACAAGTGTTCTCTTTTTTATTGTTCATACTTTTTGGGCATATCTGTCGTTTCTATGGTTAATTGTTTCCTTAAACAACAACCTTTACACGCTTGGAGTAATCCGACTGCCCCAACACTTATCGACACTAATTCTGAAATCAGCAAACCGGGTTCAAACCTAGTTCGATCTATGATAATCATTTTACGCTTATCGTTTTTTTTTAAAGAGATAGATCATCACTAGGGCTATGACAACGGAATATTCTTTTCATTGTTTGGACTTTTGAGTATATATCCGACACAGTTAGAAACAGTTAATCGACCGAGAACAACATCACGCTTTATAAAAGCATATAAGATATCAACGGATACACAATCGAGAGTCAAAACAATGGAAAGAATATGCTGTTGTCCTAGCCCTAGTCATCATCATCATCATCATCATCATCATCATCATCATCTCAACTGTGGATCAAACACGTTTTTATTATTATTATTATTATTATTATTATTATTATTATTATTATTATTATTATTATTATTATTACGTTAAACAATTATTTTATTAAAAAGGATTGTGATTAAAAACATTTTTCCGTTGCTGATTTTGTTTTTAGATAAGGATTAGTTATTCGTATTATTTGGATTCTTCGAACTACTGTTCTCATCTTCAGTGTCATTTTCAGAACGATTCGGTCAATGTAACCTCCGACCCTCTTCATATGTTTCTTGTCGAATCAGGAATCTTTCTGTCGAACTCGAGAATCTGGACAGAATTTCGAACGAAACCTTTTATTCACGAGATATCATGCTCTTGTTCCGTCAGCCATTACTGGATAGAGGTAAGTATTTAAATATATAGAGGCAGTTGTATTTCCGGTCGATCCACCTCAAGATTAAATCGTCGACCTTCAGAAGAATTTGAATTTTACAATTGAGTTTCTCCAAGTATAACCACTGCGCCGCGAGTCCTTGTGTGACTCAGAAGTTCAAAATTCTCTGCAATTCCCAAGTTCGACAGAAAGATTCTCGAGTTCGAAAAGAAAAACATGCAGAAGGTCGAGGTTACATCGACCAAAATATTCCGGAAATAATACTCAAGGTGAGAACAGTTATCCGTTTAAAAAGACATTTTTGTTTTGTTTCATATGTACATATTTGAATGGAGAAGTTACTTTCTCCATTCAAATATGTACGTGTATTTGTAATGACGAAATTTCTTTGTTGTATTTATGTATCAGTTCGACAACAAACGCATCAGCTCCTATCGGTTGTTTGGGGCGTGTGTTAGGATACTCCACATTATCATCGCCGCTTCATGAACTTCATGCGAACGCGGTTATTTAAAGTGAAAGATTCATTAGTTCGATAGATTGGACAATTTCAGACGATCAGAGAGAGTTACTTTAGAGGTGTGTTATTACGTCAAAGAAAGCTAGAGATAAACGATTTGGTATCACGTTATTTAGTAAATATTGCGCGCACATCCCCACAGAGGTTTCTTGGTACGATCATTTTATGGTGTGTGGCTGGAAAGAGACAGAATTTCCTTTTCTCCGGAAATCTTGCAATTTCGTCACTTCCATTTACTCACTAAGATCAAACCTTTCGATTCTATTCCGTCAATCAATCTCCCTGCCCAAGTCGTTAAGTAACTGTGGCATTTTATTGGCATTGTCTATAAATAAAGCAGGTTTATCATTTGTCAATTTCTGATATCAGAAGATAGGCATGTTGTAAGAAGTCTTTGTTGTTGCTAGGGTATCTTTTTTTCTTAGCTACTGGATTAGTATTTTATTTCAGCCATATTTTTTAAAAGGGAGTTACCACTTATCAAGGCCTGAAGGCCACTCGAGAATAAGTGTTGATGTGTGTAAAGTGGTCAGTGAGACAACAGCGTAATGATCAGTAGTGGTGGAAATTGGTTAGAATTTGATTATTTCGAAAGACAGTGTAAACAAAAACTTGTTTACATTGGACTTGAAAACGACCATGTTCTAGTCAGCTGGAAAGCAGGCCAGCGGTATTGAGTACAACTGATAGGCAAATAACTTGATAGAGAATGCGGGAAATAATTGATAGTGGTTGTAGCTTGACAAGTATATTCCATACACATGTTTGAACTCATATTTGGTGATTCAGAGTAACCTTGCTAGTTAATTATTAATGGTCTAATAAATTGAGAAACTTCCCCCTAAAAAGGGTCTCGTAATTTTATTACGGCATGAGTAGACCGGCTGTAAAAGAACTATAAACTAGTTGTATAATAAAAACCTTTCATCTTGCTTGAAGATAAAAAAAGGGTTTGTTTTTTGCAGATGTTTAAAAATTAACATACCAATCTCCTTTCGAAAAAGTACCTTTTTTTTTGTTCTCTTTCAAAATGCGAAAGGAGGCGATGGGTAAGATGATCCAGAAAACATAACCGGAAAATGCTTTTTTAAATAAGCTGTTTAATAGTCTTAATTGCACACCCCGGTCACCCTCCTTCGCTGCTGAGATGGCGAATTCAGCTGCGAATCCCCGAGGATCATGCATCGGAAATTACCCATCGCCCGGGGGTCAGCGATCGTGTAATAATAAAAGCCAATCCTGATGGCATCAGTAAGTCTCGTTTTAAATTAGCTGGTGCGCCTGCCTAAACTAATAGTCTGGTCGATAAGAGGGTTATACCCGGAAGTAATTTCTGATAAAGTAATTTAATTAGCATATCAAATACCTCCCCACGCACAAGTCTTGAGCAACAGATTTCACATCCCATAGACTCGGGGTGTGAGTGGGCTAAGGTAATTAAAGAAATTTTCTAAAAATGCAGAAGAGTAAAACCAGTGTATCCAGCCGACATCCTTATAAATATGATAGTTTTACTTCCGACCTCAACGCACACCGTTTTTAACACGTTGAAACATCAGTTTTCATTAGGTACACTGAAGTTAAGCGATATTAGGCCTGGCCAGTACTACAGGGTGGAACGATAAAATTGTCGCTATAAAAAAGACATGATTCCATTTCCGTTTGACGAAACCCGGTTTTCTTTTTATTGTTGTAGATAATCTACTAGTTGGCCAGTTGTGTACAAATCCCAAGAGCGATAGGAGCCTTCTATCATGTCTGCAAGCGACACGATGTTCAACGAGCGAGATAGGAGATACGAGTAGCATCCTCCAAACGTAAATCCGGACGGTTCAACGCTTGAGAGCACAGCTCAACGCATCGGACGACCCACGATTATGGTCTTATTTTCTCATATCACCCACAAACCCTATTTAGTGACATTACCTAAGCTTTCCTAACCGTTCAGCGATGGCCAGCCATTTGTTTAATTTTTATTCAACGTGTAAAAACAACTTTGAATAACATATTTTGAAATTCGAAAAAAAATCTTAGTTTTAGCACGTTAAAAGTATACAGGTCGATAGAGAATTAAATTCTACTGCGTTTGATATACGTTTTTTTTTTTTGCTGTTGCTTTTTTTTGCAGTTGTTGCTTTTTTGCAGCTGTTGCTTTTTTTTGCTGTTTCTTTTTTGCAGTTGTTCCTTTTTTGCTATTGTTGCTTTTTTTCCGACCGTTAACGTTTGTACACTTTTACCAAGTGTATAAATACTTTTAAATTAAGAGGGGTGCTTAGGTCGTATTTTAAACTATAGAGGCTGGAACGCCTTCCCCAATAAACTGTACTTGGATCAAAATTATTTTATAGCGAGTTTTAAGAATGATTAACCGAAAAAATTGAAAAAACAAACAGTCACTAAATAATTATTACCGAAGGCAATAACTGCTACTTTTCTCCATACCTGAATGAGTTTAATAATTGTCTGTATTTTTGAGATGAGGTGTTTTCATTGATTGGGATTGTCGGACTGACTTCCTCATCTTGGTTGTTATAGTCACAACGTTTCGGCCGTTTTGCCCTCCGGCCTTCATCGGGTGTTTTGTATCGAACTGGAGAACCGTTTGTTAGGAGTCTCACCCAGACCTTTATTATTATTACGCTCTGGGACATAGTTGCTGATTCCCTGTTTTGAATGTTACTTTTCACTGCCTTCGTTCAGGATTGAACTCAGCACCTTTGGGTAACTGTAAACTTTGATACAACGTCTAGGACCACTCGGCCATATGTCACTGGGACAATTCTTAGTTGGTTTTTGTTAATGTTAAACCTATGTTGTTATTCAAGGTTTTCTCTCTCTATTAGAGGTGTCCAAATTGCATTCAGCTCTATGCTTGGTTTGCTCAGTAGGTTGTTATGTCCGAGCATGTGAGCTGTTTCTTTAAGTTTTCTCACTTTCCAGTGGGTCTCTCTGTTTATTATTTTTACTTCATCCCATAGGGGGCGATGGTCCCCCCTCTCCATCCAGACATGGTTGGCTATACCCGATTTTTCCGTCTCCCCTTTAGTTACCGCTTTTCGGTGTTCTTCCACCCTTACTTTAAGGGGACGGCAGGTTTCACCCTTGTAAACCTTCCTGCAACTGCATGGGATTGAATATATGCAGTTCTTGGTCATGTTCTCCTCCATGCGGGGCTTCACTCGTACCAGGTGTCGTCTGAGTGTTGACTCGCTCTTGAATACCGTCCTGATGTTGTAGGGGGCACATATTCTCTGAATCTTTTCGGAGATGCCTTTATGTATGGTAGGCAGACCGTTGGAGGTTTTTGGGTTTCATTCTACTCTCTTATACTATTAACACGTCTGGTGGATAGTATGCTATCGGGGTAGTTGTTACGACGGAGGGTATTCTTCAACCTGACCATTTCTTGGTGGTATGTAATGGTGTCGCTACTTATTGTCTCTGCCCGATGTTGTAGGCAGCGTGCGATTCCATGTTTGATACTGTATGGGTGATGGGAGTTGAAGTTAAGGTATTGTCCGGTGAAGGTAGGCTTGCGATATACGGATGTCTTAAACCGATGCTTTGTGCGTGATATGAGTATATCAAGGAAGGCCAGTTGGTTATCTTTGTCTTTCTTTTTTTTATTAATCTAAAATTGCGGGTATGTGGGTGTCAAAAAATCTCCAGATTTTCCTGAAAGAAAAAACACTAACCGCTAGATCAAGATTTCCCCCACTAGATTGCAAACTAAATCTCCTAATCTAGCGGGAAAACCGCTAAATTAGCAACACTGACCATAACCCTGGCCAAAAAACTTTGTTTTCATCAGCTTGGGTACGTCCCTATTGTTCGTGATAATCCAGCGATGGATTTTGATTATGTTGGCAATGGTTTTGTTGCCATAACTTGAATCGATATAGAGCATGAGCTGTACAACGGCGCATCTCCGATCTCTCTCGTTGCATAATGTGTAACTTCAGACATGACAGAAGGCTCCTATCGCTCTTGGGATTTGTACACAACTGGCTAACTAGTAGATGGTGTGTAAAAAAAAGAAAAGAAAACCGGTTTTCATCAAACGGAAATGGAAACATGTCGTCTTTTCTAGGGCGACAATTTTATCATTCCATTATAATATGACCGCCAACGTCGTAGAGGAAGATTTCTGAATTTTTTAGATGGGGATGGATTATTCGGATTATTTGGACTATCGTTCTCATCTTGGGTGTTATTTTCACAACAAATCGATTCGACCATAGCTGACCGAACGAGCGCGTGGTACCTGCGTGGATTAAATAAAGGGTTCCGTTTGAAAATCCATGCAGATCTCAAAGCTAGATAGAAAGAAGTCCCAATTCGACAGGATGCATATGAAGAATTTCGGAGGTTACATCGCCCGAAACGTTGTGCGAATGACAAGCAAGATGAGAACAGTAGGACGAATAATCCAAATAATAAGAAATTACCAATCCTCATCTCAAAAATTCGGAAACATGATGCAAATCAGCTTCTCCAAGTTCCGTATGCGGGAGAAGAAGGAAGGGGAAGAGGAGGGGGAGAAGGAAGAGAGGGAGAAGGGGATGTCGATTGTTTACGCCGCCGCCCTCGCCGTCGCTGTCTGCTGAAGGTCATTCGGTAAGCGTTCTCATCCAACGTCATTAATTTGTTCAAGTCGTTGGGAAAAAGTTCTAGACGATTTCGTAAGTTGTTGATTCATGCAAAATGGTTCATACCTCCAAAATAATTTATTCTAGAAAAATCAGACTGTGGCATTCATACATTATAGCAAATTACCAAGTAATATATATATATATATATATATATATATATATATATATATATATATATATATATAAGTGGAATTGTCTGTGTATCTACCAAATTACTCTGTCAATTTACAGTCTACAGACTCAAGATTTGACATAAGGAGTATTGAGGTTTGGGAAAACCGTTTTAATCGGTTTTCGGCCAGAAATTTGACTGTCAACGGGTCAAAGTTCAACGATTTGACTTTTGAAAACTCTACCAAACTCCTCCGCTAATTTTGAGTCTAAACACTTGAAATTTTAGATGTAGTTTACTTGGACATGGATCAAACTTTGTAATTTGATTTAAGCCCAAAACAATAAATGTTAAGGGGTCAAAATTGGGGTCACGTTTTTAAAAACATTTTACCTCTTCGGTCTCTACCAAATTACTCAGCCAATTTTTGGTCTAAACATTTGAAATTTTACATAAAGTGTATTTACGCATAGAGCAAGCTTTTTACTCAGGTTTTGGCTGAAAACTTGTCTGCCAAAGGTCATAATTAAAAAGATTTGACCTTTGCGGACTCTAGCAAACTATTCAGCCAATTTTGGGTCTAAACATTTGAAATTTTACATAGAAGGTATTTAGTCATGTAGCAAGTTTTTTAATCAGTTTTTGAGCGAAATTATGGCTGCCAAAAGGTCAAAGTTAAAAGAGTTGGCCTTTACAGACTCTACGAAACTCCTCCGCCAATTTTGGGTCTAAACACTTGAAATTTTAGATGTAGGTTATCTGGACATGAGTCAAACGTTTTAAATAAAGTTATCAACAGTATATAGGACCCGAGCCAAGCCGGACTGAACTGCTGGTAAAAATAATAAACAAAATATACAGAAACTAGACATTTTAACTGAAAACGAATGTTTTATGCAAAACTTCTAGAGTAAATGTGATGTTGTGGCGACTAATCGCTATCAATCTTTAACTAAGAATTGAACGGATGCCATAATACTTAGTTTGCTGTACTTTATCATAACAAAGGTCCATCCAAAATTTCAGCCAGATCGGCGCAGTAGTTTTTGAGTAAAAGTGGAATGAACAGACGAAGAGAAATATAATATAGACTAGACTTCTTACCCGTTAAAATGAGCAAAAGTTATAACCCGTTCATTTAAAATGGGTGCTTTATTCTAAATTGATGGTTGAAAATAGTTACATTTGTACATGTTTTACATTAAATATTAATCCCTATCTGGAAAGTATATCATAATACTTAGTTCGCTGCACCTTATTATAGCAGATGTACATGCAAAAGTTCAGCCAGATTAGCCCATTAGTTTCTGAGGAAACTTATAGAGTAAATGTGGTATTGTTGTGCCTATTAATTCCTAACTGCGCATCGAACGGATACAATAACACTTGGTTCGATGCACTTTACCATAACAAAGGTCCAAACAAAATTGTAGCCAGATAAAAAGTGGAACCGACCGACAAAATAAGAGAAATATTATATAAAGTTTACCAGACGCATTAAATTTTATTTTTCTATCGACCTGTTTACTTTTAAAGTTTTGAAACTGTTTGCAAATTTTTTTATTTCGATATTTATTTCATTACTTGGTCGAAGGCGAGTCAATAAACAATGGCGATACATTTTAAGGTTTAAAAGATGATTTTTAAATAGCTTATCCGATTCCGACGAGCACTCCACCTCCGAACTTAGTTTGTTACTATCTTTTAAATCAGCGGCTATCTAAAAAAAATTAACTGCCATTTTTATTGACTCGCGTTCGGTCAAACGAAAGTAAGGAAACCCCTTTTGAAATAACAAAACAAGCAGTTTCAGCACTTTAAAACTATACAGTTTTTTTATACTCACGTTCACCCTTTACAAAGCATTTTTTACATAATAGTCATCACTTATCAAGGCCCTGAGGTCACTCGAGGATAAGGATTATTGAGTGTACAGTAATCAATGGGATAATATCGTAGTATTCGTTATTAATGGAAAGTTGGTAGATTGGGTTACTTAAGGGAGCGGTTCATCAAGAATTTATGTTGGATTTGAAGACAACCAAGTTGTAGTCAGGTGGGAAACAAGCAAACGGAACAGAGTTTCACAGGCGTGCAGTTCTAAGAAAGAAGCTTTGTTCATGGAATCTACGTTTTGATTTAGGCACAGTTAAAGAGTGAGGAAGTTATTGATAGATGTTTCAACTAGATGGGTGTTTTTCGAAAAAGATTGGCGAGGGGGGGCAGAGATTGGAGCTCAGACGAGAACTTGCGGTGGAAATAACGATAAAACAAAGACAGGCTTTCCAGCAATCTCCACCTCTTTCGATAATCTTTGCAAATGAATGTGTTTTATGGCAACAGTCGTTTACCATTAATTTCTCATTGGCAGCGACCATGTTTTTTACTGGAATGTGGCAATGAGCCTCTTAAAGATTCCAGTTCTTTTCGCACTCATCTAGAGGAGACCTGGTTAATGTTTTCTTTCCTCGGTCTTTTCATCCTCCTTGACCCTTCAATTATTTGCTGCGGTGCAATTCGTACAAACTCCAGTTTTTTTTTTTTTGGGGGGGGAAGGAGAATTAATGGACAATTTACAATTTTGCGGTTCCAGTTCTTTTGTTGCTTCTTTTTGTTTCACTTCTGTTGCAGTTTTTGTATATCCGCTTAAGATAGTTTACATACTCGAGGATTTTCCTTATGATTTCTGCTGTTTTCAACTTTACCTTTCGTTGCATAGTCTCATTTTTCTCGTCGTTTCCGATTTCTCTTAGTCTTTTTCCTAATTATTTGGAACTCTTCTTAGTGTTTCTACAATTAATGGCATTATATTGACTTTTTCGGGTTCTATATTTTTCTCAGTTCTCTAACAAGTTCTGTAATTTGCTTTTTTTTTTTGTCTCTTTGCTCTTCGCCCTGTGGGCTGCTGGGACGGCAAAATCTACAAGCTGGCAGTTTCTTTCCTTCTTGTTAACTATTATAACGCCTGGTTTTCTGGCTTGGATGAATTCATATTTTTCTAACTCCATGTCCCAAAAAGAAAGTGTAGTTTTCATTTTCTAATACTATCTCCGGTTTGAGTTTAAACCATTTGCCCGCATGTTCGAGGTGTAGTCGTTTACAGAGCTCTCAGGGCATTGACTTCCCCACGTAGTCGTGTCTGTCCTTAGATTTTTGGGGGTAGTTTGCTGCATTCGCTTATGTGGTTTATTGTTTCGTCTCTTTGCCCACATTCTTTTCTTTTCTTTTTTTTTTTTGCTTTTTCACCCTAAACAAGGCACAGTGCAACTTAAGGGGCTAATTTTCAGGAATATTATGTAGGGGGTTGAGCAGCAAGATGCCTTACATTACACTTGAAATTCTGCATGCCAGTACAGCCAGAGACGCAGGAACCCGGAAGAGAATAAAAAAATCTATAATTTCAAGAGAAGAAACTATTTGAGTAGAAGGTTATCCGGCATCTAGGGATCTCTACAGTGTAGGGGTGGGATTTTGTTGCTTATCGGGTTAGTTGGAGATATTTACGTAGAAGGAGTACAAGAACATGGAGTTCGTTGGAGCACCTTCCATTAAAATACTTGTACGATAACCACAAAGATGCAACATGAATTAGAGGAATAATTAATTTCCAAAAATCGACCCCTGAGGCACACCCGCATTTATATCATATTGTTACTGCTCTGTTGTGTTTTATTTATTTTAACTTTAATGTGGTTGGTTCTAATCGCGTTATTCTGTGCAGCTCTCAATAGGGATCCCGTTTCTCTGTTTATGTGTCCTTTTTCTTAGCCACATTCAGATATTTTTTATGATTCTCTTCTTTTGTTATTCTGATTAATTGTTGATGTAGCTCTTTCTGACCCTCTGATCAAGGTCCCTAAGTTCTTATTTAGTCTATCCTAGCGGTACTGCCCATGCATTTATTCCTTTAATTAAATTTCTACTCTCTCCGCTTCTCTCGGCATTGTTTCCAGTTGTCCTGGTTTTCTCCTGGACCCAAACAGTGTCGATTCAGGAGAGGTGTGGTTAGGGATTGCGCGACCCTTGCCTCACAATTACACGCGCAACTGCCCCTGCAGGGGTATCATTTGTCTTTCGAGACAGAGCGGACGCATCGATCGATCGATTAAAATTCTACTGTATAAGAAATACGTATATAAATGAATACGTTTAGAAGGCTACACAACGTATTTTTTTTTAAATAAATAAATTTATTTGCTAAACTCAAATCAGATATATTTCGATGCTATACATCCTTGTCAATGGAGAATCTTTTTCCCCCTTTTTCTGGTCCACATAGTGAAATTCTGCGAGCGACAGTGTTAGTCCGTGGGTCTTGATAACGTTTTTTTTTTTTTAAGTAAAACATTCATTTATATATGTAATTCTTATTTTCATTTAATATGCAATCCTTCAAATGCACGTTACAATTTTCATAAATTCTACTATATAGTTTTGTTTCTAAGAGTTTTCTCGTTCTTCTCCTGTACTCTTTCCCAATCTTCTCTTTCATTTCTGTAGATTTCCAGCAACCCGTAGATAATTGTGTCATTTTCACCCGGTGCGTTTTCACTTGGTTGGGGAGTTCCATACATAATGTTTCTAGTTTTCATTTCTTCATCTCTAGTAATGCAAATGTTTCCATTCCAAATTGCATGGCTGAATATTCTGGTTATGTTTATCAGCTTCTCCAGTTTCTTTTTGCTTTTAACAAGCATGTCATCCATATACATGAAGTGGTTCATTCTTTGTTCTGTGTCTGTAAACATGTGTCCGACATTACATTTTCCAAGTATGTAGCTTAGTGTATCATGGCTATGATAAACAATAGTTCTGATAGTGAGTCACCTTGGAAGATGCTTCACTGTACTTTTATCTAAGTTGTGGTCCTCCAGCTGTCAGTTCCAGTCTCCATGTTTCCATTGGTTTCTAAACAATATCAATAATCTTGTTGGATATCTTATACATTCTTATGCTTTTTGTAATCAATCTATGCCATGGTTGTTGTTGCTGTTATTGTTATCATCATCATCATCATCATCATCATCATCATCATCAATGTTCTTTCGTTCTCTTACCCATTCACTGGCCCTGTCGGTGGGGCATTAGAATACGCCGACTGCCCCCCCCCCCTGCAGAGGGTAAAAGTCCCTCAATGGGGGTCCTGGATATGACCTTAAACTATATCCAGTGGTGAGGCCCCAGCTTGTGGGCTTTGGGGAGTGTGGAGCCACCCTTTAATTACCATTGCTCCCAGGTCCACTCTGACCCGGAGTGGTAGTACCTGTTAGGGTCCCAACTATGGGTTAAATAGAAAGCGACGTGAAAACAACAAATATATTCTACTAAAAAGATTTTTCTTCAAAATCTTTGGATTCGGCATTAAATAACCCGAAAAGGGTTGATATGCCATAAAACAAAAACAACCAACCAACCTTACCCATTCACACCCCTTCTTTTCATTCTTTTCCGTTTTGTTCTGGTCGTTTCTTTTGGATGCGTGCGTGTGTGCGTGTGTGTGTGTGTGTATGTGTGTGTGTGTGTGTGTGTGTGCCATATCCTCTTTATTATTTTCATCGTCGTGTCCCCTTTTTTTTCTTCTTTTTTCAAATGATAAAATGATTTACCAAGAAAACAGCCAAACGACATTTTTCTCCCATTTATCTTTTTCTCCTTAAAACCAAAAACTGACTTAAAATCTGCAAATCGCTATTAAATGAGACGCTTACAAACAGAACGGATAGGGTTATCTCCCTTTTTGTGTCACTCTTCCCTCATTTTCACTCTCTTTTTAGCTAAATAGTAAATGTCAAAATGTACGCAAGTAATAAACGCCTTTTCGGCCTCGAAAGAATTTGACAAGAAAAATAAGAGT
This sequence comes from Euprymna scolopes, assembly GCF_053919585.1. NCBI lineage: Eukaryota > Metazoa > Mollusca > Cephalopoda > Sepiida > Sepiolidae > Euprymna > Euprymna scolopes. The sequence goes on from NC_136495.1 coordinate 18,720,344, forward strand.
TACTAAATCTGCTTTTAAAATTGCTTTTTTGTGATTGAATCGTGAATGATTTCTACGAACGCTAAAAGGCAAAATACTTGTTTCGGTCTACACTTCGTTGGAATTCGCTTTCCTTCTCACTTCCCAAAGCTAACAAGTTTTAACATGAACGTATTAAAAGCAAAATACTTTCAGCTAACAGAAATCTTTCCCATTCTAAGAAAGTAACACCTATACGTGAAAATAATAAGCTAGTGCAAAGTTGGGAAATTCTATAAAGCAAGAAGGCAGGCAGCCGAAACTATTCAGACTTCAACAGCCGGCCGAACGAAAGGAATTCAACATCCCACTCCGACCTTTGCGCCGGGAATTGCAAGGTGAAAGAACTAAAATGGCTCACGTGTCCAGCTTCGTCAACGCATGCACTACAGGAACAAAGGTAGACACAATGCCACGCTACCAAATACTCGAATACATACAGTGAAAATTTTGACTTGTAATTAACAGTCATTAAGTTGAAAACATTTACTAACATGAAAATAATTTCATATTTTTATATCTTTTTATAAAAATGTTTTGTTATGAGATTTCGTGTTTTCTTAATTTCTATTTTACAAAACTGTTTATGTTTGAGATTTGAGGTAACACAAAGACACACACACACATAATTACATGAATTATTCTGCGCTACAAAACAGGTTCTGTCAAGATTTGAACATTTGACCATGCTGAAAGAAATAAACGGTAAAATAGACAACACCTTGAAATTTAGAGTATAGATATTTTGTCATATATATATATATATATATATATATATATATATATGTGTGTGTGTGTGTGTGTGTGTGTGTGTGTGTGTGTGCACGCGCCTGTATATATATAAATATAGTAAGTTATAAAAATAGTAGGATTTACTTCAACAGTGCTCAATATGTGTTAAATTTTTACAATGTAGAATATTGATTAGTATTTGTTTCAATTAGGGATGGGACGATTCCAATACAATTACCGATTCTGGTCTATATTCTTGATTCCAATACAATAATTGATTTCAATGCTTTTAAAATCTTCAAATATTTAACTATAGAATTGTTGCCTTTTTTTTTCTTTAATTTTTGGATTATTTTTAAAACCCGTGTAATACATAAATATACTTTGGCAAAAGTAAAAATAAAAGCCACAATTAAAAGAATAGTTACGCATTACTGTCGTGTTATGGTTTAACATCCTTCGCACCGTCTCGCTTAACATGAACCAAAGAATTTTAAGTACAGATTATACAGCCATGACCAGAATTATGAAGTATGAATGAAAAATCAAAATTATGATTCAAACTTATTTAAAGGTTAAAAATAATGAAGTAAACATTAAAAAAAATCTATTCTAACAACAATCAAAATTTGCATGTCCTTCTTTTGCCTTTATAACTGCTTTTATTCGTTAATTTTATTTATTGCGGAATATTATCCTCATCTTTTCTTAGTTGTTTCACGACGTTTCGACCAACTATTCCGCTGGTCTTCGTCAGGTAGTAACCGTGACAGGATAGAAACTCTGAATCTCCTGACTGTATTCGCTGCAATTACTGCCTTCCATAGTTGTTGTTCGAAACGTCGTGAAACAACTAAAAAAAAAAAAAATGAGGATAATAGTCCGCAATAAATAAAATAATAAATAATACTCATCTCAGTGATGAATTCCAATAAAATAATATATATACCATTCGGTACGGATCCGACCATTGAAACATCAGATAATACACAAACACGAATTTATAAGACAAAAAAATTCAACCTTGATCGCCCTTCGGGGCCTATGGCGCAGTTAATAGAGACACTGAATCTCTACGGTTTCACGTGAGAATTGTCTGAAGATAGCGGTTTTAATCCTACCCAAAGCCGTATAGAGGCTTACTTGGCCAAAAACGTGGTGAGACGACACCAACTACGGAAGGCAGTCAGGAGATTCAGAGTTCTTATCCGTCGCGGTTACCACCTGACGAAGGCCAGAGGAATAGTTGGCCGAAACGTCGTGAAACAACTAAGAAAAGTTGAGGATAATAGTGTGCAATAAAAATAAAATTAATAAATAATACTCATCTCAATGAATTCTAATGAACTTTTATTCGTTTTTTTTTTTTTTTGCATATTATTGGCTAAATTGTTGCAGGTGATAGGATCTATTTTCAGCCACTCTTCATGAAGTTTGGCATCTAATTTTTTTTTATTTTATGAACATTTGTGCATTCTCACTCTTTTCCTTAGATCGGATCACAAAGCTTCAATGGAATTTAGGTTGATTAAGATGCCAACTTCATCATTGTAAACCATTTTTATCAAACCAACTCATTGGAACTTTTGACGTATGGCAGAAAGATTACATCACATAGAATGTTAGCATTAAATATTTTAGTCAAAAAAGGTTTGGTAAACCTGGTCAAGAATTTTAGTATTAATTGTGGCATTCATTCTGCCATCACATGTGTACAATAGTCCAGTACCTGAAGAACCATACAGACTCAAATCATTACGTTTCCTTCTCCAAATTAGACAGTTAGAACCACGCAATCAAGATGAAATGCCCCTCCCCTACAGCGAACATAAACCACTCCAGGCTGCAAAAAATCTGATGAAAAAAAAATATTAGAATTTGCTACACTTTTTGAATAGATGTTATGAATGTGTATTTGGGTGCTAAAATCGAAACCGAAATATATAGTACTCCAGCCTTAGTCGTTACCATGTAAGCTATCGTCAGATGGATAAGAAACAGTAAAAAATGAATCGACTTTAATGTATAAATGTGTATTTTGGCGCATGCGTAGAAATAACACGTTTAGTCGACATACGTCTACAAAGTTCCTATTTTTGGCAATTTTCCCCTCTTAACAGTTATTTTTACCTGCTAAAAACTTTTTGCTAAAAACTCAGAAAAAAACGATCTGGGAGGAGATGCACTTGATAAAATTGGACAAACACAGACATAGTGACTTTTAAAATTAAATTTACTTTCCACACATACAGTATAATATGTGCAGTTGTCTGACATTTAGTTGTAGTAATCTAACTGTACTCCTTGTAATGCTGTCATGTTATGATGTTTACTTGTTTTTATTTTCTTTTTCTTTTTGTTTTCATTATAGGTAATTTCAGCTTCCATTTTCTCCTTGAAATGATTCTTCTTTATCGAATCTGGTTTCATTGTGTTTCAGGTAAGTTGATATACATTTTTAATTCAGAATCGGCCAATGCAAAGTAAACAGTCACGAGCACTTCTAGTTCTTTGTTTAGAAATAAACTTCTGTCGCCCGGCTTCGTAGCCTCTTCTTTCTCTACTGAACTCTTGAATGACTCACCGCTTTTACCAGGAGATTGAACGCTGGTGGTGGGTTCTCTTTCAGACTTGGTTTGTTTGGATAACTGAATGATATTGAAGCTAGTTAAGTATCCTTGCTAGAATGCGAGGATGTCGTGATTTTTGTCGATTCTTTCCCAGATGATAAAACCGAACTCGGGATTAACTCCTTTATAATTTTCACCATCAACACTCACTAAATACCGAGATATTCACAAGAGCTATATCGCGCATGGATGTGTCTCTTAAGATACTTTCCGGAATGCATGACTGAGTTCGTCAGGTTTAGATTTGATTATTTTGCCTCTGAATTTATCACTATCAGTTCAAAGACTACTTTGTTTTGAAGTGATTCTATTTTCTTACTTTTTTTTTAATAAAAACATGCTTCGTTTTTTACATCAAGTGGCAACATGTTTTGTCTTGAGCAAGTTCCATCATTTTGTTTGAACTGTGCGTAATAATTTGACTTTCAGCAAATCTATTGAGACCCTTCAGGCTCGACGCTTTCACAAATCTCAATTTTAAGATAAACATCAAAAGAATAAAAGTATTTAGCTGGTCAAAAAGTTCAGTTGTGTTTTCAATCTCATCTTTCCGACCCAGTAAAGATCGTTTTATAGTTCTATTCTTCAAACCCTGTATAAGAAAACGAACGAATCCCGGCTAACTGTAGTAGTTCATGCATCCGGAGTAACAAAATAACTGAAACTCTCAACCTTCTCGGGCTATATATTTGTCACTTAAAAGGAGTGGTTGGTCCACGTGCGAACCAAGAGCGAATAAGGCATTTCTGCCAGTTCATATTGTTAATTATTACTATGCATTATTGTATGGGAACAATGTATTCTGCATATTTCATCTGATGCCTAACCTATTTCTTTTACTATTTTTATTGTTTGTCGTAGACAAACTATTATTAAATGAATTGTTTTGTCTCCGTTGTCTTTTACTTTCCGATGCATGTCGGTGTCATCAACCAATACACGAGTGACTTTTAGGATCCGCACTTGCTTTGAGAAATAATTCAATTACTCAACCCATGTGTCACTAAACGAGAGTCGACAGAATATCTTGTGCTCAGAATATGAGGAAATCTTATAAGTTGCTTGCTAATCCGTTCCAGTGTTGTACAGTAGTCTTTATATATTCATAAGAAGATTTAACCAACTACAAAACGAAAACGTTATTTCGTTTATGAATTAATGTAAAATAGATTTTGCGTCCTTTTTAGCAAAAAGGTTATAAAGTAAACCTTTCAGCTCAACCACCTCGTTTAAGTAAATATTTGAATAAATGTAAACAATGATGTTGCGTCGTCAGACGGAAATTAGACTCAGAATCATCGCGTTTTACCAATTTTTCAACAGATGATAATAAAGACGTCGTTATGTCAGTACGTCAAATAACGTTCAATTAAGTAAATCGCTTAGATAGGAGAGGAAATGCATTAGCGGTGAAATGAAAAAAAAAAACAATGTATAGAATTATATTTCACCGTTGTATTATTATTGACAGGAAGAAGACTAGTGACAATAGGATGGTTAGCTCCTTCTACTACTTCTGTAATATTAGTAATTAAAACAATTTTTAACGGATTTAATTTGAGATTCGATTTTTGCTATTTTTTTAAGAACACGAACTAATAGTTCCCAACTTTAACTGACTTAACAGTTTTAACGATGCACATTTTGTTGACAAATCTATTAAAGTCAAATAAATAGGGGAAGAACTGAGTCTAGTCTATACATAAAAAATAAAAATAAAATATTTTAATAAGATTTTAAATATCCTTTCACAACATGGAATATGAGCCTTTTTAAAATAAATAATGTACAGAAAGGAATATTTCTTTCTCCCATGGAACAAGAGTAAGTTTGCTTAAACTTTTCTCGTTGCTTCTTTCTGGGCATACTTCTTGCCTATCTGCACTGGTGCGTGCTGTCTATCTCAATCCCGCTGAGCCATACAAACCGAAATTTTTAAAGAAAAAAAAAGTGAAAAAAGTGAAACTGAATGAACAGATATAATCTTACGAACGAATCCACGGACGTTATATACGCGTTCATTTTTCTTTTTCTTCTTTTTTTGTTGTTGTTTTTGTTTAACAGAGTGCAATTCGTTTTTCCAATATGGCGCATTTGAAAATTCGTTGTTTTCTTTAGATTAAAAGAGACATACGACTGCTTGCTGAATAATATTATAGGTTGACACACTAAAAAGTAGATCGAATACTAGTCGTTTTACATGGTGTACTTGTTTAGGATTTTTTGTATACAAGAAACCAACAGCTACAAAACGTAAATCGCAAAGCAACATATTCAGCATGTATTCAGGTCATACAAAATATTCATGTCATAAAAGAAATGTGGATGAGAGACGGGATACATTTAAGTGGGGCGCTTCAAAACACATTTATTGCTAATGGAAATTTGAAGGCAAAACTTTTAGGACTGAATGTCGTTTACTATACAATTTCATACTAATATCCAATTATATACTATGTTGTCATAATAACATTCTCCCTTTTATTTTAGGGGGGGTAATGTGATACATGTTCTATGGCCATAAGACAATCTTCCTAAGCATTATCTACTCCACTTTTAGGGGTAGGATAGTATATGCTACGTGATCATGATATAATCGTCCCAAACATTATATCCTCCTTTTGAGTCTAGTACCTGCTTTCTTGTCATGACACAATTCCACACAATACCTCCTCCTTTGAGGGGTTAGTATCTATTATGTTTTATGATACTATTGCTTCTTTTTAAATCAATATTTTCTTTCCTTTAAATGTAAAGATAATTCTTAGTAAAATATTTGTGTAATCAATAAACAAATACCATTTTTTTTTAATTGAAGTGTACTATTTTAGTTCGCGTTACGGCATAATTTGATTTGGGAACAATTCATTTTAAAAAGGGTTAACACTGAAACTTTTATCTTAGCAACATCAGATAAATCACCAAGCGTCAACTGCTAATCAGTCAAACTCATGTTTTAAATTATTGTTAAGGTGATAACGTACGTAAAAACATAAAATGGTTTAGCATATTACTATAATGCAGGAATTGTATTGTCGCCAGCCAGTCATAGTAAAAATAAGTTCATAAGCATGAGGGAAAATTCTGTATATAAATGCTGAAAGGTAATAAAATAGAATAAGAAAATTAGAACAATAACGGACCGCGCTTGAAAAAGTATGAAATGAAAGGAAATTCCCGGTGTTTGATCGGATAGTTGAAGTAGATTTTTTAGAGTGAGTGAAAAATACGTAACTTCCTATGAGTAAGATTAATTTGTGAGAGTTCTAATAGTCGGAACTAATGTAGAAAATTGCGAAATCGAATGAAAGTGACTGTTAATTTCATGAAACATGTATTAGTTATCGACAAGAATCCATGGTCATGTTGGAATTACATGTAGCACTTTTGTTCATAGCCATATGATGTTTGACATTAGAGACAAAAAAATCAACTTTACTTTATTATATGTATATGTATGTATAGAAGATTTTATAAATGTAGACGAGTAACAACTTCCACCCCTGCATGTATTTGGATAATTCGAAACAAGTATAAGATATCTTAGTACCATTTGTATTTAATGAGTGGATCCACTCTGGTGAAGTGAAAAATGTCACCTTCTATTATTGCCGGCTTATTTCTATTTATTTATCCCCGGTTTATTTATTTATTTATTTATTTATGTTACTCGGTAAAGGCTAGGCGGATGGAGATCTATCGCTGATGAGGGAGATGGGTTGTTTGGGGTACGTATGGGTTTTAACTCTTCCAACAGCTGAAAGGCAAAAAAAAAAAAAAAAAAAAAAAAAAAAAAACGAAAACTAAAACAAAAAGTTACAAAATAAAACGAAGTGGAGAGGATGGTTGATGGAACGGGGTGGTATAGGCGAGGCTGTTATTGTGAAGGGTTTCAACCACAAAAGAATCAGTGCAGATCACTTAATTGAGAACAAGACGACAACAATTTAAAAAAACAGGGTTTTCACAAGAAAAAAGGGGGGAACTAAACAGAATAACGTTGCAAAAACAATAACCTGTTTCCAGTCGTCTGTGAACTAAACAATCAACAAGAAAACGGAATTTATTTTAAAAACAAGTTCCATCTATAATACAAAATAATTGCCTATTGTAGTATTTATGGGTCCGAACCTATCAACGACACACACACACACACACGCGCGCGCGCATATATATATATATATATATATATATATATACATATATATATTATTATTATTATTATTATTACAATAGAAAAATGCGAGCTTGAAAAGTAATATGGTTAAGCTTAAACATGGGAAAGAAAAGGATAAGATATTCTAGTAAAAAATATAATAAATTTATAACTTAAAATATTGCAGCATTAAGAATTGATTATATAATGTTATAAATTGAATTTAAAAAAAATTCGTAATGCTGCAATATTTTAAGTTATAAATATTATATTTTTTTACTACAATATTTTGTCCTTTTTTCCTGTTTTTACAACTAGTCCTTTACTTTTCATGTTTAAGCTTAACCATATTACTTTTCATACTCGCATATTTCTATTGTAATCCATGATTTTTCCAGGCTTCCAGTAAATTCACTTGTTCTTTGTATAATCTCAGTCTTATTTTCTTTTCTCCCATGAACATAACATACACATATGTAAATGTACGGCATTCGTCTGCTTTAAATAAAATCACTCAAGTATCTCCCTTTAATTCTTTCATCCTCTCTGTTTCACTTGTTACTTCTCTTTTCGCGAGAGGGGTGAATTGGTAGCAACAGTAGTCGCTGAAGCAAGGTGGTTGGTATAGAAACCAGTCATAAAAAACGTCGCTCATCTCCTTACGATTTTTTTACGATTTTGAACACCAGTAAATTTATCATAATTTTTGTTTTACAGAACGAAAATTGAATTTTTTATTTCACAATATAGCTGAAAAAGTGATCTATAAACCGTAATAATTGTTTGAAATTTGGTTGAAAAATGAGTGAGCGGTGAAACTTGAAAACAGTTCTAAGTGACTAAAACTGCCACTTAATCATATATTCAAACACTGTAGTGTTTTAATGACACACACACACACACACACACACACACACACATATATATATAATAAAAATTACAATAAGTTTACCAAGGTAATCAAAATGGTAAACTTAAAATATATTATAAATATTAAAGAGTTACTATTTACTATTAAAAGAAGAGTTAATATTTACTATTAAAATATATTATAAATATTAAAGAGTTAATATTTACAAGTAAAATAAACTCAGCCAGATGTAAAAGCTCAATAAAACCGAAAAGGAAATAGAGCTTATAATATGAACAAATGATTTCTGTCAAGGCTGGCTGAATAAAAAATATTAAAGTTTAAAAAAAAAAAAACTGAAAAGCGGTGAAAGTTTAAATTTGAAAAGCAAGGTCAAACTAACCCAGACAAAAAGCGCGAAAGTTAGCGTTAATAATTAGGTCAGCTTAGATATGCACGTGAAAGTCCCAGAATTAAATTAAGAAAACTGATGAGAGGAACAAATAAATGGCCAAGTTTTAGAAATGGGGCGTCTGTTATATATAAAATAAAATAAAAAAAGTGAAAGTAAATAAATAAAAAAAATAAATAAAAAATAGAAAATTATATATATACACACACACACACACACATACATATATATACACACACATACATATACATACATACAGACACAACAAATGCACACATACATGTATATACATACACACACGCATATAAATATATATATACATGTATGTATACATATACAATAACACACACACACATATATATATATATACATATATATATACAAACACACACGCATGCATAAATATATACACATATCCAAAAACATATACAAGTTAAACAAAAACATACATACTTACATACAAAATAAGGGGAGGGAAATTTTTTTGATTCATCCAGCCTTGACAGACGTGTTTTAAATATTATCTCCAGTGCTTTTCTTTTAATCATTTGGAATTCATTCCATTTGCACTTTTTTCCAATGAACTCTGCCTTTTGGATTATTTTGGACCATTTGGAATTTACCCATTGGATTGAAATTTTAAATTCGACCGTTTTGGATTTACTATTTTTGGATTTTTATCCTTCACCGGACTATCCATTCATGTGAAATCTTTTTATCATTTTTCTTTTGCCTCCTGCCCCCCTTACCTCACCCTTTTTTTAACTGTGACTTACTTGTAGTTTCATTAAATACTTTTATATGCAAAATCCGATCCTGCATTTTGCTAATTCCTGCCCTCTAATGAGAAGGAGAGTATTTCTTCGAAACTCCGCGGATTAAGGACTATCCACTTATCTTGTGCTTCCTTTTTTAAAATTAAATATGTTTTTAACTCTTTTTCAAGATGTCTTTTAACATGTTTTATTAATCATTTGTTCATATATATATATATATATATATATATATATATATATATATATATATATATATATATATATATATATATATATCGAAAGGTGAGAATTGAAAAAGCATTGTCCAAAATAAAAAGCATTCCGGCATATAAAATAAAGCCTGGGCAGAACCGAGGACATTCTCCAGTACGGGCGCCCCAGTCAATTGACAATAAACTCAACTCTTCTCAAAAAGAGAAGGTAAATAGATTCACATCCATAAGAATGCCTTTATTGTTTGAATTATTCTGCTCTAGTTTTGGGTATTATGTTCTTTACATTTTAGACGATATCTGCTTTATGTGGACTTGTAGCGTAACGGGTAAAGTACTAGGTAGATTCAGTTCTAACCGAGGTTGAAAGCTCAATCCTCACTGCGGACGATATTAAGATTGCTTGGTATAACCCTGGATAAAGAGTTCCGTTCGAACTTCTGTGCAGATTCCCAAGTTCGACAAGATACATCTGAAGAAGGTCGAAAGTTACATCGACCGAAATATTGTGATCATAACACTCAAGATGAAACAGTAGTTCGGATAGCCCAAAATAATACTAATTCTTCATCTATAAAATTCAAAACCATAAAAAAGCCAACTCAAATACTCCATTCTCTGCCGGGTTGATTGTCATAGGCGTATTCGCAACTTGGTATGAAAAACGCAATCATGGACAAGATCAGGTTGTACCCCGCGGTGAGTAAGTTACTTATAAATATCAAAACTGATCACCTGTAAATCATCAATTCTTCTTCGTGTGCCTTTTAAGCACGTAGTGATACGACAGTATTCCACTACTTTAATCAGTCCTTTTCATTATTATTGAACTTTGTGAGATCTTCCAAGTTGCACTGACTGGATAGTAGAAGTCAGACATGGTAATGCTATATCCTTATTTGTATATGGTTGGGTCGGTCCGATTTGGCCATAGCAACATTTGATCGCTCTGTTCTCATTCTCAGGTGATTGGATGTTATCCACTGAATCAACGGTGCTTTTGAGACAGTAGCAGGGGATTCAGATGAGGAGGATTATCGTAGAATTAAGAGGATCTTCGTTGAATCAGTTATTGTGTACCGACTTTAAATAATCAATTCGTATATAGTTGGGTCAGTTTTGTTAGTCTCTTTCGATCGCCCGATTTTTTGTTCCCGGGCGGTTCAGCATCCTCTATTGGAACCAAAATGCGTTTGAACCATAATGAAACGAAATTGCCAGGTGGACTATGATTTGAAAGTCGCGAAAAATCTCTAAAGGAAAGGTAACCAATTCTAAAGACGACACTATATACATATTAATGAAAAATAAAAAAACAACTTGAAAAATGTTTACCTCCCTCCAAATAGTTGATAAAACTTTCTTTCAAACAAAAAAAAAAGGAAAAAAAAGAAAGAAAATTAATTATTTCAATGATTTGATTTTTGAATGAAATTTTTAAACTTATTCTTAACATAAAAAATGGCCAGAGTGGGGATTTGATTCTAATCTTAGGGGGAAAAAATTAAAACGTTTCATTCACTGTTGCTGATTAATTGACTGTTCGACAAGAGTTCGGCTATTTTCAATTTCTTACGTAAATCGCAATCGGAAACATTCGGGTCAAGTTGTCCCCCCCTCTAAAATTAGGTTTAATTACTTTTACTCTGATTCTAAGCATAATATAATCTACCCCCCCCCCGCACGATATCAATGGACTCACCCATTAAATTATCCTGCATAATTCTGTAGAGCTACAAATTTATAAAACAACAATAGAAAAAAGTTGCGTAGAATCCGATTCGTTTAACTTTATTCATCTACAGGGTGGTCAAAAAGTCAGGTAACATGTTAAAGGTAGAAAAAACAATATGATCCATTATAATCTCTATTCGTTTAATATTATTTGTTTAAATATTTGAGTGTAATGTATAAACTACCCCTCCTTATTTCTGGCTTTGGGGCTATGTAAAGGATAGCGTTTATGGCAAGAAGCCTGATACAATAGCGTCTTTAAAGTTATTTATTGAAGAGGAGATTGCGCGCATATGAGCTGACATGATTACACGTGTTACACAATCAGTGGTTAATCGCTTCCAGCGATTGATAGAGAGAAATGGACGACAATTAACAAAATAAACATATTTCATGTTTGTTTCATTTTATATTTCAATGTATGGTACTTAAATATACGTGTATTGCTAATATCGTTTTTCTTTAAAATGTTACCTGACTTTTTGACCACCCTGTATATAATATCTTTTTTATCTGTTTGCTAGTTTGCTCGTTCCGCTTGTTCTCGGAAACTACTGGTCCTATCTAGCTAAAATTTTGTATGAACTTGTGTCATGATATATTACAACCCACTAAGCATTATAGTATCCATACGGTGCGCATGGGGTTAATAGGGCTTAATATTTAAGTTCCATTTTTTTTTCGTAAACTACTGAGCCGATTTGGCTGCTTTTTTGTATGGACCTTTGCTACGATATGGTACAGCGAATTAAGTATTTCGGTGCACAGTAATAGAAAGTAATAGGAATTAATAGGAGTATGTATTTATGAATGAAACTGAGCACAAATGTAACCATTTTCAATCACCAATTCGGCATAAAGCATTAATTCTAAGTCAACATGCCATAACTTTTGCCTGTTGTTAAAATAGTTGATATAGTGCCATATTCGAAAACTCTTTTTCTTGATCCAAATAATATAACCTGAGCTCAATAATTGACTCAATTTGTCGTATTTTTCTGGTATGTTAAAAGAAGAGGTTTTAGTAAGTTTTTTTTTAATTATATATATGAAAGGCACTACGTCTGTCTGTCTGTCTCCATATTTTCAAACTTTATCTCTTCTGAAACTAAAAGTCGCTGAGCAGCACTCGGGGCCTCAAATGATTGGATTTTTTATGGACCGTTCTTTTATGGGTCTTTAGCCAGTTACGTTAGTTTTAAGAGGTTAAAAAGGAGTCCAAATTAAAAAATTCGTTATACATTTTCTATATTTATGTTAGTTTATTTTTAATCAGTTCACATTGGTACAGTGGTAACGCCATCAGCTTCAATGCTACTGTTTTGTTTTCGGTTTTTATTCTAGCTGATGCTATCCAATTTTTTTTTAATTATTTTTTTTTTACTTTTGAATTCATAGCTCTATAACAATATATACGAAATCTCTGGACAAACTAAAATATGATACTTAAGCGTATTTTACGACCGGGTAAAGCCCCCCCCCAGTATAAAATACAAAAAAATACACGAATACATTATGGTCGTTTACGAAACAAGAAAAATACAATACTATCAAAATGTTAGCGATTTAGGGAAGAAGGGATAGACTACATTGTCTATCAAACGGTGAAAGGTCAAAAGCTGACATTGAACGCTTGTCAATCAGACCATCTTTGGTGGAGAATTTATGGACACTGACGCTGCGGTCATGGGGTGCTTGTGTTGACAACAGAGAACACATTGTTATGAGTTAGAATGTCTCGCAGCGTTTACGGGAGTTAAAAAACGATCGCCGAGGATAGAACAACGACCTTTGAGCTGGGATCAAAGTGCAGTATTTTAGAAGGGACAACATTCACACCTACAATCCCTATTTATTCTTGCCCTTCGGGACAAGATCAAAGTGTAGTATCTGTTCCGGCAGATGCTGCACTTAAGATAATTTGTACCAGTCAATGGAGGGGAAACCCTCTATACTGGGACAATTATTATTTTTGGTAACCAGAGTGCCCCCTTTTTGCCTACTTTTAGGGGAGCTGGTTTTTACCTCACATTAAAAACGGCCTTGTGCCTAATTTGCTCAGTGGGGGAGCAAATAAATACCATCTGTTCCGGCAGATACTGCAAGCTATGACTAGCAAAGACCAGATGTGGGGGCAACCCCCACATGCCTGACCTTTAACCAGCTCCCATTTCCCACCTCTCGGGAGCTGGTCCCCTTTTTCCCTTCCCCCTCCCTTCACTCCTCACATTAAAAATTGGCCTTGTGCCTAATTTGCTCGGTGGGGGAGCAAATAAATACCATCTGTTCTTCAGGTGCGGCACTTCCATTTCTTGTTCTCTTTCAGTGGAGGAGAAATCCTTCACGGCTGAGACAATTTTTATTTTTGTACCTTTTCTCCACACTAAAAAACGACCCTGGTGTCTAACTGTCCCGTGGGGAGGCATTGTAAATAGGTACAATCCCTATTTATTTTTTCCACTTAGATTCCACTTCTTTTTAGAGGTGCACCTGCATGTTTTTTTTTATTATGAACAGACTGGGAAATATTGGCGAGTCTGTTATTCAGAAAAGGTTAAGTTTTACTAAACGTATTTTTTTTCTTTATTGACCCATTCCCCATTGCTAATGAATTTGTAAAAAGTTATATTTATAAACAATATGAAAAATTTCTAAAACATTTTGTGGATATTTCTGAAGTAAGATGGCCCCTAGAGTAAATGTGTTAGTGCGGTGACTAAAATGATTATAACTAATAATAGTAGGTTAATCAAAATAATTATAACTAATAATAGTAGTTAATCAAAGTAATTATAACTAATAATAGTAGGTTAATCAAAGTAATCATAACTAATAATAGTAGGTTAATCAAAGCAAGGGTAGCCAACAGCTCGTAATATTTCCACGCTTTTGCTGGCCTTGTGTCATCCAGTTTACGACT
>NC_136495.1:18739783-18769783 GCF_053919585.1 Euprymna scolopes
AGCGTAAACTAACAAAAAAGAAGATGGCACTCGCTGTCTTTTTAGATATCGTTGGAGCTTTTGACAACATACCCTTCAGTAGTATGTTCAAGTCGCTACGAGAACTCAATGTGCCACTAGTACTCATCGGATGGATTGAGTATATGGTGAGGCACAGAACAGTTCAAGTAGAACTACTGAGGGCAACTGTTAAAAGGAAAGTAGTTAAATGAAACCCCCAAAGTGGGATTTTACCACCTTTACTATGGAACTGTATGCTGAATCCTCTTTTAGAGGAGTTTAAAAATAGGAATATTTATGCCTAGGCTGATGCTGATGACATCTCAGTGCTGGTCGCGGGTTCAAAAGCATCATTGGTCAGACGCATTGCCAAAATGGGACTACATTTTTCATCAAATGTGATAACGAAAAATTTGAGTTCATTGAAAGAATATGTATATCATAGAATTCACTAATATTTTTAATCGATAAATTCACTATTTTTTGCTATAAAATCATAAGGAGAGTTAAAAAAATTAGTTATTAAAAAAAAGTTCGGTTTTTTAATTATAAAAAAAAAACGATACACGGGATTGAACCTAAACCTTTCCTCCAACCCCCGGTACTCTAACCGTTACGCTAACATGTCATATTGGCAAAATCGCAGTAAAAAATATTTATATACAAAAAAAGTTATGCAAAATAAAAAAAGCGTTAGTCACTTATGTACTTACTCTCCTGTTTGTGAACCCACATATTTTGTTGTAACTTTTTTTCTACTGAACCAATTTTCGAAATGTTTTTTTTCAAAATGTAGCTAATGAGGTGTTCTATCCAACTATATAACCTGTTTGAAATTTGGTTGCGAACGGAATTAGTGGTGGGGGTTTGAATGTGTCTCGATTCATTCAATTTCGGACTTAAGCATATATTCAACCACTACCGTGGTTGAATGATATACATATACACACATATACATATACATACATACATGCATTTAATTAAAGGTGTAACTCTATACTATTAAGTTGAAAGTTTAAGCTAGTTAAATATAAATATAAAGTCTTATTAAATCACAAATTAATACATTCAAGACAGTATTACTAAAAACATAGATACAGGTACACTTACATATAAATATATAAATATATTCAGGCAAAAAAAAGTAGTTAAATCAACAGAATACCCAAAAGTAGCGACACACAGTTAGATAGTAACAAAATTAAAAATAATAAAATACATATGTATATACCCACAGAGAACCAACATACATACAAATATACATATATATATAATTTTATGTATGCACATACATACAAAACAATACACAAACATATGCACACAGTCATATACTAATATACAACAACGCACACACACATATATATACGCACACATAAATATGTATAATTCACATAAACCATATACATAGAAATACATATGAATACAAATTATTTGGCCAGAGTACAGATAGATGCATACACACATAAAAGCATACAAATGGACTGAATAAACACCACCAGGGGAGTACACAACAAAGGAGGGTATACAAAATAATATATAAATGTATAAATCTAAGTACACACGGTCATAAAATAAACACATAGACACATACATATACACATAGACACACAGGTATATAGGATAGGGGAAATAAAGAATGAAATCAAGCGAGGAGAAAGTATATTAATAGTATTTTAATAAATTATAGAAATCAGTGACAATTTTAAATTTATATAAATTTTATATCTAAACTAAATTACTTAAAAGATAATTTTTATAATTTTTGCAATTAATTGAATTTTCGTGCTTCTTATTTAATAATTTATCTCTTTCTCTAAAAGTAAGTATAAATAATTTCTCATAAAGACATAGGTAGCAAGGTGAGTTTAAAGATGAACAGGTTTTAGCTTTCTTTAAAATTTTCCAATTTTCTATTGGGGGGTAACCTTGATCTACTAGTTCATAGTAATATTTAGACAAGGAAGTTCTATTTTTGTACTCATTATTTTCAAAAGAGCACTTGTGACCGGTAAATCTTTCTTTAAAATTGTTATTTGTCATTCCTATGTAATATTTTTTTTCAATAGGATTTTCCTTAGTAGAAATAGTTGCTTGGTACACTACGACTTATTCTCTTTATAATAACCATTTATATCTTTTTTCTTTTTCTTCTCCATATTATATATATATATTTTTCTCTCTATTTTTCTTTCTCTATTTTCTTTCTCTATTTCTTTTTTTCTCTTCTTAATCATTCTCTCTCCATTATAAACAATTTAACTTTATTTAAATTGCCCCCTCCCTCTTTACATCTTATAATTAAAGTTTTGTGTTTTAAGTTTTTTTTAACTCTAACTTTTAAAGAGTTCCTACCTAAAATAAAAATCCATTATTCATTGAACTTTTGAATAGTCAAGTCGCTGCGTTATGATATCTGTTGTTTGATTGAAACAAGTGACTATTTGTAGCAGCAGGATGTGACCATGTTTATATAACAATAAACAAGTATTATCAGCTCTTTTTATTGAGCACTATCTAACAACCTCGTTGAATTCATTAGTCCATTACTTTTGAATAAGAAAACACGAGTATATATATATATATATATATATATATATATATATATATATATATATATATATATATATATATATATATATATATATAATGTTAAAAGTCCAGGTATGATTCTAGGATCCTGATTAAAATGTTATGAGGGTTTTTGAAGCATGAAAACGATGTTACTGTTTGTATTTAATGTTTTTATTTATTTTTTTATTTAAAGCGGACCTCCGCTCTTGGTTTCGATATTTTTTGTGACCAAGAGCGGAGGTTCGCTTGAAATATATTTAAAAAAATAACAATAAAAATAATAAATACAAAAAGTGATATCGTTTTAATGCTTCAAAAAACCATCATAACCTTTTAATCACTATATATATATATATATATATATATATATATATATATATGTTTCTTATAAAAACATTATTGGTTACATATGTACGTCCCTGTTTCAATGGAATCCCAGTTCAAGGATAACACCTCATCAGATCAAGAAAAGTATTGATATTGAATCGGGAGTCAAAATTACATTAACTTTATTAAATATTTGGGTTTGGTCAACGTTCTGGAAGAAAGTAGGGTGTATACTTTGTGAATGTGAGCAATAGGGGGGTTGGAGAGAGGTGTGGTGAAGGAAGGGAGTAGGGGTGAGAAAGGGAGAAGTACGGTTTAATGTGGTTAAGCTGTCGCAGTGGAGAGCTGTTTGTATTCTTTTAACTTGGTGGTTATTTGTTGGTCTAAGCTTTCTCTTTTATCTTATTGTGGCTATGTTATACTCTTATTGTCGCTACTTCCATATCTTAGGTTTTTATAGTTGTTTTTTTCTTTTCTGGTGACTACTTCATTTTTCTATTGACAAGTTTTATTTATCTTATTTATTTATTCATTTTTATTTATTTTATTTTTATTCTATTACTCGCTTTTTTATCCGTTCATTGTTTCTAGTTTTCAAATTATTTATATATTTATTTGTTTATTTATAAGATATATGTCCATATGGTTAAATTAACAATTAATAGTATTATAGTCAACTTACGGGCTTTAAAAGCGGGCGAATAAAATATATATATCTGCCTTACTTAAAAAATACTAGTTTTATTTTTTATGTCTTTAAACACCCTCTCACTTTTTTTGCTAATGAGGAGACTTTGTTTTATAAAATCAAATGATAAAGTTCTTGTTCAAGACGTATTGTCTATCTCAATAAAAACATCGTTTCCGAAACGATCGTACAATTTATTGATTTTGTTTGTTCTTCCTTTTGAAATCGATTTTTAATTATAAATTATGAATCATTTTACTCAATATTAAAATAGCTCTAGAATATCTATGCTGATCGAGCTTATTATATATCTACATTTTAACGAACAGTTTTCTTTTAATTGTATTAATACACTTACTAATATATTAAAATGAACTCCGCTCTTTAGACTGTTTATTCTAATTCCATTTATATATATATATATATATACATATATATATATATATATAAATATATATATATAAATATATATATATATAAATATATATATATATATATATATATATATATATATATATATATATATATATATATATATATAATGTTAGGTATGTGTATATTTTGATATATTTGTATGTACAAAATCATTCCTAAACTAATTAACTGATAAATATAAGTTTGGGATCTCATCTCCCAGGCGTAAGGGGTCGTAATATGGGCTATATTTAGTTGAATTTGATATGAAATGATAACAATTAGTATTGATAATATTTAATAAATATTCTACACATTTCAGTTTTTAGGGGAAATACCATATGTATAAACTTGCAATTAAAAAATGTAAATGTCTCAGACATGCATTAAATATGATTCATATTCAATCAACACAAATTAAAGAATATTCCATAAATTTCAATTTTTTTATTAAAACCTCTTAAGCCTAAGCCTTAAATTTTAGTAATTCTTTAAAATGAAACTCGTGTAATGGATTTTAATAAAAATTAGAATAATTGGAAGACATAAGGTTTACTTTTTATATGTTGGTTTTAATCATAAGAGTGATTCCAAAATAGACACTATGGAAAAGCTGTCTGCTGTTTGTAAACCTTTGACTAAAAAAAGAAGAAATTCGTAAAATCAAGCTAATTCAACATGGCTATGTCAAAGGGGATGAAAATATCAAATGTAAATTATCTCTTTTGATTTAATTTAAAATGTTGACTTTGATAAATTTATTTTTTGTGTGGTAAAATTTATTTTTTGTGTGCGAAAATTTATTTTTTGTGTGCTAAAATTTATTTTTTGTGTGCTAAAATTTATTTTTTGTGTGCTAAAATTTATTTTTTGTGTGCTAAAATTTATTTTGTGTGTGGTAAAATTTTTATTTTGTGTGCGAAAATTTATTTTTTGTGTGCTAAAATTTATTTTTTGTGTGCGAAAATTTATTTTTTGTGTGCGAAAATTTATTTTTTTATGTGCCAAAATTTATTTTTTGTGTGCTAAAATTTATTTTTTGTGTGCTAAAATTTATTTTTTGTGTGCTAAAATTTATTTTTTGTGTGCTAAAATTTATTTTTTGTGTGCTAAAATTTATTTTTTGTGTGCTAAAATTTATTTTTTTATGTGCCAAAATTTATTTTTTGTGTGCTAAAATTTATTTTTTGTGTGCTAAAATTTATTTTTTGTGTGCTAAAATTTATTTTTTGTGTGCGAAAATTTATTTTTTTATGTGCTAAAATTTATTTTTTGTGTGCGAAAATTTATTTTTTGTATGTTAAAATTTATTTTTGTGCTAAAAATGAAAACTCACCACAATGTTCTTTCTGCATTAAAGAGAAATAAGTTTCATAATTATTGAAAAAAATTAAATAATTTTACTTTTTACAAACTAATTGTTACAAAAATTCTAACTAAAATATATATAAAAAGAATATTTTGAAAATAAAATTACCTCATTTTTACCTTCCTCCTCATTTTTATTCTACGTCAAAAAATTCTAAAAAAATTTTTTTTATTTACTCAAAGTTTATTATAAAAAATAAATTCAGTATTTAGTGTGAATTTATTTTATATTTTTGCGAGAAATAACTTTATATGTAATCTCAAATTAACTTTTGTGTGAAATTGATTTTTCATTTTGTAAAGAATTAATTTTGCAAAAAGTAAGTTTTTTTTATGTAAAATTAGGTTTAATTTTTTTTTTTTGTAAAATTAAAATTAATTATGTTTTTGTCTGAAATCAATTTTATATTTTTGTGCGAAATTAATTTATTTTCGCTTAAAATTGATTTTATATTTTTATGTGAATTTATTTTGTGCGTGAATTTCTTTTATATTTTTGTGTGAATTTATTTTATATTTTGTGTGAATTTATTTTATATTTTGTGTGAATTTATTTAATATTTTCTGTGAATTTATTTTATATTTTTTTATGAAATTAATTTATTTTCGGTTATAATTTATTTTATATTTTGTGTGAATTTATTTTATATTTTGTGTGAATTAATTTTTATATTTTGTGTGAATTTATTTTATATTTTTGTGTGAAATTAATTTATTTTTACTACAAATTAATTTTATATTTTGTGTGAATTAATTTTATATTTTGTGAATTTTATATTTTCGTGTGAATTTATTTTATATTTTGTTTGAATTTATTTTTTAATTGTTAAATTAATTTATTTTCGGTTATAATTTATTTTATATTTTTGTGTGAATGTATGTTTTATTTTTATGTAAAATTGATTTAAAATGTTTGTGTGAAATCTTTTATGTTTTGTAAAATTAATTACATATTTTAGTGTAAAATTAAGTTTAATGAAAATAGAGAAGAGTTCACAAAGACAACTGAGTTTAGCAGTTTCGTTGTAAAGTGACCGAAATAGAAAAATATTCGCCAAATAATCTAAAACTGCATGTAGTGTAATTAACTGTACATTGATTCAGGCCAGACTTTTTTGTTCGGCCACAACGAGATACCTCGAAATTATACGTATCGACCTGTATCCAACATGGTTCTGCTTTGGTATTTCTGTTAATGAAAGTTCGTGCTTTAATTTCTTCTCCGTTACAGCCAACATCTCAACCAAGGGGAGACAACCGATATATTTTGTATAATTGCTAATGGAGTGTTGTCAACTTTTAAAAGGCACTGTTTGTTACATGCATCGTGTTGGCAAGTTGCGTCTCTATTTTCACATGTCTGGTGCATATTTTTGACGGTACCAATAATAGTCCGAGATAGTTTTTACACGTGCAAAATGAAAATGAACGTTTGGTTCCGGTCTGTTCAAAACAAAAACACTTACGAAACTAACTCATGATATTCTCAAAGTTCATATAAAAAATCGAGAGTGAAAAATAAAAGCGAATGGGATGACTATGTAATTAAAGAAAGGTGATTCCATGGATAAATGGATAAGTAAATAAACAAAAAGTTAGCGTGGAGAAAGATTTGTGGCGCCCACAAGGACCGTTCGCGTAATGCCGATACGGACAGGATTTTGCAGATGCGTCCTTGCATCTTTATAAAACGCTTTGTTTCTCGGTCTGTCTGTCACACTTGTTTGAAAGAGTTTTCCTTTTTTTCTAACTACTGTCGTACATTAAATGGACGCATCTTCTGAACAAGCAGTCTTGTTATCTCTCACTGTAGGCAATAACAACATACGCAGTTAGTTGTCGTCTGGCGTTAGTCAACAGCATTAAGTCAAGTTGGGATGATCTGTTGTTTCTCTCTTGATCTTTTCGCTGTCCGTAACGAAACAATTCTTAAGCTTAACAGAAATCAACCCATTTCCATTCTGAACATTCAGCCTTTTCACTTTTTTGCTGTTGTTGTTGTTGTTGTTGTTCTTCTTCTTCTTCTTCTTCTTCTTCTTCTTCTCCTTATTCTTCTTCGCTAATTACCATTTATTTTTCATCTGAAATAATCGTCTATTTTATCAGGTTGACAAGAAAGTTTTTACGCTTTTTAACTTTTAAATTCAGATGAATATATTTCGGCTCAAATAAAAATTTATTGATCGAAATAAGCACCATCAGAATCAACACATTTTTGCCAACGCAAAGCAAGTTTATTTATGCTAGTTACGTAAGAATCTTGCGTTTTGATGGCGATGAGGTTGCTCAATGTGCTTTTAATATTGCTTAGGTTTTTGAAGCATTTCTCACGCAGAAACTTGTCGAGACGCTTGAAAAAGTGGTAGTCGGTAGATGAAAGGTCTGAAGAGTATCGCGGATGCGGTTGAGTTTCGTAGCTGAATTCGTTCAACTTCTGCAGGGTCAGTTTAGCAACGTGCGGTCGGAAATTGTCGTGGAAGGAAATTGGGTCTTTTCTGTTGATTAATGCTGGGAGTTGTTGTCGAAGTTTCTGATGCATTTTATTGATTTGTTGACATTACCTTCTCGCCGTAATGGTTTCACCTGCATTCAAAAGACTGCAATGGATGATACCGGTCGCAGACCACCAAACAGTCAGAATGACCTTCTTTTGGTGCAACTCTGGCTTCGGAAAGTGTCGTGAAGCTACGTTGGCATCTAACCACTGAGCTGAGCTTCACCGATTGTCGTAAGGAACCCACTTTTCATCGCAAGTCACAACCCGGTCAAAAAAACGGGTCGTTCTTGTTGTGTAAATGAATGGAAGATGACACTTCATAACGGCGTTTCTTTTGGTTGTCATTGAACTCGTGAGGCAGCTAATTATCAAGTTATTTTGTCCTTCCAGTCTCTCTCAATTGGTTGGAAATCGTTGTATACGTTACGTCTAATTAAGAAGTTAACAAATGTATCGAATTTCCATTACTAACGGTTACTATATTGTCCAATTGACTACTGTACACTCTTTAAGCCTTATCCTCGAGTGGTCTCTGAGCCTTGATAAGTGGTGATGGCCATGTAAAAAAAGAAAACCTTTTTCAATAATGCTCTCCATCGCTTAATGATCTGAACCCTTTAAGTGTTGAACAGTTCTGGCGACATTTATTAGGCCCGTGTTTTATGATTGGGAAAACAACGAGGAAAAAGGCGGCTGCATCAAAAACCAAGCTTCTCTTCTTTCATTATAATCGCTCTGACACCAATCACACTCCAACTAAAATGAATGTCTTTCGTCTTGGGAAGGCTCCATGTCTTGACAAGCTTCTGGAACTGACTTTCACTTTTAATCTAAAATAAAACACATACATCAAATCTGTTGCCCAGATCGTTGGAAAAATGGTTGGATTACTCTACGACTCTAGCAAGTATCTCACTGATGCAATTCTCTATCTGTATAAGAGCCAAGTATGGCCTAAAATTAAATACTGTTGCCACATCTAGGCAAGAGCTGCTCGGCGCCCTATCCAACCTTGATAGAGTTCAAAACCAGTTTCGAAACCTAGTAGGTGATGCTTTTTTCTCTTCCTTGCAACCTCTTTCCCACAGAAGAAACGTTGCGAGCCTGTCTCTACTCTATCTTTATTTTCATGGCAATTGCTCGACTGAACTCCAATCTATGATTCCCCTTTACCAAACTTTCACAAAAACACTCGACTAGCTACAACCACTATATAGTATTTTCCCTTACTCTAGATCTGTGTCTAAATCTAAAGCAGATTCCATGAACAAAACTTCTTTCCCAGAACTACCCACCTGTGGCACATTGTTTCGTTGTCCTGCTTCCTAGTTGAATGCAACATGGTAGACTTCAAGTCTAATGTAAATAAATTCTTATCAATCTGCTCCTGAAGGGTAGGCAGATACACGCTCTTCTAAAGTGGCGATAAGGTAAATCAAGATTATATCCACTACTCGAATAGATTCTAACTCATTGTGCCCGCCACGTCAATTCTATGTAGAAAAGCCTTGCGATGCGTGTGTATTTTTTGTAGCGCTACCTTCGCTTGTAAAGTCTCCTCTCCAGGCGTATAACTAACCAAAAGAACTTTATTCTGCAGGGAATGGTACTAAATGTAAACCGCATTATATCAACTTTAAATTTTTTACATGACAGTAGATGTTCCTTTATCATTCGAGTTTGTCTTTTCCTGTTGACAAGTTTCTTCTCTATTTACTTTATTCTGGCGAGTGCACATCTATTTTACCAGCACCGATAACAGAGAGTAGAAAGTGGATCTTAATTTTACTTTCGCGTGCTTCTTTTATTTTGTTCTCTAGTTCTCACATTCCATGAGCGATATTTCTAACAAAGGTGGAAAATTGCTGTTTTCTGCGGGGAAAAATATCAAGCTAACACTGAGTTTTGACATTGAAAGATTTTTATTTTATCTATTTCTAATTTAATTTTATTTTTCCTTTTCTTTTATTTTATTGTATTTTTATTTTATTTACTTTTATTTTATTTCTTCATTTTATTTCATATTTTATTTTATTTCTACATTTTATTTCATATTATATTTTATTTTATGATATTTTATTTTATGATATTTTATTTTATTTTTATTTTTATTTTATTTTTATTTTTATTTTATTTTATTTTATTTCTACATTTTATTTCATATTATATTATATTTTATTTTATGATATTTTATTTTATGATATTTTATTTTATTTTTACTTTTATTTTATTTTATTTTTATTTTATGTTTTATTTTATTTTATTGTATTTTATTATTTAATTTCATTTTATATCATTCTTTCTTTTCTTTTCTTTTATTTTTTATTAAATTTTCTTAGTTTATTTTATTTTAGTTTAGTTTTTTATTATAGTTTAGTTTTTTACTTTATTTTACATTTATTATTATTTTTTTATTTTTTTTATTTTATATAATTATATTTTATTTCATTTTATTTAATTATTTTTTATTTTAATTTTTTATTTTATTTTTTGTTTTCTGATTTATTTTATTATTTAATTTTTTTTTAATTTCGTTTCCTTTTAATTTATTTTATTTCATTTCTATTTTATTTTTTATTTTATTTTTATTTTATTATTTTATTTTTTATCTTATATTATTTTATTTTTATTTTATGTTTATTTTATGTTTTATTTCAATTTATTTTCATTCATTTTTTATTTTTTAAATACGTCATGTTTTTTGGAGCAATTTCCATTAAAAAAATTGTCTGAGAAATTCTTTACTTATTTTTACTTAGTCGTTTTAAAGAAACAGAGAAACAAATAAAGTAGTGTTAAAAATGTTTATGTACATATTAATTGAATAGAAGTTAAGGTGAAAAAAGAGATTTATCGAAATGGTACTTGTGTTTTTAACGAACCAGACGTAACTCAGCATTTGCTCGGCTTTGTCCGGCGCATGACGTCAACAGCTCGGGTTTTGCTGCTGTCTGACGAAACATGGTCATCAGCCAATCAAAACGCTGCGCGTTTAGTTTCAACTCGACGCGCGTGCACGCGCGTCGAGCAACAGACGAGAATTCCGATATGGGTGTTCAAGATGGCGGCGACTAGGAATCTCCAGCGCGAACGTGGGTTGCGGTCATGCCACACAATTGTGGACTGGAAGAATTTCCTGCGAGATATAATATGCCGGGATTACTTTCTCAGGAATCCCAGGCAAGTAGGAGGTCCAGCAGACCATACGGTCGAAATCGACGAGTCTGTCTTCTTCAACCGCCGGAAACACAACGTCGGCAAACGTCTAACACCGGTCTGGGTCCTCTATGGATACGCCAACCCCGCCGAAAAGGAGATTTTTTTTTTTTTTTTTTGGTTAACGTAGCAAATAGGAATGCCAAAACCCTCCTTCCAGTAATAAGAAAATACATTCTGCCGGGGACCACGCACGGTCGTATCGGAGTGTTGGAGCAAAGTGGGAGTAGAGGGGTATCACTATTTAACGGTGAACCACCACTACCTTAATTTTGTAGATCCGTAAAAAAAAAGGTTTGTTCCTTTCCTTTTTCTTACTATTTCTTTCTTTTTTTGTACGTAAATAGTTGAAAAAAAAAAGTTTCATAAAAAACAATTCCTCACTATTATTTGTTAAAAAAAAAAAAATTGATCCTATAAATATCATTTTTGTTGGTCATTTTACCTAAATAGTTGAAAGAAAAAAACGTTTCGTTAAAAAAATAAATTACTATTTGTTTACAAAAAATGTTTTATATGTATTTATTTTGCAAACAGAAAACAACAACAACAACAACAACAACAACAACAACAACAACAACAACAACAACAACAATAATAATAATAATAATAATAATAATAATAATAAAAAAATAAAAAAAATGAACGATAGGTTTTTGCTTTTTATTTATTTTTGGATGTTTCTACATTTTACAATTTCATTTAACAGTTATTTTGTTGGAGCGTTGTTTTTATTTTATTGGCAACGCTCGATTTTATCCGGCTGTTGACGTCATGCGTCGGACAAAGCCGAGCAAATGCTGAGTTACGTCTGGTTCGTTAAATGCACAAGTACCACCAAAATAATTAGGTGTAGCGGTTTAGTGTTAAGGTGATGTAAAAAGATAAATGTCCGTCGAAGTCTTAAATTGCATATAGTATAACCATCTGTGTATTAAGTGCTGGTACCTTTTTGGCGGGAACAACAAGCCGTCCCGTAGTTATAAGTATTTTCTCGTCTTCTCCATATCAAATATGGTTCGGTATTGGCGCTTTTTTTAATATTTGCACATTCGTCAAAAGATCGCTAGATACCGGAAAACTTTCTACTCAAATAGATTCTTCCCTCAAATTGCTAAACTTTGAAATTCTCTTCCGGAACCCAGCATCCCTGACTATAATGACATGAAAAAGTTCAAGAGCAATGTAAATGGATATCCCGCTACTCAACTCCCTATATATTATTCCTGTAAATTTGGTCCCAATTAGTAGCCCCTTACTCCAAAGTAGCATTGTGCCTTGTTTGAGGTTA
Source organism: Euprymna scolopes (assembly GCF_053919585.1). Taxonomy (NCBI): domain Eukaryota; kingdom Metazoa; phylum Mollusca; class Cephalopoda; order Sepiida; family Sepiolidae; genus Euprymna; species Euprymna scolopes. The sequence goes on from NC_136495.1 coordinate 18,752,156, forward strand.
AGTAATACCAAAAACTAATAAATCTTGGCTCTGTGTCTCCATTGTGGCCGACATCTCAACCAAGGGGAGACAACCTATATATTTTCTATAATTGCTAATGGAGTTATGTTAACTTTTAAAAGGCATCCCTTGTTACTTGCATCGTGTTGACGAGTTGCGTCTCTATTTGCACACGTCGGGTGCATACTTTTGACGGCACCAATAATAGTCCGAGATGGTTTTTACATGTGCAAATGAAAATGAACGTTTGGTTCCGGTCTGTTCAAAACAAAAACACTTATGAAACTAACTCATGCTATTCTTAAAGTTGAGATAAAAAATCGAGGGTGAAATGGAAAAGTAATTAAAGAAAGGTGATTCCATGGATAACTAAATAAACAAAAAGTTGGTGTGGAGAAAGATTTGTGGCGCCCACAAGGACCGTTCGCGTAATGCCGATACGGACAGGATTTTGCAGATGCGTCCTTGCATCTTTATAAAACGCTTTGGTTCTCGGTTTATCTTTTATGCTTGTTTGAAAGGGTTTTTTTTTCTCGGAACTAATGTTGTTTTTACTTAAGAGTCACCATTTATCAAGGCCCGAAGGCCATTCGAGAATAAGGGTTAATGATTGTAATGTTGTAGTGTAGTAATCTTTAATGGTGCAAATTTGGTGGAATTTGATTTTTTATAGGGGACGGTTCAACAAAAACCTGTTTATATTGTATTTAAATACTACCATGTTGTATTTATCCGGGAAGCAGGTCAGCGGAACAATGTTCCACAGGCAGCTGACACCTGAAGGAGGTCGAAGGTTACATCAATATAGTTATACCAAAACGTTGTGAAAATCACAACCAAAATGAGAATAGTAGTCCGAAAAATCCAAATGATACGAATAACTAACCCTCATTTAAAAAATTCAGAAACGTCATGAAATAGTTTTTAAACCCCCCCCCCTTTTTAAATTTAGTTTCTAAATAATAACGTTATTATTTCAACAAGGTCTATAAACTGCACAAGTATCAAATGAATATTACAAACAAAAAAAAAAGAAAGTTCTTATCCATATTTTCTCAGAAGCAATGTTGATAGCAAATATATCAACTGTGTATATGTGTCTTGCGTAGTTTTTGAGTTTTGGGTGGACAAAAGCACAGAGTTAACTGCCCTTTATATAATTGACTAACATGGCTACTCGGTATTACTCGAGTTAGTAGAGTTAAAAATGTGTGTAACATCTATCTTTTTGAAACGCCTCTCTCTATCTTTCTCTATCTCTCTCTATCTTTCTCTACTCGGCCCCCACCCACTCCTCCCAAAATAATGTCACCAAAACATATGTCCATATTCTGCGAAATGCATTGTTGAAAAAGAATTTATCACCGTTGTGTTATTTGGATTTATCAGACTACTCTTCTCATCTTGAGTGTGATTTTCACAACGTTTCGGTCCATATAACCCCCGACCTTGTTCAGGTGACACGGTTCGCAATGGTTAGAGTACTTGGAAAAATTAATTGTAAAAAGTGATACTCTCCTGAGAATTGAAGGTTCAATTCTCAGTGTGGACGACCAAAAAATGCAATTTCGAATTACTTAGGACGTCTATCCACTCATGGCTGACGGAACAAGAGCATGCTACTCCCGTAAAATAAATAAAGTGTTCCGTTCGAAATTCTGTCCGAATTTCCGAGTTCGGCAGAAACATTCCTGAGTTCAACAAGATACATCCTAAGAAGGTCGGGGGTTACATCAATCGAAACGTTGTGAACATAACATTCAAGATGAGAACAGTAGTTCGATGAATCAAAATAATACGAATAACCAATCCCCATCTCAAAAATTCAGAAACATCACATTTGTGGTTATTTCTTGCGTAGTTTTTGATTTTTAACACGATATATATGTGCAACTATATTGTTCTTCACGGTCGCCGACCTCGACGCTGTTTACAGTGATTTTCTATTTGTCTTCATTTTTTTTTTTTTTTTACTCTTTCAGGCCAAACCAGGTATATTGTGACTTGAAACGTAATGGGCTACTATATGAGATCATGTCTAACAGGAATGTGGGGAGTTGGGCTGCGAGATGTCAGTTAATATTACATTTAAATTTCTGCAGTCAGAGAAGAGTCACATTACCTGAAAGTACTTCTTTTAAACTGCTCGGCCTAACGTTTACAGGGAATATGAACTGGAATAGATACATTGAGAGCATTGCCAAGGCTGCTGCAAGGAAGGTTGGCTCCCTCTACCGTGCTAGAAAACTACTTACGCCTGACAGTATCCTATACCTCTATAAGGCAACCATTCGCCCATGTATGGAGTACTGTTGTCACATCTGGGCTGGTGCATCTGCTGCTTGTCTCTCGCTCCTGGACAGGGTTCAAAAGAGAGTCGCCAACCTGATAGGTCCTGAACTGTCATCTAGGCTTCAGCCTCTGTCCCATCGACGAGATGTTGCATCCCTCTGCCTGTTCTACAAATACTTCAATGGTGAATGCTCTGACGAACTGCAAACACTTGTACCTCCCCGACGTAACTACCCCCGACAAACCCGACAAGCTACTAAGTCTCATCCCTTTACAGTAGAGATCCCTAGGTGCAAGAAAGCCTTTTACTCCAATAGTTTCTTCCCCAGAACTGCGGGTCTTTGGAACTCCCTTCCGGGATTCTGCTTTCCCAACTGCAATGACATGCAGAAGTTCAAGTGTAATGTTAACAAACATCTTTCTACTCATCTCCCTTCATAATAACCCCGCTAATTAAGTCTCTGATAGTAGCCCCCTGCTTCAAAGTGGCACTGTGCCTTGTTTGGGGTGAAAATTGAATTTAAAAAAAAAAAATAAAAAAAAAATTTTAAAGTCCAGTAATTCGAGGGAAAAAACTATTAGAGTAGAAGGCTTTCCGGCATCTAGGAACCTCAACGGTGAAGGGGTGGAATTTTGCTGATTGATGAATTAGTCGGGAGTAAGTACGTTAGAACACAATTCATTAAAGCACCTATAAAACAGGCGGAGAGATGCCATATTGCAGCGATAAGACAGAGGGAGGGCCGATAATGCAGGACCTATTTGATTTGAGACCCTTTTTAGACCCTGTCCAAGAGTGAGAGACTAGTAATAGATGCACTAGCTCAGATACGGCCATAATACTAATAATGTATAGGTGAATTCTGTTTTCAATGTATTTGTTCAAGTTCGTGTTTTCTGTGAATGTAGGCCGAGGAGTTTGAAAGATGGGCTCTCAGGTAGGGTGTTATTTGCCAAGCAATCATTGGTTAAAAATAAAAAGCTTTATTTTAGTAGCATTAAATGTTACTAACCATTTACGGCACCATTCTACTACGGACTAAAGCTCGCTTTTTATTGTTTCTGCCATTGTCTTTGATATATGTACATTCATTTTTTCTCATATCTATAGAGCGTAATGTCATCAGCAAATATAACCATCTGAGACAAAATTTTACAAAGATATTATTTATGCATATCAGAAATAATAACCGTTTAACGATCTACCCTTGCAGCATATCATGCTGTTTAGATGGGCGGCCATCCAGAACAACCCACATTTTTTTTCTTGTCTATGAAGGATTTGTCACGTATTCATCCAGAAATACCATATGATTTAATTTTTATGAGAAGCCTTTCAAGCCAGATTGTCAAAAGCTTTGGATATATAAAGGGATACGTCTATAGCTTCTGCTGCCTTATTCAGTGCATAGTAATTCAAAGATGACCGTTAAAATGTCCGCAGTAGAATGTCTAAATCTATACTGTTTGTCAGAAAGAAGCTAAAGATTTACTGCTCGTTCTGTCAGTGTCGTCGTCTTTCACACTGACGATTGTTGCGTTGGCTTAAAAATACAACTTTGTGTTTCTGAAATTTTGTGATGAGAATTGATTATTTGTACTATTTTGATTTTTTAAACTACTGTTTTCATCCTGAGTATTATTTACACAACGTCTCGGTCGATGTCACTTCCGACCTTCTTCAGTGTATTTTGTCGAACTCAGGAATCTTTCTGTCGGAGTCGGGAAAGATGACCGAGTTCGACATGATACATCTTAAAACAAGATCAGTAGTTTGAAGAATCCAAATAATCCGTATATCGTGTACAAATCAGTTGTGCTATGATTCTGTGTGATAAAGGACCCCCAAATGTTGTCTAGTGATAGTTGCCTATCGAGATGTATGTTTGTCGGTAGGTTGATGAGTTGACTTCATACATTAAAGCAGCTCTATCTTCTCTCGCCCGACTCCAATATCTCTGATCACTCTTGAAAGACTTCCGGGCCGCCCAATCGCTATCAGCTGTTCCAAACAGAAAACTGTCCATAAACTAACTCCAACTCCTAAATTTATTAACTCAGAATCGCAAACAGTATGCCCTGTCTTTTGTCTTATTTAGTGTCACATCTGATTAATAGAAATTGACTACTTCCGTGTTTTCCCTATCAGCTACTATCAGCTGATTATCTAGAAACTTGCTACCGACCACGGGGCGTCTCCCTGTCTCGAAAGTTCAAAAAAATTTCGCCATCACACCCATCATCATCATTTTACTAATCTCACTTGCTATACTTTTGGTCTGCTACTGAACCATTTCTGGGCGTTTTAACTCTAGGCGAGGGTATATATCACACACACACACACACACACACACACACACACACACACACACACAACTGCCTTTATATAATAGAGTATCTTCATGATGCCTAAAACTTGTTATTAATAAGAAAATGTATTTGTTTTGACTCAGAATCCCATCCACTCCTAGAGGAATCCTCATGCAAGCCGCCTGCAAAGTGTCACATGGACCTTAATAGTTACAATTGTTCTTTTAAACTGAAAATAACCATGGAAACAGAGGGGGCGGGCATCGTGGTATATCTCTAATATCTCGACTCCCCATGGTGAAATGTCGAATGTTTGCGAAACTTGCAGGACGTGTGTATTTAAAAAGCGGTACTTCAAATAAGCACAAAACCTTAATGAGAAGTTGGATATGTCTGTTAATCAACTCAACAGTGGATTTGAGAATGTAGCACATCATATTTATTTTCACCAACGCACACGCAAGTATATATATATATATATATATATATATATATATATATATATATATATGAGCAAATGATTAATAAAACATGTTAAAAGACATCTTGAAAAAGAGTTAAAAACATATTTAATTTTAAAAAAGGAAACACAAGATAAGTGGATAGTCCTTAATCCGCGGAGTTTCGAAGAAATACTCTCCTTCTCATCAGAGGGCAGGAATTAGCAAAATGCAGGATCGGATTTTGCATGTAAAAGTATTTAATGAAACTACAAGTAAGTCACAGATCTTACTTGGTTAAAAAAAAAAGGTGAGGTAAGGGGAACAGGAGGCAAAAGAAAAATAATAAAAAGATTTCACATGAATATATATATATATATATATATATATATATATATATATATATATATATATATATATATATTAATACATATGCCGCTCCCCATTTGGAGATAGACATTGGTCCAAAGGAAAATTATTCCTAACTCGCATTTAGGTAAAAATGTACTTTTGTATAAATACATGAATTTATTAAAAAAAAGTATCGCAAAAAACAAATAAGTAGCACACACACACACACACACACACACACACACACACACACACACACACATATATATATATATATATATATATATATATATATATATATATATAAGTGTTGGAAAGATTGATCGGAATCGGGAATCGAAAAAATCAAAACGTTTGAGGGTATCGGAATCAGAAGAAAATAAGTCAAATTTCTGATTCGAAAAACAATTCTTTGCATTTTTTGAAAACTTAAATTTCCGTTGCTGGTACTAGCGATAAATACTATTTTTAAACAATTTGTATTACTAAAATCTGAAGATTATAATAGCATACAAATACGACATAAATGTATTTTATTTTCGTAAAATGAACAAAACAAAAATTGAAACTTTACGTAAATGTAAATTCGCCAGGTACATTTTAGAAGAATGCAATTTATTTACAATATTCGAGAAAATAAAATATGTTTCTCAAGAAAAATACTATCAAACATTATTGATAATTAAATCAAAAGTAGAATATTAAAAAGTGTTTTTAAATCTTTTTAACTATTTATTTTATGCTCTCATCTTTGTCTAGTTGGGTTTTGTCCGGTAAACTTTTGTCCGGTTCCTCATATAGCATTTGCAAATATTACAGAGGGGGGGGGGGAATTTGAGAAAAGGTTGACTTTGAATTGAATGAGGTATAAATCAATTTTTGAATTTTCACACTTTCGTGGCAACGTTTGGCGCCAATTTTTCTTTGATTCTGACTGTATTACACTTAGAATTAGGAATTCCTGTGGCGCCTTTGGTAGTGAAAGTATCCATTGTTTTCAGCCTGAAGGCAAATTCACCTTTTCCATCACATGTCTGTATACACAATTTAAAACAAAATTAATTGAGATTGTTTGATAGAAAGCCACAGATTCGTAACTACTAATAAAAAATAATTCTTGAAACCTTTTGGTAGTTTATTTGTCACAGATTTTTTTTTTATTCTAACGACATTTAAATTGTGTTTTATGAATTAAAAATTAATTACCAACATTTTCCTAATTATTTTTTAAATTTATATTTTAATGAATCTTTGAAGAAATTAAATAGATTTTTTTTACTATATACGAACTTATAATAATTATTATCATTGTTGTTGTTGTTGTTGTTGTTGTTGATGATGATGATGTAAATTAACAACCTCGGCTAAATCACTCCTCCAAACTAAAATGGGATTCAACCATTTTAGGCGATTACGTGTTTCCATCCTTAAAAACTTGGTCAGAAGAACAACAAAGTTATTACAGAATTTAGATGGGAGGGTCTACTTCACATATTAATTTAATGTAAAATGAGTTTAATTTCCGAGACGTTGTAGCATTTTAGAGCAGTTAATCAAAACGTATTATTTTTCTCTCAGAGATAAATTCTGTGCGTTTTTCGTGCCTTGCCAGTTGGACTTAGGGTTAGTGCTAAAAATTTAGTGAACATCCCTAAAATTTAGAATATTCTAGAAATGATGATCAATTTATAGTAACTTTATATATAAAATTTAACTGCGTGCCCAAATTCTAAAACTATTGTTTTTACAAGATGTTAAGGAAAATCACCTAAAACAAAACAAAAAAAAATCTCATTTTTATTTAAGGTGTTAATCTACAAATTCGATATTAGTATTAACAGGTTTATTTCTATTATCTGTATTTTTTTTTTTTTTTTTTGCATTAAAACAAATCCATCTACTACATACTTGTCATATTAACAGTAGCAATAACCAACCAAATCTTTATAATTGATGGTAAAAACATTGACATTCTTTGGTAGAAAGAACGAAGGGAATAGCCGAATATAGTAGGGTATCCAAGGGACCATAAAAGTTAAATTAAACGAGATCGCCGATTAGTAGAAGGGTGTTGCCAGATCATACTCTCACGTACAACAAAGTTTAAAAAAATAGAAATAAACAACATTTATTTATATGTTAGGAATATTAATTCAAATCGTTCCAACGTAAGTGTTTTCTTGTAATGAGAGTTCATTATACAGGATTAACTAAATGAGGATTTCGTGAGAATAGCATGGAGTTTAAAATTACTGATTTTTCTGTGGCCAGATTATCACACGTGGCTTGATATTAATGCGATTAATTTCTGAGAGAAAAAAAAACGAACAGTCCATAATTATAAAGGCGAAAGCATGCGTGCATTCATCGCATAAAAAATAGTAGTTCGAAATAACATTGTTTAAAAAGGGAGCATTAAATTCTCATTCAGTATGGTAATTTTCCATGATGAGGATTAAGGTGCATGTGCATGGCGCTCAAATTCAAGACTGGGGATTTTAACACCTCTCAGTGGCGGATTTATTCTGACATCCAGTCTTGGGGAAACAGGAGAAAAACTGATTTGATTTTTGCGGCAAATCTTTATATAGGGATGTTCTCGAAAGTTCCAGCCTGTTTACCGTATCTCTATGCGCGGAAACGTAACATAGTTCTTTAATTCCATGCGTGCGAGTGGCTTGATCACGACGTTGTGTCTTTATGCGTTCTGATACGCGTGGGTGTTGAAATTGGCAATTGCTATCGAAATGTTTTTGCTGTGGATTTGTTCCGGCCGTATGTAGTGGTCGCTACAGTTTCATGAAAGCATTCGAATTTAGGAAGACTCGCTAATGAAAAGCTCGTCTACAAAAAAATCGTCCATTTTTGCTAGGTAGAAAAACTGGTCCATTATTGAATAAATATCGATTGAAAACACACTTGATGACCGTTCTTGAAGGAGATATTCTTTTTAAAAAAAAAGAATACATACCCCATAATATTTTAAAAAACATTTTACTTGTTTACTGTTGTTTAAAAAAATAATAAAATTGATTTTTCTAAGTGTTCGTTTTCTACCTATCTTAGTAAGTTTTTCGTAGTTTAACTTATTTTAAAGCGTTTATTCAATTAAAAACAAGTAGTGTCGAGTGCTACTCTAGAACAAAAAATGACTGACATAAGAGGATTACATCTTGGAGTCTTGATAATCACTCAAAAATAAAAATAAAAATATACTGAAGTAGTTATAGTTTTAAAAAGAGGCCCCCACCCCCCAAAAGAAAATAAATTTTAATATTTTAAAATATAATTTAGGGAGGGGGTTAAAAACTATATTTCTTTCAAAAACAAAACAATAAACAGCAAAAAAACTGAAATTAAAACAATTCTTAGATAACGGGACATTTTTGATGTAATGAGTTTGTGCATTTGGTATTAGTAAAAAATAATTATAAGTTCCAAATCTCAGCGACTATTAATCAGAATTTAACAAACGAAGGCTCGTTGAAAAGGTAATGACCTGTATTGTGTAGTAGGCTATGTGAAATTTGCCCTAAAGGTCGCACATTGAAGGGACCTTCCCTTATCCAGAGTTAAGAATGACATTCGGAATGGACACACCAACCTACCTATGTTAAGAACGGCTTTCGGAATAGATACGCCAATTTGTGAGTGTGAATGTGGTTGGCAAGAAATTAGCCCGAAATGTAACGTATGTAATAATCAAAAACAATGTATTTAGCTTTGTGACTTATTTGCGTAAAAAAATTACAAGAAAACATTCAATAAATGTCATAATAGATTAAAATACGCACAAAATTTTTTTATAATTCAATGGTATTTTGCAGTATTACCTATGTGTGTTAATAAATAAAAAAGAAAACATTCCATAATAGTTAATCTTCATTCGATGACTCCTGAAAGAAGAATTTGTAAAAACTAAGTAAACCTCTATAAAAAATGTAAATAGTGTTAATAGCAGCGATTAATTACCTGCATTAGCGAAGCGCGAACGTTTGACGCTAGAAGGAAAAGGAGGTGTAGAAAAAGAAAGAAACGTGTTAATCGAGTGGGTCATGGTGAAAGTATGACGTTTTGGGACTACTAAATAACGACATTCAAACCTAACGGGACGCGTTAATGAAATGGGGTCATTTTATGTAAACGTATAGTGTGTTCGTTTATTTACGAACAGTCGTATTCCGGAATAATCGATTTGTTTACTCCCAGCAAATGAGATTAGCCAGAGCTTTGTAAGAGAGAAATTATTATTTTTCTAACTGGGAAGGAAATATAATAGTATGTGTATAAGTCTGTAAGGCAGTTACGAGGGAAGACAGGTCAGTATATGTATAATTTGAATTATATTTCCCGGTGTTGAGTGGGGTTGGCCGGAGGTCTTTTGTAATAGAGGGGAAATATGAACTACTTCCTCTATATGTCTTGACGATAGTGGTGATGGCGCTCCTAGGATGGAATGTAGGATTTTATTATAACAAATAAATATGTATGAAACAGTGCTGTACAGTTACATAAGATGGTGGATAATAATTTAGACATATGAAATTTGTATGTGATATCTGGTATTGCAAACCGTCGGTAATTTGGTTCAGAGGGAAATTTCTCAAACCAAAATATTATATATAGGATATATCCTAGTCTAAAATTAAGCAATATGACTACGACAATAAAATGTGGTTGATCAAATCATAAGTGGTTAATTGGTATTAGTATTTAATTAGTCGAGCAAGGAACTGCAAGACTCAACAAAATGTTCTGTCGAAGCTAAGTTCACTTCCGATGCCTATTCCGTATACAAAAAAGAGCACAAATGTAACTATATTCAAATATCAATTTGTATTAAAGCACTCCTTCTAAGATAATGGGCTATAAATTTTGCCCGTTTTTCACGGGTAAAAAATCTAATATGTGTGTGTGTGTGTGTGTGTGTGTGTGTGTGTGTGTGTGTGTGTGTGTGTGTGTGTGACTGTTTGACGGTACAAAACTTATACATTGCTTTAAACAAAATGCCCTCTCCCTCGGTAAAATTTACGCGTATACCCCATTAAGTCTGTTCTGTCGAGATATTTTATTTATTTGTTTATTTTTTATCAACGATTAACTCCTGATGACTGTTGATAAAAGGGGCCCCTCGGGTTTATATATATAAATATAGATATACACACACAAAATAATAACACACACATATACGTTGCTTTAAACAAAATGGCCGGCAAGACCCCTTTTATATATATATATATATATATATATATATATATATATATATATATATATGCATATACATACAATATATATATATATACATATACATACAATATATATATACATATACATACAATATATATATATATACATACAATATATGTATATACAAAATAATTACATTATATATATACACATATAATGTAATTATTTTTTATATATGTATTTATTTTATATATATATATTATATATATATTATTTTGTGTATATTTATATGTATCTGTTTCATTATTTACTTCGACAGTGCTTAATACGTAAGTAGAGCTGTGTAGTAAGTTTTAAAATATATGTGGCAATTAAGCTACACAGAATTTTCCGTGTTTCATCCTCGTGAGGATTCGTCAGGCTATTATATATATTGAACACAATGCTTTAAGCAAACGATATCACGCATTTATACATGCTTTTGTTGTTTTTAGAGGTTGTTTTGATTTCACTTCTGTTTTGTCGTTGAGCTTAAAAGAAAGTTTCTGTTTTCATTTTACAACAATGCTTTTTGTTGCGTACCTCTATAAACGAAAGATTATTAGTCTTTGCTGTCAGCGTCTCGGTATTCTTTAAGAATGCCATGTTTGCAAGGGATAACGAACCTTTGTCTAAAATAGTCGGCACTGAGAAAGCATGGGAAGGGGAGCTAGGGATTCAATTGATTGTTCATTGACTCTGGAAAGTTGCGTGAACCCATTAAGATGTTGGCGTCCGCCCAGTTGGCAGCGAATGCTTGTAGTCTTCGAAATTCTTGCCCTTCTTTGTGCCAGCTTCATACGTCCAAGGTTTTATGATGCTCTTTAAGCTCATCTGGCAGAAATAGTTTCTCATGAATTTAAATGACTGAAAATGAAAATAAATAGTCGCTAGGTGAAAAGAAAAAAGCAAACACTATTTGACGGTACATTATACACAAATAATTTCCGGTATTTAACGCGGGAAAAAGTTACGCGCGAGCAAATTATGGAAGTAAGTGTTTTTTTTTTTTTTTTTTTTTTGCTGACTTTCTTTTATCTTACGGTATACTTACACCTTTAATTACATTTCTTCGGTACGTTTTAATTATACTGATTTGAAAAACAGTAAAAACACAAAGTTTGTTTATCAACATATAACAATTTATTATCATATCTTTCTCTCCCTCTCTCTATCTTTCTCACTCTCTCTCTCTCTCTCTCTGTGTCTCATATATATATATATATATATATATATATATATATATATATATATATATATATATATATATATATATATATATATATATATATAATGTTAAAAGTCCACGTATGCTTCTAGGATAGTAATTTAAAGGTTATGAGGGTTTTTTGAAGCATGAAGACGATGTTACTTTTTGTATTTAATATTTTTATTGTTATTTTTTTATATTTCAAGCGGACCTCCGCTGTCGGTCTTGGTTTCGATACTTTTTTTTGTGACAAAGAGCAGAGGTCCGCTAGATATATAAAAAATAACAATAAAAACAAAAAGTAACATCGTTTTTCATGCTCCAAAAAACACTCATAACCTTTAAATCACTATATATATATATATATATATATATATATATATATATATATATATATACACATATATATATATATATATATATATATATATATATATATATATATCCATTCACGTGAAATCACCTTTTTCTTCACCATATTCCCTCTGCTTCAATTTTGTTATCAAGTAAGGTCTTTGACTTACTTGCAGTTTCATCAAATACTTTTGTATGCAAAATCCGATCCCGGATTTTGCGAATTCCTACCCTCTGGTGAGAAGGAAAGTATTTCTTCGAAACTCCGCAGATTAAGGACTATCCGCGTATTAAGTGTTTCCTTTTCAGATTAAATATGTTTTTAACTCTTTTTCAAAGTGTTTTTAACATGTTTTATTAACTATTTGCTCTTATATATAATATATATATATAAGATATAATATATATATATATATATATATATATATATATATAATGCATGTATGTATCTATATATTCATGAAAGTGAGAATATGTGAGAGGACACTTCTCAACCTATATACTCAACGAATTTTCGATCTACAGGCTTGAAATTTAGTATATAGTATTCAGACACGTGGAAAACTTTTAATCCGTTTTCACCCAGAAAAAAAAGTGCTGCTAAGGGGTCAATATTGAAAAATTGGTGCGTTGACGGTCACCGAATTTTATCTATTTTCAACTGTTTCACGATTGTCTGTGTGCGGTTGTGAACTCTGACAGCTTCCTTGTGTTAAGTATAAGTTGGTTTGAAAACACTATTTAAACGTCATGTCCAGCTGGTGTAATGGTTATCATACTTGACTCACTGTCAAGTTTTGGCCTCGATCTTAGATCGATTATTGAACTGTTTAGCTCGATTATTGAACAATTTAGAAAAGCATAATACTCGTATGCACATGTCTCAGTTTCTGTATGAATATAATAATTATGCGTATTTTATGACCGGATAACGCCGGGCAGCGAGCTAATCTATATATCTATGAAAGTGAGAATGTTTTGTTGTGTGTGTGTGTGTGTGTGTGTGCGCGTGCGTGCGTGTGAGGACTTTTCTCAGTCCATATATTGAACCAATTTTTGATCTACAGAGTTGAAATTTGGTATATGATATATTCAGATATGTGGACAACATTTTAATCATTTTTCATCCGGGGAAAGGGGTTGCTAAGGAGTCAAAATTGAAAAATCGGTACGTGAGAGCATCGGATTTTTATCTGTTTGCTGTTCCATGGCTGCGCAAGCGCGAATCGTTTACATTATGTTAAAAATAAGTAGGTTTGAAACATTTTGTAAAGAACGTGTCAAACTGGCCTAATAGTTATCGTACCTGACTCACTGTCTTTAGATATCGATTTCGACCTCAGCTTGAGTTTTTTTTTTAACTTACAAAAAGTAAACTGTTTAGAAAAAACATAATACTCGCATAACCATGTCTCAATTTCTCTTTTTCTGTCATTTTTTTAAAGGAATTTAACGTTACGTTTAATACCGGGCAACGCTGGGTACATCTTCTAGTCTATATATCTATAAAAGTGAGAATGTGTGTGTGTGTGTGTGTGTGTGTGTGTGTGTGTGTGTGTGTGTGTGTGAGGACACTTTTCAACCAATATGATCTACTACAGACTTGAAATTTGGGATATTAGAGATTCAGGAATGTGGAAACCTTTTTAATCGGTTTTCATTCGACCACCTTGACCCGATCTTTACAAAGTGTTTCGAACTTACTTATTCTTAACATAAAGAATCTGTCATGTTTTATGGTCGTGCATGCGCATTCGTCAAACAGTTGACAAATAGAGGAAAATCCGATCACCCCCACGTACCAATTTTTCAATTTTGACCCCTTAGCAGCCGTTTTTTTTTTTTCTTGATTCGGATAAAAACAGATTAAAAAGTTTTCCATGTGTCTGAATTTCCTATATATAAAATTTCAAGTCTGTTGATCAAAAATTCGTTGAGTATATAGGTTGAGAAGTGTCCTCACACATTCTCACTTTGATAGATAGATAGATAGATAGATAGATAGATAGATAGATAGATAGATAGATAGATAGATATTTTTAGTGAAACCTACTTTAGGTATTACACTGAACAGACTGAGATAAATGATAGACGATAAACATAACCAAATTAATTTTAAAAAAACAAATTCACAAAAGAGGTAAGTTTATATACAGGGTGTCCGTAAAGTTACTATACAGTCTTATTGTTTTATTGTATTATGTTTGTATTAATAGTTAATATTTATTTTTGTGTAGCTGTAGGGTGTAAGTAAGACTATATAGTAACTTTACGGACACCCTGTATATTAAAAATCAAATTATGCATGAATAGACAAAACATAGAAAGTTTTATCATATTTTAGAGTCCTTGTAAAACAAAGGGGTTCATTAGCTAAGATATCGAAGAAGTCTGAGTCGATAATTTAAGGACCGTGAATTATTTACAAGTCTGAAAATCGCAATCAAAACATTTCGCTAAATTAATACCAATTATATTTGATTAAAACTTATTAATAAATGTCAATGTCCATTTGTTTTCATTGTAGAGAGTTCAGTAAGATGAAATAAATAAGAATCGCTTTATTCTAGAAGGAGTTCTCCTACACTAAGCAAGAACAGTTACTACACTTTGATCATACTCTGAAGACGGAGAAGTAACATTAAGACTCACATTATTCGATTCTTAGTCGTTTTCAATTTCCATTTTTCCCCATTTTATCTCATTAAAATTTTTAAAATAAATCACAAAAATAAGTGCACTTTTATGCGACTGCGATCAAATATATTTAAATCCATAAAAGTTAATCTGAATTTTACCCATATATATATATATATATATATATATATATATATATATATATATATATATATATATATATATATATATATTTGTGTAGAGCACTGTCGTAAATAATCTCACCCGCTACTTAATTGGCTGAAAAATGCGAAGCTCGTTGTTTGTTTATTTGTTTACAAATAGGCGGTTTGAGCACTGTAAAAGTGGTGGCGGATGTCTATTTAAATAGACATTCCGACGAATTATTTGCGGGCGTCCCTTCTGTGGTCGAGTGGGAGAACTGCCGACTGTCAACACGACGGTTCTAGGTTAAATCCTTGGCTTGGGAGAGATGCTAGTCTAGCGGCACTGATGAGTTGTGATACAACGAAACAGGACTGTGTGTCGATGACTACAAATATATTATATATATATATATATATATATATATATATATATATATATATATATATATATATATAGTCTCGACACAGCTGTTTCGGATTTTGCAATTGTTAAGCTGATATCTTTACTATATGTAAATATATGTATATATATATATATATATATATATATATATATATATATATATATATATATATATATATAGGTGCGTATTTACCTATATAATCTCGAAACAGCTGTTTCGTGTTTTGCAATTGTCAAATTGATGTATTTACTATATATAAATATATATGTGCGTGTGTGTTTTATGTGTATATCTGTATGTATGGACACGCTAATATATTGTTGCTTTGAAATATATAGTTTCATAAATAAACTAACAGATAATTAAATCCACAAAAAATATTATAGGAAAAAACAAACAAACAAATATTAGATAAAGATAGGTATAATATTGTAAAACAGTGGAAAATCACTCATGATTTACTGTTGTTTTTATATGACAATTATTCATGAATGGGCAATTATTTTTATTCTACAATTACAAAACTTGGCATTATTATTACAGACGTTAACAATAAAAGAAATGTTACATGTACATGAAGGATGTCTGCTCATAAAAATATGTATATCAAATAACACGACCGAAATTTGCTTACAACCTCTATTATATGTCTCTCGACATATCTATCTATCTATCCCTTCCACATTTTATCGGAAACTACTGGACCGATCTGGCTGAATTTTTTTTTTTTACGAACCTTTGTTATGATTGGGTGCAGCGAACTATCGTAAATATAAATATGATTTTCTTATGTTTCCTCCTATGAAAATTTGTACTGATAATTTCACAATTATTAATCTTTATTATTATTTTATTACACACACACACACACACACACACACACACACACACACACACACATATATATATATATAATGTTCAGGTTAAAAAAAATCAAAAGTAAAATTCATTGAATTTCAACGAGGTTGTTGATGCTACTCAATTAAACAAGAGCCCGATATTCTTTTATCCAATTTGGGTAACCAAAATGACCATGAGCGCTACAATAATTCTCATAAGAAATTCGTTTATAATTGTTGAACAGTTTAAAATTGAAATGAAAGTCGGTCACTTAAGCTTGCATGTGTTATAATCGTTAGATCACTATGGCCGGAAGTTACAACATTTAAAAAAATAAATGTTAAGATTTTAACAATATTTCTTGCGGTTGAGATTGGCCATAAGATTTGTTCTTTGCTTATGGAGTCAAAGATAACTTCGTGGCCGGATTCGAATCTCCCAACCGGTAGTAATCGTGACATCCTGCACTGATGATTTCCGAAAGGATGAAACGCTAGTGTCTGTAGGCATTAAAAAATTATTATTGTAACATATATATATATATATATATATATATATATATATATATATATATATATATATATATATTATATATAATGAAGAAACATTCCGATTTGACATCCTGTCCTTGAATACTGTTGACTGTTGACTATTCATGCCGTGAAACTGACATTTATTGGTAATCAATTTCCCTTAATTCCTGTGTTAATTACTGATAGAACTCTAGCCTACGGGGTGAAAGTTGACATTGTGACGGGGTTCAAATCTCCCGACTGATGACTGCGTAAACATGAAACAATGGTGTATGTAAATATAAAAATGATTGTTAAGATTTTTTTTCATAAAAATATATCATTATATATAACGATAAATAAAATGAAAAAATAAAAGCGTAAATTTAAATTTGTTGGTGATTCATATATATATATATATATATATATATATATATATATATATATATATATATATATATAAGTAATTAGTTTCGCCCTGCGTTACGCTCATCAGTCAGACACATCTGAACTCAGGATTAAAACACGAGTCTCTTGCATACAAGAGATTCGGGTTGGCTGTAGAAATAATTTATATATATATATATATATACTAGCAATCGGTGCCCGGCGTTGCCCAGGTGTTTTGAGGTTAATGCTGAGAAAAACAAAGGTCAATTTTTTAAAACTTTGACCCCTATTATGACCTCTTAACATTTATTGTTTAGGGATCAAGTAAAGTTAATAAGTTAGATCCATGTCCAAGGAATCTATATCTAAAATATCACGTGTTTACTGTTTAGACCCAAAATTGTAGGAGGAGTTTGGTAGAGTTCTCAAAGGTCAAATCGTTGAATATTGACCACTTAATCGCCAAATTTCTGTCGAAAACCTATCACATCGATTTTCCCAAATCTCAGTACCCTG
>NC_136495.1:18774783-18797283 GCF_053919585.1 Euprymna scolopes
GTAGGTAACTTGGACATGCGTAAAAATTTTATTTTGATTTGAGACCAAAATAATAAATAAGGAGTCAAAATTGGAGTCCAAGTTATAAAAAAAATTGACCCCTGCGGTCTCTACGAAATTACTCAGACAATTTTATGTCTAAACATTTGAAATCTTACATAAAGTGTATTCACATGTAGGGCAAGTTATGAACAGGACATAGGGCCCGAGCAAAGCCGGGCTGAACTGTTAGTTTAAAAATAAAATTTTAATTAGTTATAGTAGTAGTAGTAGTAATAATAATAATAATAATAGTGTGTGTGTGTGTGTGTGTGTGTGTGTGTGTGTGTGTGTGTGTGTGTGTGTGTCTACAGGGTGGTCGCTAGACAAGCGGGAAATTTGTCAAAAGCGATTTATTTTTACAAAGAATAATTTTTACAAAGTTTTTCAAAGACAAATGTTATATTATTCTCATAGATACTCAAAATGTCGCCCATGCACTTCACTGCAGCGGCTTAGCCTAAAAAACCAACCAATTAAAAAATAGCAATCGCGAATTTTATTCATGGTCTAAGCTGACCTTCAAATTTCCCGCTTTTTGAGTGACCACCTATATATATATATATATATATATATATATATATATATATATATATATATATATATATATATATATATATATATTGTGTGTGTGTGTGTGTGTTCTTTTGAACCCATATTTTTCTCTCTCATTCACACAAAGCAAAAACATAAAAGTTGCCGAAATTTCCTTCAACTTCACTCGTTATTAGCATGTCGAACATCAAAGTTCAACGCATGCATACCATCTCTAAAGATGCAGTCACGTGTCTAATACGTTTCCTGCGTGTTTACGATGGTAAAAATGCATGTTTGAAAACTGAACTCGCAAGATTAATTTACCATAACGTTCGCGTCCAACAAAAGCCTCCGTAAAGTCGCGAATTAGAAGCGATGAAGAGGGAAGTGGAAAATGGCAGGTAGAGAGAGAGAAAAAAAAAAAAAAAAAAAAAAAAAAAAGGAAATTTCGAACACCTTGACTTTAATCTTCTTCCGTGGTTCGTTTTGAGATCAAATAGAAAATTTGCAATTAGATAATGGGACAAATATTTGTTTTCTTTGATTTCGGTTCCAGTGGTGGTGGTGGAAATGACAGAGCGCAAGATACATGAAAAAAAAACAAAAACACATGCTCACACACACTCACACACACATACCTACAGATTTATTGATCATTCGATATATTGATTTGATTTGTTCTCGCAGAAATAATCTAAAGAGAATGAAATCGAAAACTGATGAACGAATCTTGAAAATCTGTGAGCACAAATTTTAATAATCGTGAAAAAGAACATTGGCTCGAATTTAACTCGTGAATGAAACTGTAATGAGGAAATTATGATAGAAAATAATAATGAAATGCAGTTTGTTTGAAGCATTGTGTAAGTTTTGTATTTAATGAAGTGTTAAAAGGCTTTCACAATGCAAGAAATGTAATATTGTTTGTATTGAGGAAAAGATAAAAACAAGGGATATTCTCTCTCTCTCTCTCTTTCTCTTTCTCTCTCTCTCTATATATATATATGAGCCACCTGACATCCAGTCTCTCTCTCGTTCTCTCTCTCTCTCTTTCTTTCTCCTTCTCTCTGTCTCTCTCTCTCTCTCTCTCTCTCTCTATATATATATATATATATATATATATATATATAAAATAAATGACAAAAAGTTATATTCCAAAATTCATGATGTTGACCATCTTATAATTTATTCCTTTGATTCAGTTGACTTATACAATTCTTGACAGTATCTGTTTCGTTGCGCAAAATCAATCACTTAATTATTATATCAATCAGTGAAACTATTATGCCCTTAACCTTTATATATATATATATATATATATATATATATATATATATATATATATATGACGTCAAGGGTGTGGGTTCCATATAGAAACGTTGATTTAATATGAATAAAATAAAATACGTATCAAGTGAGCTTGAAAGCCAATTCTCAACGTAATATTAGAAAAATAAACAAATATTTTACTTGTTTGAAATTTATAACATAAATATATTTCGGGGCTATACTCCATCCTCAGTATGTTGTTTTTTCTTTTCTTCTTTCTTGCCATGTTGTAAAGTTGGAGAAGAGAAAGAAAAGTTTGTTTGTTAAGGTATCGAATTTTAGTTTTGTAAGTTAAGATATTTTTAATGCCGGACGACTGTAGGTTTTTACCAGCTGAAATAAAATAGACCGCGCGGCGAATAGAAAAGATATCCAGAAAAATCGGCAAAAGCTACTTTCGCTAATAAAAACTACAAAAAAATAACAGGGACATTCGCTTTGACACACCGGTTTCAAAAGCATCTGCCAGAATGAGATTGAATTTATCATGAAGTGCCTTTGGGGTGATGGCAATACATAAAAACGTTAACTTTAACGTTTACGTGATTTACCTCTATTTAAGACAAATAAATAGGCCACATCAAGTTTGTAAAATAGCAGGATTTTTTTTTTCTTTAATCTCCTCCCAAGATTCGCCTTGAATCTTGGAAAAAAAATTCTCAATCGGCAGCAGGTGAACAACAGCAGGTGTTCCGAGAGAAAAGTGTCAATATAATCTGAAACGTCCGCCTTGTAAACCCGTAAGGGGACTTGTCAGTTCAGAGCCACCAGAAACCGGAGTTAAATTACATCGGTGACGTTTTCTTTTCTTTCTTTCTTTTTTTTACCGAAACACCCTTGGGTTGTATTTTTATTTTTTGTTGTATTCTTGGGATCAGTGATATAAAAGGAATTGGTATTCTGAAAAGAAGAAAGAAAATGTTTCTCTGTTTTATTTATTTTTATTTTTTTTTATATTATTCGTCCACTCATCTGTATGGGTGGCTTTGTCGGTCCATTGATTTCTCTGTTTGTTATACTTTCGTTTGAAATAGTATTGTCGTTTGTCTATTACGCTTATGTTTGTCTGTCATAGGTATGTTCATCTGTACAACGTATGCTTTAAATAGTATTGTCGTTGGTCGTTGACAGTTATCTTTAAAATAATACAGGGTGGAACGATAAAGTTGTCGCCCTAAAGAAAACAACAGCTTTATTTTAGAACTTTTATTGAAAAAATTCAATTTAAGTAACTTCATTATGTCGTAGAGCTGACATCTATTCAATGTAGCCGCCTTCAGCTTCAATCACCGCCTATATACGAGTCCATGCCTTTTCCACACAAAAACCGGCGGGAGCTCGGCGGATGGCCGAGATCAATGCTGGCTTTGGTGTTGGGAGAGGTCGTGTTGGTGATGTTCTCGACGTATTACTAAACGAAGTAGTTCAGCTTGAGGGAGGACGGGGGCCAATGAGAGAAAGGTGTAGCATTCCTTTTGAAGTCAAGCCTAGGTCAGTTTGGATTTACGGGCCGGCGCCGAATCCTACTGGTACACCAAAGGTCTGCTAGCGGCCACCTGATTGCACCAGAGAATCAACACATTCTTCAGCACATCCAGGTACACTTTGGTGTAGACTTTCAAGCCGACTTCGAAGATGTGAAGTGGCATGGTGTAGGACTTACTTGGAACCACACCAAAACCATAATTTTGGCTGGAAACTTTATTTTCTTCACTCTGGGCACATACCTGTTATCCGGTTTTGCATTTTAGGAGTGTTAGCAACGATCCTGTTGTCATAACTAAGATCGGTAGAGACCATGAGTTGTACAGCGGCGCATTTCCGATCTCGCTTCTTAAACATTGTGTCACTTTCACAAATGATAGAGTGCTCCTATTGGTCTTGGGATTTGTACACAACTGGCCAATAGTAGATGGTTTGCAACAAAAAAAAAAGAAAACCGGTTTTCCATCTAACAGAAATTGAATCGTGTTGGTTGATGAGGATATAAAGTGAAGAACAACCTAAATCGAAAACATAGCCTCTGCCAAGGTGGAGGCTATGTTTACAATCCGTGCGTTATAAAACGAATTCATCAATTACTAGCATGACCTGTGGAAATTCCACAGCGGCATATTCCATATGTAATATATTGCTGTTGAGGGTTTTACTAAAAATGTACGACTAAAATTAGTCCGATTAATGTACGACTCACTGCTCCCGCTGTTTATCATATAGAAACAACGTGTAAAGTTGCTTGGATCAGCAGGAGTCGAATCGGACAATTTAGTCGTGCCGAATTTTGGTCGTACATCAGGTGCTTTTATGAATTTACTCACAACTTTCAGTCGAAAGGTTATTTTTTTGGCAAATATATTTTTAGATTCATATAAAAAGTACTTACAAAATATAAATTATTTTTTAAAATATTCTCTCTTAAGACAGAAAGTAAATAGATATATAAGTATTTATTTACATAATGAACTCCTTAAAAGCTGAAACAATTATTATTTTCCAATTCTGTGTCTCACTTTTTTCGTTTTTGTTTTCGTTAAAAACCGTTGTATAAAATAAACATGTCTATTTTTTTTTAGATTAATCGTACCTTGATTTTATTAATTATGCACGACTAAAAATTAAACACGATGCCATGTACGTCTAATTAAATCCTGAAATAGTGAGACAATTATTTGGCACATTGTATTGGAAAAAAATAATTCTCAGTCGTGAAGAGTTTAATTAATCAACGCAACTTCGACAGTTTCAAGTTTAATTTGAAAAAAAAAAAAAAAAAAAAACAAGAAAAAAAAACAAGAGATGATCGATAGTAATTATACCAGGATTTTTCTACTTTTTACAAGGATTCTCTAGTGTTACATTGTTATTATGTAACAAAATTTAAATTATAAACATAAAGGTCACTCACTCGTAAAATTTAATTTGCCAAAAAAAAAAAAAAGAAAGAAAAACTCTCGGCTCAAGGTTGTGACTTCGGCTAAATCCATTGTGTCTTTATTTCAATAATAAAGAAATAAACTTGTTTATTACTTATTGTGCTGACAGAAAAGAACTCTCTAACTTCTTTTAACTTCCGTTTCTACTCTCCGGAAGTGAGTTACTTCCCTTGAGTTTTTTCCTTCTTTTCTCTTCCTTTCCTTGAAGTAACAGGTCTCGTTCCCCGGGTCTTTTCTTAGTAAAATAAAGCTTCTTAAGGTTCACTCCGTATCGAAGTTTTTCATTACACTTATATTTTTTTATAAAAATGGCACAATGGGTTGAAAAACGTCTCAGTCTTTAAAAATTTACCAAAATAATCACGACTCTGACTAAAGTTTATTTTAACATTTTTGCGTTAACGGTAAATAAAGAGAGAATTATGTGTCAACTTAAAAAAGATATTTTTTTCTTACTTGGGGGGGGGTCACTGCTTATCAAGGCCCGAAGGCCACTCGAGGATAAGGGTTAATGAATGAAATGTGGTAGTGAAGTAATCCTTAATGATGTAAATTGGATAAAATTTGTTTTATGAAGAAGTAGTTTATATTAGATTTGAAGGCTACCATGTTGTATTCAGCCGGGAAGCATGCCGGCGGAATAGTGTTCCAAAGGCTGGCAGTTCTGGGAAAGAAGCTCTGTTCATGGAATCTGCGTTTACATTTAGACACAAAGAGTTGGGGAAATCATATATAGTGGTTACAGCTAGTCGAGTGTCTTGTGAAAGTTTGGCAAGCGGGGACCATAGATTTGAATTAAGACGAGCATTTACCATGAAAATAGCGATAGACCAGAGACAGGTTGGCGGCGTCTCTTCTGTGGGAAAGAGGTTTGGCAAAAATAATCTTTCGAAACTTCGTAGAACATTCGTTTTAGTCTTTATTACAAGATCGTTTTGCGATATTTTACGCTGGCGGACCCAATCGATCGCCTGTGTTGAAGTTGCTTTAATCAGCAGAAGAGGTAATTAGTCGTACATTGATCGCACATAATTTTTAATCGTACATTTTTAGTAAAGCTGGCTGCTTCGCATTCTGTGGACGTTAACGTCAATGGAAATCCCGCGATATTATTGTAGCCCTTTTGTTAAAACTGTAAAAGTATTTATCTAAGTAATCTGGTTAATGTAGTGTCAAAATATATCTGCTTATTACGGTTTATTGCCAATATCTTTATAAGAGTCTTTGACATATTTCCATTGATGGACGCCCACTGCGAACGGAAACTTCACGATATCATTATACCATATTTAGACAGAACAGATCCTACCCTTAGATCCTAGCTAGAAGAGCAAGAAGGTATATTTTAGTTTCATTTACGGCCTAGAAGCGACATCATTTTTTATTTTTTATTTTTATTTTTTTACATTGCGTATTTCATGATCGAGAGATCCTATTAAAAAGAATTGATAGCATATTACGTGCATTAAATTAGCGTAATTATATACTAATTTAATGTTCGTAGGATGTTATGACTTTCTATCCTCCTTTTTAATGAATAAGATCTTCCACTCGAATAATTTCTAATCTGGAATCCGTGACACACGTATGTACGTTAAAGTAATTACGGTATTAATATATAGACTAGCGGGACCTGTAGAAATTCCATAAGGAACTCATTCATATGCAATATATTGATATTACATTCTGATATTATAGAATTTTTTGTTAAAACTGCAAAAGTATTTATTTAAGTTAGCACGAACGCCCAGTAATGTCTGGTCGTAAAATACGCTTAAATATGATATTTTAATTCTTGCAGATTTCGCCACTATTATTATAGAGTAAACATTCTATCGATTTTTATATATTATAAAGTTGGGATTTCAAAAATAAAAATATATATATATCCATATGACTTGGTGCATTAGCTTGAATCGAAAGCGAAATAAAAACTTATGAAGAATATATATATATATATATATATATATATATATATATATATATATATATATATATATATATATATATATAACTTGAATTCCTTCAGCCATAACCGAAACCAAAACTTATGAGGAATTCTTGGTAAAATTATTTATGACAATAACTAGAACATAACAATTAAACGACCCGGATGTAAGCCTGACACACAAAAGTACATACACGCTATCGTATTAATATATAGATAGTTAAGTCGTATTTCTGTTTGTTCAAAATTTGGTCAAGATATACATAAGCTGCACTGTTTCACAAATAGATTTTAATACTGAAAACGGGCTCTTACATACCTTTATTCCTGCATAATTTCTACATATACTATTTTTTCAAAAGGAATCAACGTTTAAAAGGTCATCTGATTTGCATATTACATTATATAAATCTATTTTAATAATTAGCTCGAATCTTTAATGAAAATTAGTAATAAAATTGTTTTAAGTATTCTATTGAGAAATATTATATAAAGTTGATTTATTTTGAATTTAATTTACATTTAATTTAATTTATTGTTACCTATTATTATAACCAATATCAGCTTCGTTTTAAAAACAGAAGTAAGTTTTCATTTAAACTATGAGTTATTTCCCTTTAAACTATGAAATTTTATTTCATGTTTGATTTTCATAGATGAAGATGACTGTTTTATGCTTTCAAAAACATAAAATATATAAATATGGGCAACTTTCAGGAAAATCGTAAAAACTTAGGAGACTTGGCGTATTTTAAATAGTATGGGACTAAACCCTCGGCCCGGCAATGTTTTTTTTTCTTTTTTTTTTTTTTACCTGGCAACACCGGATATGTACAGCTAGTTACTAAATAAGTGCCAAGAATTCTCTGTTTTTCTAATTGACTTCATTTCTACTTTTTTTTTTTTTAATTGGTGGTTGTTTTAGTGGCTATATCAAAGAGCATTGATGGCGTTTGTGTGATGTGTTCAAAGCGTCGTCTACTGTCGCCGGTGTGAATGACATTCAAGTCATTTTTGTTTTGCCAGCACGGATGTTGAAAGGTGTCGGTCGCAATCAGTTTTGTTTTCTCTCGTAACAAAACGGGATCAGCTGTGGTGACCACCCACCAACGTATTCGCCATTATTGTAATGATATGTCAATGTTAAAACATCATTGCGATTGAATGGAGAAAAAAGGAGGAAAAAACGGATCTTACGGAAAAAAAACACATCATCCTCTCTTCCTTCTCTGCTTACATTATGGTAATTTATTTCATTCTAGGGGCGCGGTTAAATAACCTATTTACAATTAAACCTTTATAAATGTACATTTAACTTATATCACAGTAAAGGTTTTTCTTTTTTTTCCCCCTTCTTTTCATTTATATTTACGAGATAAAAAAAAAACGGAAAATCGTATGCGTCATAATTAGAGGAAAGTACACACACACACACACACACACACACACACACACACACACACACACACACACACACACACATATATATATAATATATGTAACAGTAATCTCTCATCTCTCTCTTTCTTTCTCTCTCTCTGTCTGTCTATCTGTCTCTCTCTCTCTTTCTATATATATATATATATATATATATATATATATATATATATATATATATATATATAATATACGTGTTTTATTTTTTATTACCGTATCTTTCTGTTAAGTTACATTATTGTTTCAGCTACCCGGCCGTTTTTTTCTTTTTTTGCCGTCTGTAGCTTCCTCAGACTTTTACAGAAATGTTCGTCATGATGGGATGAAAGAGTGAATTATGTCAGGGGAGGGGTGCGAGAAGAGCGGAAAAAAGAGGAAGGGAACAAGGGGGAAAGGTGGGAGGGGTGCTTGGTATGTCGGTAATGTTTTAGTTTTGGAGTTTAAGGAACTTGTAGGGGTCTGGAAAGTTCATTTCTGGTGTGGCTGAGGGCATGGGGATACATGAGGGTTAAGGGGAATATGTGGAGTTAGGAGGAGGGGGTTACTTTAAAATTCTTTAAAACAGCTGATCCCGTTTTGTTACGAGAGAAAACAATATATATATATATATATATATATATATATATATATTATTAACAATATATGTATGTAAGTAATATATATAAATATATATATATGTAAGTAATATATATGAATATATATATATATATATGTAAGTAATATATATATATAAAAATATATATATACGTAAGTAATATTTAAAATATATATATATAAGTAATATTTAAAAATATATATATATATGTAGGTAATATTTAAAAGATATATATGTAGGTAATATTTAAAAGATATATATATATATGTTGGTAATATTTAAAATATATATGTAGTTAATATTAAAAAAATATATATATGTAGGTAATATTTAAAAGAAAATATATATATATATATATGTAGGTAATATTAAAAAAAATATATATATGTAGGTAATATTTAAAATATATATATATGTAGGTAATATTTTAAAGATATATATGTAGGTAATATTTAAAAAAAAATATATATATGTAGGTAATATTTAAAAATATATATATGTAGGTAATATTTAAAAATATATATATGTAGGTAATATTAAATATATATATATATGTAGGTAATATTAAAAATATATATATTTGTAGGTAATATTTAAAAATATATATGTAGGTAATATTTAAAAATATATATATGTATGTAATATTTAAAAATATATATATATAGGTAATATTAAAAAATATATATGTAGGTAATATTTAAAAAATATATATGTAGGTAATATTTAAAAAAATCTATATATGTAGCTAATATTTAAAATATATATATATATATATGTAGGTAATATTTAAAAAATATATATATATGTAGGTAATATTTAAAATATATATATATATGTAGGTAATATTTAAAATATATATATATATGTAGGTAATATTTAAAATATATATATATATATATATGTAGCTAATATTTAAAATATATATATATGTAGGTAATGTAGGTAATATTTAAAATATATATATGTAGGTAATATTTAAAAAATCTATATATGTAGGTAATATTTAAAATATATATATGTAGGTAATATTTAAAATATATATATATATGTAGGTAATATTTAATATATATATATATATATGTAGGTAATGTTTAAAATATATATATGTAGGTAATATTTAAAAATATGTATATGTCGGTAATATTTAAAAAATATATATATGTAGGTAATATTAAAAAAATATATATATAGGTAATATTTAAAAATATATATATATAGGTAATATTTAAAAAAATATATGTGTAGGTAATATTTAAAATATATATATATATATATGTAGGTAATATTTAAAAAAATATATAAGTAGGTAATATTAAAAAAATATATATATGTAGGTAATATTATAAAAATATATATATAGGCTATTATGAAATAATTGGGATCATTTGAGAAGAGCTCATGATAAGGAAAAAAAACAGGAAAAAAGAGAAAGTGGAGGAAGAACGGAAGGCTATAGAAACAGTAACTAATGGATACAGAAATACATATATAAATACAAAAAATAGATTTTAAAAAAATAATTAAAAATAAAAATAAAACCCGAAAGTAAAGAAAATGGGGTTAAAAAAAATGTTCGAAAAGGTGTTCAAAATAAGTTTAAAGATTAAATACTTAGGTTAGAAGCAACTGTTTTACATTCCTAATAAATTATAGCAAAGAACAAGGGAAAGGCACACAAAAAAAACACAAACTTCCTTTTAAACAATAACAATGAAGAGTATTTTATTTGTAGCAGAAACCGGCAGGCCAGACTGTTTAGAATGGAAGAATAAAAAGAAAGTTCTATTAAGATCGTCGAAGGTCAGTAATTACCGTCGTCTCAAATCGAGACCGTCAATGCTATAGCGAGATGTCCGTTGGACAGGATACGAAAGAGGATAGATGTTGCTACGCTGGTGGTCCGGATCTGACTGCTGACGTTCCTTTAAGACTTTTAGGAGGCAGATGAATCAATGCGCCCTGTTAGCTGATTGGTTAGCCTGTGGCCGGAGAACTCAGAGGGATTGATTCAACAGAGAAAATAGTTCTCTGTGACTGCTACAAATAAAATAAAATGATATAAAATATAATAAAATAATACACGTTTCGGGGAAGTCTTTAGTTTAAGGTTCCAAGGAGAAGAATATGGTAACTGTTTACAAATTCCTAAAATAAAAATTGTAGAGCATCAAGTCTAAGTACAATTCTTGTAAATCTAGAAAGTATTTGTATCGTATAGTAAAATCCTTAGAATGCCGGTAATAATTTTGTTATACAGATCCGAGTGATGTCTGCATTGCCAGGCAAGTGTATTCAGCCTAAAATGCAAATAAAGCCGATTTGAAACTTTATATATATAGTGTTGATGTGTGTGTCTCTGTGTGAGAAAGTTCGTTCCCTATGAACTCGAAAACGTCTGAGCCGAAATTTCACACGAATGTACTTTATATACCTGTCGGTTAGAAATAAGTTTACTTTCTATGATGTGACGAACTAGTGCTTGATTGATTAAGGACTTAAAAATTTTGGCAAATAGAGGGAGGAAGATAATGGGACGATAATTTATTCGGTCAATCCTCTTACAGAATTCTTGAAAACTTGTACCACAGAAGCAAGTTTCCAACAGTCAGGAAAACAAAATTCTGTAAGGCATTTGTTGAATTAGAGAGAACCGAGGCAATTTCCGCTTGGCATTTTTTTATTTTTTTTTTTTTACTAATATAGCAGAGATGAGATTAGGCCCACGCGCCCTCGACATGTTTAATTTTTTTTATTGATATCACGAACATGAGAAGGGGCAATTTCAAATCATTGAGTGTCTAAGGTCAAAGAATAAAATTTATTTTTAATTTTATATATTATTTATCCGGGGAAACGCCGATCAAGAATATACAACCTTTGTGGATGCTTGTTTTGTAGTTTGTTGACTTTTAGCTGAATGTATACACAGACACAGACAACTGGCCTTTATATAATAGATTTCTACCTCTCATTTCGTTTCTCTTTCCTTTAAGCTTTCTTCTCCCCCCCCCCTTCCCCTTCATCTTAACAAAAAAGGAACAGTCAAGTGCGTACACCGTCGAGCGCCCATTGCCCCCCACCCCGGCCAGTCCGCTTTAACCTCTTGGTAAATTTTAGTCGGTAATTGTATTCCATTACCCGTAATCTTTTTCCCATTCTACCTCTGACCCCCACCACACACAGGCATCCCCCGATCTTTTAATAACCTGCGTCCAACGGGCGAACGACCCTACACCTCCTGTTTTTTTACTTCTTTGTCTCTAAAGACCGGATGAAGAGCAACGCCTTTACTAGGGGGTAAGTGGAAGCGGGGGCTTGCTCTTCCGACCCACCCTCTTCACGGAAAGGCGTATTTAGGATTTGAACGTATAAACTTTCACACGTGCAAATACGACCAATCAGACGCTCTATATGCATACTTGAATATACGCAGGCGCTAATACCAAACTTAGTAGAACCAGTTTCCAAATAAAATTCGACTGAGCTCCTCTCCTACCTACAAAATATCCATAGCAAAAACTCGTCTATCTACGAAAACTACAAAGCACTTTTTTCTTTTGTGCACCGAAAAACAAGTAGATCTTTCACGAACAGGGTTTCTTTCCAAGAACCTTCCATATGTGGACCAAAATTACACTGGGATACTTCCCAACTGACTACAATATCCTTATTTTTAAGTCCACGTTTAACAAATACTTGTTGAGCTGTTTTTAAAAAAAATCGAATCCTGTACATTTTACCCATTGTTCCAATCGTTTCATAGTATTGGTCATCATTCAACTGATAATCTCATTACTATTTATCCCCGAGTAGCCTTAGTAAGTGTGATTCATTAGTAAAAGAAAGTTTTGCTTTTTTGTTTATATATATATATATATATATATATATATATATATATATATATATATATAAACTATAAAGAATAATTATTGTTTATATATATATATATATATATATATATATATATATATATATATATATATATATATAAACAATAATTATTCTTTATAGTTACATACACTAGTGTTTCCTGCTTACGTAATCAATTTCTGTCGGTCATAGGATTCGAACCGAATTCTGGAGCACAATATAGTCGCTCGTTTAAATGGTATCATTCTCAACTATGTAGCTCTTCAACTTTTTGAATAAGACAAAATAGAAGGCTTTAGTTTCTGAACTACCTTCACGTATGTATGTATGTATGTATGTATGTATGTATGTATGTATGCATGTATGTATGTATGTATGTATGCAAGAATACTTAAGGCTGGGCACTGTCTGCGGAATAATAACTAAAAGACAGTCAACTAGCATTTATGCAATGTTCATGACTTTCGCACGTTCGAGCACTCCAGATTGTCTAATGTATTCGCCCGGATTTGACGTTTAATAGTTTTCAATTCATTTCATTCCCGTGGCAATTGCTTGGTGACCCTGAAGTAAAGGCTTAGCGAATAGAGCAAAAAGGTGGCTTCTGTGCTTAGGTTCGAATCTCATGACCAGCAGAAATTGTCACCTTCTACATTGCATGAAACGGTGGTGTCTGTAAGCATAAAGAATAATTATTGTTTATATATATATATATATATATATATATATATATATATATATATATATATATATATACGTATATATACGTATATATATATGTGTGTATATATTTATACGTATATATATATATACCTATATATATATGTGTATATATATACCTATATATATATGTGTATATATTTATACGTATATATATACCTATATATATATATATATATACGTATATATACGTATATATATACACGTATATATATATATATACGTATATATATATACGTATATATATATACGTATATATATACGTATATATATATATACGTATATATATATACGTATATATATACGTATATATATATATATACGTATATATATATATATATATATATATATATTGATTTAAAGATTATGAGGGGTTTTGAAGCATGAAAAACGATGTTACTTTTTGTTTTTAATATTTTTATTGTTATTTTTTATATTTCAAGCGGACCTCCGCTCTTGGTCACAAAAAATTAACGAAAAAATTGTGACCAAGAGCGGAGGTCCGCTTGAAATATAAAAAATAACAATAAAAATATTAAAAACAAAAAGTAACATCATTTTTCATGCTTTAAAAAAAAACCATAACCTTTAAATTACTATCCTAGAAGCATACGTGGACTTTTAACATTATATATATATATATTCGAAGGCAGTTCCATGTGATGTGAGACTCATATAATTTATAATGGGCGTGCGTCCGAACCAGAGATGTATCATTGCTGAATTCACCTTTGCGAGGAATTCAATGACACATCTCTGGTTCTGGCGCACGTCCATTATATGAATTGTTTTCTTAGAGTCTCACATTGTCAATATCTGTAATAGAGAGATGAAACCTTCAGGTCATGAATGCATAATTTCAATCATCATAACAACGCAATTCAACCATGACTAACAAGCCTTTTTGTGTGTGTTATCATGTTCTGCACCACTTTACGTTTGTCAATATGTAAATAAAATATCTGTATTGAATTTTGTCGTGTTTTTCCTTATTTTATTTTGTGGCTTTGTATTTAATATGTGGGTCTTCCTTTACAGGAAGGTGAAATAAAAAAAAATAAATGCGAACATTTAAAGCCGATTAATTTAAAATGAGTGCTTTACACCAAATCGATGGTTGAATATAATTTAAGTTTATGCTCATGCTCCAACATTTATCTTTCGTTGTCTTTCCATTAGTTCTAGATTTGAAAGCCAACCTTTCTTGAGAATACGTTTCACTTGGTCCACAATTCTTTGTTCCATTGTATGGTAGTCAGTAGACATGTCGCATAACTCTTTCATCTATTTCTGATAACCTCGTTCTTTGATATGGCTTCTGTAATAGCATTCCATTACTAGTCTATTCTATTTTGTTGTTCATTTCTTTCTCCGAGGTTTTAGTTAATGTTGGTCATTTTTGCTGCCCTCTTTTTGATCTTTATTATTTTTGGTACCTGAGATTAGAGATGATACATATTTGCTCAATGTCTGTGATAATCTTGTTTTTGAAAATAAAAGAATCAACATTTTACAAGATGACGAACCGGTCGTCCCTGCAGTCCACTGCTGCTGCTATTATTATTATTATTATTATATAATAATAATAATAATAATAATAATAATAATAATAATAATAGTCGTCAGTGTTTTGAGATACAGTGTGCGGGAATTTTAGAATAGTCTGACAAGGATTTGCATGCCATGGATATCAAAACAAGAAAAGTTTTAGTAATGTTTGGTATATTTCACATTCGAAGTAGCGTAGCAAGGCTGTATCAAAAGAGGAAAGATGGTGGGAGAGGATTGAAAAGTGTAAAAGATTGTGCTAGAACGGAGGAGATGTCGTTGAAGGAGCATGTGGTTAGAAGTGGGGAGTGGATGCTTAACGTTGTGGCCAATGAAGTGGAGGTATGTAAGACCAAGGCTGATTATGTGAAACGTATGAATAGAGAAAGGGAAGAGGAACTGGCTAGGAAGAAAATGCATGGAAGGTTCTTCCAGGATATAGCAGAAGTGGCTGATGAAAGACCATGGCAATGGCTTAGAGCTGGGTATCTGGCTAAGAGTACTGAAGCTTTTGTTTGTGCAGCACAAGAGCAAGCATTAGGAACCCGATTGTTCAAAAAAGTGCTTCTAGGAGAGGAAATTGCTGCAGAATGCTGAATTTGTGGTAAGACCTCAGAGTCAATTGCGCACCTTGCAGCAGGGTGTAGTGGACTGGCCCAGAAAGAGTGCCGCAAAAGACACGATCGCATGGGACTCCGAATATATTGGGAGGTATGTAAGAGGGTTGGGGTGAAGTGTGCTGGAAAATGGTTTGAGGAGGTGCCTGATGAAGTGAGAACAAGTGAGGATGGCAAGGTAGAGGTATGGTGGGACAAAAGTGTCATAATGACCAAGCAATTGGAACATAATCGCCCGGATTTGGTCGTCATTGACAAGGTTTCAAAAAACTGGCAGATTGTAGATTCTCAGTACCCTGGGACAGGAATGTGAGAGAGAAGGAGAATGAGAAGTGGAGTAATTACGCTCCATTGGCCTTGGAGATAAGGCGTATACACGGGGTTAAAACAGAAATAATCCCGGTCGTAGTTGGTACACTAGGAGGAGTATCAAGTCGTCTGGAAGGGCAATTAAAAAAACTACAAATCCTTGATGTTTTAGGTGGCCTTCAAACCTCTGCAATTATAGGTACCACCAACATCCTTAGGAAAACCCTTGATCTTTGAAGCTCCTGGTTTGAAGCCGGGATTAAGGGAAATCCTCTGGAAATGAATCACATCCCTTTCCAGAGAGACGTTCATAAACGAAATCAGAATTATTATTATTGTTATTATTATTGTCGTCGTCGTCGTCGTCGTCGTCGTCGTCGTGATTGGTGGGACCAGTGTAGGTTTGGTAAATGCATGCCTCTGTCTTCTGTTGTAAAAATTTGAAACTTTTGTAAAAAAAAAAAAGTGTAACCTCTTTTTGTGCCATTAGTGAAAGGCAATGAAGAAGATGGAGATTTGGATGAACATACGCAGATAAAAAATAAGAAAATCATGATAATTCTAAGTCGTCCCTGAAGTGATCGGCACCGGATCATTTTTGACCTGGATTTTAGAAACACTAACAACAAAGAATGTTGTTAAACTATTTATTTGTGCCGCATTTCTCTCTCTCTCTCTCTCTCTCTCTCTCTCTCTCTCTCTCTCTCTCTCTTATATGTTTTCGCGATTACATTTCACTCTTTGTTTAGAAGCTCAATGTTTGTTAAATACAACAAGTATAAATGAATAACAATTTAGCTATATTTCAAGATCCAATCTTTTCTTTATCGTAACAATCAGTTCTTTCACAATATCAAAGACTGTAATACATATTAAAGACTTGTTTCGTTTACGCAAAACAATCAATATTAAATGTGTAGTTGAATTGTCCTAAATATATTTTCATAACTTGCAACCTCGCTCTACTCACGTATTGGGCACTGTTGAATAAATACTGAAAATCGATATATGAAATATATCTCATATTTTATATGGATACATGAAATATATATATATATATATATATATATATATATATATATATATATATATAATTGTGACGTCTTGTCAGACGAGTGCCACTCCCCCAGTCACTGAACGTCCATGTGCCAGAAGATAACTCTTCAATCCTGTCAGCGACTTGCACACCTTAAAACAGACATGACACTGATGACAAACATTGATTTGGATGAAACCAGCAGCAACGGAACTTGTATCATCGTGCGCTTTCATGTGATTAACGAAACCTGCCTTAGACAATAGAGCCCGATCACACACCTCACAGATTCAGAGATCCCTTTGATTGGGTAGCACGGTTTGGTGTTTCCTACATGCTCTCTTGAGCTTCGTTCGGTCTATCTTGGCTGTTTTAAAGTGTTCTGCTCTTCTGTATATCAGTGCCTCCCACACTGGTTGCGATCAGACGCTAGGGACTCCCAACTGTTAACAGGAACATGAAAATTCACCAAACTCTTCTTGATGCTATACGAAAAAGTATATATACATGATGATGGCAGCAAATTCGTTTTCGAACATTGTCATTACTTGATATAGCACAAATATATATATATATATATATATATATATATATATATATATATATATATATATATATATATATATACAGAAACACGTAAATTAATCAGTGATGGGCCGCAGGAAGGTAGCTTTTAAGCCCTGCCAAACTCTGGCATTCTTGGGCATACATTGTGCAGACATGTGCGCCACTAGCAGCACGTTCTTGACGGTCACTTCTATGCATAATCAAATGCCGTTTCAAACCACCTGTTGTTTTGTACGTCCGCCCGCAGTTGACACAGGTTAGATCTGGCAACACAAGACTACTTTGTAGCCTACTGCGCTGATGAGTAGTCTGGTGATTTATCAGCCCACCTCTGCTCAGACATAATCTTCCGCACACCTCACACTCCAGACCAATCTGGCGCCTCCGCCGATCCACTGCTCCTTTCAGCCTTCCTTTCCGGATATCACGTTTCAGCCGCTCATACTAGGTTCGATCTGCCTCAGATAAGTAGGTTTAAGAACAGGGACAAACTATTAAATATCAAACAAGAAACTGCTATATCATGCAAACATTTCAGAACACATGCGCTTAAGGAACTTAAGCTATGAAGATCAGAACTACTATAATAACTCTCCTCTCCCCCACAAAAAAAAATATATATGTATACACACACACACACATATGTATATATACATATATATATATATATACACACACACACACACACATATATGTATATATACATATATATATACGTGTGTGTGTACGCGCACGTGTGTGCGTTCGTGTGTGTGTGTGTGTGTGTGTGTGTGTGTGTGTGTGTGTGTGTGTGTGTGTGTGTGTGTGTGTGTGAAAGCAACCGCTAAAAATAAGAAGTTCTCATGAATTTAATTCCGGGCAATGTTCGGTATTTTCAAGTCTTCAAATAAAACATTGCCTTTTTTTTTAACTTCCTCTCTGGTTATTCAATAATCGAATGCTTAAAGGGAGGGACGATAAAGTTGTCACCCTAAAGAAAACAACTTTATTTTAAAACTTTTAATGTAATAATCAATTAAAGTAACTTGATGATGAAGTAGAGCTGACATCTGTTCAATGTAGCTGCCTTCCGCCTCAGTCACCGCCTTGGGAGCATGCCGTTTCCACAAGCGCTTGTGAAAGCTCAGCGGATGGCGGCGATCAGGCTGGATTTGGTGTTGAACATTTTTGGGCACTTTCAGACATGATAGAAGGCTCCTATCGCTTTTCGGATTTGTAAACAACTGGCCAACTAGTAGATGGTCTGCAAAAAAAAAAAAAAAAAAGTAAAAAAAAGAAAGAGAAAGAAAGAAAGCGGGTGTTCCTTAAACGAAAATAGAATAATGTTGTTGTTGTTGTTGTTGTTTTTTTCTAGTGCGACAATTTTATCGTTCCACCCTGTATTATCTTTTTTTTTTCTTTTTTATAATCGAGGAACTTTATGCTTCCCTCTTTGTGTTTGATCAACTTAAAGCCAAAGGCGAGATATCGTTTTGGTAGAAACAATTCACGAGAAGCAGCAGCAGCAGCAACAACAACAACAACAACAACAAAGGGAGGTTATCGTGTACTTTCAAAACATTTTTCTTTCTATCTCATTATTTTTTATTTAATGTCTGAAACCAAAAAAAAAAAAAAAAAACTCGATGGACAAAGCTCAGGTATGAATACTTTCTTAATCCCACAATCGTTTCATTTTTTCAAACCCAAGATGCATGTCTAATCACCTTTTGTGCTCTTTCTTGCCCTCTTCTATTTTTCATAGACATTGAAATACCGCCTTTTCTTTTTTCCGATTTGAATACCAATTTCACACATTTTATTGGACAAAGCACAAAAAAAGCAGAATTAACGGCGCAAAAGAAAACGGTTTTCACAAGAAAACAAAACTTGTGAATAAAGAATTCGAATGTTTTGACTAGTGTACTAATTTCGTAACGGCGTTTGCATCAATTGAAGAACGCTATGAAGATACGTCCATTAAATTTGGGCGTTTAACGATGAAAAAATCTATAGACATATTTTTTCGCTATATTAGCTCCTCTGTGCGCTTAGACAAACGACTGCCTCACGCCGAGGTTAAAAATCGGGCCGAAGCTTCTAATCACACACATCCGGATACGACTGAGCGTAAAATAAATCACAATGATAAACATTGTCAGATGCCGGAAGCTGCATCGATTTACACAATGATCATTACATTGAATCTTTAACATTTTTTTCGTGTTTCAATATAATTTCTTTTTATTGTTGCTGCGTTATTTATCGATGTTCGTTCGAATTATATGCTTTATTCTTTTTCAGTGTCCTTCTTTATTTCCTGTGTGCATTTCTTTTGATAAGTCATAGATATCATGATTTTGGAGGGATTTTCGACTTTTGGAATTGCTTTAACTTGCCTATTTTCTGGCAAAAAAGTGTTGACTGATAAATCCTTTACATGCATCCAGTCTGTACCAAATAAATTGTTGGCGTTTCTTACCATGAACATTTTTATTTTTTCAGTTGTTCCTTTTAACGTTGACAATAATTTCACCCTCGAATTTAATCTTTGTATAAGTAACCGATTTGGCTATTTTTTTTTTTTTAGGTTTTAGAATGGTTGGTTTATTTTCCATGTACGTAGGTTGATTATGGACAAACTAAACCAAGAGTCGAATTGCAATTTGACATTTTTATTCAGGTGTTTTACTTGTACGTGCTTTCTTATACTTGTGCCGTCATGTTTTTTCAAGTTTTATGTCTTTTATTCGCCATTCGATGTGAATTCTTATGTAAAACTTTATTATAAGCCAGACAGATTTCAACGCGGTCTGAGCAATCACTAACGCAACGAATAACTCTACAATGGCAACAGAGGCTAGGTGGTGATTGTTCCTGATTTTTATTGGAATGACTTGTCTTTGTCAGAAAATGATAAAAGTCTTTCTTTTGGATTCGACTTGTTCTGAAATGAGACTTTGCATGTGCTTTGACATATCTTCTTTGTGTTGTAACAATGTCCGACTCTTCAATATTTTTAGAATCTTGCTTGATACCTTTGATATCTTTGGCAGTCTTCAGCTGATTCTCGTAACGCTAAGTTTGGTTCATCTTCCAATTTGGTTAGCGTTCTTCATCTAATTTCTGTATCTTTCGTAGATATCTGTCCTTGCATGAATATTAAGAATGTAAAGTTATCCTCGCTAGGTTCAGAAACTTGAAATCCTCACAATATTTATTTATGGTTGATACAAGTAGTATTCGTTGTCTTTTCTTGTTAAGTTCATCCATTTCCACCTTTTATAGAACAGAGTAGCTTTATGGCTAAATAGTTTTGTTAGAAGTTTAACAACTTCAGCAAAAGTCAAGTTGTTAATTTTACGGAGTAGAATATAATTCACGAACTTGTTATGTTCGGTGGTCCCTAATTTTCAGAGTATTTAGCAAACATTTTAGAATCTGCCCATTTGTCACAATCTATTTTATAAAGGTCTTCATACCTTCTGAAATATGAAGCAACGGTTCTTTTTCGTCTGAGGAAATAGTGAAATTGTCAATTGCACTGCAAATAGTATTTTGTGAAAAAACATTTTCATTCTTGGTATTTTGACTCATATTCGACACAGTTTGCAATAACAATTCTTCAGAATTTTGCTGTCGTTTTTTTATTGTTGTTATTCTTTTACGTTTTACGTTTTACGCGTGTGTGTGTGTGTGTGTGTGTGTGTGTGTGTGTGTGTGTGTGTGTGTGTGTGTGTTCTGCGTTGCAGTAGTCATTCCTCGTTCTGTTGTTGGTGTTATCATAGTTTTTCTTGTTGTTGTTGTTCCTATAGCGTATGGAATTTCTCCTTTGTTATTGTTCATTTGAAGTTTCTTGTAATCTTTTTCATGTTTTTTCATTTGTTTTCTTTGTTGCAGATCCATTGGGTATTTAACCAATTCGTGCATACTAAACTTGAAGTCTCCGGTGTTTTAAAAGTGTATTTATAATAACGATTTTATGAATTTCAATCTTAGGCTGCTAACGTAAGAAAACAAGCAAAGTATAAAAGCTTTTCTTTTTTTGCCACGTTAGGTGATTTTATTAAAAGCCAAGCATTAGTTCCGAAAAGCTTATAAACATCTTTTGCTTCTAGGTTTGTAAGATTAGAATATGAATGTTGAGCAATTTTACGTTACTATATACAACTTACCAAATGTAATATTAAGGTCTTTTTACTAACGTCTCTTTTTTAAATAAATTTTATTAAATAAATACGTTAGTTGTTTTGTTTTTTATGCATTACCCGCTACTCATCAATGAACCGACTTTGTGTCTAACAGTTCCCTCCAGAAGCGAATTAAAAGGGAATGTTAAAATTAATGTTTTTTCCTCAGAGTTATCGTTCTTGTTTTCTAGTATTGAACATAATTATTATGCGGCCCTCGCTCTTCAGTCTCGTGCGTGCGTGTGTATATTTTTTTAATTTGTTTTTGCTGACAATATGGCATTTTACAAAATGCCAGGCATTCACCAGCTATTTTAAAGGCCCCAACCGAGAGATCATTTTAAGATTCTAACTGTTATTTTAAAACAATTGTTTGTAACCCTTTTGCACTTGGTTCACTGGTTATATTTATCAGGTACTTTTTGAAATTCATTTTCTGTGAATCTGGGTGCTCCTATTATTGCAGATATAATGGAGATCGTTTCACGTCTTAAATAAAACCTTGATATTTCGTTATCCTCTCCCCAGTCCTGTTTAAGCCAGCATTATTTGATACACTAACTTTAACTAAGGTTGCATCTTTCTCCCTCTTATCCCATATCACTATGTCAGATTAACAGCTTTTTTTTTTAAGTATGCAGGTGTGTGGAATGCGGGCCATCCTTGCCATTATCAGGCCTAATTTGAAAAAGTTTCGTGACCCCTAACATGGAGAATGCAACTGGTTTTCATTTGATTTCCTGAAATTAAGCAACATTGAACCTAGTAAATTATTTGGAGATACTAAGGGATAAATACGTGCAAAAACTAACGATAAGATATACATGCAATTGGTAACTATTTATG
>NC_136495.1:18802283-18819962 GCF_053919585.1 Euprymna scolopes
TATACCATATATATATGTATATATACCATATATATATATATATATATATATATATATATATATATATATATATATATGTATATATATCATATATATACATATACCATATATATACATATATATATACCAGTGGCGGACGGATGTTTATTTAAATAGATATTCGGACAGATTAGTTGCGGCCACCGCTTCCGTAGTCAGAGGGTAAAACTCACGACTGTCATCACGACGGTTCTAGGTTCGATCCTCGGCTTGGGATAGGTGTTAGTCTAGCGGCACTGATGAGTTGTGAAAGAACGAAACAGGACTGTATGTCGATGACTAAAATATATTATATATATATATATATATATATATATATATATATATACCATATATATATGTATATATATATACCATATATATATATGTGTGTGTGTGTATACCATATATATATATATATATATATATATATATATATATATATATGTGTGTGTGTGTGTATACTATAGATATATATACCATATATATATATATACCATATATGTGTGTGTATACCATATATATATATATATATATATATATATATATATATATATATATATATATATATAGTGAAGGGGAAATACGAGAAAGTGAAAGAGAGGCAGGAAAGCAACAAACGCACAGCGGGTGGTCTTTGCTCAATAAGCATGATGTGACAATAACCTTTGACAGTTTGTCACGGTTTAAAAATGACTTCTACTCCACAACGGCCCAACCCAATGATTGGAGACCCCGCAAGAAATCTGTGGTAGATTCGGAAACAATCACTGTTCATCATCATAGCGTTTCGCTGTATGTCGGGGTCCATTTTTGGGTCGTGTCCGAGGCATCCCTTGGATTCGTATCTCACATATAAAACTTTTTTTTTTTTTTTTTTGCATTTTCAACCCAAACAAGGCACAGTGCTATATTAATCTAGGGGCCTACTATCTCGGACATAATTTGCAGGGGTACCATGCAGGGAGTTGAGCAGCCAGATGTCTTTTTACATTACAGTTGAACTTCTGCATGTCAGTACAGTCAGCGAAGCAGAAACTCAGAACGGAATTCAAAGTCTAGCTGTCCTAGGGAAGTAACTATTAGAGTAGAAGGCTTTCTGGTATTTAGGGATTTCTACTGTGAAGGGGTGGGATTTTGATGTTTGTCGGGTTTGTCGGGGGTATTTATGCTGAGGGGGGGTACAAGAGCCCATACCATTAAAATAATTGTAAAACATGTAGAGGGTGTAGCATTTCGTCGATGCGACAGCGGTTGAAGCCTAGTTGACAGTGTGAGACCTGTTAGAATGACGACTCTCTTTTGAACCCTGTCTAAGAGTCAGAGACTAGCAGCAGATGCACCAGCCCAAATATGGCAACAATATTCCATACATGAGCGAATGGTGGCCTTGTACAGGTACAGGATACTCTTAGGTGTAAGGTAGCATACCTCTTTAGAGGGTAGTTAGTGGTGACGTGTGTGATAGTATGCACGTCAGCACCGACAAAGACCGCTAAGAAGGGATTAGTTGAAAAGAGAT
Source organism: Euprymna scolopes (assembly GCF_053919585.1). NCBI lineage: Eukaryota > Metazoa > Mollusca > Cephalopoda > Sepiida > Sepiolidae > Euprymna > Euprymna scolopes. Next base: position 18,803,824 of record NC_136495.1, read on the forward strand.
GTAAGAAGTTTGCTTTTAAGAGAGAGACTACGGAGGGGTTTAGTTTAGGAGAGAGTTTATGGAAAATGGAGTTAGTATTAGAAAGAGAGACTACGGTGGAAGGTATAGTTTGAGAGACCGATTAAGACCACGTAAAAAGTACTAGTTTTAGAAAGAGTCTAAGAGGAAGGAAATTGTTTGAGAGAGGGGGAAAGGAGGATAATATGAGGATAAGGGAGTGGTAGTTTAAGGGAGAGGCTATGTGGAAAGGTTCTAGTTTGAGAGAGTAAGGATAGAAGTTCAAGTTAGTGAAACAGATCAAGGGGGAAGTGCTTGTTTGATAGAGAAACTAAGGGAAAAGGGTCTAAATGGGGAAAGAGGCTGCAGGGAAAAGTGCTAGTTTAGAGAGAGCAGATAATCGGATTTGGTCTAGTTTGATATAGAGAGAATAAAGGGAAATGGATAGTTTGAGAGATACAAGGATACCAATGGTAGATTGGGTCACATCGATTGCTGGACAAATATGCACAGCTTGCTATCTTGCCCAAGGCCTAGTGGAGATAAGAGGTATTAGAATCCGACAAACCAAAACGGGCAGTCTGCTAGTTTTATAATACTGTGTTCCTTTTTGTTTGTTCACAATGACGTCATAAATGACCGACCTCTCAAAAAATGCAAATACAGCATTGGTTTGAGAATGTAAATATGCACAAAATACCTACACGCTACTATCTCCGCTAAAATAAAACCAGCCCTGAAAAAAAAAAATTATTTAGGCGTACCAATATTTATTTTTCGATTTTTTTTTAAATTTTTAGGGGAGAGGTAAATTTTTACATTAGGTTCACCTCCATACTTTTCTTTATAATGACTTTTAAAGGTTTTCGACGATGCTATATAAGAAAATCTCATCTAAATTTTGCAAAAACAAGTAGTTTTCGAGATATATAAACTGTATTATGCACTGTAATTCACTGGCCGCCATATTTGTACGTACGCGGTATAAACAAACAAATTTACTTCTCTTCGACCGACACTACCAACCTCCAACGGGTAAATTTCGGGCAAATATTTTTTCACCCTCACCCAAAAATTGGGTGTCTGTTCCGAAAGCCATTCTTAGCATGGGGACGTTGAGGATGTCTATTTCGAAAGCCGTTCTTAACATGGGAAAGTTGAGGGTGTCTATTCCGAAAGCCGTTCTTAACACGAGGAGGGTGGTGTCTCTATTCGGAAAGCCGCTCTCACCATAAAATTACTTAAGAAAGTGAAAAAGTCTTAATTGTTTGTTGTTTTGTTTTTGTTTTGTTTTTTACACGCATACACTTTACTAATTTCTCGGTTGTGAAAAAAGTGGATTTGTTTCCGCTAGGTGGCAGTGTCGGTCCCAGAGAAGTAGAGTTGTTTATAGTACGTGCATAAAAACGTGGCAGCCAGTGAATTACAGTGCATAAAACAGGTCTTTATATCTCGAAAACTATTTGTCTCTGCAAAATTTAAATGAGATTTTCTTAATCAGCATAGTCGAAAAACTCTAATAATCGACATTGTAAAGAAAATTTTGGAGGTGAACCTAATATAAAAAGATACCTTTTTTATATATGAATGTTGCCATGATGTAATTATCGCGGTATTATTTAGAAAACCTATTCGTCACATTCAGAAGGTAGGGTGTGTTTTATTGCTCTAAGTTAAAAAACAAAAACCAAAACCAAAAAAAATAGTTTAAAACTGGAATTTAATTTAATACTATTAGTGGAGGATTTGAAAAGAAGAGGAAGACTTGTACAACAAACGGAAACAGTCGGAACTACTACCACTGATTTCGATCACTCTAATGAGTTATTATTTGGGCTGTGACAACAGTATATTCTTTTTATTGTTTTGAATCTTGAGTATATATCCGTTAATATCTTTTTTGTATGTTTTTTTTAATGTTTTTATATAAACTGATGTGGTTCTCGGTTGATTGACTGTGTCGGATATATACTCGAGAGTCAAAAGAATGAAAATAATATAATGTTGTCACAGTCGTCGTTATTATACTCTTAGAATCTCAAACTTCGAAAACTTGTTTTTACTTTCTGTTATTCTTATGGACCATTTTTCGTAATTTTATTAATTCATACTGATTTATTCCCATGATTGCTTTTTTTTTTTTTTTTTTTTTTTTTTTTTTTTTTTTAGAATCAAACAGACATGCAGGTTATTGCCCCAAACTAGCACTAATCGCTAGTGGATGTCAGATTATTTAATTTCACTAGTGTCCGCAATTTTCCAGGGACGGAAGTAGCCATCAACAACAACCGTAGTTTAATCTTTTACGAGGGTGCTGTCATGCTTCCACCGGGCAACACAGATAAACGGATCATAATTGTGTGTATATATATGAGAACTTAAAAAGTTGAAGAATTACGAAGACGGGAGTAATACCATTAAAAAGAATGATTTTTTTATACTCCCGAATTTATTTTCCATACATAGTCACCAATACCCTTTCAATACACTTTTGCGAGGAATTCAATGCCTCCTCTCTGCTTCTGCCGCACGTCCATGACAGTTGTTTCTTTCTTAGAGTTTTACACCATCAATGGAGAAATGAAACGTTCAAGTCACGGATGCATATGTTTAGTCATCATAACAATAAAATTTGAAGAAATATGAGTTTATTAACATTTCTATGAAAAAAGTGCTCATTGTATTTTAAATATCGAACTGAAATGAGATAAATTAATAAGTACTAATAAATACTCAGAGATTAATATTGTGCTACATAGTTCAATACAACTAATAAAAGGTCATTGTCAGACAATCTGTAATTTACTCCTTCAATCCAGCACCTCTTGGCAGACAGTATTCTTTTATTTTTCCAGGGTTTTTTTTTTGGGGGGGGTCGAATGTTTCCTTTTTTTATGTAACGTTTCACTGACTTCTTAATCCCATGAGAGCAAACATTCTTGGCCTTCGGGCCAAGATCAGAGTATAGTATCTGGTCTTCAGATGCTGCGCTTCAATTTCTTCTTCTCTCTCAGTGGAAAAGTAATCGTTCATGACGGTGACAATTTTTTTTTTTGTTCCTTTTTTTCCACGTTAAAAAAAAAACGACCCTGGTGTCTAATTCTGTCCCGTGGGGAGGCATTGAGAATAGGAACTGTTACACGTTGAAATTACTTGAGCTACCGCGGCATGCAAAAGAAAATTTATTTATTAATACAGATTAAACAAACCGCGGCAAAATCCAACAATATAATATACTTAGTTCTCCTCAAAAAGCGGTATATATATATATATATATATATATATATATATATGTGTGTGTGTGTGTGTGTGTGTGTGTTATATCATATATATATATATATATATATATATATATATATATATATATATATATATAAAGCTGAACGTCTGTGTGTGTGTGTCTGTTCACGAATAGGCTCCTATATGGTTGACTATCATAGAAAACTGATCACATATAATGATAGAAGATGTATCAAGACACAGTAATGGGTATGTTTGATCTGGCATATTGATGATTCATTAAAATTGTGAGGTCTGCGTACGCGCCTGGTCCACAAAGTATGGAAATAAAAAATTTGAAAATTAAAAAAAAAAAACGTTTACAAGTGTTTTTGATATAGATGTACATAAGAATACTTTGATAAGTATGTTTTAACTTAAATAGGGATGGTATAATAAAATTGTGGGTTCTGCGTTCGCGCTTGGCCTCCATAGAATGGAAATAAGCACAAACTTTAATAAAGACTTTTCATATCTATCTGCGTACGTATACTTTGATAATTATGTTTCAGTGTGAAGAAATATGGTATAATAAAATTATGGGGTGTTCGTTCGCGCCTGACCTCCATAGAATGGAAATATGTCACAAAGTGTAACAAAGTTTTTTTTAATATAGATCCACAGAATATTGTGATAAGTGTTTCAGGTATCGTATAATAAATTATGGGGTTTATCTATTTTATTTTTACTTTCATCATATTTTACTTTGGTTTTGATACCCCCAAATTCGAAGCTATCTCTTAACAACCCTTCCTTTTCATAACCTATCATACTTTCATAAATCAGAGTCCATTTTCTGTAGGCTGTTTTTGAACACAGTCAACGACGGGTACTTTTGCTAGAATATATATATATATATATATATATATATATATATATATATATATATATATATATATACACACAATCACGTTCTCATTCATATGTAAATGGTCACATAAACTCTGCTATAAAATACAGTATAATTATGTATGTAAGTATTGTTTTCGCATATCACTGTTGGCAGGAATATCAAGTTACTCGTGGTTCGGTAAGATCGGAGTTTTACTCCACATTAAGATCCGTTATGTGTCGCCTCAAATTCGGTCTCACCACTACCGCCCTTATTTTACCTCTGCATCTCCCATCATTTTTATTTCGAGTAGAAATACGAGGGACAATGGTACGTGGGAGAAGGATATGCGTCATGGAATATTATTTTTAAAGCAATGGTTAAGCCAGGAAGAATGATTCTATGGAAAAAACAGCCTCCTCCGTCTCTCTCTCCCTCTCTGTATATATATATATATATATATAGCCAGTAGAGTTTAGTTTCCTAGAAGTATATCCAATGAAACAACATGTGTCTACCAAAATAGTGCTCAATGAGTGAACAGAGCAGGTATATTAATTTTATTTATACAAACATTAATGGCTACATATGTGCATACATACATACCTTTGAAGGTAATTCTTGGCCTGAGGACGTAATCCCCCAACGTGGGTGATTACAGAAACATGTATGCACATATGTAGCCATTAATGTTTGTATAAATAAAATTAATATATATATATATATATATATATATATATATATATATATATATATATATATATATATATAACTCTTGGTTCGTTCGTAATTAATAGTCTAAATAACTAAATAAATGATTGCTTCGACATTTTGGTATAATATGTTTACTGTACCCATGCGTGTTTTTATATATCTCTTTTTAATTATAACATTATACTTAATTTTTCTATAGTAAATAGGTGGTTTTCTTTGTACCGATAGGCCATTTTTTTTTTATTTATGGAAAATTATTTATCTCCTCTTGCCGTCACGTGACCAGTGTTTCTAATTTAGCGGTTTTCCCGCTAGATCTGGGGATTTCATTTGCAATCCGGCGGGGAATTCTAGAAAATCTGAAGATATTTCGCACCCACACACCCGCAATTTTAGATTAAAAAATAAAGAAAAGCGCTTGAGAATACTTTAAAACATAAAATAAACTCATTCATGTAAGTAAAAAATGTAGCATTTATTGTCTTTGGTAACAATTATTTATTGATTATTTGTTTTGTTTTTCACCTTTTTTTCAGCTAACCATTCTTAAATCTCGCTATAAAATCGATTTTTCCAAGTACATTTTAAGGGAGCATTCCAACCTCCGTAGTTTAGTTTAAAATACGATCTAAGCAACCCCCCCTTAGTCAAAAATTCTAAAAAGCAAGAAACAACAGCAAAAAAAAACTTATACCAAACACAGTAGAATTTAATTATCTACCAACTTAAATACTTTTAACATGCTAGAACAAAGTTTTTTTGTTTTTTTTTCTAATTTCCAAATATGTTGTTCAAAGTGGATTTTACACACTGAATAAAAAAAAATAATAAACAAATGTCCACTTATCGCTTAAGGAGTAAGGAGGCTTAATTTCTCAAAAGTTGTACACAAATGACTAGGTGTATCAGAAGTTTTGTATGAATTTTTGATACCCCTAACACGAAACTGCGAATAAAATATAAAAAAAACTCGTAATTTCTAATTTAAAAGTGGGTTGTTTATTTTCTTTATGGATTATACTTCCAAAATAAACTATTAAATTTGTATAAAAAGTAATAGAAATATTTTTTTTTAAACAGTAATGAAATTGATTGAATTTTACGAGCTCAGTATTTTCAATTTTTTACTTTAAAAATCTATTAAAATTTTTCTATTGATTCAATTTTTACTATATTTTCAGGGTCAATGTGAAATTTTATGCTCTTTCCAATAAACCGAATATAATATTTTAAACAAACGTTTTTTTAATTCGCGCCCCTCCCCATTTTCAAATGTCTATTAAAAAGTAAATAATTCATTTACTCACCAAAGTTTTATATATCACAAATTGAAGATAAAAGATCAATAAATAATATATTCAAATTTAAAACAAAAAGTAGTGTTTTTTAAAAATTTACCTGTAAAGTCCGAAGTTTAAAACCTTTTTTTTTAACACGTTGTTTGTTTTGTTTTTTTGGGGTATTTTGGGTTCTTTTGTAATGAAACCTTGGTCCTTGCTCCTTTAATCGAAAAAAAATTAGGGTTTGAATTATATTTTTCGAGTAGTTATAAGCTTGGAAAGACAGGGGGCCGAATTAATTCACGCCTCCCATTTTTAAATGTCTATTAAAAAGTAAATACTTAATTTACTCACCAAAGTGTTATATATCACAAATTGAAGATAAAAGATCAATAAATAATATATTCAAATTAAAAACAAAAAGTAGTGTTTTTTAAAAAAATACCTGTAAAGTGCGAAGTTTAAAATCTTTCTTTTTTAAACCACGTTCTTTTTTTTTCTTTTTTTTTTTAATGAAACCTTGGTCCTTGCTCCTTTAATTGAAAAAAAGATTAGAGCTTGAATTCCATTTTTCGAGGAGTTATAAGCTTGGAAAACGGGGTGGAATTATTCAATATTTTTCAGGAAATTTCTGACACACCTAACAAATGACTTATCTACCACTAACCCTAAGTTTGAGTTGCACTCCCAAATTTAGAGTTAGTGATATTCATAGATTTTTTATACAATTTTCCAAGAGTGAAGTACTCAATGGTTAAACGACATGCAACCAGTTAATTGTTGGAAAGACAACTTTTAATAAAAGAAATGAAATAAAAATAACTTAAACACAGTTTCAGCACGTATAAAAGATACTTGAATTTTACTGCATTTGGTATCAGGTATTTTTTTATTGTTTACAATTTCTTGAATATGAATTATTTTACACAAATGATTGTGTTGTTCCTACTTACTTGCCCCCCCCCCAAGAGCCGTCATTCATGATTTTACTTATTTTTACTAATTTTTAGACGTTTATTTTATTTAATTGTCAGCATGAACCAACTTTTTAAGATGCAGCATATGCTAACACTTCAGCGAAGTTTACTGTATTTATTTTTTAGCAAACATTAATAACAGAAAGTTTTACACTTTATTTATTTTTTTGCATAATTACTGATGGAAGTATGTTTTCTGTTTTTCTTAACATCTGTTGAAAAAAAAATAATTTGTACGGTCTCTTGAAAAAAAAAATCAAACTTTTCTCTACTTTCACCTAACTATTTACAATGTTCATATAAAGCATTCATCTGTTCTTTTTATAATAAAAAATCCGTTTTCAAAAAGAAACGTTTACTGACAAATTTCTTTTAAAAAAATGCAAGTTTTCCTGAAAAAAAAACAAACAAAAAAACTTTCACCTAACAATTTATGGTAAAAAAATTAATTTTGGGGTGAAAAACAACAACTTTTATTGATAAAAAAAATTACAAAAAATAATAAAAGTAAATAAACGAACAAAATGCAATTTTTCTTGAGGAATGTGTTCCATTTTAACAAACTGAGCCACAGCAACGCGTGGCCAGGTACAGCGAGTATATATATATATATATATATATACTTAGAAAGACAGAAAATATGGTCGAAAAGTTATAAACTTTTATACTTTTCTTATTCTTTTATTATGCATTTTCATATATATATATATATATATATATATATATATATATATATATATATATATATATATATAAGAGGAAGAGGGGAGGAGATCAAAGAAGTATACGAGGTCTTATTAAATGGAGACTTTCCGATATAATATAACGCTCGGCATACAGGTGGGGCTTAGACGCGAAAGGAAACTATTTTGATAGAAAAATATATTCTAGTATATATATAGATTTATTGATCAATTTGAAAACATGGAAATAAAGTGTGTAAAGGTTATGAATGATTTTGATGCAATCAATTTCGAAGCATCAGAAAAGAAAGTGCCAGCTAACAAGATAAAGAGTCTAATCTTATTATAAATATATTTCAATTTTGTTTTTTATGTATTATGTATATTTCAAAGACCTAATCATCACTATCTTTAGTATTATCATTTTATTTTGTTATTTTTATTGTGGATATTACTATTATTATTACTGATTCTTACTTTTATTAATGATATCAATATTGTTATTATGACTATTCCTATAATCTTTACTAGCGTGATCTGTGGAAATTCCGCAGGGGACTCATTCATATGTAATATATTGATGTTGGCATTCTGTAGATGTTCAGTGTAAATGGAGACGATCTGATATTATTGTAGCTTTTTTGTTAAAACTGCAAAAGTATTTATCTAAGCTACCACGAACGCCTGGTAAAGCCCGGTCTTAAAGTACGCTTAAATATGATATTTTAATTTTTGCAGATTTCGGATATTTTATTTTAGAGTTAATGTTCTATCGAATTTTATATATTATAAAGTTGCGATTTCAAAAATAAAAAATATATCCATATGACGTGGGTGCATTAGTTTGAATCAAAACCGAAATAAAAACTTATGAAAAGAAATATATGTATAGATATAAATTGAGTTTCTTCAGCCATAATCGAAGCCGAAACCAAAACTTGATAAAATTATTTATAAAAAAATAGATTATTTAAGTGCCATCAGCTATAGTCGAAACCGAAACCAAATCTTATGAAGAATTCTTGGTAAAATTATTCATGACAAGAAATAGAAGAACACAACAATTAAACGACCCGGATGTAAGCGTGACACACAAAAAAAAACACACACACACTATCATATTAATATATAGATTATTTCTATTATCGTTGTACTTTATTTTCCTGTCAATATATTTCTTCATATATTATTTTAATTGGAATTCATTATGAGATGAGTATTATTTATATTAATTTATTGCAGACTATTATTCTGTTCGTGAAACAACAACAAAAAGATGAAAATAATAGTCCGCAATAAATAAATTAATATAAATAATACTCATCTCACAAGAAAACAGTAAATGTAGAGTTTGTGTACAAAGAGACGACACGGTAAACTATATAATAAGCAAATGCAGCAAACAAACACCAAAAGAATGTGAGGACAAGCATGATTGCAAGGAAAACGCAGTTCACTAGGAGCTTTGTCAGCGACTGAACTCGAATATGTGGACAAGTGGTACAAGCACAAACTGGAGATAGTACTGAAAACGAAAACTACACAATCCTTTGAGAAAAGGAGGTACAAACAGATAAATATATTCAAGCAAGAAGACCGGACGTCATAATAATTAAAAAGAAGGGAAAAAGAACACTGTGAAATTATAGGTTTTGCCGTCCCAGTGGGCCACAGTATGAAGATCAAAGAGACAGAAATCCGAAACAAATACGGGGATTTTGCAAGAGAACTGAAAGGAATATGGAACTTGACGAAAATCAATATAATAGCAATGATTGTTAGAGCACTAGGAACAATCCCCCCCAAAAAAACATGAATAAAAAACTAGAAGAAATCAAGGAGAAGACTGAGACTGGGGTAATACTGAAAACATCTGAAATCTTTATAAAAATCTTTGAATGGAGAAACCAACTCACAACGCTACAAACGCCAACTGGTTATATGGAAACTACAACAGAAGTAAAATTAAAAAAAAAAAAAAAAACAAGTGAATGCACCAAACCAAAATAATCGAAATCGCAAACTTTCAAATTAACTATACTCCGCCCCCAGAGAAACAAAGAGTCGGCAAAACCGGCGCCACACCAAATCCTTGTGAAGGGTTGAGGACGACGAAACGACCGAGGAAGGTAAGCACTAACCAGACTTCCACTGGATAAGTGTAAAGAGGTCGCGTCCAGTTAGAAGTCAATGGTAAGCAGCTATTGCGAAAACGCATATTCATTTCCAAAGAGTGTCGAAAGAGGTGGGGAGTATTGGGATGACCTATGTGAGAACTCCTAAAAAAACAAAAAAAAACAACAATGACAAACAAACAAACAAACAAACAAACAAACAAACAACAACAACAACAACAACAACAACAACAACAATAATAATAATAATAATAATAATAATAATAATAATAATAATTCGTAAGTATACCTAATTCAAATTTACTAGTACCCGTCCTCTATTTGCAATCCACCTACCACCATCACAGGCAAATATAATAAAAAATTTTAAAAACCCGCTATCTCGCACAAAAAAAATACCACAAAAATATAATAAACTAGACCACCCGTGACCCGTTGGGTCAGTACGTTATATTAGCTATGGAATTCATGTATGAGCGTGACACTTGTGGCATAAAGAAAATAGTTTTTTTTACATAACAGAAGCATTTCTATGAAAGTATATTAAAATGAAAAAAGAATATAGATAGATTTCTATGAGTCGTTCTGTTTATTATAATTGTTATTTTTTTTTAAATTACAGTTACTGAATTATAAGTGGTTGGTCATACTTATTGGTAAATATGCACTGAACAGGTATCATAATCCTTATTATAGTTAAATTCAAATTTTGATATATCATCTTTTAAATGAAATTGTTAGTTGAAAGTACAGAATAATAAAAAAAACACTCTCCACATGTTAATAATGGCTTTTTAAATAGAAAATGAAAATAAAATGTAACTTTTTTCATTTAATTTAAGCAAACATTCAGTACCCATTGTGTAAAATATTTAATTTGTATGTTAATAATAAGGTCAATAAAATTAAGACAATTCTTTTCTATTTACATTTTTTGTACAATTAATTTTTTTTAAAGAAAACTTTTGTTATCCTTTTGCTTAATTGAGACTTCTTATCAGGTTCTAACTCTCTTATATCCAGATTAATTATATTAATCAATTTATTTTATTGAATATGTATCGCTGAAAAGCACGGGTGCTTAAGCACTTATTGTACAGAAAATAAATATTGTATTCATATGCTAATAATAAGGTCACTAAAACTAAGACAATACTTTTCTATTTACAACATTTTTTGTACAATTTGAGTATTTTAAAAAAAACTTTTATGTTTTCCTTTCGCTTAACTATCCAGTTTTACATCGCTCCCTTTTTCTCTCTCTCACACATACACGTAACTATTTCTCGCGTACGTAACGAAAACAGAGGGAGTAGGAGTGTTGAAATCTATGAGAGTGAAAGTGAGAGGTGTTTTCTTTCACCGCCGCTGTTTCTATTAATAATGAGTGTTGTTTTTTAAAAGGGAGAAGTTTTTTTGAAAATGCGACAGACTTTACGAAGTTGAATGTTTTTAGCCGTTAAAAAAAAACAAAAAAAAAACTACGGTTGATTTTATAAAATTATTTATTTATAATGACATGAATTAAAGATTTCTCGCGTACGTAACGAAAACAGAGGGAGTAGGAGTGTTGAAATCTATTAGAGGGAAAGTGAGAGGTGTTTTCTTTCACCGCCGCTGTTTCTATTAATAATGAGTGTTGTTTTTCTTGTTTGTTTACTTTTGTTTTTTTAAAAGGGAGAAGTTTTTTTGAAACTGCGACAGACTTTACGAAGTTGAATGTTTTTAGCCGTTAAAAAAAAAAAAAACTATTTGATCAAATTAAATGAAATTGTTTGTATTAAAAGCGATATAAAAATTCCGGAATTGGAGTAACGGATTGAAGACGTTGCTATTTAAGCATGCGCAACCGGATGTTGAAAACCGGAAATCTGATTGCAAACATACAAGATCCATAGACTTTTAGTATTATATAGATTGCCCTCTTCTGAGTGTTTGTTCGTCGATCGCTTGGGCATTTACATAAATATCGAAATTCTTATATTACTATTCTGTACAAGCGGCACCAACCATTAAAGTGCAGTTCTGTTGGATGGTAATTCTATTTAGAATATTATTGAAAACATGTTTACTGTTTTCTTAGTTTTAAATTGTCATTTGTTCACAATCTTTTATGGAGTTAAAAAAAACAATGGTTCAGAAAGTATCGTATGTTTTGTAAACTGATCGTGCCTGAAAAGAGACCCTAATTTCACGCTTGTTTCTACGGCCATTCTAGTTAGATACTGCACTTAGATCATAATTAATCACTAATCGTATTTTATTAAATATATATAATGAATTAATAAGATAATATATATAATAAAATAAAATGCATAAATAAAACATCTGATACGCGCGCGCACACACACACACATATATATATAATGTAAATAATTAAGATTCTATATAATGAATAAATAATATCCATATATATAAATTGATACAATATTATACATACATATGATAAATTATTAAAATAATATGCATATATATATATATATATATATATAATAAAATAATATATATATTTCAATAACATGAATAAATAAAAAATATATATCTAAAATAAATAAATAAAATAATATATATGTGTAAAACAAATAAAATATACGTATGTCTAAGCTAAATCACTAAAATGATACACGTATAAAAAGTTAATTAATAAAATTGAAAGGAAATATATAAAATAATGTACACACACACACACACAATTTTATTACCGATGTATTTTTCTTTTTTTTTTTACAAAATCAATATTGGATTCTGGTTTTACAGTTTTTATTTGGGATCGCTACAGTATGTTCTTCTGAAGAATGAAATGTAATTCGATTTAATCCCTGGTCCGGGTCGGAATTGTTTTCAAATCACCGCCATCTTGAAAAAAAAAGGGGGATTCAACTTTGTATTGATCCGTACAACATAACTTTACTTTGATTGAAACCAAAATATTTTAGAAAAAAAAAAATAGTTTTAATAAAGAAAAGCAAAACAAATTCTCAGTAAAGACACTACCGGGCAACACCAGAAAATGGCAACTAATATTTAATATAGATAAATTTGATTTAAAGCGAGGTTTCTGGAATTGGTGTTCTGTCTTGTTTGAACGATTTATTAACAAGCTTATCTGCTTATCTTTTTACCCCCATCCCTGGTGATAATAATTGGATGAAGGAGGATGGATTACCAGAACCAATATTAACTGATAACAATGCATGTGCTTAGCAAAATAAAAATGTGTCATTAATTAGGGTATTGATGGAAACTTGCTGGTACATATTAGAAAAGAGTGGGATTTGCGAACAGACATTTTTGTAATTACTTTCAATGTTTTGTAATGACAATCTTGTCGTCAGCTGGGAAGCAGTATCGTGGTATTGTGTTTCGCGTTTAGTTGTTGGAATAAAAGTTCTGCTCGTGGAAATTCCGTTTATCTTCGGGTTACGAATGGACCAAATAAGTTAACATTATTTTTCTCTTGAACATTAGAAAATTATTTATAAAGGAGAATATTATCAATTAAATTATTATTACTCAATTTAAATATCATAGACTCCTTTGAAATTAAAAAATAAATTTTTAAAATTCAATACTCAAAACCTCAACAAATAGCAATAAAATCGAATACAGCATTTATATATATTTAAAAATAGTTTTATTTAAAATTATGGAATTTGCCAGGTAAAGGTCTAACGACGATATTACGAATAGGCATGTGTAACGTAATAGTTATTGGTCGATGTTTTAATTTTTAGCCTTGCAGCAAACACATCTTCATAGCTCAGGCATTACGTCAAAGGAAAAAGTAAATCGTAAGTTTAAAATTTTGGTTTCGATTCTCGGTGATGGCACACGAGTCATTTTTTTTTTCAAAAGTTTTTAAATCATTACTATGTATTGGGTCTAATATAATCTCTTATATATATAATTTGACTGTGTAAATTCCCCTCTGGACCAAAGTATCGTAGGTTTGCAATTATAGATACCACATACTAATTCATTACGTCTATGCTATTAGTTATTATCTTATCTAATTTTCGATTACAATTTTAGACACATAAGTCGTTATAATAAAATGCATGCTAGGAGCAACACCATCACAATCGAAACATCTATAGAAGAAAGAGTCCCTATTTTTCTCTATAAATATTTAGTCTTCCCACTGCTAGCAGTTGGCACCGGGATGAATTCTACATTTTCTTACGATACTTACATCGCACTCATCGTAACTGGTCATTACCTACATACACATAACATAATCTTCTCGTTTCCCGATTCCAAATTAATAAATTCCCCCTTCTCTAATTCCGCCTGTTGTGATTGGCTGATACCTGACTATTCACATATTCCGGAATCCACTTCTACAATAAATAAAAGAATGCTCCAGAAATTATACAATCTGGCGTCGCTCTCTACAGAAGAAAATTGTGCTAAAAAACTAACAAAGTTAAACATATTAACCGATTGGCATCGCTAAAAAAAAACAGCAAAATTAAACATAGTAACGGATTGCGATCGCAGTCTACAGATTACACTTCTGCTGAAAAAAAAAACTTAAAAAACAAACAAAATTAAACATATTAACCGATTGGTGTTGCTAAAAAAACAAACATATAAACCGATTGTCTTCGCACTCTACAGATTATAATCGTGCTGAACACACATAAAATTAAACATACAAAGTTTCAGCCAGATCGGCCCAGTAGTTTCTGATATTTCTTTAAAAATTGTTTTCATATTTTAGACCTTAAAAAACTTATTTCTTTGAAACATTTGATGAAAAATAGTTTAATATAATTTCCGTGGAAAAAACACGATTTCTTTCATATCATTTCAAACATGTTGCATTATCTTGTGCTAAAGTTTTGTTTTCAGCGTTTTGAATTTATTGTCTGACAAAAAAAAAAAAGATCGAAATCATTAATTACTTATATCTTGTCAGTTCATGTTATTAGATGCCCGACGATCACGTGAGCTTCCTAAAGGATTCCCCTGCTATCGCATTTTCTTCTCAAGCTATTCGAGGCCATATCCATTTTAATACATTGCCACTTCTTAAATAATTTTCAATCCCAGACAGTGAGTTGACCGCTACTAATCTATTAGAGATTTCATTTTGTTATTTTTAACTAAATCACATACTTATACAAGGCATAATCACGTTGACACACTGGTTCCCGTTAATTCACCGAAGCAAAGCACCGTCGAGCCTGGTCAGTACTAAAATAAGTGACCATTCGGGAATACCAGGTGCTGTATGTGTTCTCCGCTTATTTCGGCATTGTGTTCAGTTGTCGTAGATTTCTCCTTGGCACTGGAGATTGAGAGATGTGGTTGCGATTACACAACCTTTGCTTCAAAAATTACACACGCCGCTACGTTTCCTGGAGGTATCCATTGTCTCTCTAAAATGAAAGGAGGTTATGAACTTATATACTGGACAATCCACCCGTTAAATATTTAATATGAATATTGTCGTTATTATGTACGCACAGTTTGTGTTTGATTTCATTTAAAGAGACGCATTTATATTTACCTGCCTCCCCGCGAAGGCAAAACGTAACACATTCGTTTTAATGGAATATAACGAGCGCTTCTCAGTAGGTGGGCCTCGTTTAAAAGTTGACAATAGTTTCATATATATGAATATTTCGAAAGCGTTTTTTGATACTTCTATGAAGATTTTATTCATGAAAAAAATCTATAGTTATGGGCAGTCAAAATGACCCATAAATCTTCTCCATCTCAACTGAATCGAAATGAATTTGAAAACTAAACACATGCAAATCAGTTCTGAACTCCAACGCGCATGTCCTTAACTCATTAGGTCCATTGCCCTATAAATAGGACACTGAACGATTTCTTTTTTAATCTATGAGATAATATATAATAGTACGTCTTACTGCACACTTATTCTGAAGAAAGGATAGAATGTATTTATATGTAACAAATACTCTCCGAGAGTTGTTAGAACACTCTAAAAAATCTTGTGAAATTTGCTAAAATTCTATTTGTTTGATGACGTATAAACTTATATGAATAAGCCATTAACTTATTGCCAAAAATGCAATGTAACTTTTTGTGTGAATTGCCTTGTTCCTTGTCATAACGTATAAATTTTATCTTGAATGTACAGCCTCTTAATTTTTAAGATGCATCGCATATACCTAGTGTCTTCTTTATAATAAAATCAATATTTCGCTTTCTAAATAAAATAACATTTTTTTTTCGAAATCATATATTCAAATTTTTAGTCATTACAC
>NC_136495.1:18825062-18935062 GCF_053919585.1 Euprymna scolopes
ATATATATATATATATTAAACATTTCAATAATACTGGATGCAATGTCATTATTATTTATTGTTTGGATATTATTTTTTAGAGTTTTAACATATATTATTACAGAAAAGGTGTCATAACGAACGAAAAAAAACTCTCCAAAAATATTTTTTCTCCTATATTTCAATTTATTGTTTAAATAAAAAAAAAATATTAAACAAACGGGGGGGGGGGAGAATAGAGAAATAATATTTTTGAAAAAATACTTAGACGTCTTTCAGCCGACACTTTTCAAAATAATTGTAGGCAGCTAGGGGGTAACATCGTTTAAAAACGTGGTCAAAAGACCATAAATTACTGGCGAGGGTGGACAAAAAATAAAAATAGTATGGGGAAGAGGAGAAAAACAAAACAATCTCAACGAATACCCGTAAGTTCTGTAGCAGAAACAAATGGGACTATTTTCTTCCTCGAATCAATAGCTCTCCCCTGTGTTATTTGGCCACATACTGACCAATCAGGGGTACGGCGCATTGATCCTTCCTATCCCCTAAGCAATTCGGCCAGCATCCGTTTGAGGAATAAGAACTCGTCCTTACACCAAACAGAACGGACCTCTCTTTTCTTCTCTCTCTCCACCTCGGTGATTTCTAACGGTACCTACGATTCCACGAGGGAATAACTACCGCGATAGCACCAGGTAGCCGGAGTCCAGCTTTTGACAAGGAACATATCACATTCTCCTTAATAAACTTTTTCTGTGTTACCTTTTATGAAGTTGTTGCGTTCGTCATTTCAGAAGCTTGTATTGAATTATCTATTTTATTAGGTTGTGCCCTAAAAGCATTCAAAACCCTAAAATTCTAAGTTATGGATGTGTTCTTTTTGTTTACACAGAGACGAATAACGTAAATGAAAAGAAGTCGCATCCAGTACAGATTTGGCACTGCAATAAATGTTCACCGATAGTCGGCTTAGGAGCTCGTACACAGTATTATTCAAACAACAGTGTTCGCTGAGATTGTTTCTTTCCTTCGCTTCCCATATACTATTTTTATTTTTATTTTTTTTTTTTTTTTGTCGACCCTCGATAGTAATTTATGGTCTTTTAATCACGTTTTTAACCGATATTACTCCTCGTTGCCGTCAATCATTTTGAAAAGTATCGGCCGAAAGACGTCTAAGTAGTGTTTTTTTTTCAATCACTACCCCTTCCTTTGTGTCCCCCCCTCCACTTGTGTACAATTGTCTTATTTTATTATTTAAACATTTAATTTGCGTAAAAGAGAAGAAAAATATTTTTGAAGTAAATTTTAGGTTTAATTCGTTATAAATTTTTTCTTCTTTAATAATAATCTATTTATTAATATCGTAGTACCTATGACGTACGTACGTTTCAAGATTACAAATTATTTGATCGGGAGATCCTATTTATCCAAAAAGGAAGGTAGAAGATAATAACATACTACGAACATTGAATTAGTAATATGTAGATATGCTAATTTAATGTGAGTAGTATGTTATCTATCCTCCTTTTTTTATGAGTAGGATCGCCCGATAATCGAAGATACACTGTAAAAAACATAAAAAAATAAATGATGTCACTTTTGGGCTGCACGTTTTGAAGAAAATGTGTTTTTTTTTTGTTTGTTTTTTCTGAAGTGAAATTTAATTATCCTGCATTAATGGCAACCTTGACACGATTTCTCAAAGAAAATTTGTTGTTAAAATTGTAATATAAAAATCGTTGTAAAGTGTTTAATAATTTATTAATACCTTTAATGTACGTACGTGTGTCATCGTTTGTTTCCAAAAATAATAAATTCAAAGCAAATTAAATGTTTTAATTCTATAAAACAAATATCTTTAATCAGAAATAATTATTATTGAAACAATATCGGCAATTATATCTACTGCCGCTGTGGAATTTGCAAGGGTCCTGCTAGTATATGTTAAAACTATAAACAAAAAAAAAAAAAAATGTGTGTGTGTGTGTGTGTGTGTGTATATATATACACACATTATATATAATGTGTATATATATACACATTACGTACATATATATATAATGTGTGTATATATACACACACATATATACATATTATATATATACACACATTATATAAATATACACATACATTATGTATATACATTATATATATATATATATATATATTCAAAGCATGCTTTGAATATATATATATTCAAAGCATGCTTTGAATATATATGAATATATATATATATATATATATATATATATATATATATATATATATATATATTCAAAGCATGCTTTGAATATATATGAATATATATATATATATATATATATATATATTCAAAGCATGCTTTGAATATATATGAATATATATATATATATATATATATATATATATATATATTCAAAGCATGCTTTGAATATATATGAATATATATATATATATATATATATATATATATATATATATATATATTCAAAGCATGCTTTGAATATATATGAATATATATATATATATATATATATATATATATATATATATATATATTCAAAGCATGCTTTGAATATATATGAATATATATATATATATATATATATATTCAAAGCATGCTTTGAATATATATGAATATATATATATATATATATATATATATATATATGAAAATTAAACAAACTCTACTACTTAACTCTATTTACGTATTGAGTACTGTAGAATTAAATAGTGAAAATAAGTAAAATTAATTTTACGTAAATATATTGTTGAAACGCTGATTCTCATTAGATCACCAATGTTAAGCAAGGATGAACATGGCCAATACCACATGGGTGAACATCTGGGAATGCTCGGCGGTGTATGTACCTAGAAATTTCTCGGTTGGTATCTGGGGACGCGTTTAATCCACTGGGAAAGATGCGCCCTTAGTCTTCCTTAAGACATGCATCTAGGAGAAGGAAAACTTTGATGTAAAAACCTAAAGACTACTGTATGCTCTGTCTTACGGCAACCATTGCACCGACTGAGATTAACAGTTATCCCAAAAAGTATAGTTGGTTAATAGCTTTCACCACTATAAACAAATCATCGGTGTGGATTTTTGAACAAAATATGTATGTATGTATGTATGTATACACGTATAAAACTTTCGACAGAGGCGATGGATTTTCACGAGATCAATATTATTTTGAAGTGGGACGTCTCGGACGACAAATATCGAAAAATTGGACAAAAACATTAATTCTTTCACTCTCAACTGGGCAGTTTTCTAGAAAGAGGGGTCAATTTTTTGCTAGCCATTTTTGCAAGTCATCATATCGCTTGGATTGACTTAGCCTAATTTTAACGTTCTGAACTTCCGGTCGCGTCATGGAGTAGCAGTAAGACGTCAGATTTTCTTTCACTTTCTTTTTCAACCTTCGCGTAATGAGTTCGAGCCTGCCTACCTACTACCACTTTTTTTTTTGGCTCAACACACACCTCCAAACACTCGGGAAACGCCGGCCACCCAGGCTAGTCATATATAATTCAGTGCCTATGTGTGTATGTTATGTTTGTGTGTTCCTTTTAGCAAGAAACATAAAATCTAAAAGTTTAGTCTCATGTAAAATCAAGTGATGAAAACAATGGAAGTATTCTCGAATCTCTATGTGAACAACTATGTGACATATGAGGTCAAAACTCTTAACATTTCAAATGTATTTTATGAAATTTAAAGCATATATTTTTTGCTCGTGAAGACAATAGAAGTGATCCCGAATCACTACGTTACCATTTATATGCCGAATATTTGCGTGCCATCGCCTCTTAGTGGCGCATGAGAACACAACCTTCTTAAAACTAGGGACCTCTTAAAAAAAAAATCGGTAAAATGACACCGAATAGATAGATATTTACCTCACTTAAACCACAAGATGTGACACAACGTCGGAAGGAGGGGCCTGAAAAAAAAAAGGTCAACACACAAGAGCCGTACGCATTCTAGCCTTCAAATAATGCCTGAGTAGCCCTGTCGTCATACTCCTATAGAGTCGTCTCAGGCGATTAGCAATAAACCAGCCCCGTTTTAAAGAAAAATGGTAACATTGGACGTACTAAAACTATTGTCCGACAGATGCACCTTCTTAAAAATGACCCAGATTCCGTCGGACTGATTGTCGGGGACGTACTCGCGACTTTGTATAAACAAAACCTACTCAAGCTGTGTGACATAAGTATAAATTCTACTAAATTTCAGGTGTGCAACTTTAATAGCATAAATGTTTGTGCACATACACATACTCGTTTTGTATTTGAAAATTTATTCCCCAACCTTCAAAAAAGAAAGGTAATTTTTTTTTATTGTTTTTTATTTTTTACATTTTCACCCCAATCAAGGCATATTGCCACTTGATGTAGGGGGCTACTATCAGGGACATAAACCACAGGGGTACTATGTAAGGAGTTGGGCAGCAAGATGTCTGATCACGTTACACTTGAACTTCTGCATGTCAGTACAGTTGGGAGAGCAGAGACCCGGAAGGGAATTCCAAAGCCTAGCTGTTCTGGGGAAGAAACTACTGGAGTAGAAGGCTCTCTTACATCTAGGGATCTCCACTGTGAAGGGGTGGGATTTAGCTGGTTGTCGGGTTTGTCGGGGGGGATATTTACGTCGAGGGCGTACAAGTGCTTGCAGTTCGTCAGAGCATTCACCATTAAAGTACTTGTAGAACAGGCAGAGGGGTGCAACATTTCGTAGATGGGACAAAGGCTGAAGCATAGATGACAGTTCAGAACTTATCAGGTTGGCGACTCTCTTTTGAACCTTGTCTAGGAGCGAGAGACTAGTAGCAGATGCACCAGTCCAAATATGACAACAATACTCCATACATTGGCGAATGGTGGCCTTATAGAGTTACAGGATACTTTCGGGCGTTAGTAGCTTTCTAGCACTCTATATTTTTAAATATTCAGAAGTTTGTTTCTGAAATTTTTTAGATGGGGATTCATAGTATTATTTTGGATTGTTAGGGCTACTGTTTTCATTTTGTTTTTTGTTTCTTTTTTTAACAAATTAGGCACAATAAAGTAAGAAATGGGAGAAGTGTGTCTGATAACTAGGGCTGGGACAACAGCATATTCTTTTCATTGGTTTGACTCTCGAGTGTGTATCCGTTGATATTTTATATGCTTTTATACAGATTAATGTGGTTTTCGACTGATTAACTGTGTCTAACTGTCTCGGATATATACTCAAGAGTCAAAACAATGAAAAGAATATGCTGTTGTCACAACCCTACTGATGAAGGAGGGAAAGCGTTAATCATAGTGTTTTTTTATTATTATTATTTACTCCTAGAAGTAGTCACACAAGCCATCATCAAAGATTTCTCTTTGAGA
The DNA here is from genome assembly GCF_053919585.1 of Euprymna scolopes. Taxonomy (NCBI): domain Eukaryota; kingdom Metazoa; phylum Mollusca; class Cephalopoda; order Sepiida; family Sepiolidae; genus Euprymna; species Euprymna scolopes. The sequence goes on from NC_136495.1 coordinate 18,830,412, forward strand.
ACAATTTGTGATCTTCTCTGGAGCCTGAGTGACAACAAGTCTACCCAGATTTCCAGAAGTCTCCACCTCTTTCGATCACCTTTGCAGATGAATTTGCGTTATCGCAACAACCGCTCAACATTAATTTCTTATTGGCAGCGACCATTGGACTTCGCCGGAATTTGGGTGGCAATAAGCCCCTCCCCAAGGTCCCAGTCCTCTTTGCACTCAACCAGCAGAGGTCTGGCTAGTGCTGTCTCTCCGGTCTTTTCATCCTTCTTGACCCTCCTCACTTATTTGGTGTGGCACCAGATGATTATTATTATTATTATTATTATTATTAGTAGTAGTAGTAGTAGTAGTAGTAGTAGTAGTAGTAGTAGTAGTAGTTCAGCTCTTTTTTTAATTTCGCTTTTTAATATAATCTTTAAAAAAAGGCTAAGCTGTTTTTAAAAAAGAGGGTTAAATTCGCGAACTTTGGCTTAAAATATCGAGTGGTTCTTTAATGGGTGCATGATTTACTAGAACGTTTCATTAGAAATTGAGCACCCCCTACAACTATTTAAATATTTATTAAAAAATTTATATATATATATATATATATATATATATATATATATATATATATATATATATATATATATATATATAAAACCTGGTAGACTAGTGTCAATTCGATAATAATCCGCTGGAAAAAAAAAATAATGAAAAAGAAAAGACGAAAAAAAAACAAATACAGATAGGGGAGTGCACCGCACCGAACAATAAATCCTCATCTCAAAAATTCAGAAACGTTAAAAGTTATAGTTTGCGTAAATACCGATTCTGAGCCAATAAGCCATCTTTATTTATGTTGACGTAGCTAACTAGGTAGCTACTTTGCTCAGAAGAATTGATATTTACGCGAACTTTAAATTTTTATGAAATATTATTTTTAAACGCAAATAGATCACAAATTAGTAGATGAAGCAAAATACATCGTTTTTAACAAATTTTCCAACGTCATTTTATGTTGCTGATTGTAATCATTCGCCAAAGCAGGAAGGCGGAGATGACCAACTCCCTCAAAAGTGGGGGGGGGGACATTCTGGCTATGTAGTTAAGAACAGATTCGTTGTTATTCCCCGGTAGATGCGCCTCGGGGGATCGGTAATGATGAACCAACCACCCCAAAGCGAGGAGGTACTATCTGAGAGGGTGTACTATCTAGGACCATGCTGGATCATACCTCGTCCCGATAAGTTTTGGTCTGGTATTGCCAAAACAATCCTAACCATCGATCAGTCGGAGTAAGGGAATAGGCGGGGATCCAATGAAGTAGTAGCAGTAGTAGTAGTTATAGTAGTAGTTATAGTAGTAGTACAAACGATTCGTGCGATAAAAGAAAATAGATACTAAAAAAAAATAATAAAAAAAAAACGTATTCCGTACCTGAAAGATTCTTTTTCGTTATTTTTTTATTTTCATCTCTAAGTCGTTTTTTTTTTTTTTTATATTTTAAGATCAAAACCTTAAAATAAAATAAAATACCCTTGACCGAATATTTAATTTTAATTTATCAATAAATATCAACTGCTTTTTTCTTTTCTTTTCGGATAATCGACAAGTTCGATTACATTTCGACTTTTTAAAGAACCAATCATCTCTCTCTCGCTCGCTTTGAGTTATCTCAATGTTTTATCGGAAAACCCATTACTGCTGATTAGATTCTACGGATGGCCAATGAGACAATAATTGCATATCTATTTAAACGGATTTGAAGTAAGGAAAAAAGAATGACTGATTTCTCCGTTATTATTATTTATTATTTATGCCCTCCGTAAGAAAAATCACCGACAAAATGTTTCGCGAGTATTAGCAATAGTGATGCGAGGATTCCAAGATTTTTTTTATTTTTTATTTATTTTTTATTTTTTTTTTTTACAAGGTAGTCACCACTTATCAAGATTCCGGTAGAATTTCCGATTCCTATTGGCAGTTGGTTGTAGAATTTCAGGGGTGGGGGGCATAAGGGGAGTGTCCTCATTTTTATTCTAGATATGATTTTATTTTTAATTTGACAAACTTTTTAATGTTTTCCCTTTATGTATTGTGTAGCAATGATTTCGATAAACGCATTGTCAGATATGCATGTATATTTTTTACTTGTGCCAGCAACAGAAGATTAAGTTTTTAAAAGTAAATAAACAAATCTATATATCTATAAAAGTGTGTGTGTGTGTGTGTGTGTGTGTGTGTGTGTGTGCGTGTGTATGTGTGTGTGTACACGTGTACGTACACGTTTCCCTACCAAACTACTCTGTCAATTTTCAGTCTACAAACTAGGAATTTGACATAAGGGGTATTGAGATTTGGGAAAATCTTTTTAATCGGTTTTCCGACAGAAATTTGGTTGTCAAGGGATCAAAGTTCAACGATTTGACCTTTGAAAACTCTACGAACCCCCTCCGCCAATTTTGGGTTCAAACACTTGAAATGTTAGATGTAGGTTACTTGGACATGGGTCAAACTTTTTAATTTGATTTGAGACCAAAACAATAAACTTTAAGGCGTCAAAATTGGGGTCAAAGTTAAAAAAAAAAAATGATCTCTGCGGTCTCTACCAAATTACTAAGCTGTAGATGACTAGGATATATAAATCCTAATCCCGTTACAAAAGAAAATCATGAAACGAATGGAATGAAGGAAACAAAAAATCAATTGCTGGATAAGATAAATGTGTTGTTTATTTACTGTTGAAAGAATGAATGTTTTAGGTGTAACACGTGTTCATATCCGCGCTCGGGTGTAACCATCGTTTGTTGCGGGACTGGTGGTATAGAAGGAAAGGAAATGTGTGTTCATCTCACGTTCGGGTCACTATCGTTTGTTCTCACGTGGGAAGAGAAGTGAGTAGTAATGCAGTAGAAATGGGAATGATAGTCCAGCGTGTAGACAAAGACAAAGATAGAGGGTTGACATCAGTAAAAGCTGTGCACCATGTTAGCCGTCAGCTACGCGGAGGTGTTCTCCGGCACAAGTTGTAGATAGAGAGAGAGAGAGAGTGAGAATGTCAATCCAGTTAATGGAGAGAGAAAGCGTATAAAGTGTACGTACGGTCTGTAAGCTTTTTGTCCCACATAGTAGCGCGTGCGTGCGCCTGCCGAAAAGGCACGCTTTGGTCCGTAGGCCGCCCAGCTTGGAAGCTGGTCCGAAAAGGGTTGGAAACAGCTTGTCTCTTGCTTTTATAGTTGTTTCCAGTGTGTCTTTTGCGCATGTGTGGATTTCCTTTGAAAGGGAAGTGACGTTGTCCATGTTTGCATACATGTGCGTATGTTAGCATGTGTTTGTATACACGTGAATGTGAGTGTATGTACGCGAACGTGAATATATACGTGTGTGAACGTGCGCGCGTATGTTTGTGTGCGTGTATGTATATGACAAGTAATATAGCTTGAGATGTGAACGCGTGTTTTTGTGTGAGACTAGAAAAGGTTTGCGCAAAGCCAATTTTTGGTCTAAACATTTGAAATTTTACATAAAGTGTATTCAAACATAGGGCAAGCTTTTTAATCCTTTTTTGACCGAAAATTTGGCAGCCAAGGGGTCAAAGCTCAAAAGATTTTACCTTTGCGGTCTCTAGCAAACTATTCAGCCAATTTTGGTTCTAAACATTTGAAATTTTACATAAAGGGTATTCAGACATGCAGCAAACTGTTTAATCAGTTTTGGGGTAAGAATTTGGCTGCCAGTAATACAAATCATGAACCCTCATCTAAAAAAATCAGAAACATGCTAAGTAATGATTAAAAACATGAAATGACGAAAAGAAAAGCTTAATTGGGCCACATTTTGTGGTATTTGTCACGGGAAGTTAGGGTGAAGGTGGAGTGTCAGGAAAAAAAGAGAATTATCCTCTCATGACCGTTTCCTCATTCTGCAGGAAACCATTTCATTTTTTTTTTTCATTTTGGTGCCAAAATTTCCAGTTTCTATCTTAAACGAGTGCAAACAGATAGCTGAAAAAAAAATGGTGTTGAATAAATGCTGGATATGTTCCACGATGTGGTATTAATAAAACTGTCGGGGACATTTTACATTTCAAAGAAGTGATAAACATAATGTCAAACTTTATTTAATTAATATTTTATTACATTTTTTATATTGTTTTAAAACAAATCCTCTCTTAAATATTTTTGAGGTATTTGTCTAAGGATGTTTGTCTAAGGATGTTTGTCTAAAGTATTTGTCTAAGGATATTTGTCTAAGGATGTTTGTCTTAGGATGTTTGTCAAAGGATATTTGTCTAAAGATATTTGTCAAAGGATATTTGTCTAAGGATATTTGTCTAAGGTATTTGTCTAAGGATGTTTGTCAAAGGATATTTGTCTAAAGATATTTGTCAAAGGATATTTGTCTAAGGATGTTTGTCTAAGGTATTTGTCTAAGGATGTTTATCTAAGGATGTTTGTCTTAGGATGTTTGTCTAAGGATATTTGTCTAAGGATATTTGTCTAAAGTATTTGTCTAAGGATATTTGTCTAAGGATGTTTGTCTAAGGATGTTTGTCAAAGGATATTTGTCTAAAGATATTTGTCAAAGGATATTTGTCTAAGGATATTTGTCTAAGGTATTTGTCTAAGGATGATTGTCTAAGGATATTTGTCTAAGGATGTTTGTCTAAGGATATTTGTCTAAGGATGTTTGTCTAAGGATGTTTGTTTAAGGATATTTGTCTAAGGATATAATTGTCTAAAGTATTTGTCTAAGGATGTTTATCTAAGGATATTTGTCTAAGGATGTTTGTCCTAGGATATTAGTCTAAGGATGTTTGTCTAATGATATTTGTCTAAAGTATTTGTCTAAGGATGTTTGTCTTAGGATATTTGTCTAAGGATATTTGTCTAAGGATATTTGTCTAAGGATGTTTGTCTTTGATAAAATACGGTATACAGCAATAATCACGTCAGAAAAAAAATATCTGGGAATTAGAAAACAAATTATTGGTATTAATAATATAATGTCACAGTTTCCAATTGTTGATGTGTATTTATTAAATATTGAAAATAGGTATTCGTTGGAGTCGGAAAGTTGTATATTTTATTTTCATCATATCCAGGTCTCCATTTTATAGAATTGATGAAGAACAATATCAAAATCGGCATTTTGTCATAAAGTTTATCCCTACGAACGCTAAAATTCAAACAGCTATGATTGCTCACACTCTTTCCTTCTTTGCTTTGTTGGAATTTGCTTTCCTCCTCACTTTCTAAAGCTAACAACTTTTAACATGAAGTTTTAAAGCAAATTATTTGCAACCAATGGAAATATTTCTAAATCCTCAAATAAAATAACACATACATGCAAAAGTAACAAGCCAATGTTGGGAACTCCGATAAAGCAAGGAGACAGGCTGCTAAAAGGATTCAGACATCACCAGTTGCCCCCCCCTCCCCAATGAAAAGGAATCCAGGAACTGCATTCTTTACAAGCCATCCTGTGCCTCTCTGGGACCTGAGAATAGTAAAAGGATAAGGATTGCCTGACATATATCAGCTTCATCTCACACACATATACACAATTATAACACACACACACACACACACACACACACACACACACACACACACACAATCCCACACTGGGCAAATCCTCAAATACGCACATATTCACACAATGAACATTTTGACTTGTATCCTCTATTCACTCAAGCTTCTTTACCAAAACGTAAACCTTGAACATTTTCATTATTCAAAAATAACTTTCATATTCGTTTACTTGTATAAAATGTTTTGTTATTAAATTTCGTTGTTCTCAATTTCTCTTTTACAAAACTGTTTATGTTTAACGTAACACTTGTTACCTGGTGACTCTTCTATTATTTCAGTATTTTAATATTTCATTTTATTTTGCCTGCATGTTTTATATATATATATATATATATAAGCGAGATAAGACACTGATAGAAATTCAGATGAAAAAATCCTGATAGATATTGCTTGAAGTAATACTTTCAAGGAGATCCTAACCAAAAAAGAAAAGCTCAATATGTAAGAATAGAGCAATTGAACCACGAAACTTATATATATATATATATATATATATATATATATATATATATATATATATATATCGGCATTGTCTCCAGTCGCCTTGGACTTCTCCTTACCACTGGACTCAAGTTGATTTAGGAGAGGTGTCGTTGGAGATTGCGCAACTCTTGCCTCAAAATTACATGCTTAGCTACTCTTACATGGAGTATCCATTGTCTTCAAGACTGAACAAAAGCATCAAGGATCGAGAGTCGACCTCTACAACATGTTAAAACTCTCTACTTCATCACTCTCCCGACAATTTTTCAGTTTTTTTAATAAAAATACTTGGACTCACTGTTTCTCCTTGAACCCATTTATGATTAAGTACACAGAATTTTACCTTTTGGATTATTTCAGAACATCTTCCATTATTGGGATTTCTTTGGATTTTTTACATTTGAATTCTTTACTTTTACCGTCTTTGGATTTTTCACTCATTGACTTGTACATCCATTCACATGAAATTATTTTTTTATTTTTCCCACTCTCTCTCTCTCTCTGCTTTTCACGCTAGTGAGATCTACTTCATACTTGCAGTTACATTAAATACTTTACAAGCAAAATCTTATTCAGTATTTTGCTAACTTGTATTTCTTTCGAAACTCCATGGATTCAGGACAATTCATTTTATTTGTGTTTCCTTTTTGAAAAATAAATATGTTTTTAACTTTTGCTAAAGTGGTTTTCAACATTTTTATTAAATTCTTGTACTTATATATATATATATATATATATATATATATATATATATATATATATATATATATATATATGACTAGAAGGAAAAGTGAGCCGCCCGGATTTGCCCAGTCAGAAAATACACTTAAATATGATATTTTAAGTTGTCCAAATTTCGTATATATTCTTAATAGAGTTGTGATTTCAAAAATAAAAAACATATTTAGGTGCTATCAGCTGAAATCGAAACTGAAAACAAAACTATAGCATTCAAAGCTGGTGACGTTACCACTGTACCAACGTGACACGCATATGAACTGATTAAAAATTAAAAATTAAAAATAAACTGAGATGAATGTAAAAAATGTTTAACGATTTTTTCAATTTTGACACATTCTTAACCCCTTAAAAAGTATTTTAATTGGCTAAAAACCCATAAAAAATGTCTATAAAAAAATCCAATCATTTGAGGCATTTAGCGCTGCTCTGCAACTTTTAGTTTCAGAAGAGATAAAGTGTGAAAATATAGAGACAGACAAACGCCTTTTATACAGGGTGTCCACAAAGTCTGGCTACATTATGCAGCCAGACTTTGTACAAGCATCCTGTTGATTATGTAGCCAGACTTTGTGGACACCCTGTATATTAGATTGTTATCAAAGAGTAAATCTTTAGCAAAGCAGAACTTATCAAAATAAGAAAAGCTCAACACTATTAAGAGGAACAAACAATATTAACTGAAAATGTTCAGTTAATATTGTTTGACCACTGACATTTGGACATGCAAAAAGCACAACCTTCTGAAAACAAATTAACATGAAAAAAAAAATACTAACAATGAAAATCATCAACAAATAAAAAAATTAGTGAAGAGAAACTAAAAAAATATACTTTCTTGATTCACATGGGCACAACAGACACTTGGTTAAATGGGGATGGAGTGTGATAGATTTCCCTCATCGTTGCAGCATTCAATTTTTGTATGCCTACCATCCTTCTTGGTGATCTGTCCTTCTTTAGTGCAACTACCATCCTCAAACATCAGACTGTAGGCGTACCTGCTAGTACTGCCTCAGTGATGCCCAATGCAACATCCCTATTTAAATCTTCCTTCGCCTTATTTTTCCAATGATGGGGGACAAGAATGTGTGTGTGTGTGTGTGTGTGTGTGTGTGTGTGTGTGTGTGTGTGTGTGTGTGTGTGCACAGATGATGATCTCCCTGATATCACGTGTAACGGTTAATGGGGGCAGGTATTGAATGCCCTTGATTTGAAGTGCTCATATAACCATTGTTCCAACATTACCTATTATTTCTGATAGTGGTCAATGGGATTCTTGTAGCTTTGTTTCTCTTGGGAGACATCCACATAGTGCTACCCCGTTATTTGAGGTTGACATGTCAGCTTTCGATATCTGGTGTAGAAAATCATGAGAGATTAACTCTCTTTCAGTTTCGACTCAGATAAGTAAAATCCTGACGTTTTTTCTGATACGTAAAAGACTTGTCCAGTTTCTTTAAGGCCAACTTTAATAATAACCAACATGTAAAAATTATCCCGTTAATTTGTAGTAGTTTGTCTGCGATTCCATGTATCCTATGGGTGGTTGATATTAGCATGTCACTAGTGCATCCAAATACTTCCAGTATTTCAGGGCCACTCAAACATATTTGAACACCAATATCCGCAATGGTCTGGATGTATTTGATAGCAAGTCCACTTATCTAAGGTGCACTCAAATTCGGCATGAGACTCCGGTATCAAAGATACTTCGACTTTTATGGAGGGTGGCGGTTTGAAGAGGGTTTCTTTTGAATGTACCTCTGCTCTATGCAAGATGTAGTAATACTGTTAATTTCTGTTTTCGTTTACGAAACGCTGGTCTTCCTCTTCCTCCGCTATTAAGTATTTTTGACTGGTGTTGTGTTGAATCACTCGACTCCATTGTCAACCTCTTTGGTTTTTTACTTTTAACACTTTTCATAAGTGTCCAGTAATTCTACAATCATGGCATCTGAGTTCCTTTTAGCCCATTGGGGTATGATGTCCTCCCACACCCTTTACATAGTTTATTTTGAGGGGTTCTGGGTTCTGGGTTCCTCCTGAGACAGTTTCTTCTCTGACCTCATTAAGCCAAATGTTGAATGCTCTTTTAGACTACTTTTCAAATGAGTCAACGTATTCGTTGTCTCTAGACTAACCAGTATGTAAAATTTCTGCTTCACTGTTGTCAAAATATTAGCTTCGACCAACAGCTTGCACTGGTATTCTGTATTTGCAAGTCCAGCTACCAGTTTGCCAGCCACCATATCCTCCGAATAGTTTATTGTCTGTCGGCAGCTCTCGTTAGCACACTGGACAGTAAAATTGAAAAACCTTGTTTGGGACCAAAACTTTGCTAAAAACTGTTCGGGGCTCTACGCTTCTTGTTGTCTCATATTGTGGAATCTATGAATATGCACCTCTTTATGTAGACCTTTCACTTCAATGAGTCATATATGTCATAGGTGTTGTTCTTCCATAGCTATATTGAGAGCTTTGGGCCCTACTAGTTTGAACAAAAGTCTTTAACCTCGTTCGAGCAAGCCGTTCTTAACTCCTTGCATATTTCCACAAGATCTGTTAAACCGTACATTTGTTTGTACCAGGTCCATGTGTTGATAAATAATGCCCAGTCCCTGTCAGTGTAACCATCCTTGATCACAGGCTTGTCCAGTTTTTTTTGGAGCCAGTTTGACACATTTTCCCTGCCAGCACGAGGCTCGTTTTCTTTCTGTAAATTTATCAACTGATGAATTAGTTGCAAGTAATGTCCGTCATCGCGTTGTCCTGACGTCATTACTATTCACATTTCAGTAAGAAAAAATAATCCTGTAGAAATAAATCCTGTTTGTAGCACCATGTAAAGTGGGCTTCAAAAGTTTACCGAGTCTGAGACTAGTGCTAAGTTTATAACACCGTATGACGACTGTTTTTACCGAACCACTTTTTTCTGACTCGTCTCATCGGTTGACCCCATTCTCTACAGAAAGTATAGGGGCTAGCTCAGCTGAGCATTTCTTAATAAGTATAGCAGGGATGAGATCAGGCCCACATGCTTTGGAGGTGTCTATATTTTTTTATGATATCACAGACATAATGAGGAGTGATTTTTACATCATCAATTGTGGTTTCCGTCCGCATAGGGAAATTTGGGAGGGAGTTGTTTGTTGACTTTAAGGTGGATGGTTGTTGGATAGTGGGGAAATTACTGATTACCTTTATTCACTACACTATTATAAATTTTCCGGAAATCACGAGTTCCTATCTTCTGCGATTCTATGAGTTCCCTGGTTATTTCAACATGCTTTCTTTTGGCTGTGGCTATTTATCTCTTACAATGATTTCTAGCATTTATAAATTTTTGCCTATTTGTATTTGACTTATGATGTACGAATTGGCTGAATGCGTGCCATCTTTGTGCAATGGCAATCTGTAGTGAATCATGGGGGTGACTGGAGTTTGCTATAATATTTCTATGCAGGGACATGTGCTCAAATGCCTACTTTGCACGATTCGGTTGTCTCGTTGACACACTGATGTTGGTCCATGGGACATCTCTGATGTGTTCTCTGATGCCTTCCCAGTCAGCTTTTTTTGTAGTACCTTGTCGTTTGAGCAATGGCTCCTCACCTTGAGCTTGAGGTTGAGACTTAAGTGTGATGTTTACTGACACCATTAAGTGGTCTGCATTTCCAAGTGGACTGTGAGCTTTAGTCACATAATCCTCAGGTACTGTGGTAAGGAATAGGTCTAGAAGTGAAGCTTGCTGGTGATCACTATCTGGGAGGCTTGTTGGGAACATGACTGTGTGAGGGAATGGGCTAAAGAAAAACTATAAGTAGAGCATCCAGCTGTATCTGTGTAACCTGAGAAACCAAGCTAATTTTTATGGTGGATATTAAAGTTGCCAAACATGTGTATTTGGGCATTACTATCTAAGGAGAGTGCTGTATCAATACTATCAAAGACATGATCGATTAGGGTACAGTATTAGCTTGAAGGACAACAATAGAGAAAATATAACGAACGCAGTGATGAAAGGTTAGTCAAAAACACATAAAGGCCTGGTCATACTATTCCAGACGTTGCTCTCTAGTTAATGGAAGGGTTCTTAGAATATAGACTCCAAGCCTGTGCATATATCTATCCGAGTCATATTAAAGTAGTTATAGGGGGTTGAGGAGTGTAGATTTGTTTAACTTAATGCTAAAATATCCGGGGAGTTTACTAAGAGGTAAGACTCCAGATCATCTAGATTACTTCTAAGCCCACAAATATTTGTGAATGCGAGTCTCAAGAAACGGGGTGAATTGATTTTGTTTAGGTGGTTGTCTGGTTTAATTGCGATATTTGTTGGGGCTGTCATTTCATTACATTTTTGTTTAATTTCAGGTCGAGGAGAGAGTGTTGGGCAACATGAGCCCATTTTAATGCCATGTATATACACCCAATAGGTCCATTAGCCGAGTCCTGCCTATGATGTTGTGGCTTCATTAAAGTCCACCATAGATAGCAGCAGGGTCCCTTTCCATGCACAGGGTCCCTTTCCATGGCACTACAACTATCCCGATATTATACATACATGTGTGGCTTTTCGGCTTTAAAGATAACAACTAAGCAAGCAAAACTTTTTAAAAATATATATACATAATTAATGATCATCAACAAACATTAAAATTTATTGTTGAGACGATTAATCAAAATCAGAATCGTGAATCAGAAAATGTGGAAGTTTTTGTCGCATCAGAATTTGTATCAGAAAAATTTGTGCGTGTGTTTTCTGATTTAAAAAAAAACGATTCTTGTTCTTGTTTTCATTTCTGTTTTGATTTTTAAACTTAATTTCTCATTGCTGGTACTAATTATAAGATGATAAATATTTATTGATTTTAAACTACCTATAAAAGTGACGTCAATAGATTATCCCCACAAATGCATTTTTACGTCTGCAGAAATACATGCATATATTACATGACTTTTTAAGTAATACGAAAATTTCAAAAAAAAAAAAAAAAAAAAAAAAAAAAAACAGCAACAAAAAACTCTATCGTTAAACATTTGGAGATTTAAATAGAATCAGAATCGGTAATTGTATCGGAATCAAAACTTTAGATCAGAATTATTCATTGAGTCGGAATCAGAAAAAATAATGAAATCGTTCTATCACTATTAAAATTTAATTTTCGACAGATCTGTATATTTTTAATGTACTGAAACTGTTTTAAAGTTATTTCCTTATTTTAACCTAAGTTTCACTGTCTCGATGCTTTTAATCTGACGTAGTCAGACATTTTTTTTTTCAGAAGCCTCCAAGGCTCTTATACAATTCCTGTAAAAAAAAAAACAAAAAAAAAACAAACATTTATAAAAAGTTTCAGAACTGTAAAATGGTAGATGGAAAATTAAAGGCGGACGTTTAGGAAATTGACTCCCACCTCTAAATTGACACTGCTTTTCTCATATTACTCTCAGCAATTACAAACTTAACTTTCAGATTAAAAAAAAAAAAAAATATGATTTTCATCGTCGGGATCAGTTTTCAATTATAACGTTCTACTAAATTGAACACATACTTTGTGACCATCACCGAGAAAAATATTTCGACCAGTGTTTATTCCTGTCTACAAAAAAGGTGAGGATTAGGAAGCGAACGTCTTAACCCCTTCCATCTCCCTCTCTCTCATCCAATCCATTTGTTGTCACAGCCCAGCCGCCCTGCTGCTCATAACCCCCAAAACGTGCATTTATTTATTTTTTTTTTTAACTTTATATTCAATTTCGTTTAAATTGAATATTTTTGGAAATTTTTTCAGACGCAAGAATAAGACATCACTGTGATATAGATTTACGGCATACTATAAAAGTTGGAAGAAAGTAAAAAATTTACCCCCCGCCCCTTTTTTTAGACGGGAATAATCAATGATCACATGAGAGAGTCGAAATAGTTTTCTCGGTGATGGATGGTCATAAAGTACGTGTTCAGTTTAGTAGAACGTTATAATTGAAAACTGATCCCCAACAATAAAAGTTATAATTTTTTTTTCCATTTTTTTAATCTGAAAGTTAAGTTTGTAATTGATGAGATCAACGCGAAAAAAAAGGGTCACTTTTACGACATGCCCCTACGTATTATAAACACCTCAACCTCCCCACGTTAAGAACGGCTTTCGGAATAAACACCAACCTCCCTATGTTAAGAACGGCTTTCGATGTTGGGGGGGTATTCCGAAAGGCGTTCTTAGCATGAGGAGGTTGGTGTGCTTATAATACGCTGGGGCACGTCGTAAAAATTGGCCAAAAAAAGGTGTAAATTGTGGAATTTGGAGGAGGGGGTCAATTTTCTAAACGTCCGCCAAATTAAATTTCCCTACGTTCGGTAAAAGAGGAATGATCCTTCTGGAATGGGTCAAATTTTATTATTTTCCCCATCTAGAGTTACCGCTGCCAGCTGCCTGCCTGCTGCTGCTCACTGCTGGAGTGCTGGTTATCCCCGATATAAAAATCGACCGTGTGCATAACTTTGCGCTCGTGGGGAAATAAATAGGCATCTGCTGTAGGATGTTTCAGAGGCATAAACTCAATTTCTGGTTCAGTCGGAACTTCTCTCCAAAGACAATTTGCAGTTAAGTTAGAAGAACATCATTTTTACCCTTTTGTGCATCCATAGTAAATGGTGGCCCGATTGTTGCGCTGATTATAAACTCTCCTGCGTGAGGTGCGTGTTTATTTGCTACAGTGTGAGAAAAAAGAAAAAAAGAGAAAGGTCGTCTCTTTCGGCTGATAAAGAAAAAAGCAAAAAAGATGTTTTCAACAAAATAAAGCAAGGGGAATAGACAAACGCAATTGGATTATTTACGAACAAATTTATTTCTCATCTTTTTGTGTGTGCGTGTGCAGTTGCCGTTCGATTTCAATGGAAAAAAAAAAAAAAAACGAAGCCCGGCTTCAAAGAACCGAAAATAACAATTTGACGACCCGTTAAGTCCGTTTTATTGTTGCGGGTTTTAAGGCAATGCTGTTAAATGATCCCTTTAGTGTAAGTTCAGAGATAATTTTTATTTTTTATTTTATTTCTTATTTAAATGAATGCTTGATTTTATCGAATCACTCTCGTCTCCAAGCGGGTGGTTTTTGGTAGACGACCCCCATCCAACCCCAGTTTCTCCAAAAACCCTCTTTTTTTAGGCGATTACATGTGAATATCCTGGAAATCTTGTGGGCAAACCTAAAAATAAGAAAAGGCCCCCCCCCTTAACTATCACTAACCCTAAGATCGGTAATCAGTTTGGAGCATGATTTGGCGATGGGAGTGATTCTATAAAAAATATTTATAAATGCATTGTTAAATAAAGGCGGAGCCTCCAAATATTTGAATTATTCATATTTATTTTAAATTTTCAGGGTTCAGTTTTTTTTTTTTTTTTTTTTTTTTTTTTAAGTAAACAAATTATGGTACCGATGTTCTGATTTTCTGTTATATAAAATTGTGTGTATAGGCAGCATTTTTTTTTTTTTAAACCTTGTTAAAGATAAGATAACTTTCAAATACTGACATCTCAACAAGTAGTATGCTTTTAAAACCATGTTCAGGACAAATAAAACGTCGCCGTTATAATTCTGGACTTCATACACAAATTCCCCGGGACTTTTAATCTTCAAAAACTGTTATCGGTACCACGACCGCGCTGAAATAACCGCATTATTCAGAAACTCATTAAGTTGGAGGGTATATATATATTTTCCCCGTACTTTCACCTACCAATTTAATAAATAAATATATCGTTAAAATTGAATTTTAATGAGAAAATAAAAATAAGATAGCGCGGTAACATACATGGATAAACAATTCCGCCTCCCTCTCCCCAAAAATCTATAAAAGAATTTACGGTACTTCACGGGGAACGTGGAGTGTGGACCCTTGGTAAACATTTTTTTTTTTTTTTAATTAAATTTTTTTTTTTTAATGGCTGCTCCCTGAAAGCGCATGCACAAAAGGTTTTCATTGGTTTATTTAATCACGAAAACTTTTTTGAAGGTACTATTTGAGACAAAACAAAGGCCAAAAGCATTATATATGTATGAAAAATAAATGTAACAAAAAATACAAATATTTAGTGGGGGGGGTATAATAAAAATAAAGTGAAATGGAAAAAAAAAGCACGAAATAAGTATTGATCAAATTTAATCAAAGAAATTTAAAAAAATACACGCGATTTTGAAAAGAAAAAAGTAAGATATATACGAATAAAGTGAAAAAAAACCTTTTGCGCATTTCAGGGAACAGCCATTAAAAAAAAAAAAAAAAAAAAACGTGGACGCAGTTGTCCACGTTTCCCGTAAAGAACTAAATGTACCTTTCATGTGTTTTTCGTGTGTATTTTTTTTTTTTTTTTGAAAAATCGATATTTTATATTTTTTTTCTCTCCGAAATCGAAAGATCAATTAAAAAATAAGATTTGTTTTCAATATATTTTTTCGTATGTGATTTGCGTTTTTTAAGATTCAATTTAAATTAAATCGTATTTTTAAAACGTTTCTTAAAAACAACTTGTAGGTTGAAAAAAAAATCAAATTAAACATCACATTATTTTTATTTTAAGCAAACAAAATCGTATCAGAATAACTGATTTTATTTGTTTTAATTAGGTAATGAATTTGATCTGTTTTCACGATCCGTGCTAGTACTACTTAGTACGGTAGTACGGAGTTCTATGCAAACACGTGATTCATTCATTCAAATTTAGTTTTGTATTTCGTTTATTTATTTATTTTTTTTTTTTTTTACAACGGTGCAAAATCTAAGTTAAAATTGGTGCTAGTGCAGAGAGTGATCACTGATCAGCGCTATTTTTTTTAATCGTATTTCCACGTTTAATTAAAGTTTTATGATGTTTAATTTTTTTAAGGCTGAAGTATAAGATGGGTACAAAACACCCTCCCCTCCTCATGTTAAGAATGGCTTTTTAAATAATAACGTTATTATTTACGTCCGGATCACTCTCTGCACTAGTACCTAAAAATTTTAGAGAAAAAAAAAAAGGTAAATAAAGCGTTTTAAACTACTTTAAAACGCAAAAGGTGATTATGTAGAATACGGACCGTGCCGAAATAGTGTTATTTAGAAACCTATTCTTAACATGTGAAGTTTTTAACGAGTCTGTAATTTTCACCTATCAATTTAACAAGATACGATAAAATTGAATTCAACTTGAAAATATACCATTTAAAAAAACAGCAAGGTCGATGTTTTGCATAAGAAGATCGAGGTAATAGGAAAGTAACTTATTG
Organism: Euprymna scolopes; assembly: GCF_053919585.1. Lineage (NCBI taxonomy): Eukaryota > Metazoa > Mollusca > Cephalopoda > Sepiida > Sepiolidae > Euprymna > Euprymna scolopes. The sequence continues at coordinate 18,846,473 of NC_136495.1, forward strand.
CTCTTGGTAACAGTAATTTGGTGACTATATATTTTATTCCATTTGGTTCTGTTGAAAGTTTTTTTTTTTGTTTTGTGTTTTTTTTTTACAGTGATCACCACTTATCAAGGCCCGGAAGCCACTCAGGGATAAGGGTTATTGCAAGTACATTACGTTAGTGGAGATTTGATGAAGTGTTTACTTAAGGGGGCGGTTCATTAGGAATTTGTTAACATTGGACTTGAAGACATCCAGGTTGTAGTCCGGTGGGAAGCAGGCAGACGGAACAGTTCCACATGCGTGCAGTTCTAAAAAAGAAGCTTTGTTCATGGAATCCGCGTTTTGATTTAGGCACAGATACAGAGTGGGGAAAATTTTTCACAGTGGATTCAACTAGACGGGTGTTTTTCGTGAAAGATTGGCGAGGGGGGGGGCAGAGATTGGAGTTCAGAGGAGCGAGCACCTGCAATGGAAAATAACGATAAAACAAGAATAGGCTCCACACTAACGTAATGTACTTGCAATAACCCTTATTCCTGAGTGGCTTCCGGGCCTTGATAAGTGGTGATCACTGTAAAAAAAAAAAAAAAACCTCTTCTGTGGGAGAGAGGTTGTAGGGTAGAGAAAAAAGCATCCCCCACAAAGCCACGAAGTCTATTTTGTACTCTGTCAAGGCAGGATAGGCTGTTTTTAGCAGCTCCTGCCCAGATATGGCAACAGTATTCCATCCTTGGACGTACTTGGCATATAGTACTGGCATTTTTTTTTTTTTTTGTTTATTTTATTTTTGTAAATTTTTACTTGGTTTCCACCTTAACATTTTCCTTCAAAATAACGACTTGTGGAGATTTTCGGGTATGCTGAAAACGAATATCGTATAAAATTTTTACTAATAAGTAGTTTTCCGGATATTAAGCAATGTGATTCCTTATGTTATAACTAGTCATTGTTGTGCGCGCTTGCGCGTACAGCATTCAGCAATGGTCGCCACAGATTGTTTAATATCCAGAAAATTACTTGTTTGCGGAAATTTAAATGCGATATTCGTTTTCAGCATACCTGAAAACATAGGTCATAAAAGAGGTAAAGGTTACGGTGGAAACAAAGTAAAAATTTACCTTTTTTTTTTTTTTAAATTACAAAAAGTGTAAAGATTGTATAGCGCCTGTTTTGCTTTATAATCAGTTTCCGCAATCAGATGAGTACTTTTATTCGGAACTCCGAGTACTCCTCATACTCCCTCCCAAGGAGCATACTAGCATAGTAATAGTAGTAGCAGTAGTAATGTGTAGCTATTTCGAAGAAGATGCTCGTGGTTGATCGCCGGTCGAGGAAATGATTGACAACGGCGAAATATGAAGGAGAGAAGAAATAAATGTTGCACTTTTTTTTTTTGCTGAGGAATAGAGAAGTGCAATTGAGCAGAGAAGGTAGATAAAAATATTTCCTGTCTTGAGAATCATTCCAATTTCTGATATTGTCTTATCTGTATTTTCAGTCACTCGATTTCTCATGTTGTTTTTTCTTAAATCTTAATTAAATAATTAAAAAAAAAAAAAAGAAAAAAAAAGCCAGGAGTATTTATACAGAAGTTACCGTGCTAAAATAATAACGTTATTTTGAAACCATTCTTAACATGGGGAGGGCGTTTTCTAACTACTCTGTACTTTCACCCATCGTAAAACTTAAATACTATGTAAATAAAACGTCAATGTTTAGTTTCTTTCCAACTCAGTCAGCGCTCGTCGTTAAAATGACGACTTTTACCAATTTTCGGGTCTTTTGAAAACAAATATCACATTTAAAACTGGGTCAGACAAGTAGTCTTCCTGACATTAAGATCATTATTATCAAATATAATCCCTACTGTTTTCACTGGTGGCCATGTTTGTTCGCGCAAGTGCGCATTCACTTTTTGTGCGCAGAGCTGAAAACCTATAAGACATCATTTGATGCTATATTTCGGGACGTCCTCCCTTCGTCAGGCGTGTGTTGGACTTTCAAACGTGCATGGTCGATCTTATTGTATACTAAGCTTTTCCGCAAAATTTAGAAATAATTTGTTTCGGATATCTAACTAGTATTTCGGGCGTGTTGGCACTCATATATAATTTTTTAATTTATAATATATATATATATATATATATATATATATATATATATATATATATATATATATATATATACACGCAAGCCAATACAATACTTTTTAAAAAAATAAACTTATTTTCCTAAAATCATACTTTCGACAATCACGGCGTTTTCTTCAGGATTATTGTCAGTTTGTTTTCTTCGTGGCATGGTGTCACTAAGAAAATCCGTGTGCTTTTTACGTTTTTTTTTTTTTTTTTTTTTTTTCAAATGTCCACAACAGGAAAAACGAAGCAAATTAATGTTTATTAAATATAAAAATCTGCGTTGTATTCGTTTTGAAATGTAAACTTACGCACTTCAAAATATCCATAGATATCTAGATACACAGAGATATCTTACTAGATACACAGATCTTTAAAATATGGAGGCATAAAATGTCCTCTCGTCGGCTTTCAATTTAATTTGATCTTTTTTTTTTTTTTTTTTCTCGGAAGGGTACCTATAAATACTACAATGAGTTTTTTAATCTCATTTTGCGAACTTCAAAAACTCTCCGTTTCCTTTTTATCAACGAGCAACACCTATCCGTCTGAGTTGTTTAGACTTCCCTTCCACTATTCAACAAAACACGTGTAAGACATGCTATACAAACATAAATAAAATGCTGTGTTAATTGAATACATATTTTGCTTTTGAAATAACTAACGACACTCCTATAAATTTTTTTGTGCAATGATAGTCATATTACCCCCCCCCCCTTTTTTCTATCTAAAAAGAAAATGCAACTTTGTTATATATGGGCCGTGGAATTGCAGTTATCTGCAGAAGATCTAGCTAATTTACATATTCTTTTAAACATTCATTTTAATTAATTCCCCATTAGTTTGTTTGCGGTGCTAGTGCACTTACTGATCCCCGCTATTTTTTAAATCGTATTTCCAAGTTTAATTAAAGTTTTTTTTATTTTTTTTATTTATTTATTTATTTTTATTCAATTATAATGTTAAAGTATAGAATAGGTACAGAAAACCCTCCCCTCCCCATGTTAAGAATGGCTTTTTAAATAATTATTTCAGCACGGATCAATAAGTGCACTAGTACCCGGTTTTCTTATGGGATGATCATCTTTAGTTAATTATTACGTGTAATTTGATTCATGCAAATATTCTACATGATTTATACTTGCGTAATATTTGCGTAAAAAGGTTATAGTAAACACAAACCTCTTTCTATATGTATTTATGTATGCGTATATGTTTTAAAATTTTGCCTACCAAACACCTATCAGTTTTTGGTCTAGACATGGAACTTAATATTACTTTACATTTGGGTTTTAACCGGGGGGGGGGGAGTAAAATTAACAAAATGTATTTGTCAGACAAAGGTTGAACAACATTACAAATATGCATGTATAACGTAATAGCTATTGGTCCATGTTTTAATTTTTAGCCTTGCAGCAAATCTGTCTTCATAGCTCCGACATTAAAGGAAAAAGTAAATCGTAAACTAAACGTTTTGGCTTTGATTCTCGGTGGTGGTGCACGATTTTTTTTTTTTTTTTTTAAATCATTACTATATATTGGATCCAATATAATTAAATTATCACATTTAATCGTATTTTACGACCGGGCAATGCCGGGTGGTCTGCTAGTATATATATATATATATATATATATATATATATATATATATAATTTAGTGCAAAACTGTTGAAATTCAAAGACTTACTTTTTCTTTATAACTTTATTTTCTCCTGGATTTTTTTAATTACAGCCGTTTCGTTAGTGGGAAGGCAATTTTACGATTTATGTATCCATTAAAATATCCTGTCGCCACCAACTTCTTCAGATGATTTTTCCATTTGATTTTAACAAAAAGTAGATTTTTTTTACATGATAAACATGATATTTTGGGGAAAAGAAATTCCAACACCACGCTGTCACGTGTCCGCCATCTTGGGTGTTATGCTAAGATAATTTTCTGTTTTAAACCATAATTTCGTATTTTTTGTTTTAATTTCCCGTTTTTTCCTTATATATTATTAAATGAAAGATGGGGAATAAGTTATATGTAACTTTATATCATCAGAGCCATAATAAAAAGTTAAGTGAAAATTAAGAAAAGGCCTCTTTAGGCTATAGCATTTTGAAGCTACATGCTTCTCATTAGAAGAGAAAAGATGGAATTATACAAACTGCAAATATAAAAAAAACTGGCTTAATGACATTTAGAAATGAGAATGAAGGAATAGGATAAGATAGTAAAAGTCAATATTACATAAGGGTAAACATATACTTTATATGTTGTATCGACTTTTAATTCGAAATATGACCTAAAGAGATTTTTTTCTTAATTTTCCCCTTAAGTTTTCCTTCTGATAATAGTTATAATTTTTATTGTTCCTTTTAATAGCGTTGAGCTTTTATCTTGATAAGAGTTACTCTTTGATAACATATCACTCTTTCTATCTGTCACATCTCTCTCTCATATATATATATATATATATATATATATATATATATATATATATATATATATAAGAGCAAATAGTTAATAAAACATGTTAAAAAAAACACTTTGAAAAACGGTTAAAAACATATTTAATCTGAAAAGGAAGCACTTAATAAATGGATAGTCCTTAATCCGGAGTTTTGAAGAAATACTTTCCTTCTCATCAGAGGGTATGAATTAGCAAAATGCAGGATCGGATTTTGCATACAAAAGTATTTGATGAAACTGCAAGTAAGTCAAAGATCTTACTTGATAACAAAAAGTGAAGCAGAAGAATATGGTGAAGAAAAAGGTTAATTCACGTGAATGGATAGTCAGGTGAAAGGTAAGGTATCCAATGACGGTAAAATCCAAAAATGTAAGCCCAAGAAAGTTAATTTTATTTTATATCTATATATATATATATCTGTGTGTGTATATATATATATATATATAATTTCTGTAGAAATATATTTTGTTATATATCAATCCTTATTTAAGAAGCTCAATGTGATTACAGAGTAATATAGAGAATAAATGACAGTTATATTCCAAAATTTATGTTGACCATCTTATAATTTATTCCCTTAATTCAGTTGACTTATACAATTCTTGACAGTATCTGTTTCGTAGTGAAAAATCAATCACTTAATTATATAAATCAGTGAGTCTATTATACCCTTAACTCATCAGAAGAAATAGCAACAATCAATCCGTCAAAAGGAATTGAAATGTGATTTGACATGGTAAAAATCCGAAAATTGGAAGAGAAGCTGCAGATACCTTTATATTTTTCCAATATGCCATATTGAATTTTTATCAATCATTAAACCCAACTGTTCGTAATAAGAATTTTAATTATTGAATCTTCCACCAAAATGTTCTATGTAATAATTAGCTAATTTATTAAATCTAAGTAAACTACTAGACTACCCGTGACCCGTTGGGTCAGTATGTTATATTAGCTATGGGATTCATGTATGAGCGTGACACTTGTGACGTAAAGAAAATAGTTTGTTTTTTTTTGTTTTTTTTTTTCACATAAACATTTTTATGAAATTATATTAAAATGAAAAATCACGGATGGATCACTCAAACATGGAAAAAAAAATCCTCCCTATTCATGTAAAGTTACCTATTTTTCCGAATAATCGCTCAAAAATGAAACCTGATTTTTCTACGAATCGAACGCTGACAAGTCATTTAGCAGCAAAAACGCACATGAACCTACGGATGAGAAATATAAGAATGAAAAACCCATATTGGAATCCTTCAACCAAGTTATAGAAACTTAAAATCTAAAAAAAAAAATAATTAATAAAACCTGAAGTAAAAAAAAAAAAAAACTAAAATACAATAAAATAAAACTAAAACAGATTAGTAAATGTGTCAACAAATTCACCGTTCTCACAACTATTTTGTATCTAGAAATGTAAACAAAAAATAAAAGGAAAACGGACAGATAGAGAGTAGTAGTAGTAGTCTTGGCTTTACTGCAATTGTTCTTATGTTTGTCAACGGGTTAAAGTTGTTTAGTTGTAAGAAAATAGCGACAGTATAGTTGTAATAAAGAATAGTTGCAAACCACCCCCACTCTTCCCTTGTAAAATAATAATTTCGAAATAACGTTAATATTTCAGTGCGCAGGTGAAAATTTGCAAAAGAAGCGATTTGTTTTTATTTGTTTACGTTGTTATGGGTTAATGTTTATGCGCGCATGCGCAACCGGATGTTATAAACCGGAAAGTAGATTACATCACTCGTTACAAGGGCATTTGAGTTTTATAATTATATAAATTATACATGTTTGTATATAATAAACTAAGCTATATATATATATATATATATATATATATATATATATATATATATATATACTAGCAAGGAGACCCGACGTTGCCCAAGATTGAATGATGATCAAGGAATATTTCACACTCCTATATTTTTGTCATCGAAATCTGTGAAATCGCCCAATCCGAATTATGTTTTTCTACATTGCACTCTAGAAAACATACTGTTTCTTTTATAAAATTATTTTATATAAATTTCTCTTTAGTTAACGAAAAAATTAAGAAAATTACGTGCGGGATTTGAACCTACAGATCACGTCACGCAAAAAAAAACCAAAAAAAACGCGTAAATTTTCAAGTCTTAAAAAATTATTTGCAGTTAATAGAAAAATTAAGAAATTTACGTGCGGAGTTTGAACCTACAGACCACAACATGCAAAAAAAAAAAACAAACAAAAAAACCCCCCGCTACCAACTTACCCACCGTAGAATTTTCACTGCCCGTTGTTCTATCATTGTTGCTAAGCGACGACATTGAAAAAATGGCTTTACTGATGATAAATTGAAATAACGGTTTCAATTATCGGCAATTATCAGGGGGTATTCTGAGACAAAACTTAACTAAGATCATTCCCTGACTTATGCACTGAAGTTGAAGTTCTGTAAATTAAAAAAAAACAACTGTTCAGCCGTTTCGGAGTCTATAAGGAACGAACATACAAAATTGCATTTATATAATTGTAGAGTGTATGTGTGTAATATATATATATATATATATATTATACACACTCACACGCACATTCTTTCTCTTTAATTATTTTATGTTTTATTTTATAAGTTGCCTTTCATAAAAGGTGTGGGGGGGGGGGCAAAGATGTTATTTAGATATGGACAACCTGCAGCCCAACGAAATAAAAATCGATAAACGCTGGAAAAATCCCCTCCTTTTTCTGCGGAGGAAGGAAGGTAGTTCTTTTTCCGACGTGTTCTTACGAACATCGACCGGTTTACGTAGGGAAATTAATAAGCAACAATTTTCAGCCACGAAAGATTCCTTGTCTTTGTGTGTGCTTATTTAAATGACTTCATATCATTTGGAAAAAAAAGGCGTAAAAAATAATCCTCCCTCTCTCCCTCCAAAAACGGTACGTACGCATTCTTTTAAAACTACCAAAACAAACACGCACGTGCCACTCTGAAGGCGGAAAAAGAATTTATAATAATTATTTAAAATGTCACTCCCTTTTCTTGAAAATAACTTTAATATTGCAACTCTTGGTCAGTTGGTAGGCTCAACTCTCAAACCTTGCTTGTGAAACGAGTCGGAAAGAAGGAAAACCCCGAAATAGGATCAAATATTTTTTCCATACATCCTGGAGTTCTCGTTACCACTAGACGCTATAACGCCGGTTCGGAGAGGTGCAGCTGGATATTGCACAGCCTTCGCCTTTTTATATACTCTCTATGCATGTACCCTTACAGGGGTTATCCATTGTCTCATGAGTCCCAAAGAAGCCAAACCTAAGGTCAGTTACAACGCCCATTTTCAGCTGCTTAGGCGTGTACTAAAAAAACAAATATATATATATATATATATATATATATATATATATATATATATATAATATTCAAATGTGTGATTTTGTCTGTCCGTGTGCGAAACAGTCTCTACCAAAATACTCTATTAGTTTTGGGTCTACAGACTTGAAACTTGGTTAGGGGATTTGGACTTGTGAAACAAATTCTGGTATTTTTTAGATTAGGTCCATTTCCACAATTTTCTTTTAAATGACAACTTTTATGTTTTCGACTATGCTGAATACGAAAATCGCATTGAAATTTTGCAGAAATAGGTACTTATCGAGATATAAAAAGTTGTATTATGTATTGTATTCTTTGGCGGCCATCTTTTTTACGCGTGTGCAGTGTCAGTCATAGATGAGTAGATTTGTTTATGTCGCGCGCACGTGTGTAAAAAAGATGGCCGCCAAAGAATACAATGCATAATACAACGTTTTATATATCGAGAACTACTTATTTCTGCAAACTTTCATGGCGATGTTCGTCTTCAGCATAGTCAAAAACCTTTTAAAAGTCATAATTTAAAAGAAAATTCTGGAGGTGGACCTAATCTGAAAATTTACCCAAATTCTGTTTGATCTTTAGCCGATAAAAATATCTGCTAAGGGTTCAAAATTGAAAAGAATTGGAGCTTGTCATGTGTAAATCGACTAAACGTCTACGCATGCGCGAATATATATTTATATCGTTAACAGCGTTATTTTAAGTGTTATATGCGTATGGACTTGGCTCTGGCGGTAACGAATAATGCTGGAGAACTAAATGTTTTGAGGCTTATTCTAGCTGATGGCACCAAAGTCATATTTTCAAAAATTGAATGCGCGCGCAAAAACATAGCAACTAGTGAAAACAATAGGGAATGCATTTTAGATAAAGGTCTTTAAATCATAAAAACTGCTTGTCATCGACAATTTTAAATGTGATATTTGTTCCAAACAGACCGAATACCCCTTAAAATCAATATTTTAAAGGTAAGTCTTTAGTTGACACTCTAGCGCATTTGGACCATTTTTATAATACAAAAAACAATTTTAAAACTATGAAATAATTTTATGCAAAAAAAAAAAGAAGTATAATGCGATTTATTTTTCTGACACTGTTTGACTTCGAGTCGCTTATTCTTTGCATCACCCAAACTTGTAAGAAATGTATGGAAATATGTGGGGGGGGGGGGGATATACATTTTTTTTTTTTTTTTTTTTTTCCCTTTAAAGACGGGTTAAGAGTTCACACTTTGGCCTTTTTTTTTTTTTTTTTTTTAAGACAGTTTGCCCTTCAGATGTCGATAGGTTCCAGTATGGGGGATCGATTTACTAGAACATTGTATAAGAAACTGAGCCCTTTCTAAAAACCTTTGAATATTGAATTTTTTGCTTATATATGATTCCTGAAATAATATTAGGACCATTGTGAATTCGAGAAAGGAAGTTGCAGCGATTGCATATGTATACACAGAGAGAGAGAGAGAGAGAGAGATTCAAACGATAATCAGCTAAAAAAAAAAAATCTTTAAAAAGACTTAAGGAAAAAAGGTACTTGTGCATTTTTGGTACGGAACTGAAATATCGTTATTTTGAAAGCCATTCTTAACACAGGGAGGGCGTTTTGTAACTATTCTGTGCTTCCATTTAATAGAAAAAAAGGATATCGTGAAACTTGAATTTAACTTGAACAAAAAACAAACAGCGCGTTATCAAAAATGCATAAGCACCAGTAAAAATATGTAAGGGATGTGTATTGTACAGGTCCACCGATACGAGATCTGCATAAAATATCATAGTTGAGCGTATTTTTTTCAACCGCACAATGCCGAGCGACCTGCTTGTAAAAACAAAAAATGTGTTAACTGCGTAAAAGTAGGGGTAGAGGATATCCAATAAATAACCTTTTACCAAACGGTTTTAATATTCTGAAAGTGGTTTAACTTTTTTTTTTTTTTGTTAACTTTTGTTTTGCCGAATTCAACAATAAAAAGTTGCGGCATATTTTCTTTAGGTCTCTAATTTCTGATTTAAAAGATCATTAAAAACAACTTTCTCTTAATCCAACTGGCAGCCTCCCTCAGACTTGAGGTTAGAGGTATCTTAAGCCTTTTTTTTTTTTTTTTTTTTTTTTTTTTTAAACCATGTTATAAGCCTGTAATTAGCGACCACCCCTAAAAAAAAATAACCACCGAAGATATTTTGAAATAAAACGCTTTCAGAACTTAATACAGACTGATAAAAAAAAAAATAACGAATTATTGCGTTTTGGTAAAAGTCATTTGTAGGTGTTTTTTATTTCTCCGTTGTTAATCATACTACAGCATGCCCCCCCCCAAAAAAGACTTAAAATGGGTATATATGCAGAGAAAGTATTGTGCTTTTTTATAGTATTTTCAAGTTAAATTCAATTTTACACAATCCTTTTATTATATTGTTAGATGAAAGTACAGAATAGTTATAAAACACCTCCCATCCGCCTCTTAAGAACGGGTTTCTAGGTAATAACGTTATCTCAGCACAGCATCTTTTCTGTTTAAGTACAAAAAATTGTCTAAAAGTTTGAATTAACCTGTTGGAGAATTTGACTCTTGGTTAAATTAGCAACTTATGTTTGATTAACCGTGTATAATATGTAGGGCTAGGACACTCGAGAGTAAAAACAATGAAAAGAATATTCTGTTGTCCCAGTCCTAGTAATATGTATAGTTTTCAACCTTGAATATTCTCAAAAGGGGTTGGTGTGTCGTGAATTTTTTGAAATAACAATGAAGATGAGTTGCTCAAGATTTAGGTACCTGTGCACTGCAGCAGCAGCAGCAGCAGCAGCACTGCACTGTGCAGTTTACGAACTGTGCTGAAATAATAACCTTATTTAGAAACCAATTCTTAACATGGGCGTTTTAAAACTTTTCTGTATTTTCACCTAACAATTTAAATTCAATGTTTATGGTATTTTTTTTTTTTTAATTTAAAAATGTTATATATAAAAAAAAAATCATAATCCATAAACTGCGGAAGTACCAAAATAAAATGTTTTTGTTTTTCGGGGGGGGGGGGTGAATTATTTAAGCAACTATATTCATAGTGGATGCCATTCTCACAACGTTCGGACCTTCCTCAGATTCATCGTCTAGAATAGATACGAAATTTCAACATCTTTCTGCACCACAACCCCTTTATTCAAACTAAGGAGTAGATTGTTATCGTTCCGTCAGCTATGATCGGGTAGAATTGTTAAATGTTATGCTTAGTATCGCCAATGAAGATTGAACCTTCAACATCTGGAAGACTCGCTTAGAACTGATTTTTACTTAACATTTTTACTTGTTGTATCATATGTGATTACATCGGCCGAAACGCTATGAAAAAAAGTAGGTAAAACCGCAGTTTAGTGGCCTGAACATATTGCAATGAAAAAGTGTGTACAGGCGATATTGTTTTATCTTGTTTTTGTTAAATCAGGAACCATTTTGAATTAAAATCAACTTAGTATTACGCTTGTAATCTTAAGAAACGCTTTAAATTTGTACATATGCTGAAATAATTGCGAGAAAAAAAACACGTTTGTAGAATACGAACTGTGCGGAAATATTAACTATATTTAGACATTTGTAACACTGAGGGGAGTGTTTTAAACTACTGCACTGTACTTTCACCTAACAATTTTAGAAATAAGATATTAAAAAAATAGCCCTGTTCGTATTCTGCATAAGCACCACACGCACACAAAAATGACATCTTCATACAAATCGAAGTTGAAGTAATGTTTTTTTGTTTTTTTTCAAAAACCGGATCGTAAATAAGTAAAGAAACGAAATAGTCTTGTTAATTATAAAAATAAATTAAAAAAAAAAACGTAATCAACAAACAAAATAAAATTAAAGTGTGTATAAAAAATCTTTCACAAGCTTATTTATTTAAAATTTACGGCAATGCGACAGTGGCTGGAGCTTGGTAGACAGTGCGTGACTTAAGTTAGATTTTTGTACCCAGTCCAAGAGGGAGTGATTGGTGGTTGGTGCACGAACCCAGATGTGGCAACAATACTCCGTGTATGGTTGAACGGTGGCTTTATAGATATAGAATACTGGCTGTTGTGATAAGTTTTCTAGCTTGGTAGAGGGAGCTTACCTTTTGTGATAAACTATGTACTAATGTTGGGAGACTTATTTGGAATCGGGAATTGGAAAATTAGTAACTTTTTGAGGTATCGAAATTCAAAAAAATTATACATGTTTTCCGATGCCAAAAGCGATTCTTGTGTATTTATTTATTTTGGGGGGAGGGTATTGAAAATAAAATTCCGGGGATTGTGCAGTTATGCTAGCAAACGAAAAAAAACAAAACAAAATCAAACATACAATAAATAAATGAATGTTACCGTATGCAGTTATTGAACCGTACTGAAATAATAACGTTATTTAGGAAGCCATTCTTAGTATGCGGAGAGAAGTGTGTTTTGTAACCATTCTGTACTTACTTGTACCTAACAATAAAAAAAAAAAAAAAAACGATACCGTAAAACTTTCGGTGCTAGTGCACTTATTGATCCACGCTATTTTTTAAATCGTATTTTCAAGTTTAATTAAAGTTTTATGACATGTTTTTTTATTCAATTGTAAGGTTAAAGAATTTTTTTTTAATAATAACGTTATTTCAGCACGGATCAGTAAGTGCACTAGTACCAAACTGTCATTTAACCTGAATTTAAAAATAGCGCGGTTCAATATATGCACAAGTACCTCATAGCCAATAAGTTATTTTCTACCTACGTGGCTTTTTTTTTTTTTTTTTTTTTTTTTTTTTCGTGTGTGTGTGTTAAGTAATTTTAAATATTCTTTTTCTATCGCAAATATTCCTTTTTTACGAATGGTTAGCCAACAAGATGGCCGCCGATATTTTTCTTTATTGGAAAAACGAATTTTGAAATTCGCGGTTTTTATGTTCCTTTACGTTTATGTTTGCAGCCATCTTGTTAGCTAATTACTCATAACTAGAGAATATTTACGATGAAAAAAAGGTGTTTAAAACTACTTAATATTTATTTATAAATGTTTACAATACATAAATAAATATAAAATGCAACACAAGGCTAAAAATGGGGGAAGGGGGGATAAATATTACCTATTTTATCATTTAAATTAACTAGCCGTTCATAAAAATATCACACTCGCTTTATGAATCAACTATTTAAACCGAAAGGACAATATATATACATAATGTGGAGAGTTGGAAACAAAAATTGTACATAAAAACGAATAGATAATGTATACAATGTACAAAAAAAAAAAAAAAAAAAAAAGAAAAAAAAGCCTTCCCCCTCCCCATTAGGAAATGCGGCAGATAAGCAGTTTGCCAGTCGAAAAATGATGCAGGTCCCCAAAAATCAACTTTATTCAAACGCACTGAAAGTGGGCCTACATCACTGACAAACCAGCAAATCTGTCACCTAATGGGGCAGGGAGTGGAGATAAAAAAAAAAAAAAAAAAAAAAAAATCGGCAGCCATCTTGTTGGCTAATTACTCATAACTAGGGAATATTTGAGATGAAAAAAAAAATGCATTTAAAACATAAAAAATGAGCCAGATAGATATACATGTAACTTTTATTGGCTGCGATAACATTTCTTTCTTGTACATTTGATTTCCTTTTTACTCTTAGTCGTTTGTTGGTTTGATTTCACGATACGCAATTTTCCTTTGCTGTAACTAATTGATGAAATGACAAATATTTATCGATTTTTAAATACTAGTATCGTCCAATTTTATTTTTACATTTGTCAAAATATATCCACGGATTACATTTTTTTTTTTTTTTTTGTCTTCTGTTAATCCGAAAATTAAAAATACGATAACAACTTTCGAGTTCAGTATTTAGAGATTTAAAGGGAATCAGAATCTGTAATTAAAAATGGAATCGGTAATTGTATCGGAATCGTGAAAAATATTTGAATCGTCTCATCACTATGTATTTGTTCCACTGGATGTTGCTTAAAAATGTCAGGCTGAAGATTTTAAACATTGAAGAAGGTGCTATTGACGATGACAACCAAACAAGATCATTTTAACACAATTTTTAATGTTTCTGAATTTTTTAGATAAGGATTGATGTATTAGCTTATTCAGACTACTGTTCTCATCTTTGGTGTTATTCTCACAACGTTTCGGTCGATGATACACCTGAAGAAGATCGGCGGTGACATCAGCTGAAATGTAAATCAATTATTCCCTGCTTCCTTTGTTCTAACTCGTTTGATTCGTTGATATAGTGGTCTTCATCAATTAGCTGTTTTGATAACTCAAACTATTACTTATCCCAGTAACTTTTCAACTGCAAGAAAAAAAATATGAATCAAAATAGCGAGTATCTGTGCGTTTAAATGATGAATCATTTCGATTTAAAATCCAGTTAGTATTACGCATGTAAACTCGAGAAAAAACACATTTGAAATGTGTCAACATTATGTGAATAAGCGAAATTAAAAGATGGCAACCGAATTTGACCTGATGTTGTGTGATTTTGCTTATTCACCAAAATAAGTGACATATTTGAAATGTGTTTCTTGAATTTAAATGTGTAATACTAACTGGATATTAACTCGAAATAATTATTTATTAATATTTAACAAAAACAAAAACATTTTTAATACCTATATGGAAAATTTCCTCGAATTATACTCTGGTCACGGTCTTGAACGCTTACCAGATTTTGTTCATAAGGGGGGGGGGTGCACATAAAAAGAGGAGTGTTGAAAATCTCCCGTAGGGTCATTTTTAATTTTTATATTTTTATTTCAACATTATTAAATCATTAAGAAAAAAAAAGTAATCAATAAATAAAATTACTTATCAATTTTATCGAAAACTATATTTCCATTATTAAAGAGTTTTTTTTTTTTTTACTTTTGTGTTATTTTTTTAGAAAGATATATTTAAAAAAAAACCCTCTCTAAATTATATTCTTAAAAAAATATATATTTATCTAAACATTTATCGAGACTTCCAAGCTGATGTGATCCTCTCATGTCGGCCATTTTTTTCTTGTTCTCATGTAACACTCGAAACTACTAGATTTTGAACTGAATAAACCCTTTAAAATAAGTTAAAATACTAAAAACCCATTCATCTAGGTAGAAAATGGACACCTAGAAAAATCGATCTTATCTTTTCTAAAACCGTTAAAACAATTAAAAATATTTTTTTTTAAATATTTTAAAGGTTGTAGTCTTTTTTAAAAACTACCTCTTTCAAGAACAGTCATAAAATGTTTTCAATCGATATTTATTCAATAATGGACCAGTTTTCCTGTCTAGCAGAAATGGACGAATCTTCCCAAATTTCCCTAGATGCAGGTCTTAATGAAGACTGAGGGTGCATCTCTCCCAGTGGTTTTAAACGTGCCCTCATATATAAACCTTGAAATTTCTACGTCCCGGCACAATACATACAGCGCCTAGTATTCCCAAATGGTCACCCATCTGGTAATGGCCGAGTTTTACTGTCTGCTCTGCCCGTGAGATTTACTTGCACCGACTGAGATTAGCAGTTGCAACAAGTGTGGGTGGTTCTTTACAAACCTTCACCACTATAAACAATTCATCTGTGTGGATTTTTGGACGACTTAATTGTCTGAACCTCATACGTCGGAGTCAACGGAAAAATCCTATATATATATATATATATATATGTATGTATGTAATCACTGGAATAGCATTGGGACTATTGTGAATTCGTGAAAGGAAACTGATTCGGTGATTGCAGAAAATTAATTGACCATCTGACAAAATTTTCCAACGAAGGGCTAAAAAATTATGTGTGTGTGTGTGGGGGGGTCTAAGGATTATAAAATAGTTCTCAGATGGTCCACGAATTACAATTGAGAAGGCCTGCTTTTAAAAGACAATACATTAGTGATAACAACAATGATAGCTACAGATGAGATGGAGGAGAAGGCGGGGTGGGGTCTCATGCAACAGAAAAGAAAAGAATAAGGAAATGAACAACAAAGAAGTAATGTGAAAAAAAAAAAAAGGAAATAATTAAACAGCAGTCGAGAAACTTGACAACCCACAACTATTGGTTAGATTTTCACGCAGGGTAAGGGAGGAGAAAAAAAAAGCCGAACTAAAAAGAAACAGGTGATCGTTAAACCCGATTCAAAACTGAGTCACGTGTTCAATTACGTCATATTTAAACGTATTGTTGCACGCATGAAACGAAGAAGCGTACGTGCACATTAATATCTTTGTCGGCTCACTATCGCATCGCAAAGTTCGTTACTTAAAATACGTGAAAACAAAATTTTAAATAAACATTTCATAAGTTTCTTGGACACTTCTAGATTTTAGCTTTCTTTAGTTTTCAGTTTCTGTGTTCAATTTGGGGACAAGAGGTCACAATCATGAAATTAAACTTTTGTAAAAGTTTAGAAAATCGAAAGAATACAGCATTAATTACCGGAACATTTATTGAATTGAATAATTTTTTTGACAGACACTTTTAAAAAAGTCGAAATAAATTAAAATTTCGAAATAAATTAAAACAACGGCTGAACAATTAAAATAAATAAATTAAAACAAACAAATATTTAATGCTGTGCTGTACGTATTCGTCACGGAACGAAGATGTCACGTAAATTGATAAAGTATTTTTATGCAGAAAATCATGTTTTTTATGATATTTTTTTTAAAAAGTAAGTTATATGCATTACAAGGCTGATTTTGAGCTTGATAGTTCGAATTGAGTTGCCTGTCCCCTTGTTTAGAAACAATGACTGATAAAAATAGCACCTCGCAATAAAAGTTGATCTGCCTAGTTAAAAAAAAAATGTAAAAAAAATACTTGACTAATTTATGTGCTTTTTTGGAATGTCATTTTCGTTCCGTTACGAATACCTACATCAAAGATTTTTTTTAATCAAGTTGGGTTCTTAATAAGAACCAAAACAGTTTCCGGATAAATTAAGATTTATAAATAATTTTAAATAGATTTTCTGAAACTTTTCTCAAAAGTTCCGTAAATTTTCGTGAATGGAAACTGAAGGAAGCTAAAATACAGAAACGTTTAGGAATTTTATAGATTTGATGAGGTGGAGCAGTAGGCGTGTCAGAAATTTCGTGAAAATAGTGAATAATTCCACCCCATCTTTCCAAGCTTATAACTCCTCGAAAAATGTAATTCAAGCCCTAATTTTTTTTTTTCAATTAAAGGAGCAAGGACCAAGGTTTCATTTTTTTTTTTAAAAAAAAAAAAATTTTTTTTTTTTTTTTTTTTTTTTTTTTTTAACTTCGGACTTTACAGGTAAATTTCTTAAAAAAACAGTACTTTTTTGTTTTAAATTTTAATATTTATTGACCTTTTCTCTTCAATTTGTGATATATAAGACTTTGGTACATAAATTATTTACTTTTTAATAGACATTTCAAAATGGGAGGCGTGAATTATTCGACCCCCTATATTTCCAAGCTTATAACTCCTCGAAAAATGTAATTCAAGCCCTATTTTTTTTTTTTTTTTCAATTAAAGGAGCAAGGACCAAAGTTCCATAAAAAAAAATAACATGGTTTAAAAAAAAAAGATTTTAAACTTCAAACTTTACAGGTAAAATTCTAAAAAACACTACGTTTTTTTTTTTTTTTTTTTTAATTTGAATATATTATTTATTTACCTTTTCTCTTCAATTTGTGAGTAAATTATTTATTTTTTGGTGAGTAAATTATTTACTTTTTAATAGACACTTGAAAATGGGAGGGCGTGAATTTAAAAAAAAAACGTTTATCTAAAATATTATATTCGGTTTATTGGAAAGAACATAAAATTTCACATTGACCCTGAAAATATCGTAAAAATAGAATCAATAGAAAAATTTTGATAGATTTTTAAAGTTTAAAAATTGAAAAATATTGAGTTCGGAAAATTCATTACTGTTTTAAAAAAAAAAAAAATTTCTATTACTTTTAAAACAACTTTAATAGTTTATTTTGGAAGTATAATCCATAAAGAAAATAAACAACCCACTTTTAACAGAAATTACGAGATTTTTATATTTTATTCGCAGTTTCGTGTTAGGGGTGTCAAAAGTTCCTACAAAAATTCTGATACACCTAGTGGAGCAGTGGAGCACGTTTTAAAAATACCGCTGTTGTAGTGACTAATAGTAGAATGAGTGGTTGATTTTTATCCCCACCCACCCCATCTCCAGGGCCGCTCGTGTTTATTTCGTTCAATGAATATGAAACCAATAATTTTAATGACTCAAGAATCTATAATTGGGTCATTTTTGACGTGGGTTTTGAAGGAGTACCCCCCCCCACACACACACACACATACACTCCGCCTTTCCGCCACCTTTTCCTCATCCTTCACTCTCATTCCCCTCCTGTTTTCTTGCAATCAATTTTGACCCTCTAAAAAAAGTTGCTCGTTTTTGACAACAAACGGATCTTGCACTTACGGTTACTCACGTGACCTCCAGCATATTTTATAAATAATTCGCATTGTTTTATAAGATTTGGGTCCGTAAGGATATTCCTGGGCGAATAAGAGTAGAAAGTAAATATTGAGTTTACTTTTAGCCCGTTTTACTCGTTTTCCGTATTTTGTCTACTAATCCACGTGTTTCATGAACAATGTTTCTAACACGGAGAAGAATTGTTTGGGGAATATAACGTTTAGTTTTGGATTTTTTTTACCATGAAGTAGTATTTTATTTCTAACTTCTTGCATTAAGTGGCTTCATGTTTTGTGTGAAGCGATTTCCATGAGAGAGAGAGAGAGAGAGAGAGAGAGAGAGAGAGAGAGAGAGAGAAATAAAAACATACCAACAAAAAATAAAATAATAATGCTAATCCTTTATGTGGGTGATAGTAAAAATACAATTGCGAATTGCTTTGGATTTCTAATTGGTCATGGCTGACAGAACGAGAGCATACTACCTTCATGGATTAAATAGCGGTTTCCGTTTAAAATTCTGTGCAAATTCCCGAATTCAACAAGCATCAACCGTAACGTGAGAATAACCTTCAAGATGAGAACATTTTATTATACGACACAATCAAGTGGATCCACAGGTTCTACTTAAATCACCAAAGTTAAGCAACGTTGAGCCTGGTCAATACCAGATGGGTGATCATGTAAGAGGACGTTGACACCTCCCTGCAAGAGTTGCGAAAACCTAACGTCGTCATCTTCATGTGGGAATAATGTTATACTCCTGAACTTGCTCCTTTGGACGGAGCTGGTTCAACCCGCTTAGGATTAATGCCGTTTTGGGTCAGTACGGCAAAATTAGAAGTAGTATGAATAATGCAAATAACATATCTCCATACGACAATGCTGGGTAATCCTGTTGATTATATTAGTATTTTTATTTTTTTGAAAATTATTCGGTTTTTATATATTTTTATCCCCCCTCTCTCTCTTCAACTACTTTTTATCGGCGAAGGATTTTTATCCTCGGCCCCACCAAAGTCAAGAGATTAGACCATTCCTATGATGGGGTCCCAGTTGATTTTGCAACGGGAGTTTAGTTCTATGCAGTCGTAGGTGGTCCACCTTCCCAGGCCTTGCCTTCTCTCTTCGAGAAAGGGTTAGTTCATTGCTAGTCGCCTGAGGCGCCCTTACCGGGGAATGCTGACAGGGGCTTCCCAGGCACATTTTGCAGATCAGAGTGCCCCTCTTCAGGAGTGCTGACTTCTCACTCCCACTTTTCGACCCTGGCATCTAAGTTCTTGCAGTAGAGGAGAACTAAGCTTTCAACGTCACGATTAGGGCTAGGACAACAGCGTATTTTCATTGTTTTGACTCTCGAGTGTGTATCCATTGATATCTTATATGCTTTTATGTAGAGTGGTGTGGTTCTCGGTTGATTAACCGTGTCCAACTGTCGATATATACTTGAGTCAAACCAATAAAAAGAATATTCTGTTGTCATAGCCCTATTAATGATCACTTCCAATGTCGGTTATAATGAATGACGTCATCCAGTGTGCAGAATGCATTTTTATGACATCATTCAATGTGAACAGTACTCTTTGTAAAGTTATTGATAAACGCAAAGTTTGTACAAAGAAGTAAGTAAACTACATTGTTTATATTTTGGTTATTATTCTCACGACGTTTCGGCAAATGTGATCGGTATCCTTCAGGTGCATTCTTTTGAACTCTGGAATCCATGTAGAATTGTGAACGAAACACTTTATTTAATTCAAAGCTTAGTTTCGTTCAATCAGCTATGAATTTGTCTTTAGTAATTTGTAATTGTATTAGTATCGCCCATAGCATTACTACCTCGATACAAGTCTGGAACTGGGAGCATGCATTTTCCGCAAGTGCCGGTGAGACCTCAGTGAATACTCTGCGGATGGCAGCAATCAGGCTTGTTTTGATATTGTGAAGTCCTGTTTGTGATGTTCTTGCCATATAACCAAACAAAGTAGTCCAGCGCGTTCAGGGGAGGGAGAAGGCAGTAAGAGAAGGGTACAAAGTCGTAGCACTCCTTCTGAAGTCAAGCCTGGATCTCTTTGGACTTGCAGGCTGGCGCTGAGTCCTGTTGCCACACTTAAGGTCTGCCAACGGCCACCTGATTGCACCAGAGGATCACCACACTCTTCACTACATCCAAGTCCACTTTGGTGTTGACTTTCAAACCGACTTTGAAGATGTGAGGTGGCATGATGTGGCTCTTACTTAAACCCACACCAAAGACCATAACCGTAGCCGGAAACTTTGTTTTCAACACCTTAAGCACGCCCTCAAGCGTTGAACAGTCCGGATTTGCATTTTGAGTGCTAGCAACGGTCCTGTTGTCAAAACTTAGATCAGTAAAGAGCATGAATTGTTCAGTGGCGCATCTCCGATCTCGTTTGTTGAACATTGTCACTCTCAGACATGATAGAAGGCTCCAATTGTTCTTGGAATTTGCACACAACTGGCCAACTAGTAGTTGGTCTGCAACTAAAAGAAAACCGGTTTTCATCAAACGGAAATGGAGTCATGTCATCTTTTCTAGAGCTACAATTTATCATTCGACGCTGAATGTTTTATTTCACTTTTGAAAGAGTTATTCTAGGAAAATTCCATTTCCTAATATTTTTAACTGAATGTCATTTTGTGCTTTATAATTTTTTCTTCCGTTTTATTCATAAATTTGCAATCTAATTTTGAAATATTAAAATGTTAACAATTTCAAATAAATTTCAGTGTTTCGTTATTTAATGTTTTCTCTTGTGATACTTCGTTGCTTTATTGAACTTGTTTTGAATTACCAGAAAAGTTTGGTTAAAAATTATTAATTTTGGATTGTCTTCCGTTTTCGGTAGTATAACTCTCGTGCCAAAAATTAAAACAAAAAGAATATTTCTGGCGAGTTAAAGTGCACTTGTGCCAAATAATTTTGTGACCTGAGTACGTTTTTTTTTTTTTTTTTTTTTTTTTTTTTGTACTCCATGCACTTATTGATCCGTGCTGAAATAATTACGTTATTATTTTAAAACCCATTCTTAACATGGGGAGGCTATTTTGTACCTATTCTGTACTTTAACCTTACAATTGAATAATAAAAAGAAAACTTTAATTAAACTTGGAAATACGATTTAAAAAATAGCGCGGATCAGTAAGTGCATTACCGCCGTTTTTTTTTTTTTTTTTTTTTTTTTTTTTTTTTTTTTTTATCCAGAATTCAACCTAATTAAAAAAACAAAAATACAAAAATCTTTAATGTGCATATCCGCCACGGAATGAAAAAGCCATAACAATATCGTAAATCGACCAAGTAGTTTTTTTTTTTTTTTTTTTTTTTTTTTAAATCACTTAAAATCGATTTTCTTAATGTGAGAACGTTAGCATTACAAAGCTAATCTTGTAAGTTTTAATTATTGTGGAGTTATGTTTTCTTTTTCCTTTTTTTTTTTTCTTTTTTCAAAATGGCGAAACGGTCCGTTATTGTTTACTCGTAAAATTTGATTTTCTTAGTTAAATAAAAACAGTACTTTATCAATTTACATAATTTTTGAAATATGACTTCATTCCGTCATAGGTACGTACATTATAAAGATTTTTTTTTTGTATTTTTTATTTATTCATTTTTTTTTTTTTTTTTTTTTTTTTAATTAGATTAAATTCTGAACTTGTATTTTAATTTCATTGAATAATTTGTTTATCTCTTGAATCCTGATACCACCGAAAGAGCTCACACTATCAAGGGTGAGAAGTATCTCTTTAAAGACTGACAAAGTGCGTGCGAACGCATGAGTCGAACTCTAAGAAGTGCTCGACAAAGTCCTT
Organism: Euprymna scolopes; assembly: GCF_053919585.1. Taxonomy (NCBI): domain Eukaryota; kingdom Metazoa; phylum Mollusca; class Cephalopoda; order Sepiida; family Sepiolidae; genus Euprymna; species Euprymna scolopes. The sequence goes on from NC_136495.1 coordinate 18,868,674, forward strand.
CACATTTATTGCGCGCAGCTATAAATTTTAATGAAATACTTGTATCTTTTAAATTTTCGAGATTGAAATGAGGTCGCATTTATCAGGCACTTCGTAAATGAATTCTGACTCGCGTCTCTGGTCAGAATTATGACCTTTCAAAATATGACCTGTCATTTTGAGCCACAAAGTTGCGACGGTTTAACGGATTAAAAATTTTAACGGTTGACTGAAGTAGACATTATTTTAAAACGGCGGATTTTTGATTTGAAGAAAATGAGAAGCGCGAAAGTTAAAAGGGATATTGAGAGAGAAAATAAAAATAAAGGGTGATAGGGAGCGAAGTAAAAGGTTGCACGTGAAAAGGGAGGGGGAGATGAGGTCACGAAGTAGAAAGGGGGTGGAGGGGTAGGAAGAGGATAGAGAATGAATGTTAAGAATATGAGAATGGGTGCACAAAGATGGAGGTAAGTTGAAGGGTCAGAGGGATATAGAAGTGGAGGACACGAGGATGAAAAGATTGAAAATGATTTGAAATTGGAGGACATGTAGATGGTGGAAGAAGGGTGAGAAGAATATGCAAGTGGAAGATATAGTGATGAGGAGAGAGGTGAACAGAATATGATAGTGGGTGGTATGGAGAATAGAGCAGGAAAAGACTAGTGAGAAAAACATGGAAGTCGAGGAGACGAAGTACGATGAAGTAGAATTGTGAATTATTTTAAAAAATTCTACAGACTCATGGCTGATGGAACGAGAATAATATTATAAACGGTTACATTCTGTGTACATTGCAGAGTTCAACAGAAAGACTCCCCGTGTTCGGTGAGATACATGTGAAGGTCAAGATAAGAAAAGGGTATTCCGTATAATACAAATAATACAAATTATCACTCCGCATCTTAAAAATTCAGAAATGTCACGGTCCATCAGACTCTGAAACGGGTAGAATGTCCTTCTCATCCAAAGATGAAAGCAGACGATGCCATTGTTGTTCATACGCCAAGCTACTCCATTGGTTAATGGGCAAATTATTCATTGATCAAACTTGAATATTTATTTACATCAAGAAAAAATAGTACACCAAAACATAACTGCTACAGAACCCCTTCCTTAAACTTGGTTACTTGGAGCTGATTGTACTTAACACCTTTATCCGTTGCGCCATGTGTTCGAAACATTTTCATCTCAAGTCCAGTGCAACATAGCTAGGTCCATAGTAACAAATGGATTATAGATGTGTATCGGTTGATATTTGCTATGATCTCTTATCGCTATGCAACCGTCTTATGTTTGAACATGAATTATTTTCATTTATCTTAATCTCAATGCGTGTGTGGGTGGGTATGGGAGGGCTACATTTTCAAACCGTCCTTATTTACTTGCCTCCCCGTGAGAGCAGAGTTAGACAACAAGGTCGGATTTTAACGTTAAACTTTTTAGTTAAACAAAAGGGGACATTTTTGAGTATGACAAAAATTAAAACACACACACACACACACACACACACTAGCAGTTCAACCAGGCTTTGCTCGGACCCTATGTACTGTTCATAACTTGCCCTACGTTTGAATACACTTCATGTAAGATTTCAACTATTTAAACCAAAAATTGTCTGAGTAATTTCGTAGAGACCGCAGAGGTCAATTTTTTAAACTCTGACCCCAATTTTGACTCCTTAACATTTTATTATTTTGGTCTCAAATCAAAATAAAGTTTTATCCATGTCCAAGTTACCTACATCTAAAATTTCAAGTCTTTAGACCCAAAATTAGCAGAGGAATTTGGAAGAATCTGCGAAGGTCTTTCAACTTAAACCTTTTGGCAGCCAAATTTTCTGCCTCAAAACTGATTAAAATGTTTGCCGCATGTTTGACTCGTTATGTATAAGTTTCAAATGTTTGAACCCAAAATTGGCTGAGTAGTTTGCTAGACACCGCAAAGGTCAAATCTTTTTAACTTTGACCCCTTGGCAGCTATAATTTTCGACCTAAATCGATTAAATAGCTTGCCATATTTCTGAATACCCTTTACGTAAAATTTCAAATGTTTAGACCAGAAATTGGCTGAGTAATTTGGTAGACCACAGAGGTCAATTTTTTTAACTTTGGCCCCAATTTTGACTTCTTAACAGTTTTTGGGGCTCAAATTAAAAAAGTTTAATACATGTCCAAGTAACCTACATTTAAAACTTCAAATGTTTTGACCAAAAATTTGCAGAGGAGTTTGGTAGAGTTTTCAAAGGTCAAATCGTTGAACTTTGACAGCCAAATTTCTGGTCGAAAACCGATTAAAAGGATTTTTCCCAATCTCAATATGTCGAATCTCGAGTCTCTCGATCGAAAATAGTTATTTGGTAGGGAAATGTATACACATACACACACATGTTCACTTTTATAGATATATACGATCGATCATTCATCTGTATAGAAAACTAGTACAATGCAAAATACATAAACAGTGAAGCAACTATTTAAACGCATCGAACTAGATCATTTCTTAGCAGACTTAACGAAAATAGGACATACAATAAAATATAAAAACGCGTATAAACTCTTTAATGCGTAAAATCACTCATTCATGCACCAATTTTGAAAGTGTGTGTGCGCGCGCGCGCCGCAATAACTCTGTCAATTTTTAGTCTACAGACTCGAAATTTGATATATAGGGTACTTAGGTTCGGGAAAAATCTATGTGATCGGTTTTCGGCCAGAAATTTGGCTGTTAAGGAGTCAGTTCAACGATTTGACCTTTGAGAACTCTAACAAACTCCTCCGACAATCTTGGGTCTAAACACTTGAAATTTTAGATATAGGTTCCTTGGACATGAATCTAACTTAATAACTTGATTTGAGCCCAAAACAATAAATGTTAAGGGGTCGTAATAGTGGTCAAAGTTTAAAAAAAAAAAAAGACCGCTTTTTTTTTTTTTTTAACATGCACCTCCAAACACCCGGGCAACGCCGGGCTTAAATGCTAGTATATTATATATATATATATATATATATATATATATTACACACACACACACACACACACACACACACACACCGTACTTTGGGGTAATTACACCAAGTCCGGGGTAATTGCGCCAACTAGCTAAAAGTATTGTTTGCAACCACGCATATAAAAACTTTTTTTTCTAGTTGAAGCAATTACCCCCCGGATTGGGCGCAACTACCACAAAGTACGGTGTGTGTGTGTGTGATATATACTATCAAAAGTACCCGTCGTTGACTGGGTTCAAAAACAGCCTACAGAAAATCGACTCTGATTTATGAAAGTATAATAGGTTATACAAAGGAAGGGTTGTAAAAAGATAGCTTCGAATTTGGGAGTATCAAAACCGAAGCAAAATATGATGAAAGTAAAAATAAAATAGATAAACCCCATAATTTATTATACCATACCTGTTCACACTGAAACACTTATCAGAATATTCTGTGGATCTTTATAAAAAAAACAAAACGTGTTAAACTTTGTAACATATTTCCATTCTATGGAGGTCAAGCGCGAACGAACACCCCATAATTTTATTATACCATATTTCTTCAAACTGAAACATTATCAAAGTATACTTACGCAGATAGATATGAAAAGTTTTTATTAAAGTTTGTGCCTATTTCCATTCTATGGAGGCCAGACGCGAACGCAGACCCCCACAATTATATTATACCATCCCTATTTAAGTTAAAACATACTTATCAAAGTATTCTTATGTACATCTATATAAAAAAACTTGTAAACGTTTTTTTTTTTTTAATTTTTAAATCTTTTTATTTCCATACTTTGTGGACCAGGCGCGAACACAGACCCCACAATTTTAATGAACCACCGTTCTGTCAGATTAAACATACCCATTCCTGTGTCTCGATACATCTATCATTACATGTAATCAGTTTTTTAAAATAGTCAACCATACAGGAGCCTATTCGTGACCCCCCCCCAGCTTTATATTATATTATATTATATATATATATACACTAGTGTGTGTTTATATATAAAGTATCTTTCGTTGTTTCATTTTACTTCAGTTTAAGTTCTCAAATTAGGGTCCCGTTCCTATGATTAACACTTGATCTCTATTTAAGATACTTAGATATTCGATATTCCATATAATTTCTCAACTTCTCAAACATAATAAAGAAGTTGGGAATATAATTTTCCTCTCCTCAATCGACCATTTAAATAAATTATTTTTCTTGTGGTCTCTTAGTCTTATTGGATTCTAGGACAAGAATTCCCTTTGTCTGGTGGAGTATCCAGCTCCGTGCTTAAGTCAACATCACTTGAAGAAGGTGCATCATTCCTCAGAAAAATTAACATGGGTTAGTCATACCGAGCAATCTTATTTGAGCCGCGAATACCATGTGATTTCGAATATTTAGTCAGTGTTTACTGGTAGAAAAAAGAATCCTCATGTCAGGTTTTCCTGGCACACCTCTGTACAGAGAAACCTTAGACACTCGAGGATAGTATCTAGTAGGTATTCAAGTTCTCTCTCATATATATATATATATATATATATATATATATATATATATATATATATATAATGCGTGTGTGTTTATAAGTTATTTCAAACTGACCGTAAATGACGAATGATTTAATGGTCCTTAAACTTGAACAAACCAAAATCATTTTGTTAAAAATTGTTTCTTGTCGTTTCTTTAATACAAGTTAAAAAAAAATGTAGATATTTTATGTATTGTTTGGATTAATCGGGCTATTGTTCTCATCTTCAGTTTTATCTGCACAACGTTTCGGTCGATGTAACCTTCGACCTTTTTCAGCTGTAAAAGTCGACCTGTTTTGGGCAGGAAAATAACGCCCATAACATGGCGACTAGTTTCGGTAGATGTAACCTTTGGTATTAAGGTGAAGATCGAAGGTTACATCTACCGAAATGTTGTGCAGATAATAAAACTCAAGATGAGAACAATAGTCCGAGTATTCGAGTAATTCAAATAATACAAACATTCATCCTTTATCTAAAAAATTCAGAACTGTAAGATTGTTATATTGGATGTTATCGTTCTTGTGTGTGTGTGTGTGTGTATATATATATATATATATTACACATACAAAAAAATATATATTATATATATATAAGGAAAGCGAAAGTTTTTTTTTTTTTTTTTTTTTTTTTTTCAATGGGTTCTTGGCAACGATGTCCCCCTCTCCTACCAAGCAATCCCCATGAGTATCCATACCCAGCGATCCCCCCCCTCTCTCTCTCTCTTCTTTTTCTCTCAATCTCTTTTACTTATATATTGGCAAAGGGGGAAGGACGAGGAAAAGATATTTATTATTATACGGGCTTGTTACTCGTTCGAAGCAGAAGGCAATAATGCCTCCTCTCGGAAAATAAAGCAGTTGCTACCCAAAAGGGAAGAAGACGCAACTCCTTTTAGTTTTGTTTCACAGCCGCAAAAGTAAAGTGAGCCCCGGATAAACATCGCTTCCATTTTTATTTTTTTTACAGTTCCACACAATGACAATTAAATCAACTTCTATAAATTTCAACGCCATTAAGGTAACTGAACGGAGACTTTTTACTTATTTTTATTCATGTATTTGTGATTTTTAAAAAATGATCATGTCTCCTTTTCAGCCTTTTCTGAATTTTGGGTGCTTGTATAGAAAAGTGATTTAAATCAACGCACTTCACATAAAAACATTACATACTTACGTGTCATGTCGAAATGAGTATAAATTCCAAAAATTACGAAAAATGATTGAGCGGAAAAATTACTAGTAAAAAAAATTCATAGTTTATCGATTTATAGTTTTAGCGTAGGTTTTGATTTTGAGTAGGCACCGCCAAAACTGGGGGGGCAGGTCAGTACTTTTTGACGGACCGTCTTTTTAAAAATCTACCAAAAATCAGGTAATTATCCGATCAATACGAAATTTTCAGCGATTATTAGGAGAAGAATGAACTTTATAAAAGTGTACTTATTTTTCATAAACGATATTTATATATATATATTTTTTTGCTTACAAAACCCCCCCTTGTTTTGAAGTGGGAACAAATATGCTTAAAATAATCATCTGAAACTGAAATCAACATATTGTGTTGTTGTAAGGGACAGAATTATAGATTCAAAAAAACAAAAAAAAAAAAAAATTGTTTGCATACTTTATTTTGACGTCTGAATATCAGAACTTCGATTGTGTTTAATTATCCCGCTTTTGAGTTTTGAAGTGTGAAATTCGGTGAATATGTTAAGTAAAATAATTAATTTAAGTTAAGCAAAAAAAAAAAAAAATTTTTTTAATATTTATACGAAAAAAGCTATTTTAAAATTTTTGATAAATAAATTAACAATTTTTTTTTAGCGAGCCGAATAATGCATGACCATTATTAAACAGGGCATGCTTTGAATAATCAATACCAAAAAAAAAAAATTCGATAAATATTGTGCCCTTTGTGTTAAAAATAGCATCATTTTTTTCGATCCCGTTTGAAAACGTTTGCCGGCTTTCGACTACGGTGGACCAAACGCGCTGAAATAATTTTTTTTTATTCTGCTTTAAATTGCCCCCCCCCCCATTTTGGGGAGCCTGGCCCCCACACACATACACATTAAAAACCAAACGCATACAAATGGTCACCCATCTGGTACTGGCCAGCCTCAGCTTAATAATACATTGAAATTTTCGTCACTGAAAAATAAGTTTTTTTTGGCCTGTTTGGTCTTCCATAGTTTAAACGAAAACGTAAACAGAGTCGATCTGAACTCTACGTCAACGCGAAATATCTAGTTACCTATATGAATAAGTGGAATTATTTGAAATTCAGGTACTTATATCATAATATTTTTGCATATTCTCTTAGAAAATCATCCTAAATCTTAGTTAGACAATAAATAAATTAATTAATTATTTCAAAAACCCTTTTTTTTAAATATTTAAGTACGTTTTTTGTGCAAGACAAAAAATGTCAATTGTTAACTTTGTGGGAAAATTTAACATTTAAAATTGAATTAAAAATAGTAGAAAAAGTTTTACATTATTCTGTTTTCTATATGATAAAATTCAGGGTTTTATCTTTCTGGAAAAAAAAAAGTTACTCAGAAATAATGGATTTTAATAAATGTAATTTCGTTTTAAAAAACAACAACAACTTGATTTTGCGGCCATTTTTGGCGGTGCCTAATTTTGAGGATTTCGCAAGATTCAAGGGCGGTAACTGCAATCGATCATTTTGACTAAATAATTACAATCCCCCATTTTTAAGCACAATGTCGGAACATGATTTTGTTAAAAATACTAGCACCTTTTCTACTGGGTCCTATATATATATTGTAAATTTTTGGAATTTATACTAATTCCTACACGACACGTAAGTACATAATGTTTTCACCTGAAATGTGTTGGCTTAAAACATCATTATTGTACACAAGCACCGAATTTTGAATTTTACCGATTTATTTTATTTATCAATAATAATCGGTAAATTTTTACGACGTACCCCCAGCGTATTATAAACACCCCAACCTCATGTTAAGAACGACTTTCAGAATAAACAAGGCCGATAGCCATTAGTCGCGTGATCTCGTGTAATGAATGAATGCGTGAATGTCGGATTGACGTGAAATTCTTGAAGATAAACTAAAATGACCGAAAAATGGGCTGAAATAACTTAAATAAAAATGACTTAGAATGACTTTAATGAACTTAAGGACGAATTGAATGACCTTAAGAATGACTTGAATGCTTAAAAAATAACTGGAATCCTTCAAAATAACTTGGATGATCTGGAGAATGACTTGAATGGCTTTTAGACTGACTGGTTGTAAAGTGTGTGATCATTTTACATTAAATTAATACAGAAAAGTGATCCCCCACTTTATATCACAATAAGTACACACACCACTACACCATGTAGTAAGAACAGATACTACACTTTGAGATATTAAATCTTTTATTCAGGCAAAAAATGAACATGAACAAAAAACTTAGGCACAAGGCCAAACAGACGGAGCGACGGAGTGACTTATAGAGTCGCTTGCACGCGACTAACAACCACCAACCTCGAAAGCCGTTCTTAACATGGGGAGGTTGGGGAGTGTTTATACTACGCTGGGGCAGGTCGTAAAAAATACCTAATCAACCACCAGACAATGATTGGTGATAATTTTTGGAGATACATGTGAAATATAGCAATTCAAAATTAAATAGCAAAACTTATGGATATATTTATCGGTGAAAAAAATGTTGATGCGCACCAAAAATTACGGAAAATTATCAATTAGAATTTTGATTTGGAAAAAAAAAAAAAAAAAAAAAAAAAAAATGAATTCATTCATTACTCTGCGTCTGGAAACTCCGAACGATATTCGCATTAAGATAGCGTCTCAATCACTTTTAAAATAGACAACACTTTTGTTCGGAGTTCGTTAACTCTGAATAGTAAGTTAATTTTCTTTTATTGTTTTTCTTTTGACTAGCTGAAGTACCCGGCGTTGCCAAGTTGTATATGATATATTTGAATATTTTGTCCTCGTACATTATAATAAAATAGATTAAACATACAAATTCATGATAGTGAATACTTTTTTTTTTTTTTTTTTTTTTTTGGTAAATTTTCAGATTAGGTCCACCTCCACAATTTTCTTTTAAATGACAACTTTTATAAATTTTCGACTATGCTGAATACGAAAATCGCATTGGAATTTTGCAGAAATAAGTAGTTATCGAGATATAAAAAGTTGTATTGTGCGTTGTATTCTTTGGTGGCCATCTTTTTTCGCGCGTGCGCGCGCTATAAACAAATCTACTTATCTATGACTGACACTGCACGCGCGTAAAAAAAGACGGCCGCCAAAGAATACAATGCATAATACTTTTTATATCTCGATAACTAATTTCTACAAAATTCCAATGCGATTTTCGTATTCAGCATAGTCGAAAACCTGTTAAAGGTGTCATTTAAAAGAAAATTCTGGAGGTGGACCTAATCTAAAAAAAAATACCTTTTTTTTTTTTTTTTTTTTTTTTTTTTTTTTTTTATGAAAATCATATTCACGGAAATTAACTATTCTACTGTCAGTATCGTTTTAAAAAAATAATGGGCAACAGAACTGAGAATCGATCTCTGTCGTTCAAGATTTCCTTAAAAGTATGAACTGTATTCGTCTTCGGTCGTGATGGAATGGATTTCATTCATTCACGCGTTACAATGAATTTTGAACTTTGTTACGAAAACTGGAAAATATGAAGAAAGGAATTTTACTCAAAATCTAATGATTATTTATAATTTATTAGTTACGAAAAATATTTTGTATGAAAATAAACGTATTTCATAATTGTCTTAAAATTATTTGAATGCACTAAATATTTCAGGAAAATTTTCTAAAAACAAAACAGAACCACGAACACGCATGCAAAAATTTGTAAGGAAATTTGCATCAGAGAAATAAACCTGTATTCAGTGTTGTCATAATGTCCTGTGTAAGAAATCTCTACTAGAAAAATTAAAAGTAATAAAAACGCACGCATTCGGAAAAATTTGCAGTTTTTGTTTGGTATTAATATGTTTATCTAATCGATAAATTATATATATATGCGTGTGTGTGTATTAGAGATGTATGTTTTCGTAAATGTAATTCAGTCTGAAAAAATAAAGCACTCATTCGGAACGTTAGAATTTTTAGCGCAATGTACGAATTATGCTGAAAGAATAACTTTTAGAAAGCCATTCTTAACCTGGGGAGGCCTTTTTATCGTTCTACACCTTCACCTAACAATTTTATAAAAAAGAAAGATACGATATAAATTTAACTTTGAAATCCTATCTGAAATGTAACGCGGTGCGTATACTACAAAAACACAGAATATTTATTTGAAATTAATAATTGTTAATCTAATCGGTCAAAGAATAATAAAAGAAGGTATATAGGTATGTCTTCGTATATTTAAATAAATGTTTATAAAAATATAACAAAATGCACGCATTCGGAAGCGTTAGAATTTTTTATTTGAAACTAATATTTGTTTGTCTAATCGATAAATGAATGAAAAAAAAAAAGATATATGGGTTTTTCTTCGTAAAATTTACGTATTTCATTAAAAAAAAATTCTTTAATACAAATACATATTGTCATCAGCTTGAATTGAAATCAAAACATCTATCGTTCCAGCCTTATGCTTTTTTCTAAACAACTTGAAGGAATAAAGCGAATATGCGTATAGAAACAAAAATGTCGGTTAGTGGGGATGGACATTTTGCATGTAAATTTGCCGATGTCTGTACGCGATATACATGCATGTAAACAAAGATATTATTCGCTAGAAACCATATTTGGAGCATGAATATTATTTCCTGAGAATTTCAGTGTTATGTGACCAGTAGTTTAAGAGTTTACCTGTTAGATATTTACACATGTACTGTTTTGATTAAAATTTCATTCATTAATTTTCTAAAGATTTTTGGTAAATGTGTAGTTTAGCGGCGTAAATAATTTGACAGACAAAAAATTATAAAAATTTTTTTTATAAATTATTAGACTCAAAGGTTGCAATAAACTCAGAAAATATTTGATTATTTTTTCATTTTTATTAGACTAAATGGGCTTCGAGGCTGCCAAATTGCTGTTAAAATTTGTCCTTTCTAAGGATTGACAGATTGGCCTTTTTACGCTCTTTCATAATAATATATATAGTGTGTGTGGTGGCTAAAAACGGTTCAATGGAAGAGCGTAAAAAGGCCAATCTGTCAAACCTTAGAAAGGCCAAATTTTAAAAGCAATGTGGCGGCCTTGAATGTCATACATTTAGTCTAATAAAAAAAATTATGAAAAATAATGAAGTTTTTTTTTTTTTTTCTGGTTTTATTTCAGCCTTTGGGTCTAATTACGTTTTATATAAATAGTTTGTAAATTTTTTGTCGAATAATTTACACCGCTAAACTACACATTTACCCTTTTTTGATATGCACTAATATTTTTGGTTCTTGTGTAGGATACAGACCGTGCTGAAATAATGTTATGCGGACTCTTATGAAATTGACCCCACCTTTTAATTTCAAAATTCATACCTTTTTTTTCTCCCTTTATTTTTGTCACGTTAATCTCATCGGACTCAAACGTAACTTTCAGATAAAATAAAAAAAATTCTGATTTTCAATTTTAACGTTCTACTAAATTGTCAATTTCCTAAACGTCTGCCTGATGTTATTTAGAAACCCATTCTTAATGTGGGAAGGGCGTTTTTATACCTATTCCAACAATTAAATCAACAAGATAATGTCAAAATAGAATTTAACTTTAAAATCATATATTTAAACAAACATAGCATGTTCCGTATTCCGCTTAAGTGTCATATTTCAAGTAAGTATATCCATAAGTATTCCTATTGAGACTTGATAAAAAAAAAAGCAACCAACAATTTCTTGATCATCGTATTTTGTTTATACAATTGGTTTACTCAGTTTTGTACCCTACGCCACTCGCCACACCCACTTCCTGCACCCGCAAAATGGGTACAAATGCATCTAAAACTTTAACGGAAATTCCCGAGTTTCTACGACAAATTCTTGACCTTGCCGAACTATGCAGATGATAAATTGTGAAACGAATATTTGTGTGTACGGGAGGGGGAATCTTTTGCCTTTTTTCTCTAATGTTCTCATTTTGTTTTTGTTGGAAATGGGGTATTCTAACGGATGCCAGACATTCGCCCACTATCTCAGACATTCCAACCGAGAGATTTTTTTTAAGGATGCTACTCGTCTCGTTAAGTGCCACTTCCGACTTTATTTATATCCATTTTCGGATAAAGACCTGACTCACATTTTAGATCCCAATGAGGGAGGGGGGGCTGGGGGGGGGGGCTGGGCCCCAAAGCTACCATAGTGTTGAGATGGCTTGTACCATGGTAGCTAAATTGTATGGCCCTATGCAGTTCTAGGAGGTCCACCATCCAAGGCTTTTCCTTCTCATCTTTGAAGAATGGGTTTAAACTTTTGTCAATAGTTTGAGGCGCCCCTGCCGGGCAATGCCGACGGAGGTGCCTAGACTTTTCTTTTTTTTTTTGATAGCCAGTGTGGTATCCGTCTAAGGCGCTGTTTTTTTCAACCACCACTTTCCCGACTTTCCTGCCATTGGATGAAGATAAACACTGATTATTCACAACATCGCTTCTTCGCTTCCTATCTTTATTTTATTTATCTTTATTTTGTTTATTTCGTGAATTATGCCTAATTTCAATTTGCTATTTGCCTGCCCTCAAAGTTAAAAAGAAATGAGAGAAGGTAATTAAAAATTATTGCCTTCTGGACAAAGCATTAAAATAATGTTTTGCAAAAAAAAAAAAAAAAAAATTCTGCTAGTACAACGTTCGGTAGCTACATACTCGAGAATCTTCCTAACTATTGAAAATGATTTAGCACCCTAATGAAATTTTCCTTTTTTTTTTTTTCCAGAAAAATTGTCTGTACGGCTTTATACTATTTAGGTACGACTAATTAAGGCACAACAACTGCTCCTACTGTTCTCTATTTGAGTGATATTTAGGCACGAAATTTAAGGAACGACAAATGCCTCCTGTTTTTTTTTTTGTTTTTTTGTTTTTTTGTTTTTTTCTAAAAATGTTTGTAAAAAAAAAAAAAAAAATTTTTTTCTTCAGACTTATGAGAAAAAGTACGAGTCAATCATAAAAGTACCCCCCCCTCAAAAAACCCCACATATGTTAAAAGTAAAAGGTACCTGTTTACGTTTTGACATCGTAGATGTTTGTGTAAATTTTTACCTGGTTTCTACCTTAACATTTTCCGGGAATTGTGGCCTGGCAGACCAACACAAAACCTACTTTTTAAAAATTTGTTTTTTTGGTGTGCTAAAAACGAATATCGCATTTAAAATGGGTGCTGGCAACTAGTTTTCACGATACTGAAAAGATACTTTTCTGCATGGTTCAAGTAGAAATATTACGCGGCGGCCGTATTTGTCCATCTTTGTAAAATTTTACTTGATTTCCACCTTAACAATTTCCTTTTAAAATGACAACTATTAAGTTTTCGGGTATGCTGAAACGAATATCGCATTTAAATTTTACGCAAATAAGTAGTTTTCCGGATATTAAGCAATGTCATTCTTTGTTATAAGTCGTGGCCATTGTTGTACGTGCAAGTGCGCGCGCGCATGTATATATATATATATATATATATATATATATTCATTTATTTTTTTTATAAAAACAAATTTAACTCTTCATTATCTTAAATTCATTACGTCATTTCTGTTTTGAACAAATATGGCTACCGCGTTACATTACTACATAAACCATGTAGAAAAGTATCTTTACAGTATCGTGAAAGCTAGTTGCTGGTCCCAATTTTAAATACGATATTCGTTTTCAGCACACCCGAAAACCTGAAACCAACTTTTTAAGGTAAGTTTTGTGTTGGTCTACCAGGCCACAATTACCCATTTTCCTTTAAAATGGCAACTGAAAATATTTTCGGGTATATTGAAAACGAATATCGCATTGAAATTTTCCGCCGATAAGTAGTTTTCCGGATATTAAGCAATGTCATTTCTTGCATTATTGCTGGTGGCCAATCTTAGTGCGCTTGTGTGTCGTTTCTCGGGGTTGCGTTTGCACCAGTCCACTTATAACCTAAGAAATGACATTGCTTAATATCCGGAAAACTTATTTGCGGAAAATTTAAATGCTATATTCGTTTTCAGCATACGCGAAAGCCTATTTAGCGATGTTTTTACAAAAAAAAAAAAAAAAAAAAAAGACAATAAAAAGTAAATATATCTATTTAATTCTCCCAAGTCTCGACTAGTCAGTCAAGAGTGGAGTGGGGGGGGGAGTATGCCAGTCGATCTAAATTAAAATCTATTGCTTGTTCTCGACACAAAAATCCCAGGTTGCTCAAATGACGTGCGTAATAGTCAGCAGAGGTAGTTGTCATGATTTGTGCCTTAATTTGTCGTACATAATTAGCAGAACTCATTGTAAGTAGAAATAAAACAAAAATTCAATTAAACTTTAGAGAGGGGGGTCAGTTTCACACATAAATAATACCTTTTTCAGTTTTTTATTTTATTTTTACTTTATTTGGAAAACTATTTCTTTACTAAGGTAAAGTGGATTGTGGTCTCAGTTCCATCCTCTGTTATTATCTTCTATTGCGGTATTGGTTTATTGCCGAGCGCCCCTACTGTGAAACATGGACGAGGCCAATCCACACTATTTTTGCAGCCATCGTGATTGCTCCCTTTAGAAGGATCTGGATCCCTTCCCCCACGTTTTAAATCGCCTTTATGCCGTATCCAGTTAATCTAATTTAATTTTTATATTTTTGGTAAAGGTGCAGTATCTTTCCACCCTAAATTAATCCTTTAAAATTACCATTATTACTGGTTTTCGAGGGTGCTGATAATGAAAATAACGTTTAAAATTCCAGGAAACAAGTAGCTTCCAAAATATTAAGAAGTTATAGTTTCAAAAAGTGGGGAACCACTTTTCTATATTAATTTAACATAAAATGGGCACCCACTATGGCCACCTTTTTTTTGGTGAAGGAGTCTGTTATTTTTGTTGGGGGGGGGGTATTGTGGCTTTGTAGAACACAAAACCTCCCTTTAAAAAAAAAAAAATTGTTTTCTATATGTTTTTGGGTCTGCTGAAAACGAATATCGCATTTAAAATAAGTAGTTTACCGGGATTAAGCAATATAATTTGTTATAAGTGGTGGCTATTGTTGTATGCGCAAGCACGCATGTTTTTTTCCTATGAAATAGAGAAATAAAATGGAACAAACCAACTTATGTGTTCATCAGCGTTTCGTCTCTTTATTACTCATCAGCAGAACATGGCGTGATTTAAAACCAGGACTCAAGAATCTAGACCTAAAGCTCTATAACTGAGCTAACTCGTGCTGTGCTGAAATGTTTTGTGCTTTTATAAATTTTTATTTATTTTTATTTTGTTTTGCGAATAATGTTGAACATATTCAATCGATTGTACAAATGAACATTCTTACCTAAATGCTAGTTGAGAATAATTTTCCCTTCACATGTGATTTCCCCAGATGGGTAGTATGGTGTATATAATTTTTCAGCTGCTAGAAAGGACTTGTCCTGCCTTGATAGAGTGCAAAATAGACTTCGTAGCCTCGTAGATGTCCTTTTCTCTTCCCTGCAACCTCTCTCATAGATGTTGCGAGCTTGTCTCTGATGTATCGTTATTTTCATGGAAAGTGTTCGACTGAGCTTCAGTCTATGGTCCCCCCCCCTCGCCAAACTTTCACAAAAAACACTCGTATAGCTGAAAACACTATCAATAATTCCCCCCACTCTTTATCTATGCCTAAACCTAAACGTAGATTCCATGAACAAAGCTTATTTCTTAGAAGTGAACGCCTGTGGAATTGTCTTCCGTTTTCCTGCTTTCCGGCTGACTACAATATGGGTGTCTTCAAGTCTAACGTAAATAAGTTCTTGATGAGCCGTTCCATATAAGTTAACAAATTTACCGAATTTTCATTACTAATGATTACTATATTTTCCAATTTCTACTATACACTCTTTAACCCTTATCCTTGAGTGGCCTCTTGGCCTTGATAATGTGGTGATGCCTGTGTAAAAAAAAAAAAAAAAGCTTAATTATTCACGTCGTCATGCATTTCGTCATCAGCGTGGTTGAACCTAGCAAACAATTGGATGTTTAACAGAAAATCCAACAAGTGAAAAAAAGGTTAAAAAAATTCAAATATATAACAAATGTTACCAAAGGCAAGATAAGTTACTCTTCTACTTACCTGGATAAATTTTGTTTTAACGTATTTTAATTCGGTTCGAAAATAAGTGTCAAGTTGGTAAGTTGACAGACACTCACCATGGCGAAGGAGAACATGCCGTCTTGAGAGTGCCAATAATGGCTCAAATGTCCCAAAATAAAAATACTGATAGAAATCCACTCAACAAGTGTCATAGTGACGTTTGAGTGGATTTCTATCGGTATTTTAGTGGTGCAGATTGCTGAAAAAAATCTTTCACATGGTGATACAAGCATACAAATTGAAATTTGTCAGGTTTGCTTCTGCAGCCATCTTGAATTTTCTGATGGCTAATGTTCTTTTCTTAAAATGTACGTTCTGAACGTCATTTGTGCCAATTTTGGTGCTTGTATCACTAAGTGAAAGATTCTTAGGGAATATTGAGATAACCTGCCCACTATTTACATTTGAACCATTATTAACGCTTCCTCTGCCATGATGATTCTCACTGCTTGATTTTCGAAAACACAAAACTTATCCAGGTAAGTAGAAGAGTGACCTATCTTGCCTTTGGTAACACTTATTTGTTATATATTTAATTATTTTTTACCTTTTTTTTGTCGTGGTCTTCTCTGCTAAATCCGCAAGCAATATTCTATTTTTTTCTTTTTTATCTAAGAACTTGGGCAACGCAGGATAACCCTGCTAGTATTCTCCCCCCACCCCCACCTCTGACAAAAAGATGAACCTGTAAATTCGCCCTTGTCCATTCGTTTGTCCGCACTTTTCTCAATAACTATGCCTTGGAATTTTTGGAAATTTTGCACAAACATTAAACATGATATAAGTAAAAAGGTAACAGCAGATTTTCCGGAAACCCTGTGGTTGCCCCCCCCCCTAGGGTTGCCTTTCGGGTTAAAATGGCTAAAATTGACACTTTTTGTGCTTATTAAAAAAAAAAATTGATTCCTTAGATTTTTATAAAACTTTCTGAAAAGTTGTAATTAACTGATTTCTCTTTAATTTTGTTTGTCTATACTTCAAGATAACTCTTGGGTGTGCCCTAGGGGTTCTTTTAGGGCTAATAAAAACTCTCCATTTTGGGGATTATTTTACCATATTTGTCCAAAATTTTCTGTGTATGTCTAGTTAGCAGTTTTGCATGGTGCTGAACTCAAAAAATGTTATGGCCTAAAACTGCACCGATTTTTCTTCAGGATTTGACGTCCCCTGTGGACTTTTGAGGCTAAATGGGAGCGGGGCAAATGCTGAACTTGGTCATTTTTTTATGCCTTGTTTACTGCGCATTCACGGGGGACCATGCTTCACTTGGTTTTTCTTAGTTGCTGTTACTTAAGTAAGCTTCGTTTGTTTGTTTTGTATTTTTAATGAGAGAAATTTTTACCTTACCTCTCTTATTTTGTCCCTGTGGTAAAAATGACACATGGGGGGAGGGGTAGGGAGTAGTTTAATCAATTACCTTTTCTTTTTCCTCCGTGTTTCCGAGCACCAAGCAGCCATGCGGTGATTAATTGAATGATAATCACAAATCAATTACATTTCGTTACACTTTCAAAAGCTGAGCAAAATCCATTTCCTTCGTCTCTATCTTTTCAGCAAAATCCAACTTTCTAGTTTTTTTTTTTTTTTTTTTTTTTTTTTTTTTTTTCACCAATTGACGCCGTCCGTTCATTTAGTAGCTGTAGGGATTTTTTTTTAATTTTTAATTTTTGTTTCACTTTGATTTATTTATGGAATTCTTATTACTAACAGGACGTGGAAAATCCGCAGAATGTGAAATTTTAACAATTGTTTTCATAAAGCTGATTTTTCTCTTGATAGCGCTAAAAAATATTTACTGACAAAACAATAACAATCAGTTTAACATTTCTATATAAAAAAATAATTCCCATTGTATTTTAAATATAGAACTGACCCAAATGAGATAAAATTAATAAGTATTAATTAATATATAGAAAGTGCCTAAACCTAAACGTAGATTCCATGAACAAAGCTTCTTTCTTAGAACTGCACGCCTGTGGAATTGTCTTCCGTATTCCTGCTTTCCGGCTGACTACAATATGGTTGTGTTTAAGTCTAAAGTAAATAAGTTCTTGATGAGCCGTTCCATATAAGTTAACAAATTTACCAAATTTTCATTACTAATGATTACTATATTGTCCAATTGCTACTGTACACTCTTTAACCCTTATCCTTGAGTGGCCTCTGGGCCTTGATAATGTGGTGATGCCTATGTAAAAAAAAAGTAATATTATACTATATAGTTCAATATTAATAAAATTATATTGTTTTATCCTTATTTCCTTGCAAGTCCTCGTCTGAGCTCCAATCTCTGGTCACCCACCCCCCTCGCCAATCTTTAACGAAAAACACCGCCTAGCTGAAACCACTGTCGATAATTTTCGCCATTCTTTATCTGTGCCTAAATCAAAACGTAATTCCATGAACAAAACTTCTTAAAAGTGCACGCTTGTGGTCTCTTCCGTTTGTCTGTTTCCCACCTGACTTCAACTTGGATGTCTTCAAGTTCAACATAAACAAATTCCTGATAAACCGCCCCCTTAATGCACTTTATCAAATCGCCATTACTAATGACTACTACGATATTATCCCATTGATTACTGTACACGCAATAACCTTTATCCCCGAGTGGCTTCCTGGCCTTGATAAGTGGTGACTACCATGTAAAAAATTTTTTTTAAATTAAAAAAAGAAAAATCTTTAATTTACTCCTTCAGTTCAGCACATCTTGATAGACAATGTTCTTTTTGCCCTGTTTCTTTTGAATGTTCTCTTTTTTTATGTAACGTTTTGCTGCTTTCTATGAAAATCCGCTGCACATCTTTGGATTCGGCATTAAATAACCCGAAAAGGGTTGATATGCCGTAAAACAATAAAACCAACCAACCTGCCTGCTTCTTCACAATATACGTCATATATGACGTCATAGCATAAAAAGGTGCATAGCTCTAGGATGGGGGGGGGCAAAAATGAAATATTTCCACGAAACGACGGGTAGATTCTTATGTATTATTCTAGCCGGCATTGTCCGGGGCAACTCTCTCTATTTGGTTACCGCTCCCAACCCCTCCTTCTTTGCTCAGCCCCTTCTTCTCTCTGTGCATGCACACACTTTTAGATTACCCAAAGAAATGAGTCGGTGCAAGGAAGCTTACTTTTTGAACAATTATTTGCCTTTAGTTAGTACATCAAATGTTTGGAATTAAACCCTCGCCACCTCTGAACGATATAGCGCCGGATCACCCGACCTGCAACAAAAATCCATCCTTTCGCACTAGATGCAGGAAAAATTTCTACTCTAATAGTTTCGTTCCTCAAAGTACTTGCCTTTGGAATTCCTTTCTTGCTTACTGTTTCTCCAACCGTCCCAAACTATTTACTTCTGTTGCAGAAGGTTAGACACAAGATCAGATGAAGTTTTGAAGAGCCAGCACACTAAGATAAGCAGATTCTGGTCTACAAACAAGGGCATAGTAGTCCTGTCGGTATTTTCCGGTAGGATCGCCTTAAGCGATTAGCAGCAACTTAATCTCGTCTCAGAAGATGGGTAAATCCTGTTAGAGTAGGCCTCCAAGGACTGAACTAAACTATACCTTAGCCCGACAGAAACAAAGCCACTGTCAGACTGTACAGCATGCAGAAATTTAAATGTAATGTACATGCAAGTATTTTACTGCTTACCCAGGTGGCCCAACTATAAATCTGATCCCTATCACAGTTGCCCCTTACGCCTCGCTGACAATATGCCTTTGTTTAGGATGAACGAAAGTAGAAATAAATAAAATAACTTGTCAATCGGTGCAACATTGTATTTTTTTTTTCTCGTTCTTTTTTTAATGGCTGTCATATTTTCAGTTAAAACAAAAACATTTAGAAATGATCTGAAATTAGAACACAAGCTTTTCCTTTCGAAAATCCCCCCCCCAACCTTCTCCTCCTCCGGTAACCTGTACTAAAGTCTTGTTTGTACCCAGTCTGGGAGAGAAGGAGAGAAAGGGGTGCTGACCTGGCTTTAAAGAGCTAGCAGTAGCACACTTTCCTGATATGGGAAAACAACAACCCTGCGTGTTTGTGACCCTTACTCTGCCCCTTTTGGAATCTTTTTATGAAAAAGGGGAAGGGGGGGGGAAGATTGACAACTGGTCATTATCGAAATTATTGTCCTCATAGTTGTGAAAACAAAAAGTAAATTTGTATTTTATTTATTTTTTTAAACCTAAAATGACGGATGACTGATATGAATTAATCGTCTGCTATTTCAAAGGATTATATTTCGTTATATGTGGGATACATACATATATATTGCCCCAAAATCTCTAGCGTTGATGGAGGGGAGACTAAAACTTGCTGTTATGGTTTCAAATGGCAGCAAGAGGAGACTTGATTCCAAATATTTCTCATATGTTATATCTCTTCTCTTTTGGAAATAGGGTACGATTATGAATATCTCCACTATCAAATAATCCTTATACACTGTGAAATTTACTTCATGTATGGACACCAAAGAGGAGAGATATAACATGAGAAATATTTGGAATTAAGTCTCCTCTTGCTGTTATTTCATATCATTTGAAACCATTTGATCATTTGAAACCATAAAGCAAGTTTCAGTCTCCTCCCCTAAGGCCAGAAGTTTTGGGGAAATATCAAATATTCTGTAATTCATATGCAAAACTAGGAAAATAAATAACTATCATTGAAACATTTTATGGCTGTAAAAAAGTGCCCAAAATAGGCTTTGGATGATAGATGATCTCCTTAATGTATGATTTTAAGGGCAAATGTCACGTAGCCCATTACACAATTCCGGTCATTACCTTTCCAATGAGCCTTCATTTGTTAAATTCTGATCAATAGTCTCTGAGATTTGGAACTTATAAATTCGTCAAAAAAGATGGGGTATATATATATATATATATATATATATATACACTGGTAACCAAATTGAATATTGAAATGCTCATCTTTGGTTTCATGGGGCGAAACTACATGAAAATTGGCTTTTTGAAGACTATAATAGTATTCTATGATTAAAATTTCATGACAATTGATAACCCATATTTTCAAATCAATAAAATATACCCAAATTTGACTACATTTGTATATAGTGTCCTGCAGGCCAGCTTCAGTTTTGCTGCTTCGGTTGTCTCCCCTATGGCCTCGCTAGGCCACTAATATATATATATATATATATATATATATATAAGTGGATATTAATATTTATAAGACACTCCCAATCAGATAAAAAAGAAACTTGATAAAGCAGTAGTATAAATAAAAAATTTACAACAAATTTATTATTCGACAATATATAATTTAAGTTTTTTCCTTAATTCATAGATTTTCAAAAATGGCCATCTCGTCAGAGGAAATATTTCTAGCAAAATAAAGTTTATAGGTAGTCATAAATTTCGCTATTTAGCATATAAATTGAAAAAAAAATGTTTCAATAAAAGCGTAAAAAAAGCAAAGATTAAAAAAGGGTATTCCAAGGTGTAAATGCAGAAAAAATAAATTTGTAATTTTTTAATTTACCAAATTTAACTCCAAATATTCATTTTATAATCGTTTAAATTAACTAACAATTAATTAACGTCACATTCGTCTGCCATTTTGGATGAAAACCTACAAATTTACCCCAAATAAACTGTTTTCCTCTAAGAGAAATGAACTTGCTAAGTTTTTGTTTGGTGCAATGAATATATCCAGATTCCTCCTCACAGGAATGATAGGTGCAAGACAAAAATACGGATGGGTATAGCCGCCTGGGAGAACAATATGCCTAATTCATCCATCCAGCGCGGCCGTAGCAGAGATTGAACTCCCTACACGAATTTGTAGTGTAATTCGAATCTTATCAGTAGCTAAATACTTGATGCTTTGCCAGAGCTATCGAGGGTATTTTTTATGATGCCATCACTAGATGGGGGTGCCTACCATGGCTTGAGTTCCATCTACCCTCGAGAGAAGGATAGACCACGTCAGTTTCTCAACCTGGTATTTTACCTTGCATAAGCATATTACCAGCTACAACCATGAACGGTGGTTCATTAAGGCGATGTACAGGATTGTATTATTCAGTTACTGAAGCCAAGAACACTCAGCTACTTCAAACAAATATATCCTCTTTCCAAAACGTAAGTTTGTGATATAGTGTAGATTCAACTGAGCTCGGTCTATATATTTTTTACCAAATTTGACTCTAATGACACTTGCATAACTGCTCAGACTCCAAGATCCAACTCCAAAGCGCTGATATTTTAAAAGCCTGCATTAAATATCACAGAAAACCTTCTTTAATGAAATGTGTTTTGATGAACTCATTGCATTTGTACCCCCTCAACCTACAAACCCGTCTAGCAGCAAAATGCTACCCCTTCACTCTAGAGGTTCCTAAACGCCAGAAACCCCGCTCTTCTAATAACGTCTTTCCTTGGGCTGCTACTTTGTAATTCCCTCCCTGCTTCTCTAACTGTGCTAACCTGCACAAGTTTAAATGTAATGTTTGGTTTGGTAGTTTTATGGCATGTCAACCTTGGGGGGGGGGGTTATTTAATGCCGAATCCAATTATTTTAGAAATGGTATTCATGTTGCATCCAGTTATTTTGTAGAACTTTTTTATTCTTCAAGCTTTTTGTATCTTCAATCGATAGTTTGTAGTGTTTGGTTTGGTTGTTTTATAGTGGATTTTATTGTTTTTGTTCCCTGTCCTGCAGAACATGAGTTTTGCAATGAGAGAAGGAAAAGGGTTACAGTATTAATGTTTGGTACATTTTAAGTTAAGAAACCAGTCAGGAAGTGGGGGAGATAAAAATGGGAAGAAGGAAAAGGGAGGAAAAGTTGGGTTGTTTTTGGTTTTGGTTTTGCAGAACATAATTAAGTTTTGCAAAAGGAAGTAGAAAAACAATAAGCATCAATGTTAGGTGCATCTCGCCTCAGAAAGCCAATATCTTCAGACAGCCTGATCTGGTAGCACTAGTAAATGTAATGAGAACAGATTCTGTAGACATGATCCGAAGTAGTAGCCTCTTACCTGCAAGTGTTAATGTCTTATTTCAGTTGAATAAGAGTAAAAAAAAGAGTTCTTTGGGTTTTTTTATTTTATTAATTTTTTTTTTAAAGCAGAATTTCACTTTTTTTTTTCTTTTTTTTTTTTTTTTTTTTTTTAATTTCCCCTTAACTTTCTTATTCTGATTATACAGTAAAGTTATAACTTTTATTCCTCATCTTTTATTTATATATATATATGAATGAGCAAACAGTTAATAAAATATGTTAAAAAACACTTTGAAATGAGTTAAAAACATATTTAATGTGAAAAGGAAACACTAGATAAATGGATAGTCCTTAATCCACGGAGTTTCGAAGAAATACTTTCCTTCTCATCAGAGGGTAGGAATGAGCAAAATGCGGGATCGGATTTTACATGCAAAAGTATTTGATGAAACAACAAGTCAAAGATGTTACTTGAAAACAAAAAAAAGTGAAGCAGAGGGAATATGGTGAAGAAAAAGGTGATTACACATGAATGGATATTCTGGTGGAAGATAAAAAATCCAGTGACGGTAAAATCCAAATGTAAAACTTCAAGAAAGTTAAAAGAATTTCCATTTGTACAAGTAAAAGCAACCTTGTCTGTCAGGTAGATTGGTCTCTACCAAACTCCTGTCAATTTTTAGTTTACAGACTTGAAACTTGATATATTAGGGATTTGGACCTTTGGTACAAATTCGATTTGGTCTTTAGCCGGTGAAAATAGCTGCTAAGGGATGAAAATAGAAAAAAACTTGGCACTTGGCAGGTGTAAGTCTACTTTTCCATTTATCAGAGAAATGTTAATTCAACTGTGAGAATTTATCTTTCAATAATTCGCCAATCACACCTAGAGTTGATCTGTGTAACCTCTTTTTTGTTTTGCCAGCTTGTTTTTTTTTATTTTGTACTTATTGTCTAGGACTCAAAATTCTGTTTTTCTCTTATTTGGGGTAACTGATTCGTGAGATTCAACTCAGCAAGGTTGATTTTGCTCAGGATCTATAATATCGCCACAATTCATTTCTTATGAATCCAAAAATTCGATTGTTGGCATTGGTTTCCCCAATATCTTTCTCATTAAAATTCTTTCTTGAAAGAACTTGGGTTTTTACAGGAGTGACCACGTGAAGATTGCCAACATACTAAGTCAGTGTTTCTGGAATGAACTGGATTTAAATTTGACACACCCAGGTTGTCAGTTCATGTCATTAACCACTTAGTCATTGTCATCACCTTATTTCACTTTAAAATCAATAGAGCTTCCTGTAGATATTGAGTCATGCTTTTTTGATTCAAATTCAATTCAAGAAAAAGCCACTGCCAAATCGTTAAACTCTAACTTCCTTATTTTGTCGTTATTTGACTGTATTTTATTTCTGCCTCTTTCTCCTATTTTATCGTTCTCTCTTTTCCTGCTTTTGCCCCCCCCCCCGGACAAAAGAAGGATTGGACCTACTAATTCATTCCTGTTTGCGCGTTCATTTGTTCACACTTTTCTCTATAACCACAGCTTGCATTTTTTTTTTTTTTTAAAATTTTGCAC
This sequence comes from Euprymna scolopes, assembly GCF_053919585.1. Classification (NCBI taxonomy): domain Eukaryota; kingdom Metazoa; phylum Mollusca; class Cephalopoda; order Sepiida; family Sepiolidae; genus Euprymna; species Euprymna scolopes. The sequence goes on from NC_136495.1 coordinate 18,893,013, forward strand.
AAACATTAGTCATGGTAAAAGTAAATTTTTCACTCCTGGAGGGGGACCCCGCATGCTCGATTTGTTTATCTTGCCTTTCTTTCTCTTTGAATACTGAAAATGTCAATTTATCGTGCGTGAATCATAAAACTTCAAACGATTCATAGGGTGATTAGGGGAGTTAGATGACTTTTGTTTCATCAAAGAATGACTTCATAACTCTTTCCTCTCGGATGTTTATTTAACAATTTTGGTGGTCGGAATCTGCTTATATATATATATATATATATATATATATATATATATATATATATGAATGAAATTTTTGCCAAACTGCTGCAACCATATCTCCTCATTTTATTTGGGGGGGGGGGTGCTATTTGGATTAACTTTAGCTCCCTTTGCATCCAGCTATGATCCCCCCCCCCTGCCCAAAGCCGACAATCTGGTCCATTTTTGATTTTTTTTTTTCTTTTTTTTTTTTTTTTTTTTTCTGTTGACTGCGGTATATTGTTGGTCTTGTACAGTTCTAGGAGGTCCACCGTCTTTCTTTGAGAAGGAGGTAGTGTGTTGCTAATTGTGTGAGGCGCCTCTAACAAGGAATGCCAACAGAGCTGTTTAGGCATTTTTTTATTTTTTATTTTTACGGTCAGTGGTCTTGTTCTTCAATCCCCCTTTCCAACACTTGTCACATCTTTCCAAGTTTAAATATTATATGGATATATCCCAACCCAAAAAACAGCAATTCGTCCCCTTCGTCAGAAATCACATTCATGGAATGTGAGGACTAAAGGACAAAATAAAGAGGATGTATAGCACCCTGTTAAGGGCTCATTTTCTCACTGAATCTGTTGGTACTTAGGTTAAAAGGGTTCACTTTTGGAGGGCAAATGATGATTGCCAGCTCTTAGCCCTTAGCCACTAACTTCCCAGTGTTCAGCTTAATGCTGAGAGGGTGGCACCTGGTTTAAAGGTTAGGCGGGACGTTTGGTTTTACGATTCAGTCCTCACTTCAAAAGAAATGACCTACCGCTGTGTGAAGTACAAAGCCCCTGCTTCACATTGAATGGATATTACTGACATTGTGAAAAGAATAGTTTGACTAATAAGAGAAAAAAAAAAAAACTTGTATCAGGGAGGGGACGTTGGAGATAATGGCTTCCTGGAGAAGGAACATTATTCCATCGTCACAGGGGAGAGTGGGCTAGAAAATTAGTTGTACACAAGTATTGAAGTGTCTTATCTGCAGATGACGTGGTTTTGGTAAAGTGGATACCTGTTATGTTTTCGCTTATTGGGTTGTGTATAAACAATTATACACGCGCATGTTGTCTGGAATCCAGGTTCTTGATCATCTGTGGGTATAATCCTTATGGCGCACGATATCTATGCTGTTTTATGTATTTGAAACTAACAGGATGTTGTAACATCCTTGTCTTTTCTCTCGTTGTGTTGCCCCTTATGTCTAGAATCCTTATTCCAATTAGAATCAAAATCCATTGTATGATTTGGATTCTAGAAAATGTTCAAAATTTAAGGCTTAAGCTTAAGGGATCTTCAAAAGAAATTGAAATTCAATGAATCTTGCTTAATTAATATCTAATGATTGAGGATCGAACTCGGTACAAATCAGTAACAAGGATCTTAGACAAACTTAATCTACAAGATCGTCAAGCTTAGAAACTGATATTGTAGGCTGTCAAGAAACACCACCTTCACTACTGAGCAAGAGAAATAAAATGATAAAGTAGACGTGATGATTGGGATAACGAAATCAATTTGTAAATTTTTAAAACTATAAATCCTTTTGTGTTTTTCCTTTTTTTTTTTTGTGCGCCCTCTCTTCTCTGCCCTCTCTGAAGTAAGTATCACGAATCTCCCATCCTCTACAAATTCATTTTCTTTTCTTAATAAACGTGAAGCATGTATAGTGTGGTATACTCAAATCATTTCGGTTAAAGTCGAGATTATCTGCTTTTTTACTGACTATTTTTGCTTCGCAGACAGAACGGGGGGGGGGGTGAAAAGCAAAATATAGTCCCTTCTAGTTAATGTTTATTTTCCTCTCAGATAACGTGAAAGCCCCCCTCCTTTTCCCCATGTTAAGAATGGCTTTATCTTTTTGTCTGTGTCTAATTATCCAGCCAAATAGACAGCAGAAACCGGAAGTCAAAAAGAGGAGACAATCTTGACTATAACCATTATTTCTTTGGTTTTCTTATAGTCAAATCTTTGATCAATATCGGTTAGTCTCCTAGGGTTAATGGCCAGTGAAGATGCAGCTCATCATCATCATCATCATCATCATCATCATCATCATCAGTGTTTGAGATAGAATTGAAAAACGATTCATTTTATTAATATCCTCCTAATATGAAATGAACAGGATGCTACAACTTTTTCCCTTTTGTTGTAGGGAGTTGGGAGGAGTTACAATAAATCATTTTTTGTGTCTCTTTTCCTTAACGCTTCTCCCCATCCCCACCATCCTCGCCTCTCTGAAGGCCAATGACCTGTGATAGTTTCTCCCATCATCCTCTGCAAATACATCTTATTCTCTTCTTATTTAAGGTCAAGCCTGTCTAGTCTGGAATTCTCAATTTATTTAACTGTTTTTCTTGCACAAGTTAATGCTGGTGATGGGAGGGGTGTGTAGACAATCTATTTTTTTTTTTTTAATTTATAGCTGGCATTCTTGTACAGTGCTCTCTCAATTAACCGGACATACTTATGTTCACTGTTATATAGACTAGGGGTGTACCAATTAATCCACAAATAATTGGTAATCAATCTAATCTGCCAGTTTCCCAATTGATTGGTAGATTAATTACTTTTCTCTTTCCTATTAAATTTAAACCATTTCATCACTGCCAAGTGACTCATCAGATAGCTTCGAGATATTAACATAGTAACTGCTTATTTAACTTAACATTTGTTAAATATCTGGCTATTGCTGTTTGCCTTTATTAATAAAATTACAATTTCCAATTCTTAAATGAATATAATTAAACAATTAGATAAGAAAAAAAGTTAATAATAAAAAAAAAACAACTACAAATTGTAATTCTTAAAGTGAATAACATGCCAACATCAAAACGGTGCGTAAATGGCATCACTACCTTATCGGTTTCACCTTTAAACTCATTACAGACCAACGCTCCATAGCTTTCATGTATGACCTGAAACACTCAAGCAAAATAAAGAATGAAAAGGTAGAACGCTGGCAAATCAAACTATCAGCCGTTACATTTGATGTAATATACCGTCCAGGGAAAGATAATGCAGCCATAGACACACTTTATTGAGTAGCTTGATCGACTAATTCAACCAGTCTGAGATCTACACGTTTTATTGTGTCATCCAGGCATCACACGAATGTCTCATTTTGTACGTTTGCATAACCTCCCTTACTCTATTGAGGATGTTCGAACTATTGCAAACTGTTCCGTCTGTGCAGTATGAAAACCGATTTTTTTCATCCTACTAATTTTAAGCTTGTCAAAACAACACAACCATTTGAACGTTTAAGTGTTGACTTTAAAGGTCCCCTGCGATCTAATAGTCGCAACAAATATCTATTAACAATTATCGATGAATATTCACGTTTCCCCTTTGCCTTTCCTTGTCAAGATGTGTGCTCATAAACAGTCATAAATTGTTTCTGTCAACTATTTTCGCTGTTTGGCATGCCTTCCTGGATTCACTCTGAGGTCCATTATTCCTTTCAACAGGACTAACAGAGTTTTTGCATAGAAAGAGAATAGCAATGAGTCGCACAACCGCCTATAATTCTCAGGGAAATGGCCAGGTAGAACGACTAAATTCCATGTGATGGAAAGCGATATCGCTGTTAATGAGATGCTACACCTCACGAGTGAATATTCCAGTATAATTGGAAATCAACATCCGGTACCTCTTTTCAGTTGGCGGGTTTGTATTACTGTACACATAGATTCGAAAACATTGTCAAAAAAAAACAAATATATAACAAATTATCAAAGGCAAGATATGTTACTTTTCTACTAAACTGGATATATTTTTTGTGTTTTTATTCAATATGACATGTTTATTCAGCTCGAAAAACGTGCAGTGTTTACCGATGTATTGGAAAATTCAAGATTGCGTCTGACTCTCTCTTTAACACGGTAAGTTTGGGAAAAGGTGTTATAAATAATAAACTAGACAAAATACTATTAAAAACCCACCGAATATATGTCGACTTATGTCACGGTAATATATATTGAGCGAATTTCTAACAGTATTTTGTCTAGTTTATTATTTATAACACCTTTTCCCGAACTTACCGTGTTAAAAAGAGTGTTGGGCGCCATTTTAAATTTTGCAATACATCGGTAAACACTGCATGTTTTTCGAGCTGAATGTTACATTGAATAAAAACACTGAAAACATATCCAGTTAGGTAGAAAAGTAACTTATCTTGCCTTTGATAACATTTATTTGTTATATATTTGTTTTTTGACAACTTTTTCGAATCTGTGTACAGTAATACAAACCCCAGTTGGCTTTTGAATCCAGGTCCAGTCCCAATGAAACGTAACGTACGATCATCTAAGTATGAACCCTTTGTCAGCAAAGTTGAATTGCTAGAATGCAACCCTCAATATGCCCATGTTAGACTTCCAATTGGAAGGGAGGAAACAGTGTCACTGCGTCAACTTGCCACAAAACGTAGCACCTAATACTAATGATTCTGTTATCTCACCGGAAACTCCATCTCTACAACCAGATGCCTCAGTTGAATCAGGTGTATCCGAAGAACCTTGCGAAACATGACACACTGATACAATTCTTGATAAGAACCTATGAGAAATCATCCTTAGACAACAATGTATCCATCCCTATCAGCTAAGAAACGGAAATGCTTGAACTTGAACCTTTGTATATCATTTCATAATCCTTCCCTAAACTCTTTCCACTCAGGGTGAATGTCATATTAGCATTACTTTGTGTAAAATCGTAACAATTTTTCCTTCTTCTATTTCAGCATGCAAATCTGTGATTCCAGATGAATAAAACCTTATTAACTGGTTTTTCATTTGTCTTTCCTGTTCCGAATCATTACACATAGATTATCAGTTATTAATATTAAGCCTCCTCTTCTTTGCTCATAATATTAAATTTGCATGTGATTATTGGAATGAGCAAGTCACATGTAGGGTCCTTTTTTATGCTATAGATTTCGGGTTAAAACTATGCTATTTAGTATTTGCATAAGAAACTACGATGAATGCGCTTGTGTATCGTTTTTATTAAAAAAAAAAACAAAAAAAAAAACTTGTCAAGCAAAAAAAAAAATTGCTTTGAACTAATGCTAAATAACCTTTGTTTATTTTTTTTTTTTTTTTCATAAAAATAATGAAATGGTCACTTAATTTTAAAATATTTTTGTCCCCCCCCCCCCCAACCCGACAAAGAAGGGAGCAGACCTAATGATTGACTACTGTTCTCGTTCGTTTGTCTGCACTTTTCTCAATAACCACGCCTTGGATTTTCTTAAAAATTTTGCACAAACATGGTGAAAGTAACTTTTTGCCAGAATGGATTTTCCGGAATAACTTTGGTTGCCCCCTCCCTAGGGGCCGTATTGAGGTAAAATTGCTCCCCAAATCATTCGTCTATATTTTTCTCAATAATCACATCTTGGATTTTTTTTTTCTTTTTTTTTTTTAATTTTTCACTTGTGGAGGGGAACCCCCGCATGCTTTTTTTTTTTTTTTTTTTTTTTTGTCATGTTAATTTCTTTAACTTTATAAAACATGCAGTTAAAAATATCGTTCTGATCTATGAGATTCGAACTCTGGTATTAGCATAAACATGCCTCAGTAATGTATACGCTGCCTCTTTTTTTTTTTTTTTTTTTTTTTGTCAATTACATGTTTCTATTTGTGTACAGATGCACTCGAAAACATAACTTTTTAAAATATTTTTTTTCTTTACAATATTATTAATGACATTGCAAATTTATATACTTCAAATGAAAAAGGACTTTGTAGAAAATTTATAGAATAGGGAGGAGAAAAAAGATCCTCCCCTTTTGTTTTTTTTTTATAGTGACGCAATTTCAACCCATTCCTCAGTCCATCTTGCAAATTATATTATTGTTTAAAAACTTTATTTTCTGATTCGGCATTCGTACATGTAATCTCCAAGAATATAAAACTACTTTTGAAGTTTGAATTTTTAAAAAAAAATTAATTGGTTTTACGAACTCATTTTAAATTGAGTTCTTTTTAAAAACATTTTTTTTTTTTTTACGTGTAGGTATCACTTATCAAGGCCTAAAGCCACTCGAGGATAAGGCTTAATGAGTGTACAGTAGTCACTGAAACAGCGAATTAATAGTGGTGGAAATAGGGAACAAAAGGATTATTTTTTGGGGGGGGGGACTCAACGTTGAAACGAGCATATTGTCGTTAGTTGGAAAGCAGGCATGCAGAAGAGTTCCACAGGCAGATAGTTCTAGGAAAGGATCTTTGTTCATGGAATTTGCGTTTAGATTTAGGCACAAATGTTGATTGTCGTTATAGTTAGAAGAGTGTTTTGTGGTGTTTGGCAAGGGCATAGATTGTAGCTCAGATATTTGCCATGAAAATAACGATAGAAATAACGATGTTTATAAAGCACGTATCTATTAGCAAAATAAGAGTCAAACTCTGGTATTGACATAAAAAAAAAAATACTGCCTTTAATAATGTGTACTCTGCCAACCTATCTTTTTCATAAAACAATCACACGTTACTGTTTGCTTACAAACTCTCTCCTTAAACACTATAATTTTTAAATAATTAAAGATGTTATTTTTGTTTTATTTTATTTCCAATTTTGTTAATGACATTTCAAATTTAAATTTATCCGATGAAATCGGACTTTGCGGAGTATCTAAAAATAGGAAAGAAAAAAAGAAAAAGAAATCCTCTTTTTAGCAACTCCTAAGCCGATCCTATATGCGTTACAGGATTGTTAAAACTTTAATATTTTCCAATTCATTTTACAAGTGATATTTTCTAAGAAAGGGAAGTGTGTGTGTATGTGTGTGTGTGTGTGTACACGTACGTACGTCCTCTTTTTTTTTTAATTGGGGAAAGTGGGCCGGAAACGCATATGGACAAAGCTGATTACAAGTCCGGGATTAGATAAGGACTTTTTTGGGGACGGGGGGGGGGGTCTTAGAAGAATCTGAGAAGGGTGTGAAAAGTGAAACGTTTATCTTTTACATATGGTGGACGGCACGTGTTGATGATGATGCTGATTTTAGTAGAGTAAGTGGGAGGGGGCGGATTTTATGTAGATCCTGGTAATTGGGATTTTTACAAATTTTATTTTTACCTTCGTCATCTGTTTGTATAAATAAAGGAATCGAATCACATCCGCAATCACAACCGACGGATTCTGTTTTTGACTTTGTTGCTGGTGTTGATGTCCATAGCATAGATTGGATCAAATTTGGATAAACATCTCTTGAGGAACGAAAACAATTATCAGTTTTAACTGAGGCTTTAAGTAAAATGGTAAGGGAATATATTTTTTGGTGCTTGTTAACAGATAGTCGACAGATCGTTTTTTTTTTTTTTTTAAATTTTTAATGTCATTTTAAGAAAAAAAATTACAAACTTGTCATGCCGAAAATATATCCAAAGAATTACGAAAAAAATCATTGAGTAGAAAGTTATTTCTAGTTAAAATAATTTTTCGGTAAAGTCGCATTTTTCTTAGACGTTATAAAATAGGCATGAGTCTACATGCAGGGGAAATAACTCCAACACGAATATTTCTATATCTATATCTGTGCCTAAATCAAAACGCGGATTCCATGAACAAAGCTTCTTTCTTAGAACTGCACGCCTGTGGAACTCTGTTCCGTCTGCCTGCTTCCCACCGGACTACAACTTGGATGTCTTCAAGTCAAATGTTGACAAATTCCTAATGAACCGCCCCGTTAAGTAAACACTTCATCAAATCTTCACACTGACGTAATGTACTTGCAATAACCCTTATCCCTGAGTGGCTTCCGGGCCTTGATAAGAGGTGATCACTGTAAAAAAAAAAAAAAAAAAAAAAAAAAATTTAGATTACTTGTCATGGCTGCAATATTTGTTGTCTATAGCGATGAACTTTTGTGTTTTTAGTTAAAAGAAAAAGAAAAAGTCCTACTAGATGTAATTTTTGGATATATTACTATTTTCGACATGACAACTTATCTAATATTGTCTTTGCTTAAAACGATATATTAAAAAATCGATTTGTCGACTATATCTGAAGTTTTTTAATTTTTAAGTGTGTGGAGGGGGGTATCAATTTAGTGGGAGAGAACTCCAGCAGAATGTTCTATTAAGAAAATTAAAAAAAAAAAAAAAAAAAAAAAAAAAAAATAGCGTAACATTTATGTATATGTACTTCAGAAAATCATAACTGACACTACTGATGTTCTGATCTTCTGTAGTTTATATATTTAAGCATTGTTAAAAAAATGGATCTACTGCTTAACTCTGTTTTTTTACTTTCAAATTTTCTCATTTCTTTTTCTTAAAATAAAAAATAAAGGCATGTGTCATGAACGTTTTCGATTCTTTATCTAGTCATCTTTAGGCGACAAAAACAAATGAATATAAAGTTGGAGAAAATAAAATTTACAAAGGCAGCCAAGAACGCTAGGAAAGACGTTAACAATTTAAATTTTGCAATAAAATTGTATTATGTTATGCATTTTAAACTATTCTTACTGATTTGATATAATTTTAATTGTAGGTTAGTGATTTAATATAGTTTGGAGTATCTTAAATTTTTTAGAATGTATTATTTTCATATTTACTAAAATGTGTCTTAATTCAGAGGTGGGAGGGCAGTTATATTTTTTGTATATATTGGTAAATTAAGCTACTGTTTGCAAGGTACAGAGTAAGCCGACAGAATAAGGTAGTGGTTGTAAAACCAATGTAGGTATTAGCTTTATTATTATACGAGTTAGATGTCCCTAAATGAAGATTTCTTATGGGTTGGAGAAGTTTTTTTTTTTTTTTTTTTTTTTTTACAAGATCTTGGCAATCCAATTTTTATTAAGTGGGCATATGTTTATTGTCAGTAATCAAACTGTGCGCATTCCATTAATCGTAAGACATCATTTCAACTAACAATTCACTCATCCATCCATCCATCTCGTTAACATTTATTCTCAAATGGCTTTTGGCCTTGTTAAGTGTTTTTTCTCTTTTGTTTGGTTCTTTTTGTTTGGTTCTTTTTGTTTGGTTCTTTTTGTTTGGTTCTTTTTGTTTTTTCTCATTTTTCGCTACCCTTTTTTTTTTTTTTTTTTTTTTTTTTTTTTTTGGTTGTGTTTTCGCTCGTTTTCGTTTGTTGGTTTTTGTTTTCGTTTGTTGGTTTTTGTTTTCGTTTGTTGGTTTTTGTTTTCGTTTCTGTTGAGGGGGGTGAACGAGAAAGAGCTTTGACTTGTCTTCATTTTCTTCAATGTTTTTCTTCATTTTCTTTTTATCAGCTGAAGATGATAAGACGAAAAATAGCATACATTCGTGATACATATGAAACGTACATTATTTTTCTTTATTTAAAATCAATAAACTGAGAGAAAGATCATTTCCCACTAGATTGTGAAGTCGATTTTGTATTTTGTCAAAGCAAAAAAAAAAAAAAAAAAAAAAATACTCCAAGTGACACATTCCCAGATGTGGCAGCTGTACTTAACACCACCCATCATCAAAATTTTAATTTTATTCTTCAACCGTTTTTTTTTTCTGTCTGTTTTTTTTTTTATTTTTTTATTTTTTTTAATGCACATATTTAGAAGCGTTTTATGGTTGTTTTCGCTTGGAACCACCAATAAATATTTACATTTTAATATTCTGTTTACAGTTTACTTCCGGTGAAACGAGTCCCCCAGTGCATTACTCTACTCCTAGGGAGCTTTATAACGCTATGAAAACTGTTCTCGGTGAACTTGAAATAAGTCGGAAAAAATTAGTTTATACATTTTTTTTTTTTTTTACTTCACTCATAATCAGAAATGATATTTCATTTTTTTCCTTTTTCTCTTTGTATACCTTCCCTGATGCTACACATCAATTTTTTGTTCTCGGTTAGTGAAGGAGAAATCCTTCACAACGGAGATAATTTTTTATTTTTGTTCCTTTCCTCACATTAAAAAACGACCTCCGTGTCTAACTCTGCCCTCGTGGGGAGACGAAGTAAATAGGAATTAAAAAAAAAAAATCTAAATTTTTCTTGGCCTTTTGGCTAGTAATAAAAAAAGATAAAATTTCAAACCAACAAAAAAATGGTAAATAAGTAAAATCTATTTAGTCTACAAATGTCAATGTTTGTGTGTATGTGGACACTTCTCAACTTATATGCTCAACAACTTTTTACTCGTGTGCAAGCGACTCTGAGTCACTCCTTCGGTTCATCGGTGGGTCTGTCCATAATACTTTTGTGCTTGGCCTTTTTGGTTAAGATCAAAGGTCTATTGTTAATAGATGCTGTTAACTTTTTAAGTTCTCCTTGGCCAAGATCAAAGTGTAGTATCTGTTACTACATGCTGTACTTACATTTGTAACTTTTCCTTGATCACAAGGCTAAGATCAATGTGTAGTATATGTTCTTAACAGATGCTGCACTTATATTTATAACTTTTCCTTGGCAATGCTAAGGCATTTTTAGTCGCATGCAAGTTACTCCATCGGTTGGTCTATAACACATTTAAATTTTTTTTTTTTTTTTTTTTTTTTTTTTTTTTTTTTTTAAGCAAGGGGTATGGAGAAACATTGTCCCCCGATTTATCAGAGAGGGGCCTATGTTTTCAATGGGTCCGTTTGTCCATTAGTCCGGATGATTGACGGATAACCGTCCATTAGTTTTTCCTGAAATTCTTATGTATTTAAGTCATTTCAGCCTTTTTTATTTTCGGTCATTTTAATTTATCTTTAAGAATTTCATATCAATCCTACATTCATGCATTACACGAGAGCATGCGACTAATGGCTATCGGCCTTGTTGATCTACAGACTCAAAATTTGGTATATGGAGTATTCAGACCTGCAGAAAAATTTTATTGGTTTCGTCGTGTCTATATTTTAAGGATGCAAAATACATGCTAAAATGTTTTTAGTTATAGATATGAGTAAAATTTGTAAATATTTAATTTTTCTAATTCGCTGTAATTTGTAATTAATTGAACAAGTTATCCATTTCACTCTTAGCTAATGGATGTATTTCTGTGATTCAGCGAATCTATTAAAGTTTTTAAGGTCTTAGTGAGCTGTTAGGGAAAGAGTTACTTTCTTATGAACTTCTATCTGTTCGTTCCCCCATTTTCTCCAGTTCGTCTCTCTCTCTCTCTCTCTCTCTCTCATCCTCCTTGTATTTCTCATTCGAGAAAGGTTGGACGAACGAGAAAGAGGAGGATGAACAAGAAAGGGGGACGAACGTCTAGCTCAAACCACTATCAATAATTTCCCCCATTCTTTATCTGTGCCTCAACGTAAACATAGATTCCATGAACAAAGGTTCTTTCTTAGAACTGCATTCCTGTAGAACTCTCTTCTGTCTGCTTGCTTTCTAGCTGACTACAATATGGTCATCTTCAAGTCTAACCTAAACAAGTTCTTGATGAGCCGTCTCCTTAAGTAATCTAATTCACAAAATATCCAGTACTAACAATCACTATGCTATTGTCCCAATGACTACTCATTAATCCTTATCCTCAAGTGGCTTCCAGGCTTTGATAAGTGGTGACTCCTATATAAAGAAAAAAGGTTTGTCATCTTTAAACGCATTGTCTGGGAACGTAATTGTGGTTTATTTATTTATTTAAAATACTTATAGCACATCACTGGATCATTTTTCATAATTTTTGGAATTCATACTAATTTCGCCATGACTGTTAATTACATAATGTTTTCACCTGAAATGCATTTGTTTAAAGCATCACCAATATAAACAAGCAAAAAGTTTTGTTTCAGATTAGTTTTAGGTTATGATTTCAAAAATCATTGCCCAATTTTCTTTGGGCAATTGCTTCCAATTACATTTTCTTGGCCATTTTTTTTTTTTCATATTTGTTTTTTAAACTTGAACCATGACTCTTTGAACCTTGACTCTTTGTCATTCCATTATGCTGGATTGACACGATCTCTCTGTCTCCAATTATCTGAAAAGACTGGCAAAATGGTTGAAACTTTTTCACCTTGACTGGATATTCAATTATGCATGGCTCATTGATAGCATGTCCTCCTGAGGATGGGCAAGGCGATTGGTATGCTTTTCTTTTAAAATAGTCGAGTCGAGGGGGCGGGGGGGGGGGTTCTACCTGAACGAAATGGAGGTTAAATTCTTGGCCTTATTTCAATTTCTATTTTTTTCTCCATCTCTTCCTCCTCCTTCTCAACTATCAAGATCCTCCTGTTTTATTTTCTTTTGTTTAATGAAAAGAATTTTTTTTTTTTAAATATTTACACGTTTTATTAGACGCCCAGTTCTGTCCTCAGAAAAACAATCATTTTAAACTTGAATAATTTTTTGTATAAAATCAGAAAAAAAACTCCTGCTTGAACGAAATAATATTTATATAATAGAGCATACACTCTGAGATTAGCAACCAATCTAAACCCAAAGAATGAACTTCTTGCCCATCTAAGCATAATGGAGCATCCCAACCTGCTTATATACCAACTCTGTAGCTTCTTAGTTTTAGCTCAACTCGTCAGATATCTGAATTCAGTAAGTACAAGCATTCTCACCTATGCTTTCAATGGGACAAAACCAACAAAGTCTCCTGTTCTGCACAACTCTCTTCATACTGTTCGAATGTAATTTTCCTCTGAGGTCATGAGATCTAAACTCGTTTTTAAGACTCACATTACATATCTATCGTATTATTTTGTGTATATAGTTGTTTGCTATTTCACTTCTACAGCTTCTATGTAGCTTAATTACCATAACTATATTTTCATAACTTACTACCTTGCTCTAGTCATGTATTGAGCACTACTGAAAATTGATACATAAAATATCTCCTTATAATATTTTATATGGATACATGCAATGCTATATACTAGCAGGACCTGTGGCTCTTTGTTAAAATTGCAAAAGTATCTATCTAAGCTAGCAAGGACATCCGGTTGTAAAGTATGCTTAAATATATTTTACTTCTTGCAGATTTCGTATATATTATCATAGTTAATGTTCTGTCGATTTTTATATATTATAAAGTTGTGATTTAAAAAAAAAAATATCCATATGATTTGGGTGCATCAGCTTGAATTGAAACCAAAACGTATGAAGAATTCTTGGTAAAATTATGACAAGAAATAGAAGTTCATAATTAAACGACAGTCATTTGTGGGATTTTACAACTATTTCTGTATATCCATTACATCGACTTGGTGAATCCTTTTTACACTATCCTTTTTATTTTAATTTTCAATTTGTGCTAATTAACAAATTTTATCGTTACCCACATCTATTTTGCAAATATTTCCTTCAATGAGATGAGCCATTCAGTGAAAGTCTATGGATTAAGGAAAAAGAAAAACTTTAATAATTATTTGTACTCTTTTTGTTAAACAATAAGATTTGTTGTAATTCTACATAATTTAACTCAGAATTTCCACACATATATATATATATATTACATAAGCATCACCACTTATCAAGGCCAAGAGGCCACTCGAGGATAAGGGTTAAAGAGTGTACAGTAGAAATCGGACAATATAGTAACCGTTAGTAATGGAGATTCGGTAAATTTAACTTATATGAAACGGCTCACCAAAACTTGTTTACGTTAGACTTGAAGACAACCATATTGTAATCAGCTGGAAAGTAGAAAAACAAAACAATTCCATAGGCGTGCAGTTCTAAGAAAGAAGCTTTGCTCATTGAATCTACGCTTAGGTTTAGGCGCAGATAAAGAGTGGGAGAAACTAGTGATAGTGTTTTCAGCTAGACGGGTGTTTCTTGTGAAAGTTTGGCGAGGACGGGGGGACCACAGAATGGAGCTCAGCCAAGCACCTGCCATGAAAATAACGATAAAGCAAACTCGCAACATCTCTTCTGTGAGAAAGAGGTTGCAGGGAAGAGAAAAGGACATCCCCCACAAGGCTACGAAGTCTATTTTGAACTCTATCAAGGCAGGTCAAGTCCTTTCTAGCAGCTCCTACCCAGATGTGGCAACAGTACTCCATCCTTGGACATACCTGGCTCTTATATAGGTAGAGAATTGCATCAGCAGTGATCGATCTACTGGATCGATAGAAGGATCCCACCAGCAGTTTTAGCAACGGATTTAATGTATGTGTTCCATTAAAGACTCGGGAGTAAAGGTCAAGCTCAGAAGCTTGTCAAAACATGAGGCCTCGCCAAGACGAGAGCCATTCATTTCAATTGATGCCAGATGAGGATCAGAGCGTTGATGATGTAAAGATAAAAGTTTTGTTTTAGATGCATTAAAAGTAAGAAGCCACCTCTTTCCTCATTGTACCACTTGCTCAAGATCAGAGGAGAGAGAATCAGAACTTGGTCGTTTATGGTCTTAGATGTGCTACCATAGATAGTAGTGTCATCAGCATAGATGTCTACGAATGTGATTTGGAAGATCATTAATATAGATCAGGAAGAGAGTTGGACCCAGGATGGACCCCTGAGGGACTCCAGCATTAATACTAAGAGCTTCTGATTTTTTCCCCATCAAGCACTAGTCTTATGAACCTATCAGAGAGAAATGATTTAATAATTAAGACATTTCCAGCTATACCGTAGCTGGAGATCTTGTGAAGTAAACCTTTATGCCATACTCTATCAAAGGCCTTTGATATATCGAACAATTGCCCTAGAAAGGTAGCCTTATAATATATATATTAGTTGTACGTGTTCCCCTTTTTGTATCATAGAATGGCATATATATATATATGATGATGAGTTTGTTTATGGAAACTGAGGAAATATTAAATGCAAAAACTTATTCCACACCATAAAATCGGTAAATTAAATAAGAAAAAAAAAAAAAAAAACCGAAACTGTAAAACCAGCTGAAAATCTAAAAACAAAATAATGTTTCCTTGATTTCTGCAATAAATATTAAATATAAATAAAAAATATATAAAAAATATATTAAAAAAAAAATATGCTTAGTAAATACTTATGATAGAAAAATCATGTGCCCAAGTGAAGATAATTATGCATGTCTCCTTGCTAATCAGTTGTATGGATCCAGATTTTCAAGGCATCACTTTTTTTTTTTTCTATCCTTTTTTTTTTATGTCAGTGTGAACATATTTTATTAAATCTATGCTAGTGATGGAACGATTCCAATTTTTTTTTTTTTCTTTACCGGTATTTTTTCTTCTAAATTTCTGATTCCAAAGACGATTCCAATATTTTTTACCGATTTTGCACTGCTTCCAATATAATTTCCAATTTTAATTTTTTTAATCTCTAAATATTTAGGTATAGAGTTTTTGTTGCCTTTAAAATTTTGGATGACCTTAAAAACTTTTGTAGTATGTGCATATCTATCTATATATCTATAAAAGTGAAAGTATGTGTACATTTCCCTACACAATAATTCTGTCAATTTTCAGTCTACAGACTTGAAATTTGATATACAGGGTATTGAGACTTGGGAATATCTTTGTAATCGGTTTTCGGCCAGAAATTTGGCTGTTAAGGGGGGGTCAAAGTTCAACAATTTGACCTTTGAGAAGTCTACCAAACTCCTCCGCCAATTTTGGGTCTAAACACTTGAAATTTTAGATATGTTCCTTGGACATGGATCTAACTTAACTTGATTTGAGCCCAAAACAAATGTTAAGGGGTTATAATAGGGGTCAAAGTTTAAAAAAAAAAAAAAAAAAAAAAAAAAAAAAATTGACCACTGGAGTCTCTACCAAATTACTCGGACAATTTCTGGTCTAAACATTTGAAATTTGACATGAATGGTATTCTGAGATAGGGCAAGCTTTTTAATCGGTTTGGGTCAAAAATTTGAGCTACCAATATATAAATGTATGTTTGCATAAAACTTTCGACAGAGGCGACGGATTTTGAAAAGATCAGTATCGCTTTTAATCTCAACCTTTCAGACAACTGGGCACTTTTCTACAGGGAGGGGTCGCTTTTTTCGCCGATATTGTCGAAAGTCATCCCCCTCTTTTCGATTGTCTAGCCTTAATTTAAACCTACGTCACTTCCGGTTTGATGGTGGTCGTAACAGCAAAGCCATCACGTTTTTTTCCCTATTCTTTTCCTGTTTTGTGGTATGGGTTCGAGCCTGTCTTCCAACTACCTTTTTTTTTTTTTTTTTACTCAACATACACCTTCAGACACCCGGGCAACGCCGGACTGAAATGCTAGTATTTTCATAAATGTAAAATTACACTTGTGGGGCTAATAGATTTTATTTTTACTGGTCAATAAATATTTATCATTTTATGTTTAGTACTAGCAATTGAAAATTAAGTAAAAAAAAAAAAAAAAAAAAAAAAAAAAAAAAAAAAAAAAAAAAACAATAAAAAAAACAATAAAAAAAGCAATCGTTTTTGGCACAACTTATTCTGTTTCTGATTGTCTCAACACAATACGCTACATTGTCTTATCTATGCATTTAAAAAACTAAGATTTCGTCTATCTTTGCGTATGTTTCTCACTTATACATAACTGTTGAATGTGCATCTGATTTTTTTTTTTGTCCACTGACTTGGTTTTATTTACTATCGATTGAATATTTATATCAGCAATAACGGGAAAATAAATTATTTTTTTTATCTATTTAGATTAAAATGTAAACATGACTATATTTTGAATTATTTTTCTCTGAGTCATTCATATAGCAATACATCTCTACACGTGTAGTTATGCACTGGTACAGCTAGTGTGTGTGTATGTATGTATTCCTAATGAACCGCCCCCTTAAGTAAACACTTCATCAAATCTCCACACTAACGTAATGTACTTGTAATAACCCTTATCCCTGAGTGGCTTCCGGGCCTTGATAAGTGGTGATCACTGTGTAAAAAAAAAAAAAAAAAAGTGTGTATATGTGTGTGTGTGTGTATATATATATATATATATATATATATAGGTAAATAAAATAATATCCTACTCTTTTCACTGAGCACTATCAACAACTTTGAAATTCAATGGTTTTTGCTTTTGGATATTTTAACCTGGAATATATCTTCCAGAGGCGGAGCAACTAATGAAGTTTTAACGAGGTTAATGCAAGAGTGCTCAATACTGAAGGGGGGGGGGAGATATACTTTGTATTTGTTTTACATAAGCATTTATATATCCGTTATGGACGCCACTTTTGTATAAGCAATATTGCCTGAAGAAGTCTCCATAGAAATTTGCTGACTGAAACATGCTCATGAATCTGTAGCGACATATAAATGCTTATGTAAAACAAATAAAGTTTGTGTGTGTGTGTGTGTGTGTATATATATATATATATATATATATATATATATCATTCACTCTTGCTTTCTATCTTGTCTCTGTTTCTATTTCCCTCTCATCTCAACCTTCTTCTTCCTTTGTCTTGCTTTTAATTGCAACTTTTGTTAAAATCTTTTCTATTATTCCAAGTCCAACTGCAAACAATCTTCATCTATTTCTGTCTTTGATTCTTTGAATAAACATTCTTTTCAAAACATTCAGGTCAACGAAGATTAAACAATACACATTTTGAAAGTTTATTTCCATTCTCAACCGGTTTTACAAGATTTGCATCATGATTGTTTCCTATAAAATATCCTCAACATTAATTACTTGAAGACATTAGATATGCACGGTGGAGAGAGTGGGTCTTGTTCGCCACAAGGTATGTGTTGAATGTTTGATAATGAGTGGGTTCATCATATAATCACCACCCTCTCATAACGACCATCACAGGAACTGTCTCACTAAGATACAAAATTTTTGACACCTAAATAATTGATAGCTTCGAGAAGGTCACCAGAAATTAATTTTGCTCTTGTCCCCCCCTTTTTTTTTTTGGTGGGGGGGGGGGGCTTTTTTTTTTCTTTCCTTTTGTTCTTTTACTTCCCCCTTGTAAATTATCTTTCCTTATTCGTTTGTCATGCATACTCTGATATGCTTTCCTGATCTAAACTGCACCAAACAAAAACAATTTTTCTCTACAAAACAACTAAACAAGAAATACCTGTGACGATTCTTGGCAGATAACGGTTAAACTGTCGCTTGCCAAAAAAAGTTGGTAAGATGCTGAAATAAGACGGAAAGCACACAAGATTGAGGTAAAGGAATAATATTGAACTATTGGCTAAAGTCTTAGTTTTTTTTGTCATCTTTCCGACCTACAAAAGATCGTTTTATATTCCTATTCTTCAAATCCTGTATCTGGTGTAGCGAGTATATTCATGTCGGTGTGAACAGAGGAGTTCTTGCATAGTATTTCATATTTACTTAAAATCGAAGATCAAGCAGAGAACTACCCATGTTTCAATAAGACCAACCAAATATCCATGCAAAAATGTTTTCCAGGTTCAAATAAAATATCCTCAGCAAATACATATTAGAACAATAAAGAGAACAAGGATAACAACTTTGCTCAAGGGGAGGTGGTGTTCGATGAACATTGCTGGGGTACCATGATATACTGTCTAGTTTTTAAATCGCCAAAATAGTTTCTTATAGTAGACAAATGATAATCTCTAGAATAATATTTAGACTAGTGTAAATTCTTGGAAGCAAACTAATGCAGTGTATGAAAGTATTTGACTTGTAAAGGATTAAAAGTATTTTATATAGTTTTCAAGGTTGTAAAATTTCCAATACACACACACACATTATATAAAGTTCTTCCAGTTTTGCTTGTATTTCACATTGAAAGTGAAGATTAGACAGAGCACTATCGACATCTGATATTATTTATTTTATATAGAGTAAAGCAAAAATCTATAGACACCTGCCTAAAGATATGGCATGTGTATGAGAATGTTGTTACAGAATGATTATCATTCAAACCCGGTAGTGTTTGAATATGGTTTAGTGGCAGTTTTAGTCGTTTAGAACTGCTTTAAAACTTAACTGCTCCCTCATTTTTCGACCAAATTCCAAACAATTATTACATTTTATAGATCACCTTCTCAGCTATATTGTGAGAGAAAACAATTCAAATTTCCATCAGTAAAACAAAAGTTATGAATTTTCTGGCGTTAAAAATCGTAAAAATATGTAAGGAGGTGAGCAACGCTTTTTATGACTGCTTTCCATAGCAACCACGTCGCTTCAGCGACTACTGTTGCTACTAATTCGAAAAGAGAAGTAACACGTGAAACAGAATGAAAGGAAGATAATTGGGGGATTTTATTGAAAGCAGACTAGCGCCGTACATTATTACATGTGTGTTTATGGGGACAAGAAAAATAAGACTGAAATTAAACAAAGAACAAGTGAATTTATTGGAAGCCTGGAAAAATGGATTATAATAGAAAAATGCGAGCATGAAAAGTAATATGGTTAAGCTTAAACATGGAAAAGTAAAGGACTAGTTGTTAAAACTGGAAAAGAAAAGGACAAGATATTCTAGTCAAAAAATATGCTAAATTTATAGCTTAAAATATTGCAGCATTAAGAATTTTTTTAATTCAATTTATAACATTATATAATCAATACTTAATGCTGCAATATTTTAAGTTATAAATTTAGCATATTTTTTTACTAGAATATCTTGTCTTTTACTTTTCCATGTTTAAGCTTAACCATATTACTTTTCATGCTTGCATTTTTCTATTTTATTTTATTTTTTTTTTTTACATAGGCATCACCACATTATCAAGGCCAAGAGGCCACTCGAGGATAAGGGTTAAAGAGTGTACAGTAGAAATTGGACAATATAGTAATCATTAGTAATGAAAATTTGGTAAATTTTATAACTTATATGGAACGGCTCATCAAGAACTTATTTACGTTGGACTTGAAGACAACCATATTGTAGTCAGCCAGAAAGCAATGGTTTGCTTAATTCTGAAAAGGAAAATTTGCGGTGAAACGTATTCCTCACTCTGGCTGATCAAAAGTGATAAGGTGAAAACCATATTTAAACAAAATTGCCATTTGACAACCAGACAAATCAGACATTCTCAAGATTTCCAACTCTACCATGGAAACTCAATCGATGGATTAAACAAATATAAAAAATAATTTTATTTTGCGTCTTAGGATGTTCAACTCTGGAATGTATGTTTAGACAGTGTTCTTGTATACGTCACATACAAAGGAAGTGCAGGTCCTCAAATGTTGACAAATTCATCATCATATTCAGAAAGATGTAACGGCGTTTTTCTACTAACAATATAACTTACAAAAACGAGAACAATCAAAAGAACTTTGCATTAAGTCTGCCAAAATTAGGTGTCTGTTGATTGGCCAAGGAAATTCTCCTTGTTCAATCAAATTTAAATATTGGAAAAAAAATCAAGGAAGTTAATGCATCATCATGGTGGACGAATGGAATTATTTAGGAGAGAGGGGTAGATAACCCTTTTGTATACTTGTGACCTATTGGGTTACAAATACTAGCACTATTCTAATTTACGGGGGAGTAAATGGAAGAGCGGTAGTACAATTGATGAGTAACGGATTTGGAAGTGTCATCAGTCAGCATTAATATAAAAAGTGTATTTGCAGACAAAAAAATGTCATCATCGGGTTAACCTCTGTTTTATATGCTGGCATGTATTTAACAAATTGACTTAGTAACCTATCTCTGACCAGGTTTTTACTTATCCCTCTTTCTTTCAAATTCAGTTTTATCATTTCCTCTCGTGTTTTTCTTTTATTTTCCCTATGAACCAAACTTACTACCTCAACTGTTCTACATCTATTAACCCAAGAACTCTTATCCATTCTGTCAACGTGATCAAACCATTGGAATTTACTGTTCTACATGCATCTTTTTATGTTAACTAGATTTAACCTTTCCCCGAGGTCATCAAATGTAAGCCTGTCTTTAAAACTTGCGTTCCACATCCTTTTGTATCATTCTCACATTAGTTCTCTCCATGCAACACATGTACTCAACCCTCACTGGCCAGGATCAATCATTTTTGTTCCGATAATCTCTATTCAATATTTTTATTCTTTATTTTTTTTTATGGGAAGGGGGCGTTAGGATGCATATTCGTTTGTAGGCACATCCCAAAATAATAAAGTTTACAAAGGAAATGTGCTCCATTCATAATGATGATTACATTAGGTTAGGAATTTATTCCGCACATTGAAGTGCACTTCAAGTTCTATGCAAATTACATAAGATAATTAAAAATTTGATGTGAAGCAATTCTTTTCTATATTAAATGTTTGTATCTTATTTTAAGTGTTCTCTTTTCCTAAAGGATGATAGTTTAGGAGTGAATCCTATTCAAATAAATAGTTTCACTCTTCAATCGAACATCCATTCACGTGAAATCATATTTCATTCCCTCATTCCCTCTGCTTCACTTTTTTTTTTTTTTTTTTTTTTTTTTTTTTAACTTTTAGCAAGTACACTCTATAGCTCACTTGCAGTTTCATTAAATAATTTATATTACCTGAATTATATGAATATATATATATATTCATATATATATATTCAATTCAGGCAATAGTAATGACAAATTTACCAGACAAATGCAAAATCTAATATCAATATTTAGTAATCTCAACCAAATAAAAAAAGCTCAATAGAAAGTCATAAAGAAAAGAAATCGAGAATGTAAGGAAATTTGTTGTTTGACAGAATAGTCCCCCCCCCCAAAAAAAAATAGCCATCATAATACGTAGTTTGGTGCGTATTAGTATTTATGGCGAAAAATGAGCAGAAATTTAACTCTGGCATCAATTTTACATAAAGCTTTCATTCTAAGTCAAGAGGAGTTTTTTCTTATTTATAACAGACATAATATATAAATATATATATATACTAGCAGGAAGATCCAACGTTGCCCGGGATCGAATTATTAAAGGTTTCACACATGTTTTTGCCATAAAAATCAGTGAAATCGCCCATTTTTCAATCAAATCGATTGATTGCCTGCTCTAGTTGGTGACCCATCACGGTGCACTGGAAGAAAGCTCCGCGTGCCACCCCGCAGTGACTTAATACATTGTAGTGTACATAGCACCGTAGAAAACCTACTGTTGATTTTACAAAAGTTTAAAATGCTTAAGTCAAGTATCATGGTTCAATTCTGCTCCAAACAGAAACAGTCATTTCGAACATGCCCCTGTTATATCAATGAACCTATAGTTGATTTTATGTCGAGCCTTTCAGCTTGTGTGGCAATAAAACTTTTCAAATGCACTTGTGATGTTAGACTGTATAAAGTGTTAACTTTGGTCAAAATCGCCTGTTCCTTCTTTCGTTGGGTCATTTTTTTTACTATCGGTACTTATCGAATGCAGGCCAATACAACCCCCATCTAAGAACACTACCAGATACATAAAGTAAATTTGTGTGAAATTTCATTAAAATCAGCTGAGCCGTTGCAGAGTCTATAGGGAACAAACTCAAACACATGCAGACAAAGTTCCTTTATATATAAACAGGCCATCCAGTGTTGCCCGTATATTTTAATTCATACAGAAACTGAGACATATGCATGCAAGTATTTTTTTTTTTTTTTTTTTTTTTTTTTTTAAGGACTGGTTCACTTCTTGTAAGTAAAAAAAAAAGAAAAACAAAATACTGGAACTGTGATCAAAACCTAACGACAGTGAGTTAATTACGATAACCCAGCTTCATACAATCTTTACATATTAACATACGGGATTCGTCACATGAACGATTCATGCATGCACACTCGTGAAACAGTTGACAGATAAAAATACGATGACCCTTCCCCTCCCTATGTTCCAATTTTTTAATTTTGACCCATTAGCAGCCCTTTTTTTTCCAGATGAAAACAGATTAAAGTTTTCCGCATATCTGAATACCCTGTATACCAAATTTGAAGTATATAGATTAAAAATCCGTCGAGTATATAGGTTGAGAAGTGTCCTCATACATACATTCTCACTTTTGTAATATATATATAAGAAAATTGACGATAGAAATAAAAACTAGATAACTTTATTAATCTAGCAATATTCAAACAAGGAATTAAAATAGTTCTTAATCGTTAATCCATCGATTTCAAAGGTAGGCTCTTTTTATCGGAACATAAAAAACCAATAAAAATGTTTCACTGGTTAGCATGAATGCGAGAAAATAAAAACAACCGTTCTGAACTAAAAGGCATTTCCAATAGAATTTCATATATAAAATATTGTGCGTGTCAAAGGTAGGAGACCCCAAATTCTCCACTCCC
Organism: Euprymna scolopes; assembly: GCF_053919585.1. Taxonomy (NCBI): domain Eukaryota; kingdom Metazoa; phylum Mollusca; class Cephalopoda; order Sepiida; family Sepiolidae; genus Euprymna; species Euprymna scolopes. The sequence goes on from NC_136495.1 coordinate 18,916,325, forward strand.
ATTTCCTTTTATCATGTTCTCAAAGGACAAATTCTGAAACCAGTTTCTCGGTCTTTGTCAGTAAAAAATAAAATCTGAGTGCAAAACTGGTTTAGTTTTCTATTCTCCATATTTTTATCTTTATCCATAACAAAGAAGAAATATATATATATATATATATATATATATATATATATATATATATATATATATATATATATAATGCATGCACATATGGACCCTCTCTGGTTTCATATCCAACCAGCCTTTTGATTTGTCCAACTCAATTTTTCGCCCCCAAAACTATTTGAGTTATTGGGAGAAAGGAAGTAAAACGTTTTCCGCGTTTTCATGGGAAATTTCCAAACTATGCGTTTCCCTTTTCTCATCATAAAAAAAAAAAAACAATTCACCGAGAAGAATCTACACCTGAGCAGAAAAAGTATTGATGACCTTGTGTCACAGTTCGATGACGTGTATTGATCGATTTAAAACCCAAACAAGTATCGGTTTCTTCTTTCTTGCGAGTATTAGATTACAGACTTGAGAATTGTAAGTTTCAATGATTTTATTTTTATTTATTTATTTTTTTCATTTTAGTTAGAAAACTCGTTCTGCATTTCTTTCGAGTTTTAATCATTCCGGTCTAAAAATAGGCTCCTAAAAATATAGTTAAGATTTTTGTAAACGGATGTCTGCTTCTTCCCCTTGTCTTTGAATGGGGTGAATTAGTGCATCTCTTTTGCTTGTTCTATTGTTTTGTATCTGTCTCTTTTATTTCTTTATTTACCTCACCGTTTCTATTTCTCTCGCTTTCCCCCTCTTTCTCTTTCCATATGTCTCTTTTCCACATAATTTTTACTCTTGTTCACCCTTTACAAGGTATCGCCGCTTGAAGGTGAGGGGGCAGGGGCTACTATTTGGAATCATGCCTAAGAAATATATATCGTTAATTATCATTCCAAAACTAGAACATGTATTTCACTCATAGTATTTTATTTGTTTGTTGTCTTACACATGCTTCGTTGAATAGTTCATCAAACAACTCCCCAGAGACATTTTCTAGGGGGGGGGGGTGACAGTTTTTTTTTTTTTTTTTTTTTTTTGTTCTTGGGATAAAAAGAACATGGTGAATGAAAAATGTTGATAAAAAAAAGATATTTTAATCTTTTTATATATTGATGAGCAAAGGAAAGAATCCAATTTTTTTTATTTTATTTTTTTTTTTTTAGTGACTGCTTCTATTTCTATTAAAGAGGAAAATGTAGGTATTCGCCGAAATCAAAAACAAATTATGATTGTGGACTGATTTTTTTTTTTTAGCCATTGCCATGCAACCAACCGATATACATGCCCTTAAGTCGAAAACATAACTTCATTGAGCTTGTTATTTGAAACAGTTTGTACAATATTATAATAGATATCTACCTTAAAACTATATTATTATGTATCTACATAAAATTTAATGTATCTGTTTTCAGTATTTACTTCGACAGTGCTCGATACGTAAGCGGAGGTAGGTAGTATGAAACGTGGAAAATTTTGTGTAGCTGATTGCTATATATATTTTCGAAACTTATATATACTCTAGATTAAAAATCCGTTGAGTATATAGGTTAAGTGTCCTCACACACACACATTCGCACTTTTCTATATTAGTTTTTATATGCTTATTGGTTCATAGATGTTAATTGAATGACATTGTTATTAATAAGCTAGTGCCCAATAACAAATAGTGCTGTATTTTAATATAAGCATCCTCGGGCCACAACCTTAAATATCTACTGTGGTCTGAGGAATGTGGACTTTGAATAAAGTCGCAACTGAAACATGTAACCAAAATTATTTCTTGTCAAAAAACGATATTTTTGCACCAACCTAATAAAAATGTATACCATATATATCTATGTATAATTCCTCTAGTCCACGTGCTTTTCTTCATCTCCCTCTCATCTTGTCTGAGCTCTCCCTTTTTTCTTTATTTTTATGGCTTGTTTTGCTTTCTCTTTTCCGCCACCCCCCTCTCTTGCATATCTCTCGTTTCTCTTTTTTCACACGCACATTTTCTATTGCTTCTCTTTTAATAAATTCTCTTAAGCTTCATTTAATGATATAAGCCAAGTTATTTTTCAAAAACAAAATTATTTTAAATGCGGTTCGTGCCCCCTCCATCGATTTTTTTTTTTTCTTTGTTTTTTGAAAATGACATTTTGAAACCAAAGAAAATGTTGAAAGGCCTAAAACAAAGTCTAAGTTCACATTCATAAAAAAAAAAAAAAGATAAAAATGGGGTCAAGTGATATCAAGTTTCGTTGCTTTCTGCAGCTGTGATTAAATTTTTCATTTCCAATCCTTAATGGATTGATTTCAAGTCTTGCAGCGGATTATTCCATTTCATATAACTCGAGGGAAATCCATCAGAATATCCTCCTACCCATCACTCCATATTCCGTGATGGAATTTTTCGATGGATTAAGCCAGATATCCAACCCTACAAATAGAATGAAGAGGAGGTTGATGAATCATCGTGTGTATCACCCCCTCCCCCTCACCATCAATTAGTTATGCCAGGTTTTTGATCCACTCATTATCACTGGACTGTTTCCTTATATGACAAGACGGCATTCACCCGTGACAGATTGAACTGGCTTCCTCCAAAGGAGGAAGTATCAAGGGAATATTAAATTCACAAAGGGTTTTCAATCGCATGTATGTCCCAGCCAGGAGAGAGGATAGTGTTTTTGCAGTTATTGCCGGAAGCTATTGAGGTCGTTCTACATACAGTGCTGGTATTCCCTAATGGTCACCCATCTTATACTGACTAGACTCAATAATTATTTTTATTGCTTTGTTTTTTAATTTAATTTAAAATAATTTATTTCTCAATTTTTGAGATGACGATTGATTATATTATTTTGGTACTTCAGACTATTGTTCTCATCTTGAGTTATTTTCACAATGTTTCAGTCGATATAACTTCCACCCTTCTTCAAATGTATCTTGTTAAACTTGGAATCTTTCTGTCAAACTCTGGAGAATCTGCACGAAATTTAGGCCGGAACCCTTTATTTAATTCACAGGTATAGCATGCTCTTGTTCCGTTAGCAAAAACTGGATAGAAGGCGTAATTTGCAAGTTTATTTTTGAGTCTCACCTGCGCTGAGGATTGAACCTTTAACCTCCAGAAGAGTATCTTTTACAACTGAATTTTATACACCGGAAGAAGGTCGATGAGAACAGTAGTCCAAATAATACAATTAGAATAATTTGCTCTCATAATTAAAGTTTGTTTCTATTCAATCAAGCCAATTACCGTTTTACAGCTATCTTTTTTTTTATCACTTGACCTCATATTACAAATGTACTTTTAACTTTTTTTTCAAGGCAAAAATTGTAAATCTGTCTATATTTAAAATTCTTTTTTGTAAGCAATTCTATAAGTATGATAAAGTAAGTTCCATCAATCAAGCACCTCGACCTAACATTCATCGGCACCATGAATTGGAACAAATATATTGTAGACATTGCCAGGGCTGCGACAAAGAAGGCAGCTCCCTCTACCATGCTAGAAAATTACTCACACCCGAGAGCATCCTATGTCTTTACAAAGCCACAGTTCATCCTTGCATGTCACATCTGGGCTGATGCATTTTCTCCCTCTTAGACGGTCTAAAAAAAAAAGTCTCAAATCAGATAGGTTCCATACTCTCTTCCAAGCTCCAACCTCTGTCCCATCACCACAATACTGCATCCCTGTGCTTGTCTAACAAGCACTTTAATGAAATGTGCTCAAATGAGCTTATAGCATTTGTACCTCCTCGACGTACATACTTCTGACTAACAAGACAAACAGCAAAATCCCACCTCTTTACTGTTGAGGCCCCTAGAAGCCTGAAAGCCTTCTACTCTAAGACTTTATTCCCTCAGGCTGCTCAACTTTGAAATTCCATTCCTGTTTCCTGCTTCCCTGATTGTACTAACCTGCTGAAGTTTAAATGTAATGTGAACAGACACCGTGCTGCTCAACTCCCCACAATCCTAGGCATGATCCCAAATAGTAGCCCTTTATGTTCCAAGTGGTAACATGCCAGGTTTAAGGTGAAAAGGAGTAAAATGATTATGCACACTCTAACGTGTGTGTGTGTGTGTGTGTGTGTGTGTGTGTGTGTGTGTGTGTGTGTGTGTGTGCTAACAACTTTTGATTATCCGAATGAAAAATCACAAGATTGGTTTCTGATTCTGTCAGTTGGATCAAATTTCATTCTGTTCAAACTCTAATGGGGGCAAAACTTGACAAAATTCACCTGTTTTTATCCACAAGACTTTAATCCAGCAATATGGTCTTGATTGATTTGAATTTTTTGGGTGTCCAACATCTTGAAATAATTAGGTTTCCAGATGAAAGCATGGATTTTACCCACACTGAATTTTTAAGCCATTCTTAAACAGATACAAATTCTCAAAGTTAGAGCAAATTTCTTTAGCAGAATTGTGGAGCCGGAAGTTATGAGATTTGATTACAACTCCAACAGTTTTAAATTATCCGACTCTGACTTTAAGTCCTTATTTTAAAGTCTTCTAATATTCAGGCAATCTGTAAGTTCTTCAGAGATTAAAAATCTGACTCCGACTCTGAGCATTTTCATGAGTCTGGTTCCAACTTCTTCCAAGCCTCTCCTATCCGCTTTTCCTCCTGATTTTTGACTCCTAGGGTTTCAAAAATTTCAACTATGACTTCTTGTATTTAAAAAAAAAAAATTTTTTATTCAATTTTCACCCCAAAAAAGGCACAGTGCCCTTTAAAGTAGGGGGCTACTATCGGGGACATACGTTGCAGGGATATTATGAAGGGAGATGAGTAGAAAGATGTCCACATTACACTTGAACTTCTGCATGTCAGTACAGTTGGGAAAGCAGAATCCCGGAAGGGAGTTCCAAAGTCGAGCAGTTCTGGGGAAGAAACTATTGAAGTAGAAGACTTTCTTACATTTGGGGATCTCCACTGACGAGGTGGGATTTAGCCATTTGTCGGGTTTGTCAGAGGTATTCACGTCGAGGGGGTACACGTGCTTGTATTTCGTCAGAGCATTTACCATTAAAATACTTGTAGAACCGCAGAGGGATGCAACATTTCGTCGATAGGACAGACGCTAAAGCCTAGATGACAGTTCAGAATCTATCCGGTTGGCAACTCTCTTTTGAACTCTGCCAAGAAGTGAGACAAATAGCAGATGCACCAGCCCAAATGTGACAACAGTACTCCGTACATGGGCAAATGATGACCTTACAGAGTTACAGAATACTTTCAGGCATAAGTAGTTTTCTGGTATGGCAGAGAGCCCACCTTCTTCGCTGCAATGCTCTTAATGTATCTATTCCAGTTCACGTTCCCTGTAAATGTTAGGCCGAGGAGTTGAAAGGAAGTACTTTAACTCTGATGCTTTCCAAAGGAGTCCAACTCTGCGACCTTGATTTTACCATCTGGTTCCACTTCCAAAAATGTAACCATAAAATCTGTGTTGCTGATGCTACCAGACCAGGCTGTCTGAAGACACCGGCTTGTTGACCTAAAATGTACTAAACATTGATATTTTTTGTCCCCTTCTTTTTGGAAAACTCCATTTTCTGTAAAGCCAAAAACAAAAGCAATTTTCCTCTACAAAACAACTAAACCAAACACAATGAATAAATATTAGAAGATATAAAGAACTTGAAGCATAAAATCTTTTACCAAAATGTCTGGATTTGGCATTAAATAACACGAAAAGGGTTGATGTGCCATAAAACAAAACAACCAAACCCAAATCTGTATTGACACAAAGTTTGGCAATTAAAATTAAATTATAGATCAGTGTTCCCTGAAAAATTGTCTCTTTTCAAATTTTGATCCAATAAGTGTTCTGTAGCGAAGACTGCCGATTTGAATAAAAAAAAAAAATTCAGAATCAGTAGTGTTGGGATGATTAATTGGAATCAGAAATAGAGAAAATTGAAACTTTCTGATGTCAAAGACGATTCTTGTAACTGTTTATTTTGCTTTTTGTTTAAAACTTAATTGTTCATTACGTCTACTAAAGATAAAATGGTAAATGTGTATTGGTTTTAAGCTACAAACAAAATTAAAATGTAAAGATCACCCACTGAAGTGTATTTTTACGTTCACAAAAATATCACATTCCTTTTTACGGTAATCTAAAGCAGGGACTCCGCAAACCCTTTCTTAGAGGAGCAAATGCTTTATATGAAAAAATTAAATGGTTGCAGATATTTAATTATTGATATTTCTTACCGAGAAAGAGACATGATACATAACAGGTGCAAAGAGTTTCAGCATGGTTCATGAAAAATTAAATTAAAAAGTAAATTAACAAAAAAATGCAATTTTTTATTAAAAAAACCCAAAAAAACATTGTTGTAAACACGAAAATATAGTAAAATCACAAACAAGAACAACTAACGAATGAGTTAAAATTTGAAATGTTTTTCATCTTTATTTTGGAAATTATCTTATTAGTGCGACATGAAAAACCTTTGCCCTACTCAGGGGCTCCATGGTGTCCTGAATTTTGGGAAACTCTGATCTAAAGAAAAGCAACTCTATAGCTAAATATTAAATGATTTTAAAAGAATTGAAATCGGTAATTGTATCGGAATCGGAGGGGGGGATATTGGAATAATCCTATCACTAATCAGAAGTGATACGTTAAAAGTTAGAAGTCGCTCTAGCAGAAGTCTATGAAACCATGTGACTTCTCTTTTAGATTTCGAAATAATGCACAATGTGGCCAGATGTAGTTATAGTCTTTCTCTTTGAGGTCTCTTTAATGTTTTTGTTTTTTTTTTGTTTCTTTTTTGTGTAACCAACTTTGACAATGATGTTCATGAAACATTTAAGTGGATTTAACTGAAGGCGAAAGGAGCCTGGATTCACAATAACACGGATTTAGGGACTGATCCAGAACCTGACCCAAGGCCACATCGATATTTTCTGCAGTTTACGGTCAGCAGCCAGAAAAGTTGCCTGAAAAAGCCAATGTTAACATTGTCAAGTAGAAAAATTCAAAACGCTGAAAACAAAACTTTGGTAGAACTTAAGATTTAATGTAATTTTAACTATATAATTTTGTTTTTGTTTGTTTCCAAGAACATTTAAAAACTATTTTCAACAAATGTTTCAAAGAAATAAGTTTTTTTTTTTTTTTTTTTTATGACAGAAACAATTTTTTATTGAAACAACTATTATCGAAAACAATTTTTTTTTTCTACTGACAGCTGTGTTTTTTTTTTAAACACAGCTGCTGATTGGCTACTTGCGTCAGCTTTTTTCGGGCAGCTTACAATAAACTGCTTAAAGATGACGAACCAACTTTGGCTCAGATTCTGGAAAAGTACCTGCATGTATAATGGTTTCTATAGCCTGAGTAAGTTGAAATAAAAAATAACAGCTTTAGGTTTTCTTAGGTTTCAAAGTCCATAACTTCTGTCATCTATGTTCTGTTTTTCAACATTGTTGTCAAAACTTTATATTGCTTTGTGTTTAATGTATTTCGGTCGGATTTTTTCAAGTTAAGGAAACCAAAGGTATCTAAATGATCTGGGAGCAGATATTTTAGCTAGTATGTGAGTATGAATAAAAACTGTACTTGATTTATAAGCATTAAACTAAAGTGTTCATGTGACTCAAATATTAAGATTAAACCGAAAAGTTAAGCAATTTATATGTACAAAGGGGTTTCAGAAATGTCTGAACAACCGTTTTTGATAAGTTGCTTTTTATGTCATAATGTATACCATGTGTTGTTAAAAAAAATACCAAGATCTCTCTCAATATATAATCATTATGAAATTTTGTAACTGTTGTTGGGCTTAAGGGGTTGTAATGTGGGTTATATTTAGTTTAATTTAGTTTTATGCAAAAGAGATGGGAGCCCTTTGTGAAAAATCAGACATGTGCGATTTTTTTTAATTGTAATATATATTTTTTAATTGTATACATATGTATTAGTTAACATTAAAAAATATATTAAGAGTTAAAAACTATCTAGGATTCTGTTTGAATATTCATGAGCACACTCGACTTCTACGAGTTGCCTTCAGGAGCGATACAAAATTCAATGGTTCATATTTGGATTTTTCGGACTACTCTTCTCCTCTTGTGTATTATTTTCACGATATTTTGGCCAATGTAACCTCTGACCTTCTTCAGCTGTATATTGTCAAATTCGAGAACCTGCACAGAATTTTGCACAAGGACCCTTTATTTAATTCATGGAGGGTAGAACGTTCCTGTTCTGTCAACCATGACAAGGTTTAAGTCCTAAGTAATTCGCAATTGTATTTTGAGGATTGAACCTTCAATTCCAGGAGTGTAACTTTTACAACTGAATTCCATCAACTATGCCACAAGTCCTTGAAAGAACCCATGGCATAGTGGATAAAAAATATTTTTGTTAATGAAACTGATAATCTGAAGAATCTGAATAATACAAATAATTAATCCTTATCCAAAAGAAATCAGAAATATAAAGTTGGATGGCCTTCCCAAAAGAAGGGTGGGATTTGTTATGTGATAGTTTGTATTGCTTAACAATACAACAGAAATCCGTATCTTTTTATTGGATACAATTTTTTTTTTTCTGATTGGAAAAACAAAATCGGCATTGCAATCCTTTTTCAGGAAAAAGAATTATTAAATGATTTCATGGCATTAATCTTTATTTTTGACAACTTCCGCTGTTTGTCAAAGAATGAAAATTTAATAAAGCAGAAAGTCAATTCCCTGTCGCACAACGCCCCAGCCCCCACACGGTTGATAAAGGTGTTCCTTGTTTAGATTTTGGTTGGTGTCAGAAAACCATTCAGTAACACCAGAATAATCAACAATGAACATTGCGGAGAATTTGGTTCGTTTCATCTGGGAAACGTTAGTGCCAAATTGTTTTGTCAGAATTTAATTTCCTTTTTTCATGCTAATTAGTCAGCCCCCCCCCGTCCGTAACTCTAACCCCAGCCCCCTGTCCCTGCCCTCTAGTTTCGTTTCCTCTGTAAAGACGTTCAATTCCCAGTTTGACCCAGATATATTTGATTATAATCTAATACGCGGTGTCTTCAATAAGTTTCCAAACTTTTTTGTACAGATATTTAACATTTTCATAGATTTAAAAACTCAGTGCATTATTGCTATACGTCTTATGAGATGACTGACCGATTTTCATGATTTCGCGTTCAAATGAACAGCTACAACAGGAATTGGAATGCACTCTACTAAAGCCTGATTGTCACAGCTGGTGAATTTCAAAAGTGTAATCTTGATGTGAGGACACTTTAGAAGAACGATATGCAATAAAATTCTGTTTTAAACTTGAAAAAAATGCTACAGAAACGTATGGAATGCTTCAGATTGTTTTTGGACCATCTTGCATGAATCGAGCACAAGTTTTTGAGTAGCATAAGAGATTCAATGAAGGCAAGTGGTCTGTGAGAGATGATAAAGTGGAGGAGGAGTAAGGAAGTCAAAACACCAGAGTTTATTGGCCAAATAAAGAATTTCATGGATAAGGACTGCCATGTGCAGTTTGATGTCAGTGTGGGACTGTACACACAATTATTTGTGAGAAACTGAAAATTCAGAACATTGCGTGAATGCACCAGTCTACAACTCCAGACTTATCACAGTACCTCACACTCTCTATAGTCCAGGCCTTGCTCCCTGTGAATTTTGGTTATTTCCTAAGCTCAAGGAAAACCTTAGAGGCTATCGTTATGAGACGAGATGAAAGCGGCTGTGACGAGGGTCATTGACACGCTCACCCAAAAGAACTTTCATAGGACCTTCCAGAAGTTGTTGGAATCGGAGGAGATTACTTCGAATGGGTCTAGAGTTTCATGTGTATACTATCAATAAAAGTGCCCATATGAAAAATGTTTGAACTTATTGAAGGCACCTTGTAAAATTATCTGCCTCAACTTGTTTGTTTCACAGTTGAAAATACGATCTACTCTAGACTAACAGCAAAACCCTTACCCCTAGGTGACGGAAGATTCCTTATTCCCAGAGCTTTCTTTTGTTGTCCTCGAAGAGCTTGCCTTTGGAATTCCCTCCCTGATCCCTGTTTCCTGGACGTTACCAACATGTAGAAATTTAAATGTGATGTTGAGAAACCTCTTTTTGCCTATTTCCCCACACACAATTATGTATTTTCTATTTATAAATTTTAAGCACCGACGAAGGTCACACAATATTATTGCTAAAACCTATTTCCTTTGTATAAATGCCAAGCATGATTAAAGGACCCCACAATATTATTAATATGAACAAATTAAAAGTAACATTTTTATTAGTTTTTTTTTTTTTTTTTCATTTATTTTGATACAAAAACATTTATTATAGCTTTTTGGCTAAGATCAAAGTGTAGTATCTACCAGATTGGTGGTGTGGATGTTGAGACTGAAAATGAGAAGCGCGGGGTTGAATCTTAGGAAGATCAGGACTGATAAGAGATTACATCCCACGGCTTTCGAAAGACGATGGATTAAGACATTGAGCTTGTGCATACGAAGAGGAGCCAAGTTAGAATTTGTGTTTCGTGTCTAAGCATGGCGTGCATGACTCCTAGTCTTTTCTGACCCCAGTCCGAGTAAGGTAAGCCTTGTTTCCCTTAGCTAGCCGAGTGAATAGTCCCCTCTTCTTTCCAATAGAGAACTCCAAGTTGCCCGCCCCTCATTCTTTTTTTTACCCCCCCCCCGACTGTTCTTCTCAACCTTGAATGACACCTGTCCCCCCAACTTTCATTACAATCTTTTATTTTGTCCCAAACTTAATCTTTTCAAACCCCTTAAGGATCGACCCTCCAACTTCATAAAGTCGCAAAACTGAGCAGTTTGCCATTTAGCAAGGAGCTGAAGGGCTCTAACAACTCTTCTTTTTCTATTGTCCCCCCCCCACCAATGAAATAATTTTTTACCTTTAATTTTATGTAAATAAAAACGATTAAACTTTTTTGTTATAAATATATTAATATATAATTTAAAAGAAAAAAGGATTTTATTTGGAAACACTAGGACACCTCCTGTGGTGATTGTTGCGAGTGATACTCCTTAGACAAGATGCAGTGCCAATGGATGACTACAAACCCCGCTCCCCATTTTTTTTTTTTTTTTTTTTTTTTTTTTAGTTGACCTTGTGTCTAAAACCTCAAAGTGTATAGTATCTGTAGTAAAATGAAATTATTAATTTTAAAAAAAAAAATGATTTATATTAAAAAAAAAATCGATTTATTTATGTATATATTAATATTTTTTAAAACTCGATTTGGGTATTTGAAGTCGGACAACTCTTGATTAAATGTGGTATTAGGATTCTAGCTCGAAATAGCATAGAAAGAATTCAAGTGACAAAGATGACTATAGAAGCCTCCCTCCTTACATTTTTGAAGGACCTTTTGCCGAATTTGTTTGAGGATTGTATAATTTTCGGAAATAAAATTTTTTTGTAGTGTAGTATGTTTTCCACAACATTAATGCTTTTTAACGCTGGAAGTATTTATGTAATTATCTCCCTTGAAAAAAATTCCAAATGCGAACAAAGTGACAGTTGTATTATAAGTAGATTATATTACAAAAAATAATTCCTAATCGTTTTCTAATCATCATTGTAAACATGCTGGCATGGTAATTCGAAACTTTTAAAACTTTTACTCATTATTTCGTTACAGCTTGTAAAAAAAGGTTTCTAGTTGAATTCACGAATCTTATTTATTTTGACTGACGTGTCCCCTCCCCCCCTCATCTTATCGTCGTGTTTGTCACTCTATTGATTTTGACAAGATTTTCGATTCTCTTGATTGATGCGTGTATAAACATTTTCACAGTATTTTCTCGTTAGAATTTTTTATGCTCGGATCAAACGAACTTTTCAAGCGAATGGCTTTCAATAAGTTGAACACACAAATGAAGAAACTAGCCTCTTAATGTAACTTCATTGTATTTCTATTCTGCGAGAAATTTATTCTCACGTAGTTTAAAACCCTGGTTGAGTGAAGAATGTACACAACTATGAAAAGCGACTTAGCTGATTAACACCGGTCGTCCATTATTTTCGAATTGAAAAAATATGTTGCGTTATTTTGCAGCTCTGTTGAGCCTGTTAGTTGAGACTTCAAAAGAAGCGGTAGTAATTTTCTTGTTTTGGATCCATTTTAAACACCTTTGCCATGGAATGAAAAGGTTAATAACATCGGGTAGGTAAATTCAATATCAACATTGTTTGCTGATTAAAAAGATGATATTTCATCAAGAAAGGAAACCTAATTTGCCGCGTTAAATTGTCTTAAAGGTACCATGACACTTTTGGGCGCCAAAACCCTTAAGTTAATAAGATTAAAATTTGAGTCCGACATGCTTGAGAGGATGACTCGAACTGACTTGTTAGTTAAACTCCCCCCCCCCCGTATTTGCTGGTTAAAATTCAAATCAACCGATGAGAAAGTCTGAAATAAAAAGAATGCATTAATTCAAATAAACAAATGAAATGTCGCAATTCAAATTATAATTTCTCACAATTCAGCTTAGCCAAGTAGGGCACAAGGACAATTTGGTTCCTCTTATATTAAAAAATAAAGGAAAACCTGTATGATGTACATTAACAGTGATGAAACAAAACTATCCTATTCCAAAAATCACATGAATTGATCAAGTAGTTTCATTTTTTAAATAAGAAAATCAAATTTGATGAGTATCTGAGAAGTGACTATCTCGCCTACTATTAAAAAAAAATGTCAAACGGATATCTCAACAATAATCTGTACTTTGTTTCTGGTTTACCATTAATTACTTAAAATGATTTTCTTTATAAAAATGAAACTAGTTGATCAATTTACTTGATGTTTGGAATATGATATTTTTGTTTCATCATGCATACATCACGCATATTTTTCTTTATTTTTAACTAGCATGCCTCCATGTGTTGCTCGGTCGTGAAATATGCATAATCAAATTTTTATTAATGCAGAATTCTTTATTATAAACAGAAATACCGTAGTTATTAAATGTAACGTTAAATTCCTAAAAAAAAAAAAAAAAATGAGGTAAAAATAATAAAAATTACAAAATGAGGTAAAATAAATAAAAAAAAAATAAAAAAATGAGGTAAAAAAAAATAAATAAAAATGAGGTAAAAAAAGAAACTGAAGCATGTGCATGCAAGTAGTTTTTTTTTTGGGGGGGGGAACAGATCACTTATTGTAAGTGAAAAAGAAAAGTACTCTAGTTGAGATTAAAACCAAAACTTCATTTTGTAATTTAAATTGTCTTAAAGTTACCATTAACAATTTTGGGTGCGAGTCAAGTATGATAACCATTAGGCCAGCTTGACACGTACTCTAAAAAGTGATTTCAAACCTACTTATTAACACAAGTAATCTATCATTTAAACGATATGTGCATTCATGAAACGGTTGACAAACGGATAAAAATTAGATGATCCCATGTACAAATTTTTAAATTTTAACCCCTGAGAAGCCCTTTTTCTCTGGATGAAAACAGATAAAAAAGTTTTCCACATGTCTGAATACCCTATATACCAGATTTCAAGTGTAGATAAAAAATTCGTTGAGTATATAGGTTGAGAAGTGTCTTCAGATATTTTCATTTTTATAGATGTACTAGATTTTTAGTATAGTGAATTCTGGGCGAGAACCAACAATTCTACTGTCAACGTTTTTTGTAAACTTCAATGTCCTTGTCTCCTTCCTATTACCTGCTTCTCTCTGAAGAATAGTCGCGAGTGTTGCGTTGCGGGGGTACACGTTTATAAGAGAAGCAATAGACAGTGGAGCTAAGAGATACTTGTACTCTCGAACTGTCTTCTAGTCTGACTTAAGTGTATATATTAATTCTATGCTACGTCAATACACGGCCCAACATGTGCATCTCAGGCACAATGCATATGCTTCCAACACGTGTCCTGGCAACACAAGTCCCATATTTCTCTGAACATTCTTTAATTCTGCTCTGACTACAATCGATAATTTCACTGCATTCCTGGAATCGTATCTAAAAAGCAAAAATGCATTCATTTAACTATCAATAACTGCGTTCGATTCCGGCATTCTTTCAATAATAATTATATTTGGTCCTAATTACTTTGTTTCTCTTAAAACCAGGAGCTCTCCTCTTCAATATACAACATCGAGTCTCTCTGCTCTTACATTATTTTCATGGCAAACGCTCGACTGAGCTTTAATCTATGCCCCTGTCCTCTCCAAACATTTACAACAAACACCTAGCTAGTCACAATCATTGTCAACAATTTTTCTTCGGTCTGAAACTAAACAAAAATTCCATGACCAAATTTTCTTTCCTAGAACTGACTCTTTGTGGAACACAGCAGTATGGGGATACTTCTCAGTAGACTATAGCATGGTCGTTTCAAGTCCAATGTAAACAAGCTCTTGTTTAGTTGTCCTCTTAAATAATCAACTTCTACTCATTTTCCACCATTGTCAGTTATGGTGTTGTCCACCTGCAACCTTTATCATTAAGTGACCTTTAAGCCTTGAATAGCAATGAGCCCCTAGGAACATAGTTTCGTTATAACGCCATTAATAGAATATACAAGCAATATTGATTTTCCGTCATCCTTGGTTTTATAATCTTGCTGTATTAATCATTTTACTAGACCATCTTATTTCACTGTATTAATAACTAACAGGGCTACCCAGCATTGCTAGGGGCAAAGTGTAACACATTTCTATTAAAACTTCTATTTATCCATCTCTCTATCTTTATCGTTTCTCCTCCTCCAACTTCCCCTTCCCTTTCCCATCATGTCCCTATTTCTTCTCCACCCAGCCCATTCCTATCTCTGAACATACACACAGACAATTTGTTTTTTATAGATTACTCAAGGGTCAAGACAATATGAGGGAATTAACTCCTTGATAAAAAAAATTCAGAATTATTTCCTTTTAGTTAGTATATAATCTGTCTGGAAAAAGTTAACCCCCCCTCCCCCGCAACAAAATTTACACCAAAGAATGAATATTTTTTTATAAATTTTAGATATTATTCATCCAGGACAATGCAGATCAAGAAAATACTAACTTTATGGGTATTTGTTTTGTTGTTTTTGCTTTTTAACCAGATATACGAAGATAACTACCCTTTATATTATAGATTTATCAATACAAGCTCTAACCTACTAATTATGTACCTACCGTGTCTTTATGGATTATTAGAAACTTAAACAAGCATTAAATGCAAGTGACTACATGAATAGAAAAGGTGAATGATTAAGAAATTCAATGGCTGCCACTGCAATTTTCCTGCAGAGCGATAACTAGGTTTGCATTTAAACTTTGATATAATTCCAAAATAAAGGGAGACAGTCACACTAGAATGTGTTGTGTAAATAAACAAATTAATGACTCGCTACATGCAGAGTCATCTGTTCGCCATTTAGTAAACTAGTCTGGCAGGAATGGAGTTATCAGATCCTCTTTGTGGGTTTGCCCATATTTTGCACCATATTCTTTAATGGAATGTGCTCTGATGAACTCATAGCACTTATGCTCCCTCAATATACGTACCCTTGACTAACCCATCCAGCAGCAAAATCCCACCCCTTCTCTATTGATGTCTTTGGATGCTGAAAAACCTACTCTATTACTTTTTTCCCTCAGACTGCTAAACTTTGGAATTCCTTCCCTGTTTCTTGCTTCCCCGATTGTACTAACATACAGAAGCTTAAATCTAATGTGAACAGACATCTTGATGCTCAACTCCCTACATAGTGCTTCTGTAGATATGGTCCCAAACAGTGCCCCTTATGCTTTGTTTGTAGGTGAATAAGAGTAAAAAAAAAAAATAAAGAGGTGCCAGATCATCAATTGCCAGAATTTAATATTTTCAATATCTATATAAAGTTACGCCTGGCATTGCCCAGTCGTACAATACGTTTAAACATGATATTTTAATTTATGCTGATTGTGTAACGATTTTTATAGAATCGCTCCTCTATTGAATACTATATATTGCAAGGAATAATTTGCCCGGTGGACTAATTCATAAAAAAAAAATAAATAAAATAATGATAATGTCGTTCATCAAATTCCATGTTTGTTACTTTAAAATATCATGTCAGTTGATATTTGGACTTGACTTGATCTTAAAAATAGTCCTTTCTTCTCTTGTAGATGAAAAAGAATTTTTACAGAATATTTTACGTTACACCAGTGTAACGTAAAATATTCCCCTATAAATTTTTTTTTATCTAGAAGAGAAGACTTTTAAGATCAAATTTTCTTTTGAAAGTTATCGGATGAATTTCCATACAAAACATATCTAGGAACACTGCCAGAAATATAAATTACCTTTGTGTGAAATTTGCAAAAGATAGGCTCAGTTGTGTTGAAACCTATGAGGAAGGAAGTCGCTCACACACGCGGAGTATCTTTTATATAAGAGATATACACATACTTATGTACAGAAATTAGGATAATAGAAAGTAGACTGCATTTGCTTTTGACAGCTTTGTAACTTTCACTTCTCATATTTTGTCTTTTCATTCTCACATCATGAACGATTTCTGACAATTGGAAAAGAATTGCTGTTTTTCTAGGTTGCAATCTATCAATTTTAGACTTACGTTGGCTATTTTTTTATCTTGAAGTCATTGGTTTGTTTTTTTCTTTTTTTCCTTTTTTTCCTTTTTTTCCTTATCTTTTTTCCTTTTTTTCCTTATCTTTTTTCCTTTTTTTCCTTATCTTTTTTCCTTTTTTTCCTTATCTTTTTTCCTTTTTTCCTTATCTTTTTTCCTTTTTTCCTTATCTTTTTTCCTTTTTTTCCTTATCTTTTTTCCTTTTTTCCTTATCTTTTTTCCTTTTTTCCTTATTCTTTTTTCCTTTTTTTTCTTTTCTCTTTTCTCTTTTTCTCTTCTTCTTCTTTTTCTTTTTCTCTTTTCTCTTTTCTCTCCTTTCTCTCTTTTCTCTTTTCTCCTCCCTTTCTCTCTTTTCTCCTCCTTTCTCTCTTTTCTCCTCCTTTCTCTCTTTTCTCCCTCCTTTCTCTCTTTTCTCCTGCCTTTCTCTCTTCTTCTCCGCCTTTCTCTCTCTTTTCTCCGCCTTTCTCTCTCTTTTCTCCGCCTTTCTCTCTCTTTTCTCGCCTTTCTCTCTCTTTCTCCCTTTCTCTCTCTTTCTCCGCCTTTCTCTCTCTTTTCTCCTCCTTTCTCTCTCTTTTCTCCTCCTTTCTCTCTCTTTTCTCCTCTCTCCTCCTTTCTCTCTCTTTTCTCCTCCTCTCTCTCTCTTTTCTCCTCCTCTCTCTCTCTTTTCTCCTCCTCTCTCTCTCTTTTCTCCTCCTCTCTCTCTCTTTTCTCCTCCTCCTCTCTCTTTTCTCCTCCTCTCTCTCTTTTTCTCCTCCTCTCTCTCTCTTTTCTCCCTCCTCTCTCTCTCTTTTCTCCTCCTCTCTCTCTCTTTTCTCCTCCTCTCTCTCTCTTTTCTCTCCTCTCTCTCTCTTTTCTCTCCTCTCTCTCCTCTTTTCTCTCTCCTCTCTCTCTCTTTTCTCCTCCTCTCTCTCTCTTTTCTCCTCCTCTCTCTCTCTTTTCTCCTCCTCTCTCTCTCTTTTCTCCTCCTCTCTCTCACTTTTCTCCTCCTCTCTCTCTCTTTACTCCTCTCTCTCTCTTTTCTCTCTTCTCTCTCTCTCCCTTCTCCTCCTTCTCTCTCTCTTTCTCCTCCTCTCTTCTCTTTCTCTCCCTCTCTCTCTCTTTTCTCCTCTCTCACTCTCTTTTCTCCTCCTCTCTCTCTCTTTTCTCCTCCTCTCTCTCTCTTTTCTCCTCTCTCTCTCTCTTTTCTCCTCTCTCTCTCTCTTTCTCTCCTCTCTACTCCTTTTCTCCTCCTCTCTCTCTCTTTTCTCCTCCTCTCTCTCTCTCTTTCTCCTCCTCTCTCTCTCTTTTCTCCTCCTCTCTCTCTCTCTTTTCTCCTCTCTCTCTCTCTCTTTCTCTCTCTCTCTCTCCTTTTTCTCCTCTCTCTCTCTTTCTCCTCTCTCTCTCTCTTTTCTCCTCTCTCTCTCTCTTTCTCCTCCTCTCTCTCTCTCTTTTCTCCTCTCTCTCTCTCTTTTCTCCTCTCTCTCTCTCTTTTCTCCTCTCTCTCTCTCTTTTCTCCTCTCTCTCTCTCTTTTCTCCTCTCTCTCTCTCTTTTCTCCTCTCTCTCTCTCTTTTCTCCTCTCTCTCTCTCTTTCTCCTCTCTCTCTCTTTTCTCCTCTCTCTCTCTCTTTTCTCCTCTCTCTCTCTCTTTTCTCCTCTCTCTCTCTCCTTTCTCCTCTCTCTCTCTCTTTTCTCCTCTCTCTCTCTCTTTTCTCTCTCTCTCTCTCTCTTTCTCCTCTCTCTTCTCTCTTTTCTCCTCTCTCTCTCTCTCTTTTCTCCTCTCTCTCTCTCTTTTCTCCCTCTCTCTCTCTTTTCTCCTCTCTCTCTCTCTCTTTCTTCCTCTCTCTCTCTCTCTTTTCTCCTCTTCTCTCTCTCTCTTTTCTCCTCTCTCTCTCTCTCTTTCTCCTCTCTCTCTCTCTCTTTTCTCCTCTCTCTCTCTTTTCTCCTCTCTCTCTCTTTTCTCCTCTCCTCTCTCTTTTCTCTCTCTCTCTCTTTTCTCCTCTCTCTCTTTTCTCCTCTCTCTCTCTTTTCTCCTCTCTCTCTCTTTCTCCTCTCTCTCTCTCTCTCTTTCTCCTCTCTCTCTCTCTCTCTTTTCTCCTCTCTCTCTCTCTCTTTTCTCCTCTCTC
>NC_136495.1:18937879-18974461 GCF_053919585.1 Euprymna scolopes
TTTCACATTTTCTTTTCTGTGTTTGTTTCACATTTTCTTTCTGTGTTTGTTTTTCTTTTCTTTTTTTTTTAATTCTTTTCTTTACCTCTTACATTAATAAAAAAAAGTATCCTTTCATGCAAGTTACTGTGATTCTCCTGACTAGAACATTCGAAAAAAAAAATCATTGAACATCAGAAAGAAAAAGAACGAACACAAACTGTTTCTATGCCTGAAGATGATATTGTCGAAACTTAAATTTTAAATAGATATTTACAAAGTGGGAATGATAAAATTGTCGCCCTAGAAAAGACAGGATTCCATTTGTTTGATGACAATCGGGTTTTCTTTTTTTGTTGTTGCAAATCATCTACAAGTTGACCAATTGGCCAAGAGCGATACGAGCCTTCTATCATATTTGAAAATGACACCGTGTTCAATGAGTGAGATTAGAGATGCACTACTATACAACTCCTGCTCTCTACCGATCCAAGTTATGACAACAGGACCATTGCCAGCACCCTCAAAATGCATCGCTGGATTGCCACAAATAACAGACGTGCCCAGGATGATGAAAACAAAGTTTATAGCCACGGTTATGGTCTTTGGTTTCAAGTCAGTGCCACATCATACCACCTCACATCTTTTGAAGTTGACTTGAAAGTCAACACCAAAGTGTACCTGGATATGTTGAAGAGTGTGGTGATTCCCTGGTGCAATCAGGTGGCCACTGGCAGACCCTGGATGTGGCAGCAGGACTCTGTGCCAGCTCACAAGTTTAGAGACCCAGGCTTCAGAAGGAGTGCTATGACTTTGTACTCTTCTCTCGCTGGTCCTCCTCCTTCTCCGACCTGAACCCTGTTGGACTACTTTGTTGGATCATACATTGAGAACATCACCAACATGACCTCCCACAACACCAAAGTCAGCCTGATTGCTGCCATCCACCAAGTATTTGCCAAACTCCCATCGGCACTTGTGGAAAAGACATGCTCCCAGGTCCGAACCTGTATCGCAATGATGATTGAGGCTGAAGGCGGCTACATTGAATGTCAGCTCTTCTACATAATCAAGTTACCTGAATTGATTTTTTTCAATAAGTTTTAAAATAAAGTTAGTGTTTTCTTTAGTGCAACAAATTTATCGTTCCACCCTGCATTTAATTTTGCATTTTAACAAGGCTTGTATTGAGGAAAAAAAAAAAATCTTAATACTAAATATTTTTTTTTTTTTTTTTTTTTTTCTAGGTTGGAAAGAAGACCCCAAAGCACAGTATGCTCTGGCTGTTACCATTAATTACAGCAGTTTGGATCCTGGGGTCCTTCCTCATCACGTAAGTACAGTCTTATTCTCTTGTTGCCAACACTATAATGGTAATGTTGCTGCTTTATTAAATGAGACAAACTTCTGCCTCAGAATTGTCTAGTTTTTCATTAGTAATGCCTGCCAAACATTAAAATACTTTGGATATTTCAAGATTTTAAGGTAGTCCTATTAAAATGATCATGTTTCAGAAACCAAATCATTTTAAGGTAGTCCTATTAAAATAGTCATGTTTCAGAAACCAAATCATTTTAAGTCCTCAAAATACCACCATTTTGTTTGGAAATAAGTAGCCTTTCAGATGCTTTAATAAATAATCTGATATATTTTAAGAATATTTAGTAAATTAATGATAAAAATGTTAATGCTATGAAACGGCCATCTTTATTTTAACCCCATGGTGCTTAGAAGCTTGGTATGAATCCCCTATAAGGAATTCTGTCATGAAATCTGGAAAACAATCAGAAAAACATAACTCTCACTTATTGCCGGGGTATGAAATAAACTGGTTCATTCATTCTGCTGTTGTCTTAAACATAAAATGTCAACATGCGCTTTAAACATTGTTTTCTAAATAAAGCAAAAATTGTTGGGGTTTGTTTGACTTGAAGCTGAACGTCAAAAAACGACATTATTTTTGCGCAAACCTAATAGTTTTCATACCTCGAGTAATAAATGTTTTTATTATTTTAAAATTGCATTTGTTGATTTCTCTTTCAGTACCATCTGTTTTTAATTTGGTTTTCCCCTTCCCTCACCACCACAAAAAAATTTTAATCTGTTTTCAGTGAAAGTAAACAATTTAACTAGTAGCGCTCATAATAACTTAGTTAGCAGCTGCAGCCACTGTCGGCTTTAAGCGCTGAAGTTCTCCTCGTTGGTTGCAGCTATTCATTAACTTGCAGGTTTTTACTCTGGACACCAACAAAATTTGGGAAAGTTTGGCTAAGAACACATAATGAAATTATGTAGAATCAACATTGCTTTCATTTGTAGGGAAAACTGTAATGATTGTAAAAATGACTTGCCTTAGAAATGTCCATGTATCTGCGGGTTTTGTATAATCTAGTTACTTAACAATAGAAAAACAAAATGGCGACCTGCAATTGATTTTATAATCAAGTGAAGGTAATATGAATTCTTGCCATTTGTATACAGATTATATTGTCTTGGGCTGTATCAAAGTAAGCTGCGTAAAGAAGGCCGGCTGCACTTCACCTTTTCTGTTCTCGGTCAGTGGAGGAGAAACCCTTCGTGACTGAAACAATTTTTATTTTTGTTCCTATCCAGAGTGCCCCCTTTTTTGGGAAGCTGGATTTTTTCCCACATTAAAAACTGACCTTGTGTCTAACACTGTCCTCGTGGGGAGGCAAGTAAATAGGAACATTGAGGTGCAACAGATTATTTTCCTGAATCAACACTGAAAGGCCAAAGGAGACAAAGAAAACTACATCACTCCATTAATTTGCGATTTTCCCGCCTGATACGTCTTTGCTGGCTTTTACTGATTTTCAAAATCGTGAATTTTCATCCAAATTTTTATTCTCTCAACATTGCTAAACTACCATCGTCAACGGATGAAGAATTCACCAAACTTTAGTATATTCAGCCTCACCAATAAGTTAGAGCTGATATGCTGCTTCTGATTTGACTCAACATGCACATCTGATCATTGCTCTGTTATTATACTGAAGGCGAGTAAATAACTTTGTAGAAGTCCAGTACAATATAGCATTCACATACAATATAGCATTCACATACAATATAGCATTCACATACAATATAGCATTCACATACAATACAGCATTCACATACAATATAGCATTCACATACAATACAGCATTCACATACAATACAGCATTCACATACAATACAGCATTCACATACAATACAGCATTCACATACAATACAGCATTCACATACAATACAGCATTCACATACAATACAGCATTCACATACAATACAGCATTCACATACAATACAGCATTCACATACAATATAGCATCACAGTATATTCAGGCTCACTAATTGGGTCAGAGTTGATATGCTGGGTCTGATCTGTCTGACTTAACATTGCATCCCCTTCTAATCATTTATACTGAAGACTGACGGTTAAGAACTGGGTCAGAACTCTGTAAGGATATAATAAAAAGATATTAATGTGAGAGAAGAAAAATGAAGAATTTCAAACAAGTTTAGTGTGTGAAAAATGGATAAATATAGTAAAAGTTACTTCAATTTCAACATGTGATCACTCATTTATTGGGTTATTTTGCTAAAATTTAAATGTAAACTGTAAACCTGCATTAGGTTGCATGTTTTGGTGGTGCATATTAATGCCAGGTGTATATTAATGCCAGGTGCATATTAATGCCAGGTGTATATCATTGGCAAATCATGCAGAGACCAATCGATTTTGAGAAAAGTAATGCTCAAAATTATCTGCAGATAAACCCGTTTGAATGCCTAGCAATTATCTTCAGTGGATACATGAAGTAGTCAGGTTTATCCAAGGGCTGCTAAGCAGTTGGGCCGATGTGCCTCTCTTGGCAAAGTGAACCCTTGAGACTCTTAGCTGAAGAACAATGTTAATGAGACTTATGCGTGTTTCGGTTTCGTTTTGCAAGTTTGTTATTTGACTTAGGAAAATGAGTATTGCTTGGAATCTCAAAAATAATTGAATTAACTGGACATTATATTTGTGTTTAAACTGGATTTGTGGTTTTTGTTCAGTGGGGAAAATCCGTGGTTGCAGCACTAAATCAAACAATTTTTCACTCGACAAAATGAGTGGGACGATCATGGCCTGTGCAGTGGGTGCACATATGCCTGTTCATAAAACAAAATTTCATCTTTTGTCTTCATAAACGTGCAATTCTTTGTCTTGTGTTCAGTTTCTTTCCTGATTACTTCAAGTTAAGTTATTACTTTTGGTGACAAGCAATTTCTTTTTAATGTTGGTCTTTTTCAACTTAATTCGCTCAATTTGGTGTGTTCTTCTATGCATATACAAACGATCTTTTAAAGAAAAAGAACTACTCGAGTTTTGAGATGTCTTTCGGCAAAACAAATGTTGCAAGTTCGTGTGCTACAAGTTTATGCAGGTTACATTGTATCAAATGTTTTTGTTTGTGAATTATCTTTGTAATACTAACAGTCCGTTTTGCCTGACCGTCTCTGGAGAGTTTTTTTTTCTTCCCATTTTTAAGGGTAGCTTTGAGAGAATGCCACTCTTCAGTTCTCTGGCAGTTTGAACAATATATTCTAACACCTTGAAGAATTTGGAACATTATTTACTCAGGAGTCAAAACTTTAATTTCTCCTTCATCAGATGGTCCTTGATATGACCTTAAACTATATCCAGTGGTGAAGCCCAGCTTGTGGGCTTTTGTGAGTGTGGAGCTATCCTTTAATTACCATTGCTCCCAGGTCCACTCTGACCCGGAGTGGTAGTACCTATTAGGGTCCCAACTATGGGTTAAATAGAAACCGACTTGAAAAAAACAAATATATTCTATTTAAAAAATTTTCTTCAAAATCACTGGATTCGGCATTAAATAACCTGAAGTGTTGATGTGCCGTAAAACAACCAACCATTCTTTCATCAGATCATGCAGTCGATTCAATTCTAACGATTTTTCTTTGATTTCTTTTTCAGTATGCACCAATTCTGACACTGTCAATTTTTCAGTGTCGACTTTGTATATAGTCAACAGGTCACTTTTGTGTACTCCAATCACTTGTCCTAATTTTCTTTTAGCACTAGGAACGCAACTATGAGGAACACACTGTAAAACAGGAGAAACGTCCATGGATTTTTTATGTATAATCAATTTTTTTTTTTTAAGAGGGGATCAAAAGTTAACAGGTGTAAGTTGCGTCCATCTTGTCTGCATCATCAATTTCTTCACAACAGCGACCTCTTTTAGATTTTTAGCTACCTCTAAGAGTTTACCAATGCTGATGGATGGGCAAATTTTAAAGGTCACATGTCTTAAACTGAAAAATATTCAAGAAAATATAATTATAAAAATGTTGCCTGTGCTACATCTTGCACGATTTATGCAAAACGAAAAATGCTCTAAAGACGCCGCTACCTGGAGTTATATGCTCCAATTTTCAGGATTTGCTAGCGTTTTTGGTATCCATTTATAATGCAAGTTACAATAAAATTATTATACAGCGTTTGCCTGCTTCCCAGCTGACTACAACTTGGTTGTCTTCAAGTCAAACATAAACAAATTCTTGATGAACCGCCCCCTTAAGTAATCCAATCTACCAAATTTCCATTAATGATGACTACTACGATATTGTCCTATTGATTACTGTACACTCAATAACCCTTACCCTCGAGTGGCCTCAGCGCCTTGATAAGTAGTGACCCCTATGAAAAAAAAAATCCAATTATCTGTTTTATCATAGTCATACTCTGTTGTTGTTTTTTTTTATGGATTTACTATTAAAAGAACTAGCAATCTCTGTGACTCAATTAGTGAGCCTGAATATACTGTGATGCTGTACTCGAGTGAGTGCTGGGCTTCCACAAAGTCCTCACTTGCCCACCTTCAGCATAATGACAAAGCAATGATCAGAAGTGTATGCAATGTCGAGTCAGATCAGGTCAGCTCTGTAACCCTATTGGTGAGGCTGTGGAATAAGTCCTATTACGAAGATTCAATGCATTACCTGTTGAAATGAATCTCATGAACAAAATTGTCATTTTTCTACTTTTTTCAAGGAGTAATGGGATTTACTCAATGTTTAATATTTGTTTCCATTATGATTAATTTTCATTTAACACAAGATGACATTACATTTGTAAAGATTTTTGGATTGTTCAAAGCCACATTTTTAGTTATACACCATGAAAATTGGCCACTGAACCAATAATACACAACACAGCAAATTTTCTAATTTCTAAGATTTGGTGACTAATGATGTAACAAAAAATAATTTTGTATTATTGTTTGTTTTGAAAATGTGTGTCCACATGAATTTTTTTAGATATAATGAAAATCAAATTGTAGTTTAGCACTAGATAGTGATGATAGTCTTTTCACCCTTTTTTTTTTTTTTTTTTTTTAAATGGAAGAAAAATAATCACAAAGTTTGAGAAACCAATGACCATAATATAAAGATAAAATAATATTGTAGATACTTAGTCGAGTCATGCTGAAATTTCAATTTAGAATTCTTTTATGGAGGAGGGCGATTTTTTAGATAATGATTGATAATTTGGATCAACCTTTTTTTTTTTTTTTTTCAACCTGCATTTTTAGTTATCCATTGAAAACCAGCTTAGTTTAGTTTTGCAAAAAATTGTTAAATATAGTAAGATTCCCGTCTATTTCAACTCATTTAGGTTTTAAAGAACTATTTTAATAAAATTTTATTTGTAAATAAAATTTTATCTTTTCTTCTGTGACATTCTTTTTGATAATGCTTTAAAAAATAAATATCAAAAATATTTGTTTACATCCAAGTAAAAATGAGGCGATTTTCTAAGAAACAAGATTTCCAAGGTGGAGACACTAAGTTAACCGTATTATCGTTTAAAAAAAAAACAAATATATATACTAGCATGGGTGCCCGGCGTTGTCCGGGTGTTTGGAGGTGTATGCTGAGCAAAAAAAAACAAAACAAAAGGGTCAATTTTTTTAACTTTGACCCCTATTATGACCCCTTAAAATTTATTGTTTTGGGCTCTAATCATGTTAAGTTAGATCCATTTATAATAAACCTATATCTAAAATTTCAAGTATTTAGACCTAAAATTGTCGGAGGACTTTGGTAGAGTTGTCAAAGGTCAAATCGTTGAACTTTGACCCCTTAATCGTCAAATTTCTGGCTGAAAACCGATCACCTGGATTTTCCCAAATCTCAGTATTCTGTATATCAAATTTCGAGTCTGTAGACTTAAAATTGACAGTTATTGCGTAGGGAAATGTACACACCCAAATACAGACAGATACACAAACAGGTTCACTTATATATATATATATATATATATATATATATATATATATATATATACTAGCATGGGTGCCCGGCGTTGTCCGGGTGTTTGGAGGTGTATGCTGAGCAAAAAAAAAACAAAACAAAAGGGTCAATTTTTTAACTTTGACCCCTTAAAATTTATTGTTTTGGGCTCAAATCGAGTTATTTAGTAAGATCCATGTCCAAGATACCTATATCTAAAATTTCAAGTGTGTAGACCCCAAATTGTTGGAGTTTGGTAGAGTTCTCAAAGGTCAAATCGTTGAACTTTGACCCCTTAACAGCCAAATTTCTGGCCGAAAACTGATCATAGATTTTTCCAAATGAAAATGTACACACACACACACACACTTTCACTTTATATATATATATATATATATATATATATATATATATATATATTTTTAAAGGACTTTTCAATTGTTTAAAACCTGCATTTCTAGATATACACTATGAGAAACCAATGATTATAAGATAAAATTGGTTGACATGCTGAAATTTAAATTTTAGATTTGTGGGTGGGGGTAGAAGAGGATTGATTATTTGAATAATTCTTGTCCATTTGGCTAACTACAAATAAATATCGCAAATCCATTTTATTTTCATTCTCATGGTGAGAAAGGTAACATTAGGGTAGGAAAATGGGATGAAGGAGCCAGCACCCCTGAGGATAAGCAAAAAATGCCTGGGCAGCTCCACCTGCATTCACTGGTAGATGTACTTGAGGTGATTAGCAATAAACTAATCCCTTCTCAAAGATCCTGGGAAGGTTGAATGCTCCGCAATAGTTAAATCTAAATTACACTCGATCATCCATTTAATCAGATATCCCAAACAAAATTCTCTTCTGAATTTTAACAGACCCATTTAAAATGAATTCTCTTTTGAATTTTAACAAACCCATTTAAAATGAATTCTCTTCTGAATTTTAACAAACCCATTTAAAATGAATTCTCTTCTGAATTTTAACAAACCCATTTAAAATGAATTCTCTTCTGAATTTTAACAAACCCATTTAAAATGAATTCTCTTCTGAATTTTAACAGACCCATTTAAAATGAATTCTCTTCTGAATTTTAACAGACCCATTTAAAATGAATTCTCTTCTGAATTTTAACAGACCCATTTAAAATGAATTCTCTTCTGAATTTTAACAGACCCATTTAAAATGAATTCTCTTCTGAATTTTAACAGACCCATTTAAAATGAATTCTCTTCTGAATTTTAACAGACCCATTTAAAATGAATTCTCTTCTGAATTTTAACAGACCCATTTAAAATGAATTCTCTTCTGAATTTTAACAGACCCATTTAAAATGAATTCTCTTCTGAATTTTAACAGACCCATTTAAAATGAATTCTCTTCTGAATTTTAACAGACCCATTTAAAATGAATTCTCTTCTGAATTTTAACAGACCCATTTAAAATGAATTCTCTTCTGAATTTTAACAGACCCATTTAAAATGAATTCTCTTCTGAATTTTAACAGACCCATTTAAAATTAATTTCCAGAAAGTTTGATTCCATGTAAATTACCTTCCTTTATTCAACCTCTTCTATAGTTTTTAGCATACTTTTTCTTGTCAGCCATTTTGAAATACAAAGACACAAATTATCCCTTTGTTTTCAGTTTAAAAACAGGAAACAATATTGAAGTTGATGAAATAGTGATGATACATAGACATGTCAAAACTACTATCCAGCCTTATTTAGCATGCATCGCACAAACTGATACAATGCACAACACTTTCAGTTTGAGACATATACGGTTATTGCCTCTTATTTCCAGCAGTTGCATGTTTCAGCCATAGGTGGCGATATCAACTTCCTCCACCGTCTTTCTCTCTTTTCTCTGTGGCACATAAGTCATGTGCTCGGTCTGGTTTACACACACAAACCGACTCAGTAACGAAACAAATTGCTGGCATAGTGATACAGCCTTACAGATGTAAGCTAAACTTTGCAAAAATCATGAACGAACAAACGAACTCTACAATCTTGAAATCAACTTTGTAACCACAGTAAACAAAATAGCAATACACATGGACAATAAAACGCTTTGGATAATCATAGATTTCAAGGGCTTCTGCTAAAATAATATTTTATAAATCAAAGCACGTAAAGTCCTCAAAATACCAATTTTTTTGTTCGAAAACGAATATACTTTCAAATTAATTAATAAATAATAATGTACATTATATATTTTTAGAGTTTTGAGCAAATGAAGTGATAAAAATCCAAACATAAAATGGTTTTGTAAAGACCCCCCCCCCCATGATTTGTAAATGCTTGTCCTGTTTGCATTAAGAATTTTGTCATGAAATTTGGAAACTAACAAGATATGTCACTTTTAATAGTTTGGGGTATCCGAAATATTTTTGACCACACATTTTTTTTTTTTTTTTTTTTTTTTTTTTTTTTTTTTTTTTTTGTGTTGAAAAAAAAAAAAAAAAAGACATGAGTGTTGAAAATTTTGAAAAATTTTTCTTTAGACACTCACTGTTAAATGAAACCATCTTTTTATTGTTTTTATCCATTAAAAGTATAATTGTATGCTGTTTTCTCTTGTGGTAGTTTTAAGTTTGACTGTAGACTGTCTTGTAGTATTAGTAATAGCAGCAGCAATAGCCTGGCTGTAAACACATTTTTTTTTTCGGATCGAATTTTTTTCAAATTGAAAATCTTATAAAAAAATTTTCTTACATGTTTAGAACTATTATCAACCATATAATCTATATATATATATATATATATATATATATATATATATATATATAAAAGCGAAAATGTATGTATGTATGTTTGTGTATCTACTAAAAACTTTCGACAGGCTCGACAAAAATTCACAAACTCTGTATTACGTCGAAGCTCCATCCTTTGCTTGAAAAATATCGAAAAATTGGCTAAAAACATGAACTTTTTCACCCCGAAATCGACAATTTTCGACAGGGGGGGGGGGTCAACAAAAACGGTCCTCGTGACAATGATAGATTCTACGCATGCGTCAGATGACGTCGTGACCTGATTTACTTTAAATAGTTGAAAAACCGATAAATTTCATGAACGTCGCCTTAGTTCAGTTGGTTAAGGCCTTGGTTCATTATCTAAACGTTTTGGGTTCGAATCGTTGTGAGATTTTTCGATTTTTTAAAAATTTTAATATCGAAACAGGCTTATTTAAGCCATTTTTCACGTGTTCGTTTTTCTGTTTTCATCGTTCGTTTGCCTTACATTAGTTTTTTTGTGTTTTTTTTTCCTCGCTTAAGTGTTAACGTTGTTTTCCTTTTTTACTTCGCCTATAACAAACAAACCTACGTCATCGTCGTAATGTTTGACAACTTCCGGCCGCGCACCTGTCAATTTGGTTCTTAAATAAATTCAAACATCTTTCACTAACTCATTCTGGCTGGCCGATTTTATTTTCAAACTTCACCTCAGGTTCGACCCCCCCCCCGGGTTCTTTTTTATTTAACACCACACATACCTCCAAACACCCGGGCATCACCGGGTACCCCACGCTAGTCTATTATATAAATCTTACCTGCCTGTTTGTATGTATGTCTCGCTAAAACTTTAGACACATGTGATCAACACTGGCAAAATTGGTATCATTTGAAAGCTTAGTCTCTCAGCTGACAAATATCCAAAAATTGCCTAAAAGCATAAATTCTTTCACCCTAAACTAGGCAGTTTTTTCCAAGGAGGGGTCACTTTTTTAGTTGACATTTTTGCAAAGTCATCATACTCCTTGCAATGACTAAACTTAACTTGAAAGGCGGCAACAAAACCGTTTGCTCTTTTTTTTCACTTCCTTTTCCTCTTAGCGCTACAGGTTCAAGGCTGCCTTCCTGCTTACTTTTTTGCACTCGCACAGATACTCACTGCTATTTACATTTTATTTAGGAGGTTGATTAATTTTTTTTTTTTTTTTTTTATTTTTTTTTTTATTAGGGTTCTATTGATCAATACCCTTACCATAAAACGTCTCCACACCCGTGCAATGCCGAATACCTCCACTAGTCTACAATAATACCAAAGAAGTGTTCCAATATATTCATTTTTAAATAGTCCTAGATTTAGATTTCAGTTTTTTGTACATAAAATGCGTTACAATTCAGCTTTGAGTTCTCTTTTTTTTTCTTTTTTTTTTTTTCTGTTAATGGCAGCATATTTTGAGCATTTACTGCAGATTATTTGGAAACCATTAATTTCTGGAAATTTTCAGTAGCATATTCTGATTCTTTGCACAAAAATACATTTATACGGCAAATTTCATTGCTTAACCTTGTCTTTTAACAAAGATATGACATTTTTCATGAAAAAGTAGTGTAAAAAATGTGACAAAACGCATATGGTCGTAAAGAGGGGAAAAAATATCCAAACGTGGAAGGCACAAAAATAGTCAGAACTTATTTTTAATCAGATTTTTAATATATAAAAAGGTTTTTTCTTAGCTCAAGTTCTTTCTATGTATTCCATTATTGAAATATTTGAAGCCATTTCAATTTTTTCATATGTATTGCTAAACAAAATATGTTAATCTCAGTCCACACATAATCGCAGATCAGTAAATGCACACACACGATCTTATACCTTTTCCACCAAAAAGTACTGTACATATAAAAAGTAAAATGTATAAATATTATTTGTTTTAAATGAAGTCTACAGTTGTACAGAAATAAACTCTGTATCAAATTTTATTAAATTATGTTGTCAGACATGCAATGCTACCACGACAGATTAAATGCAATGTTGTTGAGATAGAAAGGATGAGGAAGGAGAGAACCATTCACATATCAATTGGAATCTGGATGATTGATTAGAATTTGCATCGACTATTGCAGAACATCATGAGAAATCGGAATCCATAATTCACACTAGCAACAAAAAAATTAACTTATTTTTTTTCTCTTTTCAGGTATGCTATTGCTGTGGCGAATGGTCGGGTTGAGCCAGATTTTCCCTACATCAGGTAAGATGTATTATCAGTTTATTGATTTTCATTGGAGCTATCCAAATGTTATATAGCACTTTCACAAGATAAATATTGGTGTGAAAATTATGTTTAGAACAGTATTTTTCACATAAGGTTAAAGTAGTGGAAAATTCCACTGAAAGTGAAAAGTTTAGAATTAGGGTTAAGTGTCAGAATATTGCATCATAAAACAGCAAGCCAGCAACACATGGCTAAGCTGCAAAATTCTTTCTGGACCACACGTGAGCAATCGAGAGTAGTTGTATTTTGGGAGAACAGCTTCCATTATCCTATGTTAGGAAAACTGTTTAATTGGTGTTTAGTATAATCACAGCACTTCTATTTCATTTGTTTCATTGCCAAAATCATTATTTGATATGAAAGTTGGGTGATTTCCAAAAATGGCTAACAAAGCAAAAAAGATGTAAAACAAAAAAACACAACAACAAATAATTGTTACCAAAGGCAAGCTAAGTTACTTTTCTACTTACTTGAATAAGTTTTTGTGTTAACTTATTTTAAAGTGTTGTTTTTCTACTTAAAAAATATTAGTTTAAAGCTTTTTGTATTAGAACGAACAACCAAATCTTGGTCAAATTCGAGCCATAGTTGAGCCTTGATAAGCGCTCTAAAATTAAACAAAATACTAGTAATACTAGTCATTTGTGCACAATAGTGACATTTAGTGGATTTGTTTCTATCAATATTTTTTTATTTTTTTTCCATTTTTTTTTTTTTTTTTTTTTATTCTGGAAAATCACTGAAAGTTGTTTGAATATCTTTCTGGATAGCGGATGGAAGAGAATTATCTTCACAGTTCATCTCGAGTTTATCCATCACTATATCATGATTTAAAACCGTAAGAAGTCTCAAACCAATTGAGCTTGTCAGGATATTTCACCATTAAACAGGAAGTCTGAAACTCATAGTGGATAAAATGAAAAATTCTTTGTTCTTTCTGGACCACATGAGAGTGCAGTTGTGCTTTGGGAGAGCTGCTCCCCTTACCTTATGGAGGGGGATGATGTGTTGTGGCTCTTCTGTATGTATGTATATATATATATATATATATATATATATACTGGAAAATCAAAACCTTAAAAGCCTTGTTGAACCTTCAAATAATTTTTTAATTACAATTATTTACGATAACTTCTATTACTTAACACAATACATGACACGACTACAATGGAAAGAGAAGAGGCGGGTATGCCATTGGAAGTACTTGTCCTACCAGATGAGGCTGTTTGAAGATACCGGATCTTTACCTAAAATGCACCAAACGTTGATGTTATTATCGAGATCAATTTTAGTACAGTCGAAGCATCAGTATGAGAAATTTGAAATTCTGTAAAAAAAAAAAAAAAAAAAAAAAAAACCCTAATGCAGGATTTTTTTTTTTTTTTTTTTTTTTTTTAAATAAAATGAATTAAAAAAAAAAATAGATAAATATTTCTTTTATTTAAAAAGTATTGGATGTTATCTGGTTTCTTAATGGATTTTCAAATTATTTTTTCCTTTCACTTTGCAAAACTCAATCATGTTTCACAAATCCAAAAACAATTTTCTTCTCCAAAACAACCAAACCAAACGCCATGAATAAATATACAAAGAACTTGAAACATAAAAACTTTTAGCAAAATGACTAATATGCCATAAAATGAAACGACTAAACACGATGAATAAATATTTGTAAATATGAAGAACTTGAAGAATAAAAACATTTTCTGAAGTTATGTTATTGTTGACAACCGTCCGTCTCTGGAGGCGATGGTGCAGCAGTGGGGCTACATAACATTGGCCGGGTGATAATGGGGGAATAGCTGTTTCCTATGCAGCAGCCCCATCCCTCTCCATGAAATCAGAGGATTCAAGAGTCGATATAACTTGACTCTAACTGCGCTTCAGGAGTTGCTGGTGATGACACTGTAAAGCCAGGCCACTTTAGAGACTCTGTCTTCGGATTTTCTCTTGAGGTTTACTCGTTTAGCTTTACTCCTTTTCCCCTGATGGGCTAATCTCACAAGGCAGCAGAGTTGTTGAATCAGAGTTGCCTTCTCCTGGGTGAGCTATCTTCCAAAGTTGACGAGCCCCATCTATCCGAAGTTACTGGTTTTGCCCCTTCTCTCAGTTAGTATAAACAGTTCCGCCAGGCTTAGTAGTTAAACCACACGAGAACTTGGTTGTCGGTTATTTGAGATGCACACCGTAAGGGCATTTTTTAGGGAGCGGGAGCTTATTCCCAGTACCACCCTCTATTGTGACAACCTTTAAACCTTGCCGCTTCCCATTTGGAAGTACCAAATTGATAAAAGGGAAAATTATTCCCAACTTGCGTTTATGCACTTTCATATAAATAATTGAATTCGTTCAAAACGTATCGCAAACAAAAACATATCTAATAAACATCTACATAAAATGCTATACATCCAGCAGTCGTGTGAGATAACCCAGGGGTGTAGGTTTCTAACCATGGGGTCCCGATTTTGAATGTCGCTAGTTTCAGCCACTCCGATAAGTCATAGATGGCGAAACATTTGTCAGTGGATAATTATATTTTAAACAAGTGTGTGTGTGTGTGTGTGTCTAAATTTTTATTTTAGATTTCCAAGTTACAATTATCTACACACAAAAAATAAAGTTACTTAATTGAGTACATTAAATTAGAATCTGCAAAAAGATTCTTTGTGATATTTAATATGGAACATTTCTGATTTTAAATCTGGGTAGATCTACTCTCATCTGACCTGAATGGCATCTTCAATGTTATTTTTGCATTCATTAAACATCAAGAGGATTCCATTTCTTTTGCCGACCACCCATTCCCATTAGCAAAATTGGACTATGAACTTTGAAGTTATGGAACTTTCTTCTTTCTACACAAGAAACCCTTACATACTTCTCCCCCCCCCCGTTTGTGGTGGTGCGGGGGGGGGGGCACTTTCAGCTCTTGTACCCCAAAACATGTGAAAGCAATTATAGCAAATTACTGTCTTTAAATTTCTCATCTGATTTCTTTGGAGAATTCAAGACTCCTTCTGTTTATCTTGTCAAACCCCTAACCCTAACCTTCTCTCTCCCATTCAGCTGAATCTACTTTAATGAAGCCAGTGAGCTGTGAAGTTGAGCTGTCTTTGTTAGGGTATTTTAATTTTTATTACATTTGACCTCTCTTGATCTCATCTGTTTCTTATTTAACTTTGAAACATCACTGTTTCTCTCTTATGGATGTAAATTATAGGAACAGCAAACTCTGTTTTCAATGAACTTCATTGAATTTTACTGATGGCCATTTCTACAACAGGCCAGATAATTGTGCAACTGCGATCTACTATAGAAAACAATGTGAATTTTCTAAAATAATTAATAAAAAACTGTTAAAAAAACGGAAGGAAAAATTTCAGAGATTAGTTTAAAATAAATAAAAATTATTTTTGTTTTTGTTATAGTCAATATTGTCCGCTATTTCTGACTTCCGGGTTTCTGGTGTCCATTTGGCTGGATAATTAGACATAGCCAAGCAAATAAGGAACCCATTCTTAAAATGGAGGAAGGGGGAATTTCACATTTTATTTAATGATCAAATAAAACAACTGTAATTAAATGTGTAATCCTATTTTAATATATTTTCAGAAGTTTAGATAAGATAAGCCATCGATACCATTGGTTTCAAACCTGATAATAGGAAGCCATTTTAGGTCCCAGCCAATCTATTGCATTCATGAGATAGCTTATCTTATCTTTTCTGAAAATAAAAATATAAATATTATGCTCTTATTTTGAAAATGTTTTCCTTATAATAGAGCACTCTGATGGAATTCTTTTTTTCCCAAAAATATAACTAAGTATATATCATTTTTTTTTTTTTAATCTTTTTTTTTTTTTTTTTTTTTTTTTTTTAGCGGCTAAAATAAAAATGTATGAATTCCAATTCAGTCCTGATAGTGTGTATAGAAAAAAAATGTCACTTTCATGGCTGGAATCAGATGTAAAAATGTACTGCTCTGCATCTTTTAGTGGTGCATATGAATAGCATGTTTTTTTAAATGAAAGAATAAAAAATTGTGATTTGAAGTAAAAAAAAAAAAAAAAATGAAGATCATAAAAGGCTAGTCAACTAATATAAAAATGTATTTTTCTGGTTGATTTATCATTGTAATGACTTGGCAAAGAAAAATGTATACAAATCTCAAGCAGTAGTATTAGTAACAACAACAGAAGCAACAACTGCCATAATGATGTCCAAGACATTTGCTCAACTTGTAAGCTTGTCAGTGATTAGATCAAACACTTAATTGCAATTATGATTTAACCAATCAGAAACAATCTCTTTTATACAAACAAAGCACTTATTCTCTGTTTAGTTGCGAAAAGGCCCCTACTGTGTTATCAACTCATTACATTTTCAATCCAAACAAGGCACATTGCCACTTTGGTGTAAGGGGCTACTATCAGGGGCAGCAACTGCTGGGCCACTGTTGGGATTTGGGCAGCAAGATGTCGGTTCACGTTACACTTGAACTTCTGCATGTCAGTACAGTTGGGGAAGCAGGGACCTGGAATGGAATTCCAGAGTCTAGCAGTTCTGGGGAAGAAACTACTGGAGTAGAAAGATCTTTTACATCTAGGGATCTCTACTGTGTGGGGGTGAGATTTAGCTTCCTGTCAGGTTTGTCAAGGGTGTCTACGTTGTGGGGGCACAAGTGTCTGCAGTTCGTCAGAGCATTCACCATTAAAATACTTGTAGAACAGGCAGAGATATGCAACATTTCGTCGATGGGACAGAGGCTGAAGCTTAGATGCCAGTTCAGGGCCTATCAGATTTGCGACTCTCTTTTGAATCTTGTTTAGGAGCGAGAGACTAGCAGCAGATGTACCAGCCCAAATGTGACAACAATACTTCATACATGGGCGAATGGTGGCCTTATAGAGGTACAGGATACTTTCAGGTGTTAGTAGTTATCTAGCACGGTAGAGAGAGCCTACCTTTTTCGCAGCGGCCCTGGCAATGTTTTCAATATAATTGTTCCAACTCATGTTTCCTGTGAACATTAGGCCAAGCAGTTTGAAAGATGTACTCTCAGATAGTCACTGGCCATTGCTATTGGTGGCAGAGAAGGTTTCTTGTAATTATTGAAGGAAACAAGTTTAGTCTTGGCAGCATTGAATGTGACCATCCATTTATGTCCCCATTCCACTACAGATTGGAGGTTATCCTCTAGTGTTTTTGCCATTTCTTTAGTTATGTGTTCATTTGTTTTTTTCTCGTGCCTG
The DNA here is from genome assembly GCF_053919585.1 of Euprymna scolopes. NCBI lineage: Eukaryota > Metazoa > Mollusca > Cephalopoda > Sepiida > Sepiolidae > Euprymna > Euprymna scolopes. The sequence goes on from NC_136495.1 coordinate 18,955,429, forward strand.
TTATAGAGTGTGGTGTCATCAGCATATATACCCATCTCAGAGGCAGTTTTGTCGGGGAGGTCATTAATAAATATTAGGAACAATAGAGACCCAAGGATAGACCCCTGAGCCACTCCCGCATTTATATCACACTGTTTAGATGTACGACCGTCGAGGACAACCTGGATTTTTCTCTTATCTAAGGATTTAATTATGTTAAGTATTCTACCAGCGATACCGTATGATTTAATTTTCCTGCTGCTCAGTTCAAACCCCTCGCTTGGTGTGTAAACAAAACCTGCCTTTTGCATTGGACTATCAACGCCAACACTTAAACTCCATTACCCAAGACGGTAACCTATCAGCACATGGACTTCCTCTCAGTATCATTTTGTCATACAGACTTACTCCTAAATAACAATATAAATTCTGTTAGCTTTTAGACTAATTCTTATTATTTTCTGTCTTTGCGTACTTTGGAATGACTTCTAGACAATCCATAACCTTTTCCTCATCTGGTCTTGTGGACTGACCACTCTTTTACTAGTATTTGTTTTATATTTAATGAAGATGACCAATAAAAGTTTGTTTAAAATGTTTCTTATATTTTACAAATCAAGCATCATTGTAATTGGTATATAAATTTATTTCAGCAAATTCAGCGTCGGTTGTTGCTTCAAAAATTGTTTTGAGTTTTTATCATTTTCGTTTCATTAATTATTTGTCAATATTTTACAACAAAAAAGAATAACTTTTTTCTGTTTTCTTTCCAGTTACACTGCCATCTATGCACCCCAGAGGGCAATTTTTTCCCAATTGGTCAACATTGGTGCTGTCTTATGTAAGTGAGATATTATTTGTTATTCTTATTTAGCTCCTTAAAAAGGTTTAGTCTGGATTGGAACAAAAAGTTTTTTAAAATTATATCAGTCTAGAAAGATTTCTACATCGTTGAATAAGGACAGAACATGATACCAATGCATATTGCGAACTGGATTCTCATAAATGTCCGGTTGGGCTGGACTGGAAACTCATGCAGACTGGCAGAATATGCCAAGTGCTAATAAAGTTGATCAGCCAATCAGAATGTAGCCACAAACACGATTAGCCTATAAGAAGATGAGCAGTTAACTTTTGATAAATTGGAAAAAAAAAAAAAAACTTGTAGTACACAGCAGTTAATCTAACTATGCTGGACAAGTTAATACAGATGCTGAAGCAAATCGTAGAGTGCTGCCAGCAGAATAAACTGATAGCATCTGAAATGAGATGCGGACATGGCCCCTTAAAAATCTGAAGAGAATGTGGGGTGGGTTCAGAACATAATGTTACTGATTGGAGGAATTAACCCTGAGCCCTATCTTCCCCCCCCCCCCCACCAAAAAAAAAGATTTTTAAATCCTGTGAAAAATAAAATGTTTCTACTTGTTTATACAAAAAAATAAAAGAATATTTATAAAACTTATGGTATTGATTTTATATTTTATTGTATTGATTTTATATTTTATTGTATTGATTTTATATTTTATTGTATTGATTTTATATTTTATTGTATTGATTTTATATTTTATTGTATTGATTTTATATTTTATTGTATTGATTTTATATTTTATTGTATTGATTTTCGAATGACTTTTTTTTTTTTTTTTGTAATTGTATTTTGTATCCGATGAATGTTATTGTTTCCTAACATTAACATCTGTATAATGCTACTTAGCATATTTCTGCAGTTTACATCACGTGCTGGCCAAACCTGAGCAGACATTTACATAAATGCAGTTTGTAAAATACACTAGTACCCAGAATATATACAACTAGCATTTCAGCCTGATGCTGCCCAGCTGTTTGGAGGTGTACGTTGAGCAAAAAAAAAAAAAAAAAACGGTCAATTTTTTTAACTTTGACCCCTTAACGTTTATTGTTTTGGGCTCAAATCAAGTTATTAAGTTAGATCCATGTCCAAGGAACGTATATATAAAATTTCAAGTGTTTAGACCCAAAATTGGCGGAGGAGTTTGGTAGAGTTCTCAAAGGTTAAATCGTTGAACTTTGACCTCTTAACAGCCAAATTCTGACTGAAAACGGATTACAAAGATTTTCCCAAATCTCAATACCCTGTATATCAAATTTCAAGTCTGTAGACTAAAAATTGACAGTTATTGCGTAAGGAAATGTACGCACACAGATACAGACACGTTCACTTTTATAGATATATAGATATATACTACACTTTGATCTTAGTGTAACATGGTCGGTACTCTTTAATTGTATTGTTATACTTCAAATTTCTTGGACCCACATCACGTCTGGCATTGCCATAAAGGAATAAACAAATAAAAAAGGAAAGAAATAAAAATCTCACTCTGCACATTTTCTTTTTCCTTTCTTTTTCCTTTTTTTTTTCTTTTTTCTTTTTTTTTTCTTTTTTTTTCTTTTTTTTTTCTTTTTTTCTATTTTTTTTTCTATTTTTTTTTCTATTTTTTTTCTTTGTTTTTTCTTTGTTTTTTCTTTGTTTTTTCTTTGTTTTTTCTTTTTTCTTTGTTTTTTCTTTTTTCTTTGTTTTTTCTTTTTTCTTTGTTTTTTCTTTTTTCTTTTTCTTTTTTTCTTTTTTCTTTTTCTTTTTTTTCTTTTTTTTCTTTTTTTTTTCTTTTTTTTCTTTTTTTTCTTTTTTTTTTCTTTTTTTTTTCTTTTTTTTTTCTTTTTTTTTTTTTCTTTTTTTTTTCTTTTTTTATTTTTTCTTTTTTTTTTCTTTTTTTATTTTTTCTTTTTTTTTATTTCTATTTTTTTTCTTTTTTTTTTTTTTTTAAGTGCAAATGAAACGCATTTATTTTTGATTTTTCTAAAACTATGTATTTCATTATCTTGCAAAAGTTCATTCGCATACAGATGTGCTTTTTAAAAGTCTCTGTCCCCGCTACCTGACAATGGCCATAGCCAGCTTTTCTCGCCCTCATATTCACATCTTCATCTTTCCCGGTGGCACTTTGTGTCTTTTGACCACAAGGTGTATTCTTCTCCCCTTTTCTTGTAACGCAAGCTTGAGCATACTTGCTAATTTGCATATGTGCTTTAATGGCCGCTGCTGCTTTTCTCACACACACCCATACACACTGTTATATTAGCCTGCAAGTCAAGAATGATGTTATAAAGGGAGCATCCAGACAATCACATTTAAGTACGAAAATGAACAAATATAATTGTCTTCTGTATCTGGATGAATCATAATTTTGTTGTTTTTATTAATGTTTGTAGCAATGTGAAAATGCTGTCTTTGTATTCAATTTACTTATCTAAATGGTAGTTTCCTCCTCATCCATGCAGATGCCTGCATTAAGTCGACCCTTTTGACAAGGAGCATTTTTACTTATATATGTATATTTTTAAGTTATTATTAAAAGTTATTGTTACTAACTAGCAGTCATCAGCATGGCTTAACTTTGAGGATCAATGAATCCCTTGATTTAAATCACGATTACATCCTTTCAGTTAGTACATAATTCGACTGGAAGCCCCCCCTCCCCACACACACACACCTCTATCCTGGTGAATTCTGTGCAAATTTAAAGAGTTAATCATTTTCTATGAATTTTAGATAAGATTCATTTAGGGCAATGCCAATCAATAAAATACCAACTTTTTGATCGTTTTGTATTTTTAGCTGGCCATACATGCATACAGACAACTTAGTGTCCCCAACGATGCTGAGGTAAACAGAGTTAAGAGGGAAAAGATAACAAAATACCAAGATCTTAAGTACGACACGAAAAGAAACTGGAATCTTAGGAAGATTTCTATCATTTCATTAATTATAGGAGCTACCTTGCCAAACATTCACGAAAAACACTCATCTAGCTGAAACCACTATCAATAATTTCCCCCACTCTTTATCTGTGCCTAAACCTAAATGCAGATTCCATAAACAAAGCTTCTTTCTTAGAACTGCACACCTGTGGAACTTTTATGTTTACCTGCTTTCTGGCTGACTACAATATGGCCGTCTTCAAGTCCAATGTAAACAAGTTCTTGATGAGCCATTCCTCTTTAAGTAATCCAATTTACCAAATTTACACTTCTAACGATTACTATGATACTGTCCTTTTGACCACTATACACTCTTTAACCGTTATCCTCGAGTGGCCTCTGGGCCTTGATAAGTGGTTATTCCTTTTAAAAAAACAAAAACAAAAACGGGCTCATAAAAAATAATTTCAAAACTTCCTGACAAATATATGCAGTGAACCAGGTGCAAGAGATACAAATAATTGCATGTAAAGGGACGGTTAGAATCTTGGTTGGAATGTATGAGATAGTGGATGAATGTTTGGTATCTAGTAGGATGCCCCATTTTGTAGTTTGAACAAACTAATAAGAAAATTGAAAAAAAAGAACCTGGTCTTTATATAATAGATTATTACTTAGTAGTTTATTTACTAGTGCACTATTATTGTACAGTTTGATGTTTTCTGTTCCCGGCTAATCGGGTTGGATGCTTTCCTGTGTTATCGTTGATGTTAATGGCTATTCTCCAAACATTACAATCATTACGATCATTAACCTTGATGTTGTCCAGCCACTGCTTCTTTTGGCCAGCTACAGTATTTGCCTCTGACATCAAAGGACAACATCAAAAGGTTATCATCCGTTCTCTTCACATGTTCAAACCATCTCAATCTTCCACGTTTAAAGATAATTTCCAAAGAGAGGATGCCAAGATTTCCTCTCGGATCTGCCATGCGTGTCTTGTCCAAAATTTTTAAAGGTCAGATCCATCTGATCATGGATCGTTACAAGCTTGTTTGTATCATTAACAATGACAGCTCAAGTTTCGGTGGCATAAAGCATGACTCTTTGAATACCAACAACAAAGACCCACTATATCACAGTCAAGATACAATAAATACGAAGTTCAGACAGTGCATTACCATTGCGATCAACAAAGACACACCCTTGAAGTCCTGGTATTGAATTATGTTTGATGGGCTGTCACTGTTGATCATACGAACAGGTTTGTGAGATACGACAATGCCATCTGTTGTGCCGTAATCCAAATAATGCAAATTCTAAAAAATACCGGAACAAAGTTTATTCTTGTATAAAAAAAAAAAAATTTAAATCATGCACACGCGTGTGAATGTGACAAAGTATACGGATAGAAGTTAAAACTACAAGCATTTAAAACCTTCAACTCTTTCCTACAAACGGCAGCAAAATAGTCGTCACAATGGGGTGGGGTTAAAGGCACTGAAATTGGTCCACACTCAAATTTAGCCAATTAAGAGACATGAGAAAATGCCAAATAAGAGAGCTGTCTCCATTCCGACTTCACAAATGCAATCAATTCTCTTGAAATTGGACGGACACATGAGAGCTTGTGGTTTAGAATGTTGGAGGAGAATGGAATGGTGTGGGGATGGTTCATAATAGTTTGCTTTTGATCTGAAATAGATTAGTCGGAGGGGAGGAGGTCTAAATGAGGATAACAAATGAGACTATGGATTGGTGATGACAACAAAATCCAAAGTGAATTGATCACCTTAACAAAAAAAAAAAAAAATGGCAGATTTGCCGTTTAGTTGCCCAAATAGCCTTGAAGCCTATTATTACAAAAACGGACATGTTGGGTCGACACCGTTATATAGCGATTAATGTGAACAAATAAAAACAAAGAAATAATGAAAGATTAAGTTGTAAAATGATTAAATGTGCTTTATTTTATAATTTAAAATTTTAGTTTATCATTTAAAACATTGAACAAATAATACGTTGGTTAACAAATAAAAACTAAAAAAAATGAAAAATAAAGTTTTAAAATGATTAAATGTGTTTTATTTTATAATTTAAAATATTGAACAATACAAATAATACGGTGATTAACAAATAATGAAAGATGAAATTTAAAACTTCATCTTTCATTATTTCTTTTTTTTATTTGTTAAGCAACGTGATTAATTTATTTTAAATTTTAATCATTGGATTACATTTTCAATAATCACGTAAATATAAATAAACGTTTGTTTACATTAATCGCTATATACCGGTGTCGATCCAACGTGTTCCTTTTTGTGATAATAGGCTTCGAGGCTATTTGTACAACTAAATGGCAAATCTGCCCAAAAAATGTATTACAAAGGAACCTGAAAACAAGTGTCTAATTGCTTTTGGGTTATTTAATGACCAAAGCAATGCATGTTTTACGTTTAGCTTCAATCAGGGGAGATGATGACATTTGGTTTTTTACAGTTCGTGCAGAGATATTGACATCCTCATACATACAGTGCCTGGTATTCTCACAAGAACCGGTATGTCAACGTGATTATGCCATGTATCGCAATGTATATATCTTATAGAAATAGAATGGAGTCGGTGAGTTTCATCTTGCACATTGATATCTCAAAAAGCGACTATTTATAATTTGTGGGGAAAGTAATGGGTAGAAATGGAAGCCATCCTCTACACAAACAGCATTCTTATCACTCAGCGTATATATCCGCCATAAGTAAGAATATTCATGTGTGTTCTTACCAAATCACGTACTAATCACTCCGCAAAAAGTGCAAAAGAAAATAGATCTTAATTTGTATCACTTGTTTTGATCAGAGTATTGTGCTCATCTTTAGTGTTATTTGTGCAATGTTTCGGTCGATGTAGCCTCTGACCTTTATCAGGCATGCTGGTTGCCATCTTAGTAAAGAAAGGAGAAAAGTTAATTGCTCTGTAGACGGTTTCATATTCTTGGAATTTTTTGGGGGGTTTTTTTTCACCGTAGTATCATGTCAAAAAAAAAAAATAGGTTGACAAGGGGAGGCAACTTGAATAAAGTTTGGGATTATCTCCATTTTACTGTTGAAATTCTAAGGAGGGGTTTGCAATTTTTCTTTTTCTTGATAATTAAAGGTTCCCATATACTGCTGATCTCTATGCTTGGTCTGCTTAGGAATTTTTTTATTTAAAAAATTTTTTTTTTAACATATGTGCTGCTTCAAGTTGTTTAACTCTCTATCTTGCATCCTTGTCAATTATTTTGACCTCGTTCCATAAAGGGAAGTGTGTTCCGTTTTCTTTTCATATGTGATCAGCTAATCCCGACTTTTCGACCTCCCTCGATGTCGCAACTTTACGGTGTTCTTCTCTGCAAGGGAGGGGGGGGGGCGACCAGTTTCACCTTTGTATAGTTTTCCACATTTGCATGAAATTTCATTTTTGTCATGAGACTTTCGGTCGAAGGATCTGATTGCTAGAATATCTTGTTCAAGTTAAAAAAAAAAATTTTCTAAGGGAGATAACTCTGTATGATTAAACAGACTACTACTATTACTACTACAACAGTTATTTCTTCAAATATGCCATACAGAGTTCAACTCTTATCTGATCTATTCGGATGATTTATAAACTAATTTTCCAGAGAAGAACGTCTTTATGTTCCTCTCAATGTCGAATCTCTAAGTGACAGTTGCTATATAAGCAAAACTGCCTGGAAACTTCAAATGTGCATATCTGATTTTATTAAAACCCTATGTATAAGATATGCCAGGACATAGGAATTGCCAGGTTGGTATGTGGGGTGGGGGGAGGCTTTTATTACACTGGGAGAAATGCACCCTAGACATCTAGAATAAAAACTTTAATATTGAAATCTATTTGCTCTGTCTTGTGGCAGCCATTGCACCTACTGGGATTAAGTTATACCAAAACGTGTTGTGGTTGGTTCTACACAAAGCCTTCACCACTAGTTCATGTGGTGGACCTCATATGTTGAAATCGGTGGGAGTATCTATCAATAGACACTAATTCAGAGTGTTTGAAAATTTCACTTTTTTCAAACAAATTTGGGAATGAAAGTGTGTGTGGGGGGGGGCTACAGTAAAACAAGTTATGATGTTATTAGCATGATGAAAAGAATGTCATACCATTGGCTGGGATCATTGAAAATGTTAGGAAATAGATCACAATACGAAGATGATGGGGAAGAAGAAATGATATGGAAGGGACACATCTATTGTTTTACAGACACGGTGACACCATGACAATCAGGTATTAGTTTCTGGGTGGCTGTTAACAATGAGGAGAGTAAACTAGGGAATAGGTAAATGTTGTCAGTTTCAGTTGGCAGCTGAGAGTACCTAAGAAAACTCTGACATTTAGGATTTCCAGTCGAAGGTAGATATATTTATGACAGAATTAGATCTAGATGGTAGACTGGCAAATCAGGTTAAACACATGATTAAGCAGACAACAATGAATGGTTTCAATAGGGAGCTAATATCCTGGACTTGGGGAAATGGGAGGCCGAACTCAGATGTGGGTGCTAGTGACAGGACCTAAACAACACGCACCTGTGTTCAACAAGCCAACCTTGCACAAGGTATGTGTTTGCAGTTTGACTTTCTTTGAATAGAAATTGTAAACTAGTGTCTGTGCCCTCAGCGATCACCTTATGTTGGAATTGATATGGCCAGACCAAAAATGTTGGAATTGATATGGCCAGACCAAAAATGTTGGAATTGATAAGGCCAGACAAAAAAGCCCACGGCACATGAGTTTTGGAGGAGTCAACAATTGTTGAGGAGCTAGCATGTTTTTACAAAAAAACATACTGCTCTTCATTAGATCTCGAGCAATGTTGGGTCATCCTACTATTAATTTCAATAAATTGAAGATGTTAGATATTGTTTCAGAATTTTTTAGATAAGGATTGATAATTTGTGTCCTTTGGTTTATTTGGACATTTTTTTTTCATTTGGGTTATTATTCTCACAACGTTTCAAACAATATAACTTCCAACCCTTTTAATGTGCATTTTGTTAAACTCGCTACTCCACTTGTCTACTGTAATTTTATACATTCATATCCTGTTTTAATTTTAGTCTGCATCAAGACTATTGATTGTGGGCATACGCACTGTACAAATGAATGAATTCGTAATATCCGAAGGAGGCATCTTAACGTAAATATGAAATTCTCAAGCGACTTTCAGTCGCAGATATCTCTGTCATGGGAAGATGACTTGCATCGCCTAGCATTTCCAAATAGTCACCCATCTGATATTGGCCAGGCTCCACATTGTTTAACTTCAGTAATCTAACAAGAACCGGTATGTCAATGCAATTAGACATTGTTAAATATATTTCTAATTATTGTAATATTTTTTAATAACATAAATTAGACATGATTATTGTATTACAGCATTAAAATGACCACAAAAATATTTAGGAAATTTATGTATTTGTAAAAAGTTAGGTGCGTTACAAACTATTCGCAGAATTTTAAGGCAGTATGGTACATCAGTTGGGAACTTATGATCTCGAGAGATGAATTCACTAACACCACAAAATCATGTTTTCGCTTTATTTTTGTTGATTTCTTTTATCAATCAAATTATTTGTTCTTTTTCATTGAGTTTTCATTTCTTGTTTTTATTATTTTTGTTCCATTTCAGTGGGCTCAACTGCATATATTCGGTTCATTCAAGTAAAAGCCGACTATCCCCACATGTCAACTAAAATGCGAGGATGCAATGTGGCCAGCCTCATTTTGGGTTTACTTCCAGCCCTTGGACTTAGTATGGTGGCAAATTTTCAGGTAAGTTTTTTATCAAACATTCATACATTTGATTTTTTTTTTATTTATTGTTGTATTGCCAAAAGTAAAATTTTAACTGATTCTTGGGATTCGTAAAAATTTAGATTCCTAGGACCCCAGGAGTTGTGACTCTGGCTCGCGGGACCTGCCGGAGTTGTGACTCTGGCTCGCGGGACCTGCCGGAGTTGTGACTCTGGCTCGCGGGACCTGCCGGAGTTGTGACTCTGGCTCGCGGGACCTGCCGGAGTTGTGACTCTGGCTCGCGGGACCTGCCGGAGTTGTGACTCTGGCTCGCGGGACCTGCCGGAGTTGTGACTCTGGCTCGCGGGACCTGCCGGAGTTGTGACTCTGGCTCGCGGGACCTGCCGGAGTTGTGACTTGAAATCTTAAGCTCAATATGATCATGAAGTTTGGAGTTAGATTTTTTAAATTCCAAATCTTAATTTCTTTTCTGCTTTTTCTATTTTTCAGGCCAAAATAATCCAAATTCCACATTACCTCGGTGCCTTCCTCGCCTTTGGTTTAGGGACTGTGTATTGCTGGGTACAGACTGTGATAACGTGGAGAGTTTGCAGTCAAGATGCACACTATTTCAGAGTTTTGAATTTACGTTTCTTCACCACCATCTTTGTCACTATTATCTTATTTATCTGTATCCTTTTATCACGGACCAAACTATCATCTTCACCATTTCCATTATATTTGATGCCTATTTTACCTGCTGGAATGTGAGGAAAGGTTTTTATAAATTGACTTAATTCCATCCTTAAATCCTCATCTTTTCTAGGCCCTTCCAACTTAACTATTTTCCATCTGCTAACACAAGAACTTTTCCATTCTTTCAACATGACCATACCAACAAAGTCTCCTGTTCTGCATACATCTTTTTATATTGTCTAGATTTAAACTTTGAAGTCATCAGATCTAAGCCTACTTTTAAAACTGACATTACCTATCCATTCTATCATTCTTATTTCTCTCCATGCAACACACGTCCTCAACCCTCACTGGCTAGGTTTCACTTCCATACATCAACACACTTTTTCCATACATCAACACACTTTTTCCATACATCAACACACTTTTTCCATACATCAACACACTTTTTCCATACATCAACACACTTTTTCCATACATCAACACACTTTTTCCATACATCAACACACTTTTTCCATACATCAACACACTTTTTCCATACATCAACACACTTTTTCCATACATCAACACACTTTTTCCATACATCAACACACTTTTTCCATACATCAACACACTTTTTCCATACATCAACACACTTTTTCCATACATCAACACACTTTTTCCATACATCAACACACTTTTTCCATACATCAACACACTTTTTCCATACATCAACACACTTTTTCCATACATCAACACACTTTTTCCATACATCAACACACTTTTTCCATACATCAACACACTTTTTCCATACATCAACACACTTTATGCATACATCAACACACTTTATGCATACATCAACACACTTTATGCATACATCAACACACTTTATGCATATATCTGTTAGATTCTTTACATAGATAACAATGGTAACACTATGCTAGTTAGTAATGGCAGAAATTTCCTAAACATACTTCTACCGATTCCTTAACTCTTTGTGCTCTAATATGCTTTAACCAACCTAACAAAATTTCTGAACAATCTCAATAACCTCACCATCCAGATATACTTTCTTGACATCTGAGTTTGTGTGCATATCCATTGTCTTGCCCTTTTTAAACAAAATCTCTCAACCTGTAATTTCATGGCACTAATGTACCTGTCACTCTAAAAAAATAAATGAAATGTCTTTGTGATATGTTTTGGTTCAGTAAAAATTTGTCTTTCAAAGTATCTATCATTGTTTAAATTTGTAATCTCTGCTAAGTCAGTAAAAGTAAGAAATATAAATACTATAATTGCACTCTGTAAAGAGTGGATATATTTGCCATCAATAACAAATTGTCTTAATGCAGTTAATCTTAATGCATACCAGTCATAGCTATGAACCCCTGATTTAAAGTTAATGAATTTGCCCAAAAGTCTTGTTATCCCTACCAAAAAAAAAAGTTGTCTGAAAGTTTTGTTAGCCTTACCAGGTGACACTAAAATATAATAAAAATAACTTTTACCCCAAATTGTATTTAAATTCATTAAAGCAAAAATTTTATTCAGATCAACAAACTGGTATTCATGCAGAAATTATAAGAGGCATTCTAAAAGTAATGCCTCCTATTTCTTATTTTTTTGCTGATTGGATCAGAGGGGATTACAAATTGCATTGTTATGATAACTGAACTCATGCATTCATGACCTGAAAGTTTCTGGAGCACAAACGGTCACTCATTTTATGGTATCACTCTCGTTTTTGTAACTCTTCAACTTTTTGAGTTATAAAAAAAAAATAGGTTTTACTTTTGAAACGACCTTTGTAGCACACGATTTAAATGGCAGAAGAAATTCTTTGATTGACACCAGCATTGAATGGACTAAATATTTTGTAAAGTCTCTTTGAATGCCTCACCCCCACTATTCTCCTTTTTTAGTTTCCTTTTCTCTTTTAATTTATTTTTTACAGTTTTTATTTCTTAACTTAAACCACAGTCACTATTACAAAAATATATTATAAAAAAAACAAATTCCCTGGATCCAAATGGGTAAGTCTTTTCTTTTTTGTTTTCATTCTAATTTTTGAATTTTTTTTCTCAATTTTATTCTTTTTAATTTATTTTAATTTATTATTTTATACTAGTAGAGGTGTGCCCAGCTTTACCTGATGTAAAATACGCTTAAATATATTTTAATTCATGCAGATTTTGTATTTATCATCACAGACAATTCTCTATTGAATATCATGTATATATATAATACTGATTTCGTGTTTAAAAAAAAAAAAAAAAAAAAAAAAATAGGTGCCATCAGCTAAAATCGAAACCAAAACATTTAGCACTGCAACTGTGTTCCCTACCATTTGACGTATTGACAGACAAGAAAGATTTAAAATTAAACTATTTCAAGCTATGAATGAATTTGAGCATAGGTAAAAGTAATAGAAATATGTGGGCAAGTTGAAATGAACATTTTTGCATTTCAACTTGCGAACATATTTCTGTATGCGTTATTCATCCATCCAAACAAAGATTTTACTTGTTATAAACCATCCTTGGTGTATGATTACTATTTCCCAATAATTTCAGTGTTATGTGACCAGCATTTTAAGAGTTTCTCAGTTAAATATTTACAAACGCGCATACATACATACATCTACTGTTTTATTTATATAGATTTTAAGTTTTTTCGTTTTCTTTTGTTTCAATGAGAGTAACTGTTTCTGTGTGTGTGTGTGTATATATATATATATATATATATATGGACGATTAATCGGGAATTGGAAGATTTTGGGGTATCAGAATCGGAACAATTGATTCCTAGTTTCCGATGCCAAAATGATTCCTTTGTCTTTTTTTTTTTATTTGATTTTGTTTAAAGTAAAATCTTCCATTGCTGGTAAATAATGATAAAGTAATATTTGTTGATTTTAAAATACAAGTAAAGCTAAAATCGATAAATCATCCTCCACAAATGTATTTTTATGTTTAGGACAATTTCTGCATATTTAACATGTGTTTTTACGAAAATCAGGGGAAATAATTATCTTATATTTAAATAATTAGAGATTTATTAAGAATTGGAATCGGGAATTTAGCACGGAATTGGTAATTGTATTGGAATCTGAGGAAAAATATAGGCATTGTCCCATCACTATATGTATGCACACACACGCACACGCGCACACACGCACACACACACACACACACGCGCGCACACGCACACGCACGCACACACGCGCACGGACACACACACACACACACAGATATGACAGAAAAGAATAGACATCCATAGAAACAGTTTACTTCAATAAACATGGTTTATAGAACAAAATCCAAAATGGTCACAGATGTAATAACTAATGCTTACCTGGCATTCCCTTTGCTGTTTTCAATGGTAGGACTCTTCTAGGCAGAGCACTGATCAGTTGACGAATATCATCTTGAGGAATTTCTTGCCATGTCTGACGCAATAATGCTAAAAGGTCAAATTTAGAAGATGCCTTCCTTTTCTTTTTGTGAAGGTTCCGGTCTAATATGCCCCAAAGGTTTTCGATTGAGTTCATATCCGGGGACTGACTTAATCATGAAAGTTTTTTAATCCTATTTTGGCTTAACTAATGTTGTGTCACCCTAGCAGAGTGAAAAGGAGCTCTGTCTTCCATAAATAGGGAGTTAACTTGGTTCATTTTACGACTTGAGAATATTGGTAGGAGTCTTTCATGAAATATTGGAACATATTTTGCAGAATTGATGTTACTTTTGCACTCTACCAGGTCTGGGCGACCATCACTCCAAATTGCAGCTCATACCATAACCAAGAAACCCCCTGTTTCGGCATTAGCTGCAGTCTTTGTAAGAATTTTGCTGAAGGAGATTCTATACCCATACCCTTCCATTATTGAGAATGCAAATTGTGACTTCAATAAAAATGACATTAGTCCAAAAGGTCATAGATATCTTCACCATCTCACGAACCCAATCTTTTCTGCACTCAATATTGGCAGGATGATTAAGAGGTTTCCTTGCAGTTCTACCATAGTTTGTGTAGATACATGACAACTGTTCTGGAATTGATACCAGCTTGTGTTGCAATGTCAGGCTTTGCACTGAGGATCCTCTTCAACATTTCTTTTCACAAGACACAAAGTTCTTTCAGAGAACCCATGGGCGACCTGGATGAGGTTTTGTGCACTCTTTGTCCTTTCTTGTGAATTGTACGATCACTCTATTAGCAGAAGAAAAAGGTATTGAATGATTTCCTGCTATTTTGTGTTGACTAAGACCACCCCTTCATGTTGACCGCAATTTGTCCTTGCAGAAATTCGGATAGGTCTGATGTGTCTTTGATTTGTGGCATAATTCGATGTTAGATGCAATTTTAAGGAGTTACTCTCTTATTTCAGTAATATGTAATTATAAACAATCTTAGGAAAAATATGTATCTTAGTGTCAATCTCTTCTGCTATATATACATATATATATATATATATATATATATATATATATATATATAATAAATTCTACAGCCAAAGAATGTCGCAGCCCATAAGAGCCATGACAGTCAATGAACTGGAAGTCCAAGACTCGAGTTTTGCCCTCATTTGAGCTCATGAATTAGACACATCCGAACTCAGGATTTGAAACCCGATCCTCTTACGTGTGAGGCAAGCACTCTACCAACTATATATATAAAATTTTTTCCAGTTGGCACAATTAAGTTCGATGAAAACACCTTTATACTTTTAGAGTATATATATATATATATATATATATATATATATCAATAGTGAACATTCCAAATTCAAAATATATATATATATTTTTTTTATATTTTGTGTCTTTCAGATGCCATGTTGAATGGTGGAAAAACACCAAACAACATCAGAGACGGTTTAGATATTCCTTGGAAAAAAAACAGTTGGAGATTTTTTTTTCTTGGATTAAAAGGATAAAAGTGAAGTGTTATGAAATTGAATCACGCTCAGAGCAAACTTAGTTTCATATTCGCGCAATCAAGAAGCCTTTTGATGGGCAAATTTAGTCTGAACCTTTTAATATTTTATGAATAATATACCATAAATTTTGATTAATTTTCTGCCTTTAGTTTTTAAAAGTAAAATTCATAAACTCATAATAGAGGATCAAATATGTCACTTTAAATATTGTATGTCCTCATGGGCTTCACATTATTTCGTCTTTCTCTCCAGAATGGTCCCAGTTTATATTTTTACTTTTTTTTCATAAATCTTTTGACTTTTAAGGATTTCCATATCTTTTTCACTAACTTTTATCCTCTTTGATCCGAGGAAAAAACTTTCAACTATGTTTATTTTTTTCTGAGGAACATGCAATCTTTCTGAGTTGTTTGGTGTTTTTCTGTAACAATACTGTTACTTTTTAACTGTGTTACACTTCAAACCTCTCTGACCCACACGCCGTCTGGCACCGTCGCAAAGGAACAAACAAATAAAAAAAGAAAAGAAAAATCCAACTCGGCATCTTTTTTTTTTGTATTTACATTTTTTGTCACACACACCCATATGCGCTCTGTTACGTTTCCACCATTCAATGAAACCTTTGTAAGACACAATAAAATATCATGAACGAAAAATATGTGTTGAGCTTTTCTTATATATATATATATATATATATATATATATATATTGCAAGAGTGCTACAAAAATTTACATGTTTTTTCACGTGTACGACAAATATTGCTGCAGTTGATTGGTCAGTGAAACAAATCAAATTGAATGTCTAAAAAATGAATCAGTTGCATACCTAAGTGTGTCTTATTTTGTTTTGGGTGTTTGTCTTCAACTGTTAGTTGGGATAGTCACTGTGCACTTTTTACCACAAATGTAGCACACAAGTCTGTGGCATTTTGACTGGTGTGGGTGGCTGTTTTTTCTGGGAGAAGTGAGCAATTCATTTTTAATATCACTTACGCTAATTTTTTTTTTTTTTTTTTTTTTACATAGGCGGCACCGCTTATCAAGGCCAAGAGGCCACTCGAGGATAAGGGTTAAAGAGTGTACAGTAGAAATTGAACAATATAGTAATCGTTAGTAATGGAAATTCGGTAAATTTGTTAGCTTATATGAAACGGCTCATCAAAAACTTGTTTACGCTACATATGTCTGAACAAATCTTGGAAGTGTATGTGGTTAAATAATCAATTGTTAACTATTCTGCATTTTCAACTAACACTTCTTAGGGTTAAATCTTGCTGTCAAAGTTCGCTACTCCAAAATCCAACTCCACTCTCTCTGAAAAATAGGCTTTTTATTCAAACAGACCGTATCTTATTTGCATATGAAATGGCAAGAAATCTTGTTACTTCATGAGATCACAAGCATTTAAATAAAAGCAGTCTCCATTATTTTTCTTATTTTTTTAATTTATTTTTTTTTTCTGACACAGGACACTGCAAGCTGCATAAAATCAGGTTTATAGCAATTTTTGATGCATTTAATCACAATGTATAAAAAGTTAAGAATTTATCTTTGAGAGACGTGCGATTTTGATTGAGATTAAAGTACTAGAAAAAAAACAGAATGAAAAAAAGTGAAGATGAAGGAAGGACCAAAAAAAAAGTTTGATGGAAATTAGATGGTGAAGAAGTGTACCCTCCTGATAAATCTACCACATTTTGTATTAACAGTTTACACCAACCTTTATGAAAAGTATTTTTATTTCATGGTAATGAATCACCATTTATCAAGGCTAAAAAGAAACCCTCCAGGCTAGGGTTTAATGAGATTGATAGATTGTCAAGTAAATGATGAAGAATATTATGAGAGGATTAAAAATGATCAAATGGACAAAATTCAATGACGTATGTGGATGATTTGATTTATGACAAGAATTTGTTGTCATTGGATTTAAAAATGTTGTTGTCCATGTTAACATGTTGTTGTCCATGTTAACATGTTGTTGTCCATGTTAACATGTTGTTGTCCATGTTAACATGTTGTTGCCCATGTTAACATGTTGTTGCCCATGTTAACATGTTTTACAAATGGGAAGCTCTTCGAAAGAAACTTTGTCCATGAAAATTCCTTTTGATACTAGGCATATAGAGAAAGAAAAGAATGTTATTTCAGTTGTGATAGAGTTCTTGCTGTGAATGTATGGGATGATTCCAATATTTCTCCTGATTGTGATATAATTACCGGTTCTGCACTAAATTTCCAATTCTGATACAATTGCCAATTCAGATTCTTTAGAAATCTCTAAATATTTAACTATAAAGTTGTTTTTTTTTTCATGATCGCTGCAAAAACACATTAAACGTGCATAAGTGTTTTCAAACCTAAAAATAAACTTGTTGGGAAGTGATCTATAGATTATAGTTTTGTTTTTTAAAAATCAATAAATATTGATTTTACTACCAGTAGCAGATTTTGTTTTAAACAAAATCAAAGAAAAAAAAATATAATTAAAGGAATCGTTTTTGGCATCTGAAAATAGGGACAATGTTTTTCAGATTCCAATTCCCATACCTTAAGTTCTGAGTTTTCTGATTTCGATTAACCATCCCTACACTATAATGAATTATAAGAAGAAATTGAAACTTAGTTAACATCCTTTTATATGAATAAAATTTATTTCTATATCCTTCATATTTCATTATTTTGATGAAAAAATCTTTTTTTAATTTTGATTTCCATGTTTTTATGATTTTATTATTCATAACCATTTTTTTCTTCGGTATTTCTAGAATGTCCATCGTGGAGTTTATTTAACGTCAACAATCACAGAATGGCTTTTGGCAGCTTTCATTCTTCTCTATGTTTTAAGTTTTATCTTTGAATTCCGACACATACGGCTACGGTTTCCAGAAATAGTAAGCACCGTCGTAAGTAGACAATTGCTCTATTTATATGTATCTTTCTATTAGGTTGACAAGAAAATGCTTGCAGAATTTTTAATTTTGATTTCAAATGATGTATTTTCAAATAAGTTTTCTTTGTTATATGTTTACTTCATATATCATTTTAACAAGCGTTTTTCGCTCTATCTGATCATTTAAATTACAATCGTTTTAAAAGAATTCTTTTCAGAACATTGAATAAAAGATTGAAAAAAGGCAAATTTGCACAATTTTCTTATTTCAATTCAAGCTAGGTCAAAATGCTGCTGAAACAGCTTGCAATATCAATGAAGCAGTTGACTCAGGAACCATTACTGAATGCACAGTACAATAGCGGTTTAAGAAATTTTGTGACTATGATCAGTCGGGATGATGAGCACAGTGGTCGATCATCGGATGTTGACAACAATCAAGAGTCTTAGTCGAAGCCAGTCCATGTACAACTGTTCGAGAACTTGTCTGAACTAGACATAACGTATGTCTAGTATGTACATACTCTCCAGACCTCTCACCTACCGCCTACCACTTTTTCAAGCATCTTGATAACTTTCTGCATGAGAAATGCTTTGAAAACCTAAGCAATATCAAAGATGCCTTCAGTGACTTCATCACTACCAGGACGCAAGATTTTTACGTTACTGGCATAAATACATTTGTTTTGCGTTAGCAAAATTGTACTGATTGTTTATTTCAGTCAATAATTTTTTACTTGAGCCAAGATATGTTCATCTGAATTCAAGTTAAAAACCGCAAGAACTTTCTTGTCAACCTAGACAAAATTAGTCATACACGCAAGAATATTTTTACCCACGATTTTGACCTTTCAAACTGGATCCTCTCCTCCTCCTCCGATGCTTTCAAATCAGGCTGTCTGAAGATACTGGCTTCTTGACCAAAAATACACCATCTTGCATGAAATCCATTAACAAGGTCACTGGGAAAATGGTTGGATCATTCTCAATCCTTTACTTGT
>NC_136495.1:18974561-19152061 GCF_053919585.1 Euprymna scolopes
ACTTTCTCAAATGCAACATTCTTTGATTTGCAGAAAATAAGGAGGTTGTTACGTCTGTTACACATTATCGATTTAATACCAATTAAAAAGAAAAATGAGCGAAAGACAATGTATAATCTATAAGTTATTCAGCAACTTAAATGGTAAGGTATAAGCCGCTGGATGTTGATAGTTACAGTCTGATGCGAGACACATTTCTCTCTCAAGGGCGATAACTCCTCTTCTTCCATTTGGATTATCCCCCTCTTCATCAGAAAGTTGACACTTTTTCATTGAAATTGATTATTTTTCTTTTTACAAAGGAGTCACCACTTATCAAGTCCGGGGGCCACTCGAGGATAAGGGTTAGTGTACAGTAGTTAATAGGAAAATGTTATAGTAATCGTTCATAGTGGAAACTTGGTAAATTGGATTTCATAAGGGGACGGCTCATCAAGAACTTCACATTAGAATTGAAGGCGACCACATTGTAGTCAGTTGGAAAGTAGGAAAACGGAACAGCTCCACAGGCGTGCAGTTCGTAGAAAAAAAGCTTTGTTCATGGAATCTATCTTTAGATAAAGAGTGGAGGAAATTATTGATAGTGGTTTCAGATAGATGAGCACTTTTTCATGAAAGTAAAGCCAGAGGGAATCATAGATTGGTGCTCAGACGTGCAATAGAGAAAGAATGCTTCTTTTGCTTGTGCCATACGTAAATGGTTTTACGTCTGGTTGTACACGTTATCAGTTTAATACCAACTAAAAATGAGCACAAGACAATATATAATCGTTGACAGATTCTTCCATCAACTAACAGAGTAAATGGAAAGGGAGGAGTCGCCGGATGCATGATGATTTAAGTCTGATGCGAGACACATTTATTCACTTCTGAAAACTGTCATGGCAGGTCCTTTTTCTCAATGGTAATAAATCTCTTTGATTAAAGGGAAATAACTCTTATTTTCAGGTTGTACCCAACCGAGGATCCAGATAATTTCATTCTATCTGTGGTGTATCCACGAATGGAGGAATTCTGAAGAATCCATGATCCCCCCCCCCCCCCAATCTCTGACAGATATCTTGATGCTCTGGTCTCATTTTCAACAAAATTTATCTTGTTCTCATGGGAGGTAGATAACTCCCATCCTCTCTTTTTCATCAGTTTCTTTTTTTACTATTTATGTACAACAAATCAAGACACAACAAGTCACAACTGATCCTGCTGATTCTCTATTCATGTGATAGATAGGCACTTCCTTTGAACAACTTGAGATTTCAGACAGACATATGCACGGACTTGGAGTCTATATTCGAAATACCCTCCCCTTGACTAAAGAAACAAAACCAGAATCAGACAACCAGGCCTTTATGTGCTTTAGACTTAACATGAACCATAACATTAGCTACTTATATTTTGTTTACCTCTCTCCCTCGACCCAGGACTGTACCTTAATCAAGTTTCTGACAGCATAGATATAGCACTCTCCCTCGATACTAGTGCACAAGTACTTCAGTGTCCACCACAGTAATTGGCTTGGATTCTCTACTTACACGGACACAGCTGCTAGCATAACACATAGCTTCTTTATATCTCATTTCCTATCACACGCAGTTAAATTTCCGACACGTTTCCCAGATCAGCAAGATCAACTTGCCTCGTTTCTAGATCTATTTTTGACCACAGTTCCTGATGATTGTGTAACGAATGGGCATAGCCTATTCAGGAATGCTGATCATGCTGTGATAATGGTAGAAATCGCCCTAAATTCTCTACCCAAAACTGAAGAGCCATTGCTCAAAACAACAAGGTATTATAAAAAGGCTGACTGGGAAGCCATCAGGGATCTCATCAGTGATGACCCACAGGGAAATATCTTTTTTCTCTTGCTGAACAGTGCATAAATGAGACAACTGAATGGTTCAAAACAGCAATTGAATCACATGTTCCCACACGGAAATTCTATAGAAAACTCCACTCTCCCCAATGGTTTACTACTACTTGTGCAGCTGCCATTGCTCAAAGGCAGCATGCATACTGCAGATTTAACCGACATAAGTCCAGTACAAACAGACAAAAGTTTATAGAAGCTAGAAGTAATTGTAAGAAAGAAATAGCCACAGCTAAGAGAGAATACACCGAAACCACCAGAAATGCATCGAAGCACAGAAATTAGGAACTCATGGTTTCTGGAAAATCTAAAATAGTGTAGTAAATAATGGGCAATCAACAATTCTCCCACTATCCAACAATCATGAGGTTTGCATGACAATTGAGAAGGCTAAAATGCTTATAAGTTGGTTTGCCTCAAACTCCACTTTGGACCTAGCAAACTATTCCCTCCCTGACTTTCCTTTGTGGACAGACACCACACTAGATAATCTGAAAATCACCCCTTCTCAGGTGCATGATATCATAAAAAACCTTGACACATCAAAAGCATGTGAACCTGATCTCCTCCCTGCTGTGCTATTAAGAAAATGTTCCACTGAGTTTACTCCAGTCCTCTTCAAACTTTCCAACAAATACCTTACAAATGTTGCTTTCCTGGCTGCTGGAAAACTGCTTCTGTGGTACCAGTTTTCAAGAATTCTGGTGAAAGAACTGACTTGTTAAAGTATTGCCCTATTAGCCTCCTGTTGCTTTTCAGTACAATATTTGAGTCTATAATTAACCATTTTAGTCCATCACCTTACAGCTGCTAAACTTCTGACCAACCAACAATATGGATTTAGGAAAAACCGGTCTACAGTAGATATCTCAACTGTAATCTCTGAACGTATATACCATGCAATGGACAAATCAGGTGAGGGTAGAGCAGTAGCCCTAGATATATCTAAGGCTTTTGTCAGGGTATGGCACGATAGTCTTAGGAAAATCAGATCACACAGTATCACAAGATGAATACTTAACATAATTAAATCCTTCTTAAATAAGAGAAGAATCCGTGTTGCCTCAATGGACAAGCATCTAAACAATGATATAAATGTGGGAGTATCTCAGGGGTCTATCTTTGAGCCTTTATTATTTCTAATATTCATAAATTACCCCCCCTGATGAAATTATCTCTGAAATGGGTATATTTGCTGATGACACCATGCTCTATAACAGGCCGTAGGGGACAACAAATGAACACCTATCTAAGGAAATGGTGGAAACACTAGAGGAAGACCTTCAAGCTGTAGTGGAATGGGGACAAAAATGGACGGTAACATTCAATGATGTCAAGACTAAGCTTCTTTCCTTTAATAAATACAAGAAACCTGCTCAACCATCAATAGCAATGGCTAAAAATCCATTACCTGAAAGTACTTCTTTCAAACTCCTCAGCTTGAGTTGGAAGAGATGCATTGAAAACATTGTGAGGGTCACTGTAAGGAAGGTGGGCTCTTTCTACCGTGTTAGAAAGTTACTTACACCTGAAAGTGTCCTGTGCTTCTATAAGGCCACCATTCGTCCATGTACGGAGTATTGTCACATTTGGGCTGGTGCATCAGCAAGAGACTAGTAGTAAGTCTCTTGCTCCTGGACAGAGTTTAAGAGTCGCCAACCTGATAGGTCCCGAACTGTCATCTAAACTTCGGCCTCTGTCCCATCGACAAAATGTTGCATCCCTCTGCCTGTTGTACAAGTATTTTAATTGTGGATTCTCTAACAAACTACAAGCCCTTGTGCTCTCTTGATGTAAATGCCCCTGACAAGCAGCAAAATCCCACCCCTACACAGATCCCTAGATGTAAACAGTTCAAGTGTAATGTTAAGACATCTTGCTTCTCTATTCCCTACATAGTATCCCTGAAACCTATGTCCCCGATAGTAGCCCCCTACATCAAAGTGGCACTGTGCCTTGTTTGGGGTGAAAAAAAAAGTTAGTGCCAATAACAAAAAGCAACCGATTTTAATTTAGACGAACTGACAATTTTTTTTTTTTTTTTTTTTTTTTTTTTACTAAAAATCTTTGTAAAAATTAACAATTTTTGTTTATTTTTTATTTATTTATTTTTTTCAGACTTAGATTTTGGTGAATTAAATAATTTGTTAATATATAATGTCCTTTTGTTTTAGTAAACATTTTGTTTAAGTACACAAAAAACATTTAAAAAATCATTTACAATTAAAAAAAAAAAAGACAAAAAAAGTTTCTTTTAACTTAAGGGCACTTTTATTTTATTTATTTTTTTTTTTTAATATTTTCCCCAGAGTCTGGAAAAAAAAAAAATTGTTTATTTTTTTAAAGATTTTTGGGGAAAATAAAAATTAGGAGTGGTTGTTGTTTTGTCATACATTTATTGTGCCTAAATAGTAAATCCATTTTTTATATGTTGTCAGCCATCTTGAATTGTCTATTCTCAACTAATACATTTTTTTTTTTTTCTAAATTTCTAGGAACGCTCAAATGCAATGGAAACCAATCATCAATTGTCTTGAAGTTGAGCATCTTCCTGATTCCAAGTGCTAATGATGCTGAGTGCCTTTTGTGCAAGGAATTTCCACTTTGTCAATTGTCAGACAAACTTTGGCTAGAAAAAAAAACACAAAAAAAAACACCAAAAAAGTAAAGAAGCTAAAATTTAAAAGATTTTCACAAATCTCTTTATCACTGCTGCCTAAAACAAAAGATGGCTTTCAAAATTTTCTTTTTTTATGAAATGATTCCAATTAGTTAATTTTGTTTGAATGTAAAATTATTTAATTCTAAGTTTTTAAAAAAATTTGATTCTAATTTTTTTGTAATTAGTTTTTATGAAAAATAAAATTAAAGAAAGCTTCATGTAAACTAATATATATAGATAGATAGATGTGTGTGTGTGTATATATAATTGTGTTAGGTTTGTGGGAAAGAACGCCAGCAAAGTGCTCAGTTATAAAGAAAATATTTATATTTGCGTTACAGAAGAGCTGGTACCGTCAGTTTTACATCCAAACATAGGAGATCAATATCCAATCATCTATGTAAGACTCTCTTCAGCCTTTGTTCATATCTGTCTCACACATTGCATGGAACTGTGTGATATTTACAGTCCTTGATCGTATTTTTATTTTTGTGATCCCCTTTGTTTCAATCATTATTATTTTTTTTTTTTATATTTACTAATTTTTTGGAGAGGGGAGGGGGCGTTACATGAATGGTTGAATGGGGAAGATTTATTTCTAAATTTGTTTAATTGATAAATTTAGTTAGGGTCTTGACAGCCACGCTAACTAAATATATCAAATAAAGAAATAATTTTTCCAATTCAACTGCATGTATATCAGCAAAATTCTAATTAAAAAAAAAAAAAAAAAATGAATAAAATAAGATTGGGGACGACCATTATTTCCGGGGAGATGGATATAAATAGAGGCTGAAGAGTCTGACATAGCTGATCAGATATTGGTCCCCTTGGTTTTGGATTTGAAATCGACGGTACCAATGTTTTTTTTCTGATCTCCTGTAACACAACTATAAAAAAAAAAAAAAAAGCAATGATAAAAAATTCTATGGAAAATTGATGTGGGTACAAAAACATGTTCTCGTTATTTTTATGAAATTCTAAAAAAGGAAATGTTTTTGGTGCGAAAGTATTTTAAATATATTAATCTTTATCTCATATTATAATAAATGAACCTGAAAAAAAAATATCTTTAATAAAGCAAGCCTATCATGATAATAGAATCTTTACTCGGTTAAGAGAAGCAATTCATTAATAAAATAAAATAAGAGATAAAAGGTCACATCGAACTTTATTGTATCATCAAATTAATAATGGAAAAAATGAGAGTAAAAAAAAATTTCTTTATATCATAGCATTTCGGAACTAAATGCTTCTTGTCAGAAGAGAAAAGCCAGCATTATATACAAATAAAAACTGACTTAAGAACATTTAGATTAGAAATTAAAGTTTTATATACTAGCGTCCTACCACAGAAATTGAACTTCAATCGACAATTTCAATTGGTTTAAATTAAATGTAAAATAATAGAAAAAGAAAAAAAAGGAAAAATACTAAAATAAATAAAGCAATAAAAGCAGGGGGGGGGTTGCAAGGGAATAAAAATCAAAAACAAAAAATATTGTTTCTGTTGGTTGTTAATAAAAATTATAATGTAGAATTAATTGAACAATTTTTCTGGAACCGAATCAAGAAAGCAAACTTTGCACACACAATGGTCTTCGGATCCTTTCAGATAGAGCTGTATAACTAGAATTATAAGAAAAACAGTACATTATAGTCTTGGAAGTTTTAACCTCTAAAACTACAAAAAAAAAAAAAAAAAAATTTATCATTCGTTAGAAAACCATTTAGTCAGTGAGTCATTCAATCACCTGTGTGTGTGTGTGTGTGTATATATATATATATATATATATATATATATATATATATATATATATATACACACACACACACCAAGTTAAAGGTATTCAGGAGAGAAAACTCGTGAATTTAACAAGGTTATTAAGAATGCTCAATAAAACAGAGCAAAATATATTTATATTGATATAGACAAATTTACATGTCACGATACTGGACATGCTAATGTTTTGAACAAGTGGTCAGTCAAGACCACAAGTCCTTGTTAGGTGACTTAATGAAGTTTGTCTTCCACTGAAGGAGTCTGGTTCTTAAAATATATGTATACTAGCAGTTCCACCCGGCTTTGCTTGGGCTCTATGTACTGTTCATAATTTTATGTCCATAGCCCTTGAACCCCTGGAGGGACATAGGCCATCCCCAACTTTTGTAGATGTTTTTGTAGCAAGGAGTTCTTTTTTTCGAGGTGAGGGTGCTGGCCCCATGCCCAACCTTTCCAGAAGGTACATACAGCACCTAGCCTTCCCAAATGGTCACCCATCTGGTACTGGCCAGGCTCAATGTTGCTTAACTTCGGTGATCTGGCGAGAACCGGTGTGTCAATGTGATTGTGCCGTACATAACTTTATGTGCATATGTATATATTAAAAAGTGTGAATATGTACAGTAATTCCTTTCTATATAATAGGCTTCCTTAACTACCATAGAGAAAAGTTTATAGAGACTGCAGACGTCAAATCTTTTTTGAACTTTGACCCCTTAATGTTTATTGTTTTGGGCTCAAATCAAATTTAAATGTTTGACCCATGTCCAAGAACCTACATCTAAAATTTCAAGTATTTAGACCCAAAATTTGCAGAGGAATTTGATAGTCTGCAAAGGTCAACTCTGTAAACTTTGACCTCTCGCATGCCAAATTTTCGCCCAAAAACTGATTAAAAAGCTTGCTGCATGTGTGAATATCCTTTGTTAAATTTCAAATGTTTAGACCCAAAATTGGCTGAATAGTTTGCTAGAGACTGCAAAGGTGAAATCTTTTGAACTTTAACGTCTTGAAAGCCAAATTTCCAGCAGAAAAACGATTAAAAAGCTATACTAACATGAAAAAGTTTAAATGTAATGTGAACAGACATCTTACTATGTCTGAATACACTTTATGTAAAATGTCTAATTTTTAGACGAAAAATTGGCTGAGTAATTTGATAGACTATGCAGAGGTCAATTTTTAAAAACTTTGACCCCTTAACATTTGTTTTGGGCTCAAATCAAATTATAAAGTTAGATCCATGTCCAAGTAACCTATATCTAAAATTGCACGTGTTTAGACCCAAAATTGTCAGAGGAGTTTGGTAGAGTTCTCAAAGGTCAAATTGTTGAACTTTGACCCCTTAACAGTCAAATTTCTGTCCAAAAACCGATTACAAAGATTTTCCCAAATCTTAATACTCCTTATGGCAAATCTAGAGTCTGTAGACCGAAAATTGAGTTATCTGGTAGGGATGTGCACACACACACACACATTTTCACTTATATATATAGAAATAAAATAAAAAAAAATAAAAGGCAATTGCAACTTCTCTCTCAATGTTTGGATTTTGTAATCATGCCTATAAGCATTTTCTTTTCTTTTAATGGATTGTTAGGTGCTTTTTCTTCTGATGAATTGTCTGTAGGTAAAATATTTACTTTAATGTTAATATTTTTTAAAAAACATTATGCTATCAGAATTAAGCTTCTTTCATTTAACAACTAAAAAAAAAAAAACCTTTCCCAACCAACAATTGCCATCACTTCACCTAAAGCTCATCTTTCAAACTCCTTGGTCTAACATTCACAGGCAATATGTATTGGAAGAAGGTAGGCTCCCTTTATCATGCTAGAAAATTAATTTCACCAGAGAGCATCTTATATCTTTACAAAACCACAATTCGTTCATATGTGAGTCTCAAATCCAATAGGTCTTGCATTGTCGGCCAAGCTCCAACTTCTATTCATCTCTCTGCCTGTTTTACAAGTACTTGAATCGAATGCATTCTGAACTTGTGCCCTCTTGCTGCACAAACCCCTATCTTGACAAGCAACCAAATTTCAGCTCTACACTGTTGTGGTCCCTAAATGCTGGCAAGCCTTCTACTTAAATAGTTTCTTCCCTCGGATGGTTGAACTTTGCAATTTCGTCCCTGTTTCCTGATTCCCAGACTATACTAACATGAAAAAGTTTAAATGTAATGTGAACAGACATCTTACTATTCAACTCTCCACAGTTCCCAGTTAAACATGATCCCAAATAGTGGCCCCTTACATTCCAAGTGGCAATATGCCTTGTTTGAGGGTGAAAAAGAATCTGTATGTGTGTGTGTGTATATATATATTCATATATATATATATATATATATATGAATGGAAATGTATAAAAAGGAATACGAAAAGTATAAAAGCTTATAACTTTTCTTTATTCGTTTTCAATTGGTGACGTGCAGGAATACAAAATAATATGAAAAAAAATCAAAAAACTTTTTACAAGTACATAATTTTCGACCGATCCTTCAGTATATATATAGTTTTGTTTTTTTGTGCATTGATATTCATATTAAAAACCCTTCTATTTATTTAAAAAGAAAATACAACTTTGTTATATATAGCTCGTTGAATTGCATTCATCTGCGCAAGAGTCTAGCTAATTTGCATATTCTTTTAAATTCATTTTAAGTCCCTGTTAATTTTTTTTTCTCGTGGGATGATCATCTTTACTTAACTATTACATGTAATTATATTGATGCAAATATTCTACATGATTTATACTTTTGTAATATTTGCATAAAAACGTTATAGTAAACACAACCTCTTTCTATATGTATTTATGTATGCGTATATATATTTGTTTAAAAAATTTTGCCTACCAAGCTCCTGTCAGTTTTTGGTCTACAGATATGAAACTTAATATATAGGGTATTCGAACCCATGCAAAACTTTATATTTGGGTTTTAGCTAGGGAAAATCAATGTGAAAATTAGAAAAAAAACAAAACGGAATTTTCCAGGAGAAGGTCGAACAACGGAATTACGAATATGCATGCGTAACGTAATAGTTATTGGTTCATGTTTTAATTTTTAGCCTTGCAGCTTACATGTCTTCATAACTGAGACAAAAAATAAATCATAAGCTAAACATTTTCAGTTCGATTCTTGGTGATGGCACTTTTAAGATCATTACGATATATTGGGTCCAATATAATATAATAATAAATATGAAATCTGTATTAATCAAAATATTTTATTAAATGAATATATTTTAAAATATCTTTTAAGAACCGGACTCTCAGTGGAAGACAAACTTTATTAAGTCACCTGACAAGGACTTGTGATCTTGATTGACCACTTGTCCAAAACATTTATGACTGGGCAATGCCAGGTGGCCTGCTAGTGTGTGTGTGTGTGTGTGTGTGTGTGTGTGTGTGTGTGTGTGTGTGTGTGTGTGTGTGTGTGTATATATATATCTAAAAAAGATTTTATTTCAGATGTACACATAACTATTTAAAATGCAAGTCTTTAGCATCCACAACATTTCCTTTTCAGAATTTTTTACTTTTTTTCCTTGTTTCCTTCTGTACACGTTATCCTTTTTTTTTCTTTCTTTAAACTACTCTGTACTTTCATCTAAGAATTTAATAAACAAAAAACTGACTTATACCGAATACGGACCGTGCTGAAATAATTTTGCTCGAGAATGGATCCATCTTCTAAAAATGACTTCATTTTCTTAAAATTACGATGTTAATCAGAATTAGTTCATATGTTATACGATATCATTCGATAGTTGGTAAAATTGTTTCATTTATGTATTTACATTACCCGTTCGAGGGTAGGTAAAATTATTTTAAATATGTGTTGTACATTACTCGTCCTAGGGAAGGTAAAATTATTTCATACATGCTGTAAATTACCTTTCCTAGAGAAGGTACAATTATGTTGTAGAATATATATGTTGTATAATCCCCACCCAAGGGTAGGTAAAATGTTGTATAATCCCCACCCTAGAGTAGGTAAAATATTCTTATACATAGATATCATAAATTCCTCTATTCTAAGAATAACAGGTTTGTTACAAATCAACTTCATTTTTCTCAGTTTTATACGGTCCTGAGCAACGCCGGGTAGCCCTGGTGTAGATTGCTGTCTGACAGTTTGTCATTCATAAATTCTGAGCATTTTACAAATAGATGCAACCTGATCTTATCCAAAGAAAATAAAAACACTTTTTTATTATGACCAACAAGATATTCTCATAAAATAAAAAACAAAAACAAATTCTGTATATAGAATAAAAATTTTGTTATATATATATGTGTGTGTGTGTGTGTGTGTGTGTGTGTGTAAAGGTTTTTTTTTTTTTTTTTTTTTTTTAGTTAAGATGCCGGAAGTGATCTCAGTTTAGCTAAATATGGAATGAAAGTCACAAAGCCTAAAATGAAATACAAACCCATAGGGAACCACTTAAACTTATTTTTTACATTTCTATAAATATCTTACTTTAATATTTAAAATATTCATATGAAAATATTTTATTTCAAGAGTAATTAAAACGTTCATGGTTTACATTTCTATAAAAAAAATGTTGAAATATTTAAAATATATTCATGTGGAAATAATTTTTTTAAATATTTTTCTTTTTACATTTCCATAAAGTTTTCTTTTAATATATTTTTTAATTCTTAGAATGTTTTACACAAATTTTATCACATAATTTTGATATGTATCATAAAACAAAGTATCTAAATTCAATTGAATTACAAAACCAAAGTTTTTTTTTTGTTTCACGAAAGCACAAGTGTTAAAACTAAAATAATTTTCGCAATAAATTATTTCCATATGGTTTTCTATTTCGTTTCATGTTTAGTGACTTCTGTTTAGTTCCATATTTTAACTAAACTGTGTGCACTTCTGGCGTCTTAACTTTGGGAACTGAATTTTTGGATTTAACCCCTTTTAAATGCCTTTTAATGTGAAAATCTGAACGTATGGAATCCTTTACAATGCAAATATTTTTTAATTGGAATCTAAAGTTTTCTGCTAGGAAATTTTAGTATTTTGTGAATAGAATTTACTCCTAAAAATTTGGGTTAAAATTTTAAATAATTTACATTATACCGACCTTTTCATGTTTTCATAATTCATATTGTGGTTATTTATTTGTACAATACAAATCAAGATTTAGTAAAAAGCCTCTGAATGTTGGGATTTGGCAGTTTTTATTCTGAACTTTCTGCTTCTAAAACTGATGTTATTTTCAATATATGTAAGCTGGAATGATGACTGAACTTTTTATTTATTTTTTTAAATAATAGTTTACTAAACTTTGACATTCAACATTCTTTTTCAATTAAAAAAAATAACAGCTTACTAAACTTTGACATTATTCAACATTTTGTTTTAAATTAAATAAATAAATGGAGAGAAACGCTTTAAAATTCAGTAAAAACTCTTGTACATAATTCCATTGAAAGATTCACTAAAGATTTTTAAAATTATTCATTTTTTTTTTTTTTTTTTTTTATTAAGTCACTGTAATTTATGGTATATGAGACACTCCCCCTCTTCAGTAAAGATCTTAAAACTAAAAAGATTTAGTTTATTTGAAGAAATAATGCCAGTGTAAAAGTTTTGCTGATTTAAAATTTCTTGAAAATGAAAATTTGTGGCTTTTTGAAAATCTTTATTCATAAAAATAACCTTTGCTCTTTATAATTTGTATTTGTCTGTCATCAAGCTTATAAATGCTTTGTAAATTTTTTAGGTTAGTTTTTGATGTGTCTATCTCCTCTCATGATGGTCCTGGATATGACCTAAAACTATCACCGATGGTGAGGCCCCACCTTGCGGGCCTTGGGGAGTGTGGAGCCACCCTTTAATTGCCATTGCTCCCAGGTCTACTCTGACCCAGAGTGGTAGTACCTGTTAGGGTCCCAACTATGGGTTAAATAGAATCCGACTTAAAAAAACAAATATACTCCATTAAAAATTGTCTTCAAAATAACTAGATAAATAACCTGAAAAAAGTTGATATGCCATAAAACAAACACAACCAACCAACCAACCTCTCATGATGTTAACCTAATACGATCAAAATGATTTTGTAATCCTCAAAATAAGTGATAATCTAAGCTAGGTCAAGAGAATATGCAGGATGGAGCAAGATTTCATAACCAAATTCTCAAAGATTTTTGATCAGTTGTAATTTGTGAGGACAAATATTATAATGGAAGAGTTTTTTTTTTTGCTGTTTTTTGTTTTATTTTTGGCTCAACATGGGTGAGAATATTGCAGAAAAATATGAATGATGCTTTAATAATTTGAAAGAAAAAGTTAAAAATTAATCATGGTGATATATTTAACAATAATATAAAATTTATCACAATGATTTCAAATGATTCTTATATAAACCATCAAAAACTTTTGCACCGACCTGATATCAACATATTGCAAAATATTTCAAAATGATTTCTTTATAATAAAATCTGTTTTTTAATGGTGCATAACGTTGAAATATGTCCTGAACACATGCAGCATCACGAGTGTGAACATTTTACTTTGGCCACATTGTATATCGGATATATCTGTCAACTGGTACTATCAGACTGTCTGAAGATATTGGCTTCCTGCACCAAACATTGAGGTTGTTTTCAATTCACCCTTTGCAAAATTCAAAGCCCAAAATAAAAATCAATTTTCTTCTACAAAATAACCAAATCAAACACCATGAATATTTGGAGTATGTTTCTGTATTAAACCTTTGCTAAAAATGACCGGATTTGGCATTAAATAATCCCAAAAAGGGTTGATATGCCATAAAACAAAAAACAAAACAAGTCAACCTAAGTTTGCCTTGTGTACATTTACGTCTTTTCTTGCTTTGTTCTTTAAAGGAATTGATTGAAAAATCTTAAGCATTACCTCCCTTTTTTTTGTTATCTGTTTCTAAACCTGTCTGCAATGAGTCGCCCTGTCAAGAACTAGAATTCAGAACGGCGTAGCTCTAATATTGCTTTTCTTATTAGTGATATTCCATCTCACAGTGAGAAAGGGTTAGATTTTGAGAGGAAGGAAGTGCTTTGTATCTGTTACTGCAGTATGAGATTCAGGGAATTTTTTCAAAAATTTATTTACATTTAAATTTTTAAGGAAGTGTTTTATATACCGTAAGATACAATAAAATAAACTTTTTTTTTTTTTTTTTTTGATGTTGTAAATATGGTCCATTTTTTTTTTTTTTTTTTTTTTGTAA
Organism: Euprymna scolopes; assembly: GCF_053919585.1. Classification (NCBI taxonomy): domain Eukaryota; kingdom Metazoa; phylum Mollusca; class Cephalopoda; order Sepiida; family Sepiolidae; genus Euprymna; species Euprymna scolopes. Next base: position 18,988,115 of record NC_136495.1, read on the forward strand.
ATATCTTTTTTTCTCTTGTAAATATGGTCCTTTCTTTTTTTTCTTGCAAATATGGTCCACTTTTTTTCTTGCAAATATGGTCCACTTTTTTTCTTGCAAATATGGTCCACTTTTTTTCTTGCAAATATGGTCCATTTTTTTTTCTTGCAAATATGGTCCATTTTTTTTTTCTTGCAAATATGGTCCATTTTTTTTTCTTGCAAATATGGTCCATTTTTTTTTCTTGCAAATATGGTCCATTTTTTTTTCTTGCAAATATGGTCCATTTTTTTTTCTTGCAAATATGGTCCATTTTTTTTTCTTGCAAATATGGTCCATTTTTTTTTTCTTGCAAATATGGTCCATTTTTTTTTTCTTGCAAATATGGTCCATTTTTTTTTCTTGCAAATATGGTCCATTTTTTTTTTCTTGCAAATATGGTCCATTTTTTTTTCTTGCAAATATGGTCCATTTTTTTTTCTTGCAAATATGGTCCATTTTTTTTCTTGCAAATGTGGTCCATTTTTTTTTTCTTGCAAATATGGTCCATTATTTTATTTTTTTTGTAAATGATTTATGGAATTCTATTACTGACTGACTTTATGTGCAGTTGTTAATGTTTATGATTCTTTATTTTCTGATCATGTGATCCAATAAAGAACATCCGAGCCGAGTCACTTATTTTTAGGATCAAAAAGGATTTTGTAAAACAAGCCCCCCCCCCCCGCTCCAACACTCCTTACTTTTAAAACGAATGTGTGTTTACTATAAACCCAGATAAGTTATCATCAGCTAGTATTTATATATTCATTTTTCGCGTTGAGGTTAGAATGACTTTCATCTCTTTCCTGTTGCCATTTTGCTTGTGGCACCCGCTTTAATCAGGTCATCATATCTAAAGCAGCCTACTGCATAGCTTTGGGCCATCGACATTTCTAAAGGACATGCTTTGTGGCATTTTCTATGACTAATAGCAGGTGATGTGGACGTACTATCTCAGACGTTTTCTCCTAATAATTTTCTCCATCCAATCCTCTACATTCAATGTTATTTCGATGTTTCATTGTCAGCCGTGTCTCGTACTTATAGAAGAGTATGGGTCAAACATGAGTGTTGTATGCTCCCTTGCTGGCACATGCAGTCATTTTAAAATCAGTGTATTCAAAATTTTTCTATTATCATAAATATATTCATTAATGATCACGTGATTAATCAGAATTGGAAATCTGAAAAGGCAGAACTTTTTGGGGAAAAAATTTGTCCATATTTTCCGATGATTAAAATAACTTTTTTTTTTAAAAATTTATTTTATTTTTTTTTATTAAAATTCAATATTGCACCGATAGTACTAATGATAAAACGATCAATATTTATTGATTTTTAAACTACCAGTAAAACTAAAATCTATAGATTACCCTCTACAAGTGTGTTTGTAAAAATATATGCATATACAGGGTGGCCCACTTAAAAGTAGCCCAAAAATGTAGTAGAGAGGAGGAACGGTCTTTTGTTGTTTAAATTACCTTTTGTGTTATAAAAGATGCTGAAAGTGCTCCCTGTTGACATCTTTGCATTTCTGGGCACGTTTAACAAGGTTTGCAGGTACTGCTTGTAGACCTTCTCTGGTAATTCTCTTGATAGCATTGGTCATGTTCTCCTTTAGTTGGTCTAAATTGTGAGGATTATTTGCATAACCTTTTTGTTTTAAAGTTGCCCAAAGATAAAAATCACACAATGACAAGTCCAGGGAATGTGGTGGATATAACCCTTTGCTTATTGTTCTCTCTTTTGTAAACATGTTATGAACTCGTGTCGGTGATCTGTGAGACGCATGGCATGTAGCGCCATCTTGTTGGAAAAAGAATTGGATTTTGTCTTGTGGTGTCAGTTGGTCTTTAAGAGAAAGATTAGATAGGTCGGGCTACTTTTAAGTGGGTCACTCTGTATTACATGGATTTTTATAATAAAAAAAAAAAAAAAAAGGCAGCGTTAATAGCAAAATATTTAGAGATTTTTAACAGAATCAGAATCTGTCATTGTATCAGAATCAAATTTCTATTGAAAAAATATTGTGCCCAATATTTCTATTCAGTGGCAAAATATTTCAGTATTGTCATTTGATTAAAAAAAATATCTTGATATATTTCCTCAGCTCAGCATCCGTGACCCTAACAGCCCATGTGCATATGATCTTCTCTACTCCATTGACAAAGCTCAACAACTTGCGAGCCAGAGATTCTCCTTGATGATAGTTGCTCAGGTGTTCATCTGCTCTTCATACCAATTGGGTTGTGAAGTGCAACAAGAACGTCTTTCAATTTTCCTGATGACAAACTGCATGATTAAATGACTGAAGTTGATCGCAGATTCAGTTTTTCATGCTGGTTCAATTCAATAAAATTTGAGCTTCAATTGCAAGGGATAAAGAAAGGGTAACGCAGAACAGCCGAGCAATCTTAATTTGCCTTGAATCGCTACGTCATTGGAGTGTGTATTTCCATCTCCTGGAAATCCATTCTAAGATCCAGGAATCCTGATTGAACTGAAGGAGAGCTGGTTTCTCAATCGACCCCAGCAGTGCAACACTTTCTGTTAATACTTGCATAGATTTCTTCGTAATGCAGAAGTGAATAACAGATTCCAAGGGAAATTGTAACAAGTATTGAAGAAAATGTAGGCCAAAACAAGATTGCTGCATAATCTTCAGTGCTCAAGGAAGAAAAGTTTAAGCTTTCATAGAGCAGGTTCTGCACCATCTGAGTAGCCAGTCTTTGAACTTTGTTTGTTTCACATCCAATATGTGATATCCGAGACCTACATACTCTAAGAGTGGTCTGACAAGAAAGATATAAAGTTACCAGCATTCAGTCGATGTGATGATAGTGTGGAATGCCACAAAATCATCGGCCAGGTTTTAGAGCCGTAGGAGAATGCTTGTTGACCAGTAGATATGCACTTTGGCATTTGTGTGGAGATCCACTTCTCGGGAACTACTGGGCTGATTTTGGGTTACATTTTGTTTGATATTCATTTGATGTGCAGTTAGGGATTAATAAACTGTAGAAGCTGAAATGTAATGTGAACAGACATCTCACTGCAGTCCTCTGATACACATGATTCCAAGTGGCAATCTGCCTTGTTTGGGGGTGAAAAATGAGTACAAATTTAAACTATATTCAATTTGACAAAATACTTTTATAAAAAAACCTTCGCCCATTAAAAACAGTTATAATCTGATTTAAAATAAGTCACTTTAAATATATATATATTTTTTACATAAATATTAGTATTAGAAAAAGAAACTGATGTGATGTATCTTTGTATTTTTTTTTTTGATATTTCAAAAAAGTGATTTTGTTTCGAGAACAATTCTTTAACATGTGATAATGAGTTTCATTGACCCAACTTTTTTTTTTAACAAGTTTGAAATTGAATGAAAGAGGAATCCGGACCAAGGAAATATAAATTATCCTCTGATATAAAATTTAAAAAAAATCTTAAGTTCTTATCTAGAATTTTGTATAAATTAAAAAAAACTGTATGATGAACATACCACAGATGAAACGAAAATACCATATTCCAAAAATCACATAAATTTATCAAGTAAATAAGTATCAATTTATGCATTTAATGGGAATTTATAAGCATTACAACATAAATCTCGAGTTTAAATTGTTGAATAATTTCTCTTTATTTCTTGATTGTTTTTAAAATGGCGGTCAATCAAAATGGTGATCATTCTTTGAGTACTCATAAAATTTGATTTTCTTCAGAAATAAAACTACTGGATCAATTTATGTGAGTTTTGGAATATGGTATTTACACTTCGTCACAGGTACATATATTATACAGATTTTTTGTTTTGAATACAGGGCGGAAATTCTGGACAAGAACCAAATTGTAAATTTGGACCAATTGTTGTATGATTACTGTGTATAATAAATATACACACCTGCACTTTTTGTACAGACGTTTTTTTTTGTGTTTGTATAACAAATGTTGACACGACGATGTGTAATATATTCTTATTCAATAAAAGAAAAAGGATATTTATCTCCCCATTCGTCTTCTTACATTTTTTTTTTTTTCACGTGCATGTGTGCTGACTAATATACTCCTTAAATGTCTGCGCATCCTCCTCTTTACAGATTCTATCTTTTTCTTCTCTCCTTACATTTTTAATAAAAATTTCAAGTCTATGATGATGATGATGAACTAAAACAAAATAAACATGACACATTCTCAACTCGATCCTTAGACAGATTTTGGGACTGTGACAATACGTACACAATTAAAATAATGTAAAAAAAAAAAAAAGTCATAAGAAAGTGTAGACATTTCATCAGAAATATAATGTAGCAGTTTAAAGATATGTTATAGCTTCGAAAATTAAGAAAGAATAATTTTTCATACAATGTTTTCAGTTTTATTATTGTCAAATATCATCTTAATCTATGTTTGTGTACATCATATCTTTTGGAGAAAAAGAAAAGAAAATAACGTAATTTAAAATTTTTTAATTTTTTTTTTTTTTTTAAAATAAATATTTTCTTAATGAAACTCATATCACTCTTCACTATTCTTGATGTTATTGATATGTGAGAGTACATGTGTAATAATAATATCAGTGATAAATCAATGATAAACAGCTGTTACAATAACAAATCCATTTTCCAACGTTATTGAACTGGCTTTGCAAACTCACTCAGGAGCCCACTGGGTGACCCATCAGGTCACATTTCTTTTTAGTAAAGAAATAAAAACAAAACTTTTTATGTGGAAGACTAAGATTTATTTAATGATTTCTTATTCTCCTGAAGGAATGCAAAAAAAAAAAAGGCTGGAATAACATAGCAATGTTATAATCGTTCTTGGTATGCAGCATAGGCCTCGTCTCGGAGTCGTTTGGCTTGAGCAACTGGATCAGCATTTCGTATAATTCCTCTCCCGACAATAATAGAATCGCTACCATGCTCACAAATAGCCACACGTGGTGTCAGGTATTGCTGGCCTAGATTGTCTTGGCCTGCATGCAGTTGAACTCCTGAAAAATTTGTAAAAAAGATTTTAAAGTTGGGAAAAAATACTGAATGCAATAGAACTAAATTGGAAGTATCAGTCTATGAAAATCAGAAATCAAATAAATAAAAATAAAAAAATTTAAATCTTGCATTGTGTTAACAAAAGAAACCATTTGAATTCAAAATTTTGGTTTAACAAGCCTTCTTTGGTGATATACAATTTTTTTTTTTTTTTTTTTTTTGCATTATCAAGATTTGACATCGTTGTCAAAGATACAGTTTCTCCTGGTGTTATTGGAGGGACTGTTTTTTTTTTGTTTTTTAAAGTTGAGATAGGTGTAGTAAGAAAAATGCTGTATGAATATTGAATGCAATAAGAAATTCAAAACGCCAGAAAATGAAAAATATGAGAAAAAGATAACACGATGCGATTTTTTTTTTTTTCTTTTCTTTTCTTTTCTTTAAAAAGAAATGAAAATATTTTCAAATGTTTTCTCTTTAAGTCAAAAACAAAAAAAATCTTAGAATTTATTACGGATAGATAAGTGATAAAAAACCAACTTTGTAGAGATATTGAAGTGAGGGGAAAATTTTTTAGATGAAATCAAAGTCTGGTTCTAATAATATTTGTGTTTCAGATTTTATATAAATTTCAATTGCAAAGAGAATTTTTTTTTTTCTACAAAAATAATTTTGTGTGAAATTAGTACATAAATCATATTGCAAAGATATATATGTTGAAACTATAAAATAACTTCAAAAAGATTTTTTAAAATATTAAAAAATAAAATGTTTATGATATTCCATTTTTTAAAGGGCGCAACTTTAGTTCACACGATTAACTTAAAAAATTTCTTCATCAAATACATTTGATTGTTTTCTTTTTAATCTTGTTAGATAAAAAACACTTCCACAAAACCAACTAAAAAGTTGACATTTTCAATCTTTAAGTCTTCCAATTTCTTCAGCTTCTTTTTTCTTTCAATTTGAAACCAGTTTTTAATGGGGGCATTTTGGATTGGGCCAAAAGTAAAATTGCCTCAGTCAAAAAGGATTTCTCCTTCTCTGAGAACAAGAGATAAACGTATAATCTATTTTGATTTTAACCAAAAGGCATTAGAATTCTAAGGGGAGACTACTAACTTTTTTATCAAAGCGAACCCTAAATGAATTGTCTCCCTCTTTTTATACAATAGTATTTTCAGCAATTTATATCTTTTTCATTGAAATCACTCCTGACAAAGCATGAAACCATTTGATATAAAGCACTTAAAAAAATACTTCAAGAAGTGCAAGATAGATTCTTGACAAATCTATAAATGAACAAATTGAAATTGCTTAAAATATCTCAATACACATAGAAAGAGATTTGTGCTCTAAGAATCGTTTTAGATTTTTTAAATTCGACTCGCAGGTTTAGGATAGTTTTGCTTAAGACCATATGCGTTTGGTCAGATTTCTTTTTCAGTAAAAATGCTCTTGTTAAAACAAGATAAAGCAACAAAACGTGTTATGTTTTACATAAAATATTTTTTGCTTTTTCGTTTTACATAATATGTAAGCATCAAATATTTAAATATAAATAGGATAAATTAATTTTATATCTGAATTTTCTCCATGGCCATCAGTTTGGTGCAAACGGTTATTTTGATATATGGTGGCCTGTAAGTGATAATTATGTTGCAATAAAAAAAGATCACAAGATTGCAAAGTTTTTAACTCACCTGGCGTCATGTGAATAAACTTTGGATCCGAAGTGAGATTCTTTTGACAAATGTAACCAATGACAAAATCTTCATGTTCTTTGGCCATCTTCACAGTCTCTACAACACAAAAAAAGAAAATTTAATCAAGATAACATGTTAAAAACAAAGATCTGTTAACATCTAAATTTAACCTATGATTTTCAAATATCGAAAAGAAAAAAAAAGTAACTCACAATGACTTGCATCTGTTTTTTTCAAATTTGTATTATAAGAACTGCTATAAGACGATTGCTAAAACACATTTCCAGGTGAGTATCTAGGGATGTGTTTAAAACTACAGGCAGAGATGTTAAGATATGCATCTAGTAGAAGGAAAATTCTGATATAAAACCTGAGCTCTGCTGTCTGCTCTGTCTTGTGGCAATCATTTGGATAGACTGAGGTTAGCAGTTGCTCCAAAAATTGTGGTCCTACACCATAAACAAATTATCTGTGAATTTTGGACAATTTGCTTGAACTTCACATGGTGGGATCCAAAGGGAGAATATATATGAGTACACGAATGTAAACAGAACCAATTACGTGGAAGAAATGTAGATACAAGTATTATCGTTTCAAATTAGAATTATTTTATCAATAGAAATAATGGATATAGGTTGTAATATAACTACGTTAACTGCTGAATTAATTAAAACTAACCAGAAGTTGTTAAAAAAAAAAAAAAAAAGAACAGGATGATGGAAAAAACATAACGCCTGTACAAACATTAATGAAAATAAAAACACATTAGCGATTATTTAGGCCAGGCTAAGTAATTTTTTAACAGTAAATTCTAGCTAAATAGAATATTATTTTTAACTATCTAGGAGGTTAGACACAAGATCAGTTATGGGTTTGATGAAAGTGTTTCTGTGGAACGAACTGGACTTGAATTTGGAACATCCAGGTTTTAAGTATATGTCGTTTATCAATAACACGTAACATTATTAAGAAATAAAAAATTGGCTGGTCAGAAGCAAAGTTTGATTTGTCAGCTTAAATATTATTGTGATCTGACTTTGAAAATCTAACAAGATAATCTTCCTATAAAAATCTAACAAGATATTATTTGGACCATTCTTTTGAAGGTTTTACGTTGTTTGGGTTTTGAATACATTTTGTTATTTTGTTAATGTTTGTTGCAGCTTACAAGGATTAATCTTTATCGTAAGATGTAATTGACATTTTCTACCAGTTGGGATGTTTCATTTTTAAGCCAATAAAAATGGAATGGGCATGTCCAATGCAGAATAAATGGAGAGAAAACTGCAGAAAATGTAGTTTATAATGGAATTTCGAATAAACATCAGGTAAAAACACTATCACGTACTAACATGTCATATCAAAATTAGTATAAATTCCAAAATATATGAAAACTGATTCTGCAGAAGATATACTAGATGTATTTTTCATAAAAAAAAAACAAAAAAACATAGTAAATATTGAACCACTAGTGTCTATTTTTACAATGTCGAATTTCAAGAGAAAGCAAAATAAATCAGTTTGTCATACAACTCGTCTACATTAAAACATGATTTGTTTGATTTTTGTATTTTTCTGCAGGATCATTTTTTGTGATTTTTGAAATTGATACAAATTTGGACATGACTCGCAAGTATGTAATAATTTTTTTCACTTGAAATGCGTTTAAAATTCCATTATTCTGTACAAGCACTGAGAATGCAAGATAAATCAATTCATATTTTTTTTACCTTTAGTGTAATCACCTGTCGCTAGAGTTCCAGCTGAACTCATCTCAGCCACCAACAAACAGGCTCGGTTTTTTGCTAGACCAACCTGAAAATGGAAACAAATAAATAAAATAATCAATGTCGAACTCTCCAACAAAGGAGTCCTGAAAATAATCCTTTCATTCAATGTTGCATCCCATTTTAATCTGTCTATTTGCATTCCTACAAAATTCGACACAGTGAGTATTCAGCACTACAAAAAGGACCATTCTGAATAGGAGAAAAATAAAAATTGCCTCCTCCTCTGACAAAACAGATACAACACTTTGAAATATTCATTTGCACAAAATATAAAAATACATAATGAATATATTAGGCACAAGGCCATTCAAAAGTGTGAGGATAATCTTTGGTCTCAAATAGTTAAAATTGTCTATCCTACTCTTAACTAGAAATATCTCAGCTACTACAATACCACATTCACTTCAGGGGATGTCCTATGGAAGATAAACCCACATTTGAAAAGGTTTTATTGATTTACAGTAAAAACGGAATTACATAAAATCGATGCAGAATCCATGGTTTTTACGGTCAGAATTTTTTTTTTTTTTTTTTGTGCAATAAATTTTTTGATCATGAAACCCACACGTGACGAAATCAGTGTGCAACTGATGCAGAAACAAACTTCTCACTTGCTTGTTGAATCATGCATAGAAGGTCAGTTTAACTGACAAGCTATAGGAGTAAGAAATGTTTTTTTGAAAGGTGAATAGAGGATGAAGTTTTTCTTACACCTGGAAACACACAATGTCAGTCATCAAAATCCACAAAAAGAGATCAGGAGAAAATAAATTACATTCTTCCCCACAAGCACCACCAAAAAGGGCTTGTTATCTCCCATCAAAACAGGTGATCCCTATAAAGTTTCTAATACCTATCCCCCATCATCATCAAAAATGGTGATCCTGAAAGCCTTATTAGCGCAACACACATTAATAAAAAGTGTATTACCTCCTAAGGAAAAAGGTGATCCTGAAAGCCTCTTTACTGCTCACTAAGAAGTCATGAAAATCAACAACAATCGAAAGACAATCATTAAAGTACAGATTCGTAAAATATCACACTGATCATGACACTGCATCATATCGCATCACAAAAAATTATTCATACAGGCCTTCTAAATGTGTACAATTGTCGATGAAAGTAAATAAACTGAATCCAGCAGATATTCTTTTCTATTGTAAATTAATATTCTGGAGTTGGCTTTTATAGGGCAAATAGATCTTGCCCCACTCGAGTATCCAGTTTTCGAACTCTCTCCAGATGGATATTGCATATCACAGATGAAGCAGAGGCGTGGTCACGATGCTCTAACAGTTGTCTGGCAAAGGAGTACAAAGTGCAAGAAATATTTTAGAAACAAGTTTACAGAATGTTGATTGAGAAATAGAATGCTTCTTGCTTTGTTTGCAGTTTGAAGTAATTTTTTTAGATAGCTTTAAGAACGTGTCGACTAGAAGTTCAAGATCTTTTGTCTCATTCGACTCCTTGAGCAGAGCCATGTTACTACTGGGTTTTTTATTGCTGCATCACTTATTCCTTTTTTGTTTGTACTTTTTTTTATTGTTCATACTTTTTCGTGCAAGGATAACAAAACATGTCGCACCAATACAATAACTATACAACTGTAAGGCAAAATACAGAAATACAAACCTCTTTTAGTCCCTCAATTACTCCAGGACCAGGAATAGGATGCGCATTCACTAAATGAGCCCATTCACAAATATGGTAGACACCCTCAGCATATTGATTCTTTACCGTAGAACCAATGTCAGAAAATTTCCTGGCAGAAAAAAGTGGAAGCACAGATAAATACAAATGCATGATGGGAGAAATGCAAAGAAAATGTGGAATATTTAAAGCAAAGAAAAAAAAAAAAGATTTAAAAAAAAATTTCTTTTGACTTAGAATAAATAAATTTGTTAACTTATAAAAAAACAAATACTTATGTCTTTCATTGTGGAGGAAGAACTAACCGAGCATGCGGGATCCCCCTCCACAAGTGAAAAATTTACTTTCACCATAACAAATGTTTGTGTAAAATTTAAAAAAAAATTCAAGTAGTTATTGAGAAAAGTGCGAACAAACAGAAGGAACAAACAATAGTGAATTACTAAACGACTGTCTACTTTGTCATTCAATGATTTGGAATTATTTTAAGTTAAAATTTACATTCTTTGACCGACTTTTATTTGGCAAACCAAAATATTGTTGTTTTTCCCATTGTGGATTAGTCTAAACAGCATTTTGTTTTGACTTTTGAATTTCACTTTGGCTACATTTGTAAAGTATATGAATAATATTGGACACCTTTGTGGTAAAGGGACACAATTCTTGACAACATCGGAAATAAGATGATGCAATTTCAGAAAAATGTATTTATTTCCATTCTATTTTTAATATCTAAAAAATATTTTAATAGTATTTTGATTAATATTTAAAAAGTATTATTTTTAATATTTCAACACAAATTTTTACTGGACATAAAGAACACGATTTTCAAGAAATTTTCCATATGAAACTTACTTAACTTCACGGCACCACTATTCATGAATATCTTCATCTTACTACAAAAATACTAAGAGTGCAAAAATGTTTATCATTTACGGATCATCAAATTTCTGATTTTACTACTTACATTTCCAAAATATTATTTTTTCAAGTTGAGGGTGCAATATGGCGGTAAATTAAAAACATGCTAAATGTCTGTAGAAATGGATACTGGTTGTAGAAAGAAGGCTTAGATTCAGATGCAGAATGCCTGTTGATGTCCTATGTTCATTAAGAGGGTTAGAGTTAAATGGATGAAGAAATTGAACAGATTTTTTTATCAAGAGATCCAGCCCAATCCACCGTCACTGGACGACTTACCTGTCTTCAAATATCACAAAATTGTGCTTCTCTGACAACTGCTTTAACTTAGTTGCGAAATCCTGGCTGAAATCTTTGATGATATCAACGTGCGTCTTCACGGCACAGACGAACGGAGAAACTTTTTCAATAATCTGAAAGGAGGAAAAGCAATTATTTTATTAAAATTTTTTAGTGAAATGGGACAAATGATTCCGTGTTTGAAACTTGCCGGATCTTCTTCAGAACAATTTTCAATATGGATGTTGGCAACCTTCAAGTCCGATTACTCAATTCTAAAAAGGAATCGGAAAATCAATGCCAGCAAAAAAAAAAAAAAAAAAAAAAAAAAAAGTTTCAAAAGGAAAAAACTAAACATTTATTGATCCATAAGAAAAGAACCATCAGCACATTTTAAAACAATTTTTCTCACACAAAGTGATTTCAATTCTGCTAGCCGACCATGATGTGGAATAAATCTATTCCTGAACTTTGTCACTTTACTGTATGAATGTATGCCTGTCATATAATAGAGCATCCCTCACCCCAACAATCGGATTGACAGGGAAGATTAAATAGGAAATAGATGACAATATGAAAGCAACAGATCCACTGTACAATACAGACCAAGAGTTAGCCAGAGAGAAGGCGTCAAGCAAGAGAATTTGGAAGAAAGTATAGAGTTTTGGATGAAAGTGACCTGAAGAACAAGCATATGCAGTCAATTCCAGTAATCAGTCAAGAAAAAAAAACAGAAAAAATAAAAAAAATAAATAATCCAGACATTTAGGATTTCAAGTGTGAGGAAAACGGATTGTCTGAAAAGATGAGCTTAAGGAGAATGACAAGACAGAGGTCTTGAGGTGGATCAATGTGAGATCTTAGAGCGAGTCTTAGCAGATATGCTGACATCTTGAACTTGAGAGATGAGAGACCTAGCTAAGAAGTAGGGACACTAATGACGGAACTGTAATGCCCTCCCATCCCTTTTAAAAAGTGTTGTATACAGTCTCTCTCTCACATATATATATATATATATCAGGTTGGTGCAAAAATAATGTTTTTTGACATGTATATATCTAATAAAACGACATTATTTTTGCACCAACTTAATATATACATGAGGGTCATTCCAAAAGTAAAGCCTCCTATTTTTTTTTATTCAAAAACTAAAACATTAAAGAGCTACAAAGATGGGAGTGGTACCAGTAAAATGAGCGACTTTTCGTGCTCTCAAATTTATTTTTCTACAAAGTCAACACTATTCTCAATGCACTCTTTTGCCAGCCTCTTTTTGCAAAGCATGCATTTGACATTCACATCTGTCGCTATTCTGAAATTAGAAAAATCTCAACCACATGATCAACTCCAACATATAAAGATATTTCACTAATTAAAAATGTTCAAATATTTCTATTATTTCATATGAATTCCTTGTACAAGCTTTTGCTATTTTTTTTATATATAGGTCATCAACCAGTGTTTTTGAAATAGTGGTCCCCATATAAAGAAACTGAGTTATGTCTGCTTTTTTCTACCATTGTGAACTAATATTTTGAAGAAAATAAAATATATATAAAGACTTGAAAAATTAAATAAAAAACAAAAATTATAAAAGTTAAAATAAAAATAAAAAATCTCCATCTTCTTACATCATAGATTTCCGAAGCTGACGTTAAATCAACAGAGACAACCAGGTTCGTTTTCTTCTCCGCCATGCACGTAAATAACTTCTTGGCAACCGGGTGTGTGCAAAGTTCAGCTCGTTTCTGGAAACTCAGGGCCTTTTCAAAGACAAAGGAGAAAAAAAAATTTATTATTTAACCTTAAATAAAAAAAAAAAATATCTTAACAGGGTTGAGGATATGCGATGCATGGAAAGAAATCACATGATACGTTGAATGTGTGATACGGGTCTTAAAGAGAGGCTTAGATCAACTAGGAAGGACAAATTGTTTTTAAAGACATTTTCTCTTAACAATATTCACAAAATAATGCATAACTTTGGCAATTTAGGTCTTTGGTGTCCCCCAAATGCTCTGCTTCCATCTTTTCCTAATCTATATATAAAAGTGAACGTGTTTGTGTATGTGTCTGTGTGTGTCTGTATGTGTGTACATTTCCCTATGCAATAAATCTGTCAATTTTCAGTCTACAGACTCGAAATTTGATGTACAGAGTACTGAGATTTGGGAAAATCTTTGTGATCGGTTTTCGACCAGAAATTTGGCTGTTAAGGGGTAAAAGTTCAACGATTCGACCTTTGAGAACTCTACCAAACTCCTCCGCTAATTTTGGGTCTAAACACTTGAAATTTTAGATATAGGTTCTTTGGACAGGAATCTAACTTAATAATTTGATTTGATCCCAAAACAATAAATGTTAAGGAGTCAAAGTTAAAAACTTGACCGCTTTTTTTTTTTTTTCTTTTGCTCAACATACGCCTCCAAAAACCTGGGCAATGCCGGGCTGAAATGCAAGTTTGAAATAAAGTTACAATGCGAAAGCAAATCTGTCAGCCATTACATGGATAGAAATGATCTGAGAAAGATGAATGTGTAACATAGGTCTTAAAGACAAACTTAAATCTGATGAGCTCAATAGAAATCTGAACAATATAAAGAGATTTGTGAAGAACAGGAGATTATTTCAAAAACTATTTAAAAAAAAAAAAAAGAAAAGAAAGAAAATCAAGCATGATAAAATAAAAAAGTTTTTTTACAATTAGAAATCGATTATTTTTTCTAATTTTTGGTTATTTTAATTATTTCAGCATAACATGAAAGTACATGAAAATTTCATTTAAAAAAATGATAAACTCACATCTATGTTCTCTAACCAATTAGGTTCCACTGTTCTTTAAATAGGACATCAAATAATTTCTTTTGAAAAGCTATATGATAATATATAATAGTACTACTTACTTTGAAAAAAAAAAGATAAGTCATCTATATTTATCAACTTCTCTCTGAAAGTTGTTGAAACCTTCTTAAAAATTTGTATTAAATTTGCTAAAATTCTATTTGTTCGACAATGCATGAACTTAAATAAACAAGTCTTAATAGTAAGCCACTAGTATAATGTTACTATGTGAATTGCTGTGTTCCTTATCAAAATGTAGAAATTTTATCTTGAATGTATAGCAATTTTTGATTTCTAAAATATATCACATGTACCTCATGACCTGTCTTTAGGAGAGTCAATATTTCACTTTCTAAATAACTTTTTCCTTTTAATTTAACTATTATGTGTAAATTGTATTCATGCAGAATATTCTAACAATTTTTAGCCATTTCACAAAGTTTAAACTCAATAGTAAAAAAATTAGATACCCTAGGGCTTAATGGGTTAACAAATTTAAAAATAAAATTATATTATTCAATATAATTGTGCAGAAATTCCATATTTTAATAATTGTGCAAAAATTTCATATTTTAATAATTGTGCAAAAATTTCATATTTTAATAATTGTGCAAAAATTCCATAGGAAAATGTCCCTTGTCAACCATCTTTTTTTAGCTACAGAATGAAGCTCATACCGATCATGATTTACAGTACATCTTCAGATTAAGTCATCAGTCAAATTAAATTATCAGCATTTATTAAGGATTATGGAGTACAATGAAACCATTGCCGAAATTATTTAAATAAAAGGATGCTGTGTAGAAATTGCAAAAAAAAAGAATATTGGCTTTTATATTTTAATTTAATCACATGCAGTTTGTGATCAAATTAAAATTTATTTATGTTATTTCATTTTTCACAAGAACAAAATCTCCATATCTTTGTGATTAAATAAAATTAAACCTATATAATTGTATTTTTATGAAAAACAAAAACAAAACGTGACTGTTTATGTAGTTTTCTATAGAATCAATTTATGATTTTTGTTCACCTGCATTTACAGTTGCAATAGGAAAATAAAGGAACATTTTCTAAACAAATCTATCACAATCGGCACATGTTACATTTCTTACAGCATGTTTTGTCAAACTACTTGTTATTCAAATAAAAATCATAAATATAGACTCCATTAAACACATAATTTTATCTTGTCATATTTTGACAGTCTGACCACAATAGCATCTAAGCTGACAAATCAAACTTTCCTTGTGACTAGCCAATTTTCACTTGTTATTGTTGTACCGTGTTATTGGCAATATAATATATATAGCTATAATTTATTTATAAATGACTTAGTTCGGCATAGACAAATATTAATATGAAACATTTTTAAAAAGTCAATTTAAAATAACAATCAGCAAAGACAACTCTTTTTAAAATGAAGAATATCATAAGAGTTATCTACCATAAGTTTAAAAAAATCTGCAAACAAATAAAAATTAAAATTAGTTCATTGAATCGGGGTTGGCAAAATAAATAAAATAAATGGTATAAAAAAATTAATCTCTTTCTTTGCAAATTGTATCAGAAATCTAACATTTCAAACACATTACTGCTACATCGTGCGACAAGATACTATTAGAGTCAAAACTCAAATGAAAGGCAACAAATAAAACCAACCTTAACGATGCCGTTTGAATCTGTCGACTTGTCCTGATCACCATCTGTTTTTTTCGCTATGTTAGAGACCTGATTCTCAGAAAGGAACTGCATCACGCTCGATACAGTGCCTGCAGATATCTTGTTTCTATCTCGCAGAACTTCCAGAATTTGAGACATGGTAAATACACTGAAAAATAAAAATATTTTTTTAAATTTTCAGGATATATCTGCACATTTAATAGTGACGATATTTCAAACTTAAGCATGATAGACCGACTGATGAACTATGCTATTTAAAAGTCAAGCGTGATCATGAGCACGTAGTACAATGGGGTAAGGAGTGGCTGGTTACTTTTAATGCATCTAAAACCAAGCTTCTCTCTTTACATCATCAACATTCTGATCCACATCTGGCATCAATGAAATGAATGGCTCTCGTCTTCAGGAGGCCTCAAGTTTTGACAAGCTTCTTGGCGTGACCATTACTCCTGATCTTAAATGGAACACGTACATCAAATCTGTTTCCAAGGCCGCTGGAAAAATGGTGGGATCTTTCTATCGATCCGGTAGATATCTCACTGCTGATGCTATTCTCTATCTATATAAGAGCCAGGTACGTCCAAGGATGGAATACTGTTGCCACATCTGGGCAGGAGCTGCTAGAAAGGACATGGCCTGCTTTGATAGAGTTCAAAATAGACTTCGTAGCCTCGTAGGAGATGTCCTTTTCTTTTCCTTGCAACCTCTATCTCACAGAAAAGATGTTGCGAGTTTCTCTCTGATGTATCGTTATTTTCATGGAAAGTGTTCGACTGAGCTCCAATCTATGGTCCCCCCTCGCCAAACTTTCACAAGAAACACTCGTCTAGCTGTAAACACTATCAATAATTCCCCCCACTCTTTATCTGTGCCTAAACCTAAACGTAGATTCCATGAACAAAGCTTCTTTCTTAGAACTGCACGCCTGTGGAATTGTCTTCCGTTTTCCTGCTGACTACAATATGGTTGTCTTCAAGTCTAACGTAAATAAGTTCTTGATGAGCCGTTCCATATAAGTTATCAAATTTACCAAATTTTCATTACTAATGATTACTATATTGTCCAATTTCTACTGTACACTCTTTAACCCTTATCCTTGAGTGGCCTCTTGGCCTTGATAATGTGGTGATGCCTATGTAAAAAAAAAAAAAAAAAAAAAAAAGGACACAATCTAGTTCAAACTTAAGTGTGACAGATTTACAAATAAAGAAAATCCATTAAAATTAGGAGAGAGAGAGAGAGAGAGAGAAAGAAGTTTTCACAGAAAGATGTAACATACATTTGTAAATTTTTCTATCCATGCTCCCAGGCCATGTCATATAATAGGCACAGCCAAAAAATGGAACAAATAAACACGTAGTTGTTTTTTTAAAACTAATTAAAATCTATTAAAATCTTAAATTCTTGAGCAACTTTTTTTTTCCAGAAGTTTATCATATGAAAAGATAAAAGTTTTTCTGTTTTTAATAGAATTTTAAATTAAAAATTTTCCAAAACCACACAATTCAACACGATTTTTATCTCGATCGATAAAACATTTAAATATTTTTTTAGAACGGTTTTGACTAATTAATTTTTTTTGTCTAAAGATTCATGATGATTTGCTATAAGAATATGCAAAAAAATTATATAAGTACCTGAATTTCAAATAATTCCAACTTTTACATCACCCTATAGATTTGCATAGTGAAAAATTTAAAAACAAAATTTAATGATAGTTTAAAATAATCTACGGAGGCCTGAATAGACTCAACTTCATTTATCCATGCATTTTTAATGTTTGATTTGACCATGTTACATGTATGTTATTTGACAGAGTTAAGGATTTAATTCTTTTTTCATAAGCGATATATATATATATATATTCAAGAATGTCTGACTGGACATGACAGAGTTATCCTTTTTCCAATTTTTCTGGATATCTTTTTAATTCGTCGAGCGGTCTTTTTTATTTCAGCTGCCATGTTGTATATAATGGTGCCCAAAAGTTTTTGTTCAGCTATATTCTTCTCAAGCGCTTTTTATCGGTACATCTGATCGTCATCAGGAGCGATTGTTGTTGTTGTTTTTTTTGAGGCTTCGTGTATTTAGTTTTTTTTTATTTTTATTTATTTACTTTTTATTTTATCCCTATATATAATAAAAGAGGCACAGTAAATACTTACTCCTTCTGTTTTGGCAGTGCCTATCATATAACAACGTTAGTACAAAACAAGTACAAAAAAAAAAAAAAAAAAAATTGAAAGAGAAGCAACTCCGATAACTTATATGCACATTACCTCCCTTGATCCATCGTATTTTTAACATTTTATATAGTCATATAGTTGGTTATAATCAGCGAACATACTTCCTAATTTCTGGCTAAGTGCTACCAGAAGCGGTGACAAGGCAACTCAGTTCCTTCACTTATTTTTCTTCAGTATTTCTATTGTGAAGCGATTTATTGAAATAAGATATATATTTAAAAAAAAAAAAAAAAAGGACATGATTGTAAATATACAATAAATATCAACAAAATTGTACTGAGACAGGCTCGAAGGTGCAGTAAACTGCAAGCTAAATGCACCCAACAGGATAGACACTGAGAGAGGTAAGAGGCGACCGAGAAAAGAGAGGGGGGGGATGGACGACAGGCATAGAAAAAAACCAGTTGTAAACAAAAGAGAAAAAAAAAAAAGGAGAAAAAGGTAGATAGGGCCAGAATGGTATGTGCGAGGGATACTTCTTTTGGCCAAGAAAGCTGTAAACGCTAATTGACCATGACAGCCCGATACGTGAGTGGAAGGAAGCGTACCAATGAAATTCCAATTTACAAAGCGACCATTGTTGGCTACTCCCTGGTGGGTAAGTGGCCTCTATTGGAAAGACACGTGGCCTTTGTGGAATTGGATTTGGTTGATTTTTATGATCCCTCAAAGTTAATTGAACGAGACCATTCTGGTTTTAATGGCCCGTCAAATTCCATTAAGCACACGCCGGCTGAGATATTCTACTCAATTGCCAACAGAAGAAGAAGAAACAGCCCATTTTTTGGGCATAGGCCGCCTGGTGAAGATTTGAGTGACAGCGGTTCCGGCATCCTGATTGGCTAAAGGGCCGAATGAGAGAAAAAGAAGAAGATATAGCTCCCGCCCCCACAATATAAGCAGCGAGTTTTGAGCGCAAGACACACAGAGGCATGCTCCCCTGGGCTTGAACGAGCGAAAAAGCCGACCGCCTCATCGATTGACCCTGTCACCTAGCTTTTTAGTTTTTACCGAAAAAGAAATAACTTTGCAGTTAACAAACGGCCAGTCCCTAACTTATTAGCGAAGTACGAAACGACGATTGTAACCTTTTATGAATAACAAGGAATTTTGAATCAGAAATAAAAACAAATATCGACTCGTCTTTTTTTAAATTTGTTTGGCATGATTGCAGAAACGCTCGACGAGTCTCTTTCAGGTACTGGCCGCTGACATTCTTATCAAAAAGACACGAAGACCAACGATCGAGGAGCGTTCTACCACTAGATGACGCGCAGGTGACGTAAGTGTCACAGTACAGATAAAAATAATGCAATTAGTCTTTATTTGTAGTTTCAATAGCAAAATTAATAAAATAAAAGTTTTTATTTTATTCAAAATTTTATAGGGAATATATCTTTATGAAATTATAAAAATAAAAGCTTTTTTTTTAATTTTAAAAATGAAAGTGTTTTTATTAGAATAAATATGTTTATGAAAGTATAAAAATAAAATTATTGAAATCTAAATAACAAATAATTTATAGGCGTGAGAAAAAAAGGAAGAAACTGATTTGCCTTGTGTCATCACTACTGGTAGCACTTTGCCGGAAATTAGGAAAGTATGTTAGCTGACTATAAGCATATAGCTACTCGGCATGTGCAACCTAGTTAAAGATAGATCAAGCGAAGATAATGTACATATAAGTTATCTCAGTTGTCTCCCTTGCAATTGTGAAAAATCTATCTACACTCCTATAAATTTGCTTTTTTTTGTGTGTGTATTGATATTCATGTTAAAAACCCTTTTTTCTATTTATTTAAAAAGAAAATATAACTTTGTTATAAATGGGTCGTGGGATTGCATTCTAGCTAATTTTCATATTTTTTTAAACGTTCATTTTAATTCCCTATTAGTTTTTTTTCGGTTTTCTTATGGGATGATCATCTTTAGTTAACTATTTACGTGTAATTATATTCATACAAATATTCTACATGATTTATACTTGCGTAATATTTGCATAAAAAGTTTATAGTAAACACAAAATTGTTTCCATATATATGTATATGCATGTATTTTTGTTTAAAAAGTTTTGTCTACCAAACTCCTAGAGTTTATGGTCTACAGACATGAAACTTCATATATAAGGTATTTGAACCAATGCAAAACTTTATATTTGTGTTTTAGCCTGAGAAAATCTGTACAAAAGCTGGAAAATTTTAAAAAGTGAAATTTGTCAGGTAATGCATTACAAATATGCATGCATAACGTAGTAGCTATTGGTTCATGTTTTAATTTTTAGTCTTGCAGCAAATATATCTTTATAGTTCAGTCTCTAATGGCAGAGGAAAAATAAATCATAAACTAAACGTTTTGGTTTCAATTCTTGCTGTGACGTACAAGTCATTTTTTTTTTTTTTTTTTTTTTTAAATCATTACTATATATTGGGTCCAATATAATATAATAATAAATACAAAATCTGCATTAATTAAATTATCATACTTAAACGTATTTTACGACGGAGCAATGCCGGGCGCCCTGCTAGTATATCTATAAAAGTGAAATTGTCTGAGTGTTTGTGTGTCTGTGTGTGTATATTTCCCTACTAAATAACTCTGTCAATTTTCAGTCTACAGACTCGAGATTTGACATAAGGGGTATTGAGATTTATGAAAATCTTTTCAATCGGTTTTCGGCCAGAACTTTAGCTGTCAAGGGGTCAAAGTTCAATGATTTGACCTTTAAAAACTCTACCAAACTCCTCCGCCAATTTTGGGTCTAAACACTTAAAATTTTAGATGTAAGTTCCTTAGACATGCATCAAATTTTTTAACTTGCTTTGAGCCCAAAACAATAAATGTTAAGGGGTCAAAGTTTAAAAAATTTGAGCTCTCAGCCAATTTTTGGTCTAAATATTTGAAATTTTACATAAAGTGTATTCAAACATAGGGCAAGCTTTTTAATTGGTTTGTGGCCGAAAATTTGGCTGCCAAGGGGTCAAAGTCCAAAAGATTTGATCACTGCAGCAAACTATTCAGCCAATTTTGGGTCTAAACAGTTGAAATTTTACATAAAGGGTATTCAGACATGTCAAAGTTGAAAGAGTTGACCTTTGCAGACTCTACCAAACTCCTCTGCCAATTTTGGTTCTAAACACTTGAAATTTTAGATGTAGGTTATCTGGACATGAGTCAAACTTTTTAACATGTATATACATATGCACATAAAGTTATTAACAGTACATAGCACCAAAGCTAAGCCGGGCTGAACTGCTAGTAAAAACAAAAACAAAAAAACATCCATTTCAAAGTATTAGACATTTTTTTAAAAGAAAATCATTAAAAAGTAGACAAGAATTTTAAAAACTGGAAAAAAAGGTGGGAGATGATATTTGAAATAAGAAGCAGTGTTTTTTTTTCTCTAATGAAAAAACAAAAATAAACAAAAATCTGTATGATGTAGGTGGCCATGATGGAAAAAATATCATACACCAAAAATCATAAATTAATCAATTAGTTTTATTTTTAAAAGATAAGAAAATCACATGACTAAACTATGAGTGATGATCTTGCAAAAATCTGAAGAAACAAGGGAAATAACTCCAAATGGATATTTTTAAAATGCCATTCTTAATATGAAGAGGTAGAAGAGGGGGGACATTAAAAAAAGCTAAAATTTGCTTAAAAATAATTTTTTTAGGTAAAAAAAAAAAAAAAAATAAATAAATAAAATATTTATAAAAAGAACAACTTTGCCGTCCTGTTTTCATACAAAATTTTTGTTTGTTATTTTGGTTATGCCCCAACTTTGTTCACCCCCAAAGTCATTTGGTATGAACCTGTCAACTACAAAATAAAACAAAAAACTTGATTCATTTTGCAGTTGACAGTTTCATGCAAAAAGCCTTTGTCAATATAGGGTGAACAAAGTTGAAAATAACCGTTATTTTTTTTTTAAATGTTGCATTAAAAACATCCACAAAGCAAAAAGGCCAACTGAATAGTCCATAACAGACCAAAGAAATATTTTTCTTTCTATTTCGTTTTTTTCTTTTTAACTTTTAGTCACCACTTATCAAGGTCAAAAAGTAACTGGAGAATAAAGGTCAAAGAGATAGATAGATTGAAAGTTCAAAAATGAAGAACATTATGAGAGGATTGAAAATGATTAATGTAACGAAATCTGATTAGTTATGATGGAGAGTTTATGACAAATATTTGTTAACATTGTATCTGAAGATGACTATCTTGTGATCCGCATGGAAGCAGTCCTGCAGTGATGTGTTCCACAGATGCAAAGCCTTGGTAAAGAAATTTTGTCCTTGGAAATTTTATCTGAGGCTAAACACATGAAAGAAGACTTTTTCTGCTGTGGTTGAAAGAAGAGTTTTTGCTGTGAATGCTTTCGTTATTTCAAAGTTAAACATGATTGCCTAAAGAAAATGACATTTTTTTCTTTAAATAAAAATCTTCAATTCAATCTAACCTACATTTTAAACACATCTGACTTTACATGGCATCTCTTTTTGTTCATCTTTCATGACAACTCATTTATTTTCAAAATTTTGTATCGCTTCAACCTACACTTAGTTCACAGAGCTGGTGAGATAAATATTTATAGAGCTAGACAAGGAGTTTGAATCAAAAATTCAGACTTCGTAAAAAACAACAAAGAAAAAAAAAGAGGGTGTAAAGTGCACATTGGGTTTATTTCTGACAACCTATTAACTCTCACGTCTCAGTATATCTGGTGCTTCTATATCATAAAAATGAAAGAAATATTGAATTTCAAGTGAAACAAATGGTACCTAAGTAATTGTCAGGTCTCAAAGAGTAACATATCCAAAAATTATTAAAAACAATAAGGTAGAAAAGTTATTATTAATGAAAAAAAATAAAAAAATTTGATTTTCCCCAATTTGACATACTGACCTCACCTGACCTTACACAACATCTCTTCTTGCTCATCTTTCATGGCAACTCATTTATTCTGAAAATTTTGTATCACTTCGCCCTACACTTAGTTCACCTCTTGTCAAGAATAACACTAGCAGATGGACTTACTATTCGATGTAGGGACATCCATTATGTAACGTATATATTTGATTGTTGACACACAGTGAAGGGGTGTGATTTTACTGATTGTCAACTTGGTCAAAGATATTTATGGTGAGGAGACATACATGCAACAAGACTTGTAAAAGATGCGACATGATGGGACAGGAGCTTGGTAGACAGTGGGGAACCTATTAGAGGCTATTTGTTTTAGACAAGGCAGAGACGAATGGTTGGTACACCACCCCAGATAAGGCTACAATGCAACACATACATGTGAATGCTGGATTTATATAGATATAGGATACTGACAGGTGAAAGATAAAATTTATTTCCCAAATTTTGTGTCACTTCGATCTGCACATAGCTCAACCTTTTTTCAGTATTAACATTCACTGATGTACTCGTTATCCAACATAGAGCTATTCATTATGTAACAAATTCACCCTGAGTGAATGTTGTTGCAGTTTAAGTGGGTGGTATGCAGTTGGAGATTTTCAATCTAATGTTATTTTCTCTGCGTCCTTAAGTGGCTTTGGGTCTCAAGTAATGACTCATTAGCAGAAGATAAAACAAAAATTCAAAATTTTCGCAGAGGCATCTGATAAGGGTAAAAGACAACAAAACTATTTCGTTCCTACCTGTGCAAAGTGATGCCGTGTTTGGTAATGTTTTCTTCACCACCTTGTTCTCTATTCAGTAACACGATGGCATCCGTAATTTCCACACCAATTGTCTTTAAAGACTGATAAAAGAAAAAAAAAATAAATAAATGGTACTTGTACAGTTTAATCAACACATTAAAAAAATGAAAATATCGAAAAAAAAAAAAAAAAAAGGTTATATTGTACGTATTCGTTTTGAACTACAGATCTCCGAAAAAAAACAAAAAAAAAAACACGTTTTTATGAGAGCGTGGTGAAGGAATGTTGTTGGAATTTTTATGAGAGCATGTTGAAGGAATGTTGTTGGAATTTTTAAAATTTTCGTTTGGAGTTTAGAACACACCACGGGGAGATAACTCCAGTTAAAGCGACAACACTCTCTCCTCATCTTTAATACTTGCTTTTCTTAAAAAAAAAAAAATCTAACCTTTTGCTCGGTATCATAAATTGTTTTTTCGCTGTAAAACAAAAACTACTCGATGAAATTAAGTGAAATTTTTTTTTTTCGGAGAACTTCATTCCATAACGGATACGTACAATTTAAACTTTTTTTTCAATATTTTCATTTTTTAATGTCTTGATTAAACTGTACAAGTGCCAAATAAATAAATAAAAACACATTATCATATATTATATATTACATGGGGTTCCACAAGTCATGAACACATTTGGACATTAAATATCTCAAAAACTATTAAGGATATAAAAAGCATGATGATATATATATATATATATAGATAGATATATATAAAATCATAAATATTCAAGTTGAACTTGATAAAATTAGCTTTATAATTATGTCACTTTCAGTTAACACACAGAGTTCAGTAAATAAAGTTTTGAAATTTGTCAGACTTTTGGATTTTATTTTTATATTTTGAATCCTTTGAGATGAGGCTTCATAATTTGTGTATTCATTTTTTTGCAAACTGTTATCCCCATCTTCATAGTTGTTGTTTCGGCCAACTCATCCTCTGGTCTTCTTTGTGGTTAACCACCAGAAGAAGGCCAGAGAATGAGTTGGCTGAAACAACAACTATGAAAATGAGAATAACTGTCCACAAAAAAAATAATAACAAAAAACAAAATGAATACACACATTATATAGTTCACAACAATTATTATCAGGACCAGGTGATAACAATAATAGGTGCTTGTTTGAGCTTCAACCCCCTCCCCCGTATAAAACATTCACAAAAACTTGTTGAACTACACCAACTGTAAATATTTTTCCTTTCCATGTGTAACTAAAATTAAATGGAGCTTGTGACAAAAAAAAGGTCACTTTTTATAAACTACTTCCCTGTGGAACACAATACCACAGGGTTGGTTCCCAGCTGACTACAGCATGGTTGTTTTCAAATCCAATGTTAACAAATTCTTGTTGAGCCATTCTCTAATCAGTTTCAACTACTGTTACCAATCCTCACGGTGTACTCTCAGTATTCACCTGACAAACTCACTCTTATCCTAGAGTGGCCTTTGAGCCTTGATAAGTGATGATACAATAGTACATGACACCTGCTGTAACTTACTACATATCTAACGTATATAGAAAAGTCTTATATATTTTAAAAATTGACAAATCAAACTTAGCTTCTGACTACCCAATTTGCATTCATTATCGCTGTATTATGTTATTGCCAATATTTGCTACAATTAGTTAGACTGATATGATTAACCCTAATATAGAATCAAATGTGATATCCAAGCCGATAATACCGAGTGTGATATTAACCCTGGGCAAGCTATGCCAGCTCCCTCCACAGGAGGAAGTTTACAGGGAATATAAAATTCACAAGCGTTCCACAGTCGCATGTATATCTGTCATGGGAAAATGACATAGAATGCTTAGCATTACCAAATTGTCACCCATCTGATACTAGCCAGGCCCTATGTCGCTTAACTTCAAAGAATCTAACGACAACCAATGTTTCAATATGATTATGTCATATTCTATATTAATATTTTTTAATCTTACCACCCACAAACTACTTCACAACATGTTATGTTTTTAAAAGATTAATTACATGCCAGTAGGTGGGTGGGTGTGGGGGGGGGCACCCAACTTTGCCCGGTCGTAAAATATGCTTAAATATGATATTTTAATTTGTCCAGATTTCGTATATATTATTATAGAGTCGTGATTTCAAAAGTAATAAAAAGTATTTGGGTGCCATCAGTTAGAACCGAAATCGAAAGCAAAACTGTAACATTCAAAGTTAGACTTATATGATTAGCAAATCACTTTCAAAATTTTAGGTCACATGGTTTTCTCATTTAAATCATAAACCACTGTACCAACGTGACACATATAAACTGATTAAAAATAAACCAAAATGAAGAATGTACAAAATGTTTAACGATTTTTTCAATTTTGACCCATTTTTGACTCCTTAAAAATTATTTTAACCGGCTAAAAACCCATAAAAGACTATGGAGACAGACATAGTGAGTTTTATAAATTATATTATGTTTTTAACAATTATTATTCTTATTATTTATTGAGTGCATACTTTTCAGCACTTTCCATTTGCCTTGAGCGTCCAATTTTTTGCATTCTGACACTCCTGTTTTTTTGGAATTCATATTTTGCCAATATCCTTTGCAGATTTTATATGTGTTAAATGGATAAGTTTTTTGTACCCTAATAATTTTCCCCTTATCAAGAGACATTTTAAAACCAGGATTTATCTGCCCTTGGAGAAAGATCAGGGCAGGATTTATTTGCCCTTGACAGATCACGAGATCATAATATGCAGTAAAAAATTCAAAGATGGATGCTAGATCGACCACGGCTTCGCTACAGAAAATTATCCAGCATAATCATAGTTTTTTCTTTCAGTTGAGAATTATAGCATACAGAGGAATTTACGCAGGAAAATGACACCAAAATCTGCTTAGCGACAGACAATCTTTCCTCGTGTATAATTCTTTCAACTGTAAAATTCTTAAATCATTTTATATTGTAAAGCTGCAAAGAATAGTTTTCATCCATTTGTTTCTTCATATTTGTACATTACCACTCACAATAAGTGAAAGAAAGAAATTTAAAATGGAGGATGCTACCAAAATCGTTTCAGAGACAAATAATTAATCCCTCCTCATTCATAGTAATTCCTTTAGTTGTAAAATTGTTAATAATTTATTTTATATTATTGATCTTAATAGAATCATTTTCATCCATTTATTTCTTCATGCTTGTATATCCCAACTCATTGTACAAGTCACTTTCAAAATTCTAGGTCACATGGTTTTCTCATTCAACTCATAAAATGTAAACCATTCTTGCATGATACACAACTTGTTGGCAGCGTTTGATTCAGCTTAAGGAACAAAACTTCAGGACGCCATGAAGCCCCTGAGCAAGGCAAAGGTTTTCACCGAGCACTAACAAGATAATTTCTAAAATAAGTATGAAAAATATTAATTTTAAATTTTAACACTACTAATGTTCACAACCATTTTTTGTTTTTGATTAATAAAAAATTGTCACATTTTTTTTCTTAATTTATTTTTTCTTTTCTTTTTCATGAACCATCCTGAAACTCTTTACACCTGTAGTTATGAATTATCATATTTCTTTCCAGTAAAAAAGATCAATTAAATGTCTTCAGCCATTTAATTTTTCTATATAAAGCATTTGGTCTTCTTTAAGAAAGGACTCCCAAAGCCCCTTAGCCTCATTCATGGAGCCCCAGGACTCTGTGGAGCCCACTTTGGAAAGTTCTGTATAAGACAATATTTTGTACAATAATGAATTCCAAACGAAATACAATTCACTTTAGTTGTTTCTAGATAGATGTCCGTCAATTTCATTAAACAGAAAAAATTATCTAAAAAAAAAAAAAAAAATTATCCGAAAATAATGAAAAAAAAAAAAAAATTTATTTTATCCACAAGTGTATATTATTCTTTTCCTGTCAACCTAAAACCGTTAATTTTTAATTATATTCTTAGTTGTTAGCTTCAATCTCCAGAAAACTAAAATCCTCATTTTATAGTAACTCCTTCAGTCGGAAAATCATTTTATATTTTTAGTCTCCATAGAATCGTTTTCATCCATTTATTTCTACATATTTGTCTCACCACCCACAAAGTACTTTACAACAATTAGAGATCTTAGCCCCTCTCCTTCCATAGAACATTAGAATTACTTACCTCCACTGTCTCCAAAATGCTGCTCCCACTTGTGACAACATCCTCGATAATCAGACATTTATCTCCTTCGTTGAAAATGCCTTCAACCATTTTTTTTGTGCCATAATCTTTGGCTTCCTTCCTCTTCACCAACATTGGAATATTCTGCTTCAGAGAGATGCACTAAACACACAAAAGAAAATAAGAGAAAATAAAGGTTATCCTTAAGTTTGAAGTTAAGATATCTGTGACAATGCAACGTGAGGTTAAACTGAAAGAATATCTGTGTGAGAAAACATAATGACAATAGACCCAAAGAGACAAAAGAAAATGATTCCATTTAATATTTTCTACTTAGTGAATATTTCAAGGTTAAAACAGCCTTTTCAACTTTTTTATTGAATTTACATGCATATTGTTTGTTGATTGAATTTATCAATATGTTGCTGTAGTGATGAATGTATAGCTTTGCAGTAAAAATTGGAAACATGATTTTTTGTTTTAATTTTTAGGTTTGATTTTTGTTTTGTTTTTTCCTATTTATTTTTAATTATTAGTTTATTTTTAAAATTAAAATTTATCAAGCTGCAAAATAAATAAATAAATAAATGAATGAATGAATAAATAAAAATAATAGATGCACTGAAATCCAGGTAAAGCAATGCAAACCTTAGCAAGAGGATGGATATCGAATGTCAATGATTCATTGTTATTTCTGCCTGCACGTTAATGTTTTCATCACCTACTGGTCAGGCTTCAGTCAGACAAAGGGTTGGTTGACTTCTACTCTTATTCTATTTTGTATAGGGTGATACACCTTTTTTTGTGAATGTGTAGAATCATGTGGATCTTAACACATGCGTGCTTGGAGTAAATTTTTTTTTCTGTATTATAATCTTATTTTTATTCTGTGCATATGTTTGTTAGCTATTTCACTTTTACAGTTTAATAGGTTTTTGGTATCTTTAAAGTTTAAAATTCCAAATTTCTAATTTAGAAATCATCTAGACTTCTACATGTACTGGTCTGCCATATTATCCACTCAACTATTGGCAAGAGTCTGTTTTCATTTTCACTAATGCTGTTTATATTTTGCGTTTTTTGCTATTGAATGCTATATTGTTGTAATATCTGGTACAAAATCTTGGCAAGTCATATCTATGTAATACATCTTGTTATTCAGAATTTCTTTGGCAAATGTTGTGGCTTGGTAAACAATGATTTTTTCTAAACCATTTATATAAGGTAACCTTGTTTGTCTGTACTAGGAACAGTCTCTACCAAACTACTGTCAATTCTTGGTCTACGGACTTGAAACTTGATAAACAGAGAAGTAGGAATTGTGGAACAAATTTGGTTTTCGCCAGTAAAAATAGCTGCTAATATGCAGATGGATGTAGCACAGAGGCTAACAAATAAGATTGAAGAGCTTTATAATTTGGTTTGGATTCTAGTTCATGGCACTCAAGTCAGATTTATTTTACTTTTAAAATCATTACAATATATCAAGTTCAATATAACAATGGATGGTCGATGTTATAATAAATGTGAAATCTGCATGAATTAAAGTATTATATTTAAGTTTATTTTATGATTGGGCAATGTCAAGTGACCTGCTAGTATATATAGAGGGTGTCCACAAGTCTGACTACATTATGTAGCCAGACTTTGTGGGCACCATGTAGATTATGTAGCCAGACTTGTTCCTTGCTAATAGAGTAAGATGGTTTTGTGGCCAGATTCGAATCTCCCAACCAGCTGTAATCATAATGTAGTCAGACTTTGTGGACACCCTGTATTATAGTATGAAGAGATTATCTTGCCAGGCAAATTAAAGTGTGCAAGTTCACATAAAATGTGTTTGTTCTTGCAAATTTCTAAAACATTTTCAAACTTACTGTTGCAATTGGAAGCGCTGTGTAGGGCACACCACAAATTCGAGAAAAATTCTTTTTATTTTCTGGAAGGATTTCAAACATTAAATCAGAAACATCACTCTGAAAAAAAAGAAGAAAAAAAAAATAATTAATGAGACAAAAAAGATCAAAGAACTGCTAGTTTACACATTCTAATTTTAAAACAAAACCATAAAACATCTTCATCTTTCATATTTACTAATGTTTATAGAAACAGCAGGCCTCTACAATACACTGTGATCATGCGTCTCCTTTTCCTTTGCAACAATTGACAATGTGACTCCAGCAAATGCACTTCTCTTAAGATAGAATTTGTTAGGTCTCTTATAATTAAAATGCCTGCCAGATGCTTTAACATTTCAAGAACTATTATTTATTTATACACACACACACACACATATATATATATATATATATAAAACACTCCTTTAGCTGAAACCACTATCAATAATTTGCCCCACTCTTTATCTGTGCCTAAATCTAAACATAGATTCCATGAATAAAGCTGTACTGAACACGTGTGGAACTCTCTTCTGTTTGCTTGCTTTCCAGCTGACTACAACATGGTCATCTTCAAGTTCAACGTAAACAAGTTCTTGATGACGGCTCCCCTTAAGTCATCCAATTTACCAAATTTCCACTACTAACGATTACTACAATACTGTCCCAATGACTACCATACACTCATAAACCCTTATCCTCGAGTGGTTTCCGAGCCTTGATAAGTAGGGATTCCTTTGTAAAAAAAAAAAAAAAAGAAAAAAAAAAAAAAAAGGGTCACAGCAATAATAGAAGGATTACACACATTGGTTTCAGCAAACTGGTAGCCATCTTTGTTGTTTGGCATAGTTTGAGATCAGAATTGCTCTAGAAACACCTTTTTAGATGGATCGAAACAATTTACTCAGATTTCGGTAATTAAGATTCAGAAAATCAAAGCTAAGATGTATAAGAATCTTGATTGAAATTTAATTATATAATCAAACTAATTAATTTGATTCTTATTTAGTATTCAACCTAATTAAAAAAAATTTTAAATACAGAAAAATCTTTACGATGTATGTATTTGTTACAAAACCAAGATGTCATATTCCAAAAATCACATGAATTGATCAAGTAGTTTTTTTATTTAAGAAAATCAAATTTTATGATTTTTAGCAATTAAAAAGTTTTATTTTGAATATAAACAAAATCTCTGAAGTCGAATTAAAATGTTAAAGTTAGCAATCTGTTGAAGTTGTGTCCCTTGGACCATGTGACAAATTGTTTTCCTTTGTACATGTATTGCTTTGTGATGACGGTCTCTTGTCCGTATCTGTGCGTTAAAACTAAACCATGGCTACATGTTAATGAATTTATCTTTTGTCAACATCGATATGACTTCCACTGTGAATCTTATTCAAAACAAACAAGGTATGATTTTACTTGATTCCTATTTTAATAATTAACCATCAAAGTTTAATGATTAACTAATTAACCAAAAGTGTCAACCTTGAATTTTGGCAAAATTTAAAACATAGCGCCCAGCAGGTCTCCCATTCAGCTTGTTGTAACATTTGATTTTCTTAAATAAAAATAAAACTTGATTAATATATGTGATTTTTGGAATATGATATCTTCACTCTGCAACAAATTGACATCAAAGATTTTTCTGTATTTTTATTTTTTAAGAAGTGTGATTCTAAATACGCACCATTAATTTAAAAACGTATTAATCTATATAATAAAAGCGAACTTGTTTCAATAATTATGTATTTTTTCTTTTTTTTTTTGGAGGTAAATGAGTGTTAGGTAGATGCCGAGACAAAACCATGATCAATAATGGTGGAACTCAGGTAGGATTTAATTATGATCGGACGGTTCAACAAGAACTTATTTACATTAGACTTGAAAATGACCATGTTATAATCAGCTGGGAAGCAGCCCCACAGTATTGTATTCCATAGACGGACAAATCAAAGAAAAATCTGTTCATGGAATTTTTGTTTAGTTTTAGGCACAGACAGAGGATTAGGGAAATTGTTGACAGTTGTTGCAGGCAGATGAGTGTTTGGCATAAAAGTTTTACAGTGGGGGGGTACCATAAATTGAAGCTCCGCCGAGCACCTACCATAAAAGTAATGATAGCGCAGAGACAGACTTGCAACGTCTTTTCTGTAAGAAAGAGGAAACAGGAAAGTGAAAAGGCCCACTAGTTTTATCGATTAGTTTTGTCTTCTTTTTCTTATCGATTAGTTTTGTCTTCTTTTTCTTATCGATTTATTTAATTTCAATCTATTTCGTGTACTTAATAAGAATATAACTGCAAGCGAACAAAATCTTTTAGTTATAATGAAAAGTCTAAACAGTTAAATGTCTTGTTGCAGTCCAATTCATTTTTATTCAATGTTGACCTACTTTTAAACTAAACTAAAAACAAAATACATAAAAGAGACAAATTTAATAATTAAGAGACAGAAAAGTAATAAAATAAGCATTAACAACCATTATTAACACATTGCTGACTTGAAACTAGTTTACATTACCAACAATTATTCTGTAACTCAATGGATTTCAATTATTATAAAATATGAATATTAAAAAAAATAAACAAGGGAAATAACTCCTATTTTTATTGGACCATATAAAACCATGCGTCTCACAACTAAAATTTTTTATTTCTTTTTCTGTATAAGTTTTTTTTTAAAAACAGTGCAAACAATTAAAATGACTTTGGTACATTGCTGTTGTGATATGTTATCTTTTATATAATGTGTCTATGTGCATCTTTCTCTAACGTGTGTATGTGGGGGGGGGTTCTAATAGCCTTTTTTTTTAATCGCCTAGTGGATATTGTGAGTGTTCAGGCTCGCCCACAGGCGTCTTCCCGATCTTGTTAGTCGAGTATGTATACATGCACTTGTATCACTTTTTGCCAACACATAAAATTTCTCCTTTTTTCTTCTCCTTCAGATGATTTTTGTAAAATTGCAATATAATGTTTCACCAGCATTTCTTGTTATAATCAAAACGCAACATTAAAAAATGTCACCATACATGTGGCTTTAAATATAACAGAAATCGAATTCAGCCAAGAAATGACCCAT
The DNA here is from genome assembly GCF_053919585.1 of Euprymna scolopes. Classification (NCBI taxonomy): domain Eukaryota; kingdom Metazoa; phylum Mollusca; class Cephalopoda; order Sepiida; family Sepiolidae; genus Euprymna; species Euprymna scolopes. Next base: position 19,021,093 of record NC_136495.1, read on the forward strand.
TAAAAAAATTAAAAAATAAATTGGCTTAATTACATTTATATATAAATTTTGTGTACAGAAAGTTGTTAGTTGAGACAGATCATTGGTACCGTCGGTTTCAAGCCCGATAATAAGGCCCGTTTAAGGTATCCTTATCAAGATCTCTTCAGCCAATATTCGTCTATCTTATAACCGGAAGTGTGAAGTATATATACCTCGCGAGTTCACGTTTAAATCTCGTTTTGTTAAATCCCCCCCTCCTTTTTTTATCGGATGATGTAATACCTAATTTTAAACTTTGAATTATTTACATTCAAGATCTAATTTCGAAAAAAATTTTCCTTATATAAATCGATTTTAATTTGAACCCAAATTAATTTAAAAATCTCTTTTCTTATGTATAAAAAACTTTAAAATCTATATTGGTATCGGTTAAAAACTTAAAAATTTGTTTAATTATATCGAATTACGTTTAAAAATTTCCAAAAATATGTTTAAAGTTTTAAAAAATATTTTTAATTATATCGAATCACGTTTAAAAATTTCGAAATACGTTTAAAAATTATTTTTTAAAAATCCAAATCTTTCAAGGTTTGGAGAAGTGAGTATTTATCTATCCTAAGTGATTTCCCTAGTATATTAACATTATTATATTTTTCTATAGTTTTAAATTCGAAATGAATTATAAATTACATTTATAAAATATAATTAAAAAATTTTTTTTATAAAATACATTAATTTAAAATGTATAATATAATTGCGATTAAAATCCAAGTTTACCGACTAATCATTTTTGTATTTACAATTTTTTTTTTTTTTTCCTATTACATAAACAACATCTAAGTGTTGTTCTTTTCATTGATCCAATTTATTAGGAGCCCCTTTCTGCTCTATTTTTCTCCATTTTATGGAAAAGGGTGTATTTTTTTCTTTAAGCTCCCACACGCGGGCAGCTAATGCTGTATTCATCCTTGTTTTAGCTCTAAAAGAGCTCATATGCGTGTAATATCTTTGTTTAAATTGGCCTTTTGTCATACCTATATATATTTCCGATATATTTGTGGATTGGTCCGTTATTGTGGCCTCATAAACAAGGGTGAACTCGTGAGGTATATATACTTCACACTTCCAGTTATAAGATAGACAAATATTGGCTGAAGAGAGCTTGATAAGGATACCTTAAACGGGCCTTATTATCGGGCTTGAAACCGACGGTATCAATGATCTGTCTCAACTAACAACTTTCTGTACACAAAATATAAATACGCTCTTACAATTTGGATTTTCATTTTAATTGAGCACTCTGCTGGAATTCTTTTTCCAAAAAAAACTAATCATATATATATATATATATATATATATATATATATATATATATATATATAATATAAAGCTGAATGTGTGTGTAAGTGGTCACGAATAGGCTCCTATATGGTTGACTATTTTAAAAAACTTATTACATATAATGATAGAAGATCTATCGAGACACAGAAATGGGTATGTTTGATCTGGCAGAACAGTGGTTCATTAAAATTGTGGAGTCTGCGTTTGCGCCTGGTCCACAAAGTACGGAAATAAAAAATTTAAAATTTAAAAAAAAAACGTTTACAAATGTTTTTGATATAGATGTACATAATAATACTTTAATAAGTATGTTTTAACTTAAATAGGGATGGCATAATAAAATTGTGGGGTCTGCGTTCGCGCCTGGCCTCCACAGAATGGAAATCGGTACAAACTTTAATGAAGACTTTTCATATCTATCTGTGTAAGTATACTTTGATAATTATGTTTCAGTTTGAAGAAATATGGTATTATAAAATTATGGGGTGTTCGTTCGTGCCTGACTTCTATAGAATGGAAATATGTCACAAAGTTTAACAAGTTTTTTCAATATAGATCCACAGAATATTGTGATAAGTGTTTCAGTGTGAACAGGTATGGTATAATAAATTATGGGGTTTATCTATTTTTACTTTCATCATATTTTGCTTTGGTTTTGATAGCCCCAAATTCAACCCAAATTTACAACCCTTCCTTTTCATAACCTATCATACTTTCATAAATCAGTGTGTATGTATGTATATATATATATATATATATATATATATATATATATATATATATATATACACACATACACACACTTTATTTGATTTTACATAAGCAGTAAAACGTTGCTACACAGTCATGAGCATGTTTTAGTCAACTAGTTACCAGTAACTAGAAACTTCTTCAGGCGATACAGCTTATACAAAAGCAAAATTTGTAATGAAAATATCAGGTCTTCCTTGTCGAGCAAGATATATTTTTTATTAATATAAACAAATGTCAGGTCTTCCTTGTCAATGGAAATTAATATCAAGAGGTTTCATCAAATGTTGCGAACTAATTATATATATATATATATATATATATTAGATATATTACACACACACACACACATATACATACACTAAGTTTAAGGTATTCAGGAGTGATAACTAATGAATTTATGTATACGTGTGCATATATATATATAGTTCACAATATTTGATGAAACCTCTTGATATTAATTTCCATTGACAAGGAAGACCTGACATTTGTTTATATTAATAAAAAATATATCTTACTCGTCTTTTATTGAGCAGTCTTAATAACACTGTTAAAGTTTAAGGTATTCAAGAGTGATAACTAATGAATTTAACATGGTTAGTAAGAGTGCTTAATAAAAGACAAGCAAGATATATTTTTTATTAATATAAACAATTTTATATGGTCACGACACTGGACATGCTACTGTTTCAGACAAATGGTCGGTTAAAACCAAAAGTCCTTGTCAGACTTCTTAATAAATGGTTGCTTTCCACAGAAGAATTTGCCCTTATTAGGACATGAAGTTTTGAAATGGTCAATGTTGCAAGATCTGGCCAGAAGCTGCTTGCTGCACCCTATTCTGCCTTGATAGCATTCAAGGCCAGTTTCGAAACTTAGGTGATGCCCTTTTCGCTTCCTTGCAACTTCTTTCTCAGAAAGACTGCGAGTCTATCTCTGCTCTATCGTTATTTTCAGGGCAGGTGCTCATCTGATCTCCAATATGTGGTCATCTTTGCTAAACTTTCACAAAAAAACACCCGACTAGTTACAACCACTATCAACAAACGCAGATTCCATTTCAATCAAATAGATCCTACTTTGTCAACTAAGCTCCAACCCCTGTCCCATCACCACAATGTTGCATCTCTGTACTTGTTTGACAAATATTTTAATAGAATGTGCTCTGATGCCCCCTCGACATACATATCCCGACAAACCTGCTTACCAACAAAATCTGAATATCGAGGTCCCTAAATGCTAAAAAGTTTTCTACTCTAATAGTTAATTTTCTCAAACAGCTAGACTTTGGAATTCCCTTCCCGCTACCTGCTTCCCTGACCGTACTGAAATGTAGAAGTTTAAATGTAACACAAAGAACATCTTGTTAATCTTTCCTAGACATGGTCTCAAATAGTAGCCCCGTTATGTCCGAGTGGCGATATGCCTTGTTAGGGGTGAAAGGGAGTAAAAAAATAAATAAAATAAAAAAACTGTCCCCCTGTGGAACACTGTTTCACTGGCCTGCTACCCGACGAACTACAACATCGTATCCTTCAAGTTTAATGTAAAAAACTTCTTGTTGAGCCGTCCTCTTAAACGATGCAAATTCTACCCAATTTACACCATTAACAATTACAACACTACCACCTTACATTCATTAACATTTATCCTTGAGTAGCCTTTTGGGCCTTGATAAGTAATGATTTTCCTGTAAAGAAGAAAAAAGTTAATTTCTCAAAATAGATTATCCAATCTAATGTCCTGGATTTGGTCTGCTTTTACGTTGCATATACACCTAACTAATTCCCAGCCATTTCTCTGCAATCGGACAAGTGGGGCCTGAATGAGGGTATAATACTCAATGCTATACAATATTACGTTTGTTCTGCAACTATCATAGTTATCTTTCAAACACAATCAAAGTTTAGACGTATACTAAAAAATAATTATAATAAGCCTCTTTTAAGAAGCATAGGGGTATTTTTTCTCCCCCCCCCCGGCCATTTTTGCCCATCCCTATATATTTTATAATTTTAATATAAATTTATAAAAGTATGCACACACTGCAGTAACAGACAGATGACAGATCCGAATTTAAAACTTGGTGAAAAAAATAAAATGGAATAAACACATTCTCTCAAATTAAATAAAATAAAATAAACAGATATTACAAATATTTTGCCTCTTTTGTAAAGTGTTAATTTATAATTTAAAAATTTCAAATCAAATCAAGCAGATAAAAATCAGGGCTCTACATTGCGAGTGAAACGGTCGTATTTGCGAGTGATTTATCAAAATGGCGACTAGAAATAATGAAACACTTATCTTTTAGCGATTGTATTTCTTTCACTGACAATCTACCAAAGCTCATTATTGAGTGAAAAATATCTTTTCAACTTTTTTTTTTTATAAAATGAACAAAGTTAAATTATTTAAACAATAAAAGTTTAAAATATACCTTTTTTTTTAACGAAGGTTGTTTAAAGAAAAAAACATCTGAAGAAATTAGAATGTTTATACCTTCAAGTATTAACATAGAATTACACTTATTTAAAAAAAAAAATACAGAAAAATCTTTATGATGTGTCATGAAAAGAAGATGTCATATTCCAAAAATCATGAGGGTTTAGCTAGTAACTTTTCTATTTGGCTAGTAAACAAAAATATTTAGTTTTAAAGGTCAACTACAAATAAGTTTGTCCGTAGAGCACTGAAAATTTTTGAGAAGTGAATTTGGAACGCTAAATGTGTACACAACAATGTTTGTATTGAGCAATAATTTTAGATTATGGGGGAAAAAAAAAAAAAGGCTAAAACTTACCATAAGTTGAGGATATGACACAATGCCTCTCAAATCGAAGTAAATGGGGGTTTGCATGCCAGACTGGAGTGTGAAACATCCAAATTTCACACATCCTATTTTAAAGAATTTCTCAACAAGATCCTGCAGATGGGACTCCATTATTTCAATAGACACCAAAATGATATAAAGCGGGTCGTTTTCAGGGTTGCATCTTTTTTTTATTAGTTTTATATTGTTTTCCTAATAGCCTCCTATAGACGTCTCCTATGAAATTACAATCTATGTACGCATTTGGAGAAAATTAAATTGCGAACATTAATAATATATTGAATAGTTAACAATATTATATTTCAATAATTGTTGATAAATTTGTAGATGAGTACCTTCAGCTAAATCCCACTCTCCAAATTTTTTTTTTTTTTTTAGGTATGTGTTGGAAAAAAAAAACAATTATTTCAAAATTTACAGTGGAAAATTAGTTTTGCATAAAAATTTAACGTAAATACACCACTGATTTCAGATCAATCGTCTATCCAAACAGCGTTTTAAGAGCATATAAGCCGATTGTTAGAGTAAGTTTTAAAAAATAGACAAAATGAGATATGACTATCGACCCTGCCCTCAACCAATCTCACAAACAGGTTTATTTTAAATTTATTGTCAGTTTTTGTTGCAAATAAAAAAAACAGACGTTTTATGTGCATATCATTAAATTCATTTTTATGAGACAGAATTGAACAACCTTTTGGAAATTGAAATCAACAAAATGAGACAATGTCTCTTGAAAATTGAGCAACAAATATTTAATTCTGAGTTAACATTGAAATGATTACTCTTAACATGTGTAATTTACAATTAATTTTCAATTTATTACTTTGAAACAAAAAAGTCGAACTTCCTTTTCCATTGTTTTCTATGTTGAAATTGAATCATGAATTTTTTATCCTCAATAAATATTGTGTTCAGCTAAATATCAACCCGCACACATTTGCGTATGCTTTTTTATTTTACTTTTCACTAGTGCTGGGTACCCAGCGTTGCCCGGGTGTATAGAAATGGTGTGTGTGAGGGGAGGGGGGGGATAACAACAATAGGCAGTTTGGGTGAAGAGAGGTGTTAAAAAAAATTTTTTTTTTTAAATGTGGTAAAAGGCAGGCAGGCTCAAACCCGTGAAGGCGAGAAAAAAAAACAAAAAAAACGTAATGTCTTAGCCAATATTTCAATCGCGCAACCAGAAGTGAAGAGCGTTGAAATTAAGCGTAGTCAATCCAACAGTGACGATGACTTGCTAAAATGTCAGCGAAAAAAGTGACTCCCTCCTTGTACAAATCTGCCCAGTTTAGGATGGAGGAATTAATGTTTTTGGGCAATTTTTCGATATTAGTCGTCCGAAGGATCGAGCTTGAAAAAACGTGCACGGCCGTTTTGCATGGGTACCTGGCATTGCCTGGGTGTTTGTAGGTGTGCATTGAGAAAAAACAAAAGTTGTAGTAGGTAGGTAGGCTCGAACCTGAAGCCTTGACACGAAGATGAAAGTGAAAAAAAAAAAACCTGACATCTTATGGCTCGGCCAGAACGGGACAGGAAGTGAAACGTGTTCTAATTTAACAATTAAAGAGTTGACACGCAGAAAGTGAATAAGTTAATGCAAGAGAAGAAATGAAATCATGCACTTAACTTTGGCTAGAAGCCAGTTCTTCCCGTCGTCGTGGAGGAAATCAGCTCCCCCAAGAGTGGGGAGCTCTGGCAATGTCTTAATGAATAACAATTGTCTGATATGAAGGGGTATTCCCCGCAGTGATCAAAGCTTATTGCCTTCAACACCTGCTGGCCACAGAGGCCAGCGACTCGATTTTTTTTTCGAATCAGTTTCACTTTTATACGGAAAAGCCAAAGAAACATGCGAAGACCAAAAAATATTGTGAAAATAGCATGTAAAAGTCGGCCAAATAAAAGATACACAATCTCCTTTCGTAAATCGGATATATTATAATCTAGGGAGTATCTAAAAAGTTTTAAGAAACAGTGACCCCCCCCACCCCTACCGCATGCGTTTTATATATAGAGACTAGCAGGGTGCCCGGCGTTGCCCAGGTGAAAAGAAAAAAAAAAAATTTGGTATGGAGGTAGGCTCGAACCCAAAGCCTTGAGGCGAATAGCCTGACAACTTACCACGATGTTATGCAGGCAAAGAAGTGAGGAAGGGGGAAATTAAACGTTTAAAAAAGCAGGTGGTTAAACGAACATGAACATGTCGTTTTCTAGATCACACCATAGTAGTAGAGAAAATGAAATCACAGCATGAATTTTGTAACATAATAAAAGATTCAAACGAGCTTATTTCGTAAATCTAGACGGTATATAAAAGGTTGTAAGATTTAGTGTCCTCTCCGAGCGCCCCTCCCCTCAAAAAAGCCTTTGGCGGATATACAAAAACTGCACACACAAACACACACACATTTTTGCTTTAATATATAGATTAGTTAGAAAGAGGGTTTGTATTTAGGCATCCATGTATATCTTACAATGAAATTTGGCAAATAATTTTATTCAAACTATTTAGATATTTTTTCCTTTTAGAAATTCAGGAATTTGCTACTAATTCTTATATGTAGACATTTTTCCTTTGGGATTCAGAGCACTGTCTTTTCAGCCAGTTTGGTCTGCCTTGCAAGGGTATGACACTGCGTCACAGTAACCCTAAACAGTTTCGGCATAATGACAGTGCCATGACCATTCTTTTTTTCTTTTGTGGACTGTTATCCTCATCTTCATAGTTGTTGTTTCACCACGTTTCGGCCAACTTATCTTCTGGTCTTCTTCAGGTGGTTAACTGCGATGAGATAGGAATACTGAGACTTTTAATTGTATCTCCAGTAATTAATGTTAATTACTAGGGATAAGTTACAAGACTCAGCATTCCTATCCCATCGCAATTAATCACCTGAAGAAGGCCAGAGGATAAGTTGGCCGAAACGTGGTGAAACAACAACTATGAAGATGAGGATAACAGTTCACAAAAAGAGAAACAAAGGAATACACAAATTAATCATCTCAAAGAATTTCAATAAAAATAATCCACTTTATAATAAAATGATTGTAGAATTCCACTATAGACCAAATTACCGTAAGTTTGCAACAACAGATGCCACATATTTATTTGTTATGTCTAAACTGTTATCCACCATTTTATGTAACTTTAGAATGTTGCTTCAGGCACATTTATTCGGTATTATAAAATACATTACATCCTAGGAGAAACATCACCACGATCGCCTACATCTTTAGAGGAACAAGTTCATATTTTTCCCTCTAATTCTTATGTCCTCTCACCGCACCCAGTCATCAAAGGAAAGAAGTACTCACATTATTACTCTACTGACCTTTCATCTTTTGTAATTGGATCTAAAACTCATATACATACCATTAACTTTCCATTTCCCATTTCAAAAATAACAATTTCTTCCTTAAAAAGTTCCATAATTTCCCATGACAAACTGATTATTCTGGAATACAATCTTTTTACATAAACAAACAAGCTTGACATTTACAAATATAGCTGCACTCTCTACACGACACAACTGTTAAAAAATACATTAATCTGAATAGAAGCATATTAAACTTCCATTATCAGAAATTTCAGTACTGATACACTATCATTTACATATGTACACATTAATTATTTGAAATAACGCCACATCCACAAAAAAATATCCTGAAAACAAAATACACTTACGTTCAACTATGTTCACCTCATATGCTTTCCGAGCAGTGATGTTTTCCTCCTGTGCTTTATTACAGGCCGTTCCATTAAAATTTTTTACACCAAGTTACACCAAACAGTTCTACATCTCCCCCACAAAAAAAAAATAATACCATACCCTGAATCATAATTTTTCTGCATGTACGCTATATAAGCACTTATAGAAACGCAAATCCTTTTTTGTGCGTTTACTTTTTACGCTTTCTATGCTTACCATTACATTTTTAAATATTTTAGTTTTTTTATAACACCAAACAGTTCTACATCTACCCAACCTTCAAAAAAAAAAAAAATTACGATACCCTGAACCCCATATTTGCTACAAACGCTACCTTTCCTTTATATTTGCTTTTGCACGAGTTGTACTTTTTTTCCTTTGAAGAAAAAAAAAAAGATAATTTTTTACTTTATCTCCAACTTCAAACTTTCTTCATAAATGACGAATTTTCTAGGTTTCCTTCTATGCTGATTCAGAAAATCTTAATTATATTTGATGGATACAAGTACTTTACGAAATATAACGCCCTCTCTGCGCAGTTATTCTCCAACCCCATCAAAAAATAAACATGTTGAACCCAATATTTTATACATTGGGTTATGTTTGCATTTACACCAGTTCTTTTTTTTTGTTAATATAAATTTTTACCTTAGCTCCAACTACACACTTTTCTTTAAAATAAAGACTTTTGTAGGTTTTGTACTATGCTGATTTAGAAAATCACATTTTTGTTTGGCTGATAAAAATAGTTTCAAGTTATATAATGCCCTGTATTGTGCACTTTTAATCATTGGCTGCCAGATTAATACGCACGGGCTGACCGACACTGCAAGCACCAAATTTTTTTGTTGGTTCAGAGTATTTGCACATGAAAATCCTGACGTATCAAGGTTTCGGGCAAATATTTTGACAACCTCACCTCCACTCACAAAATTGGGTGTTTATTCTGAAATCAGTTCTTAACATGAGGAGGTTGGGGGTTGGGCAACAACAGCAACAGCTATACTTTAATTTTTATGCAGGATAAGGGGGGTGCCTCAATCAGGAAACGCCAGTTAACGGGTCCTACTAGTAATTTTTTTTTTTTTTTTTACATAGAGGTCACCACTTATCAAGGCCCGGAAGCCACTCAGGGATAAGGGTTATTGCGTGTACAGTGATCAATGGGATAGTATCGTAATGATCGTTAGTATTAGAGATTTGATAAAGTGTCTTCATCCCCCACTAAGCCACAAAGTCTATTTTGTACTGTCAAGGCAGGTTAGGCTGTTTTTAGCAGTCCCAGTCCAGATGTGGCAGCAGTACTCCATCCTTGGACATACTTGGCTTTTATACAGCTAGAGAATTGCATCAGTAGTGAGATATCTTCTGGAGCGGTAGAAAGATCCCACCGACCTGGGCAACAGACTTGATGTACGTGTTCCATTTCAGATCAGTAAATAAAATAAAGTTTAATCTCAGATTTTAAATATAAAATTAAAGAAATATAATGTTAAATTAAATTTTACAATTTACATTTTCTATATGTAAACAGTAAATTTGATTTCTGTGAAAAATGTTTAAAAAATTTCTAAAAGTTAAAAAGGTAGAATGTTGTTATGCTTTTATATTTACACAAGTTGTTCAACATTTTTGTTAGTAATAGAATCGGTTAAAACAAATATCTTTTTTTACAAGTTTTAAGCTTAAAAATAATTGCTTTCTTTAATAATTATTACCAAATATATTTTTATGTGAAAATGTTGAAAAAATACTAAAACTTCAAAACATTTTTGAAGCCAAAACTATTAATTTGTAACATTTTTCAGTGCTTTCAGATAAAATAGTAAAAAAAGAGATAAAAAAAGGCTTAGACAATATTTGAAGAGCAAACCACTTACAAATTATGTTTTCATTAATAATTACTGTCAAATAAATATTTTTGTAAAATAATCAGAAAAAAGCTAACATTAAAGCTAAATTGATTAAAAATAAAAGCCCAAACACATTTTTAAAACCAAACTACTTCAAAAATGATTCATAACAATTCACAAATTTTTGCCTTAAAAAGACAAATTACCTGGACTTTATATATTCCTCTTTTTTCAAGACTGAAAAGTTGCAGCAATCATTTTCAGACATTGAACGTGAATTTTCTATTAATAAATAAATAATTTAGGCTAATAAAGTTGATATAAATTTATTCCATAACAATTATTTTAAACTAGTTGTATTCAAGCGCCATTGCCAGATTGCCTAGAAGCAAAATGTAGTATCTGTTCTGGGTCAAAGATCGTGCCAGAGAAGAACATAAGGAAAAATCTGATTATGTATTAAAAGTTTTATGTTGTTTTCATTAAATATTATTCATTTATATTAACAAATATTATTCTTTATATTATTGGTCCACCGACTTAGTCAGATTTAGACCTTAGAATATAGGCACTTGGAATCAAATGAATCTAGTTTGGTTTAGTTTTGCAGAGGAAAATTGTTATTTTTGACTTTGCAGAACATAACTGATTTTGCAAAAAAAAAAAAAAAAAAAAAACATGAATGTAGTGTTGCCAATTTAGCAATTTTCCCCACTATATCTGGAGATTTCATTTGGAATCTAGCAAGTAAAATTTTGATCTAGCATTTAGCTTTTATTTTCTTGAAAATCTGGACATTTTTGACACCCACAGACTGGCAATTTCAAATTGAAGAATTCAATAAAAGCGCCTGAAAAAACTTTAAAACATAAACAAAACTCATCTAGGTAGATAGAAAAGTAGTTTTTATTGCCTTTGGTAACAATTATTTGTTGACTATTTTCTTCTTTCATCATTTTGTTTTCTGTTAACTATTCATAATAATTGCTGTAAAATTGATTTTCCTACATACTTTTTTTGAGGGGAGGGACGTTTCTGCCTCTACAGTTTTAAATAGGATCTAAGTACCCAACTTAATTCAAAATAAGTATTCACTCACTTGGTTAAAGTGTATGAAAGTTAACATTTGAAAATTGTAAAAACAAGAAACTAAGCAACGAGAGCAAAAACAAAAGACAGTAAAAGCAGTAGAATTTAATTATCAACCAATCTGTATACTTGACGAAACTGTCTTAGGTTTTTAGGTCAAAATACTATGCTTTTCAATGCGGTCATTTTACACACTGGACAAAAAGAAAACAAATGGCCACTTGTTGCTTAATGGAAGAGTGACTTAGTTCCTGAAAAGTTGTGAGCAAAATCACTTATGCTATCACTAACGCTAGGTTTAAGTTGCACTTAGTGGTAGTCATTTTTTTTTTTTTTTTTCATTTTTCAGGAATAAAGCGACCAGTAACTATTTTATTTCTTGCATACTGTAAAGACAGCCAGAAAATGAAAATAAAAATATGAAACCCTTAAAACCAGTTTCAGCACCTATAAAAAATTATTAAATTTTATTGCATTTGGTATAATTTTTGTTTTTGTTCATGATTTCTCGACTGTTAACTATTTTTCACTTTTATGATTGATTTTGTTCTTCCTATTGTTTCTTCAAAAGGTCACAATTCATTTTTTTTTGTCTATTTTTACTAATTTTTCAACATTTATTATTACATTTAATTGTTAGCATGCTTCACCTTTTTCTAGGATGCAACATATTGTTGAATAGTATTCCGGGCAACACCGGAATTGTTGCTGGTTGTGCACACACGCATATGGAGCTGGATGCACACACACACACACACACACACAAATGTTGTGGAAATCTTCAAACCAAGAAACGTCATCAAAAGTCATAACAATTGAAAGAAGGGTGCAGAAGCTTTGAAATCAACATACTTCAACTGACAAGTTTTGAAAACAGTCATATTGAAATTTTGCTTTGGATGAATTTAATAAAGGCCAGTAGAATGCGGCATGGAAAAACGAAATTCCTATCTAAAGTTTTTGTAAATAAAAACAAATGCCAGACAAGGAAAAGGTCAGTCAGAGAGAAGACTGGCACTGAGATGACCAGTTGTCATTTTGTGTCACCCACAACACTCCACCACGCCCCATCTCTCTCTCTCTCTCCCTCTCACACTCCATAGCATATTTGTGGAAGTATTATTGCAAGAATAAAATTGTCACTTTTTTTAGATACTCAAAATTGTCAGTGTTTGTTTGGCACATGATTAGCTTAGTGGAGGATGCCCTTTTCTCTTCCCTGCAACCTCTTTCCCACAGAAGAGATGCTGTGAACCTGTCTCTGCTTTAACATTATTTTCATGGCAAGTGCTCGTCTGATCTCCAATCTATGGTCCCCCCTTGTCAAACTTTCACGAAAAACACTTGTCTAGCCAAAACTACTATCAATAATTTCCCACACTCTTTATCTGTGCCTAAACCTAAACGTAGATTCCATGAACAAAGTTTCTTTCTTAGAACTGCACGCCTGTGGAACTCTCTTCGGTTTGTCTACTTTCCAGCTGACTACAATATGGTTGTCTTCAAGTCCAACGTAAACAAGTTCTTGATGAACCATCCCCCTAAGTAAATCAATTTATAAAATTTCTACTACTTATGTATACCCATTAACCCTTATCCTCGAATGGCCTCCGGGCCTTGATAAGTGGTGACTCCTTTGTAAATAATAAAAAAAAAATAATGAATAACTAAAATTACAGCACAACATAATATGTCAACACCACAGCAAAGCTACAGCTCCCACTGCTATAGTAGTTTTACTTAACTTAAACATGGGTAGTTTTTATTAAAAAAGTTTATTGGATTTATTTGTAGAGTGGAAATTAAAAAAAAAAGTTTTCCACAGTTAAAAAAAAAATAAATAAAATTGCAATATTTATATGCCTTTCCACAATGGTAAAGTTAGACACAAGGTTGGTTCTTAATGTGACCCCCTCCTCCCCCAAAAATACCCCCCCCCCGAACTGGTACAAAAAAAAAAAAAGAAATCTTCAATCTAGAAGTATTTCTCCATTGGTTGAGGACAGAAAAAATAAAGTATCGTATCAGAACAGATACAGAAGCATTTATTCTATTCTGAAAAGTAAAAAAAAATAAAAATGCATAGAAAATAAAATATATTGTAAAATCAACAAATCTTGAAATTGTGAAATAAAGATTTGTCATTTTTAAAATGAGCAGACAAAAAATGAAATATACTCGATTATGAATGGTGGTAGGTATTAAAACTGCTGGCCAATTTAATGTAAAATGACTCTTAGTCTATTTTCAGGCCTTTAGGATTCAGGACTGTTAAACACTTTTTGCTATGGGAGATAAATTCTGTGCGTTTTACTTTAAAAAGTGTTTTTATATGGTTGTTGAAATTCGCTGTTAGAATTTGACTGTAATATGCTGAGAGTTGTATGAAAAACTTTTTTTCTTTATTTAGAAAAAATAGCACAATATTATTTGGAATGCGATTTAACAAAAAAAGGCGCAAACTTGAATTGAGCCATTTTTCAATTCCAAAAAAACTTTTGGAGTTAAGATGTTTTATTAAAATTATATTTTTTTTACGCAGACTTTTAAATAAATGCTTTTACAATTATATATTGCTACATTTTTATTCAATAAATGTTTTGGTTTTCAAATATTTTTGTGTTTGGCGAGGAAGAAAAAAAGAAAAAAAAATTTAAAAAAGAAAAAGAAAAAAGAAAAATCGGTCAATGTCTAGAATCTTTCCAACTCAAAAAAAAAAAACAAAAAAACTTTACAATGCCAACTTTTAGAGGTTTTCGGGAGTGTTGAAGCCAAATATATAAAGTGGTGCAGAAAAATAGTTTTCATGATATGAAGAAATTACTTTTTCAAAACGTAAAGAAACACTTTTCTATATAAATTTAACATAAAATGAGAATCCACTTTCTGGCCACCTAATGAGGGCAGGTACTTTTTGGTTGTTTTTTTGGCTAAAAGGGTTTTTTCTGCTTTCATTTTTCAGTAAAGACACAAGGACATTAAAGAACAAAAATAAAGAAAAATCTGTATATGTATGTAATTCCTTATGTTATCAGTGGTGACCATTTCTGTACATGCAGGTGCGTGCATATTTTTTTGCTGCGCGCTTGCGTGTACAGAATATCCAGAAAACTACTTGTTTGTGGCAAATTACAATTATGATATTCGTTTCCAGCATATACAAAAACTTATAAGAGTCGTTATGTTAAAAAGTGATTGTTAAGGCGAAGCAAAGATTTACCAAAACGGCTTTCAGACAGCCCAAAAAACAAAAAAATTATCACTAGGTGGCCATAAAGTGGGTGCTCATTTCATGTTACATTTATATAGAAAAGTCATCCCCACTTTTGGAGAAAGTAATTTCTTCATATCATGAAAACTATTTCTCTGCACCATTTTCATTTTCATTTTCAGCACCCTCGAAACTCTTTCGTCATTGTAAAGGTTGTGCGAAATTCCAGTTCATGTTTTAAGCCGCCTACGCACATTTCTTGTAGGCAGCCTGTGATTGATTAATTTGTATGGGCCAAAATAATTACTTGGCGCCTTTTTTGTAAACATCCATTTTATTTTTCAGTGTACGAAAATCTCCGGCAAGAGCGAAACTCACCAAAAGTCGTCTCCGAGAAGAATGCCTTATCGAGAATGGAGCCGCAACAATTTATTCATGTTTCTATCACCTAAATGTTTGGTGAAAAAGGACTTGAAATCTCTACAAGCAGAGAGACACCTTTATATTGTGCCGAAGATATCCCAATTAGAGGATGGCATCATTTGAACATTTTCATCACGTTTATATCACCTAAATGTTTGAACTTTTCTCGATTCAATTCGAGTTCCAAGGGACTCGATTTATGCCTAATTAAAGGCACCAGAACTCTTGCCAAGAAAACCATGAATCATCATAGACATTTTCGAAGGAAAACCACGCTACCATTCCAACAAAGGGAGTTAACTAGTGGCTCCCAATTTGGGAGGTAAAACTGACATACCGTTTTGCAATGACTGTACCCGGACCAATAACCTTTCTTTGATGTTAGAACTGAATAAAATTTGAGTTTAAAAAGGTATGGTTTTGTAATTGTGGAATTATTTTTGCCTCTACCAGGGAGTATTGGGCTTGGGAAATTAATTTCTCACTAAAGGTTTTTTTGGAATTGAAAAGATTCTAGACATTGACCAAAAAATCTTGTTTGTTAGTGATTTGCCATGTTAGAAGAAATTGGAGTTATCGCCCCCTAACAATAGCACTGTCCGTGTAATGAGAAGTGCAAAATATATATATATATATATATATATATATATATATATATATATATATAGTGCTTCATTTTACGGACTGTGCTGAAATAATGATGGGGTTTGTTTTACAATCTACAGAGGTACGAAAAAGTTGTCAAAAAATAAATATATAACAAATAAATGTCATCAAAGGTTCTTTTCGGTTCTCCTGGTACTTTTGTCTCCCAATTTTCCTCTGCTAAAATTTTGATCATGTGATTATGGTGTCGATAATAAAATAAACTATTCAAGTGCTGCTTACACATTAAAAATCACTATTGGTACTTTATGCACTTGCTGGCGGATGTTTTGTAACTACTTTGTACTTTCACCTAACAATTTAATAAACAAAAAAGATATTGTAAAGCTTGAATTTAACTTGAAAATACTGTTTAAAAAATAGCACGGTAACATAAGTGCATAAGCACCAGCACCACTTTATTTCACATATTTCTTTGTTAAAAGGACCGTTTGAATAAATTCAATGATTTTTGTTTATAATTATAAATTTAAATCATTGTGAATTTATTTATATTTTATCACGTTAAGTTAATACCCCCCTCCAAAAAATATATATATATAAAATGATTTTTATATCGTAAACTGCTTCAGCAATTTCCGAGACTGCCTTCATAACAAGTCGCTACACAAAGATCAGAACTTTAATAAATCAACTTACTATCTTTCAAAGCTTATAACTACTTGAAAAATGTAATTCAAACCCTAATTTTGGTAAATATTTACTTTAACTACAATAAAACACCAACCAATAAAATTTATTTTTTAATGGGTTTTCGGGGTCGCTGAGAACGAATCTGATATTCAAACCCGTCGCAAATTTACCGTTTGCATGGTATTAACCTCTGAAGCCTCGCACTATTTTGTGCCAACTCACCGCCATCGTTTATGCTATTCTTACATGATGCGTTCGCACATGGACGTGTGTAGTAAGGTGACTTGTCACATCGCGGAAGAATTTTTAAGCAGACATTTGAAATAAGAAAGTTTTCAAAAACAAGAAAATGTGGTTCATTTTTTTGAAAAATTACCCCTTCAATAAAATGTCGAGTTGTTAACTTAAGATAAACAAAAAAAAACAAAAAACAAAAAAATAATTCAAATAATTAGAATTTTTTTTATTTCCCCAGTTCAAATAATTAGTATTTTTATAAATTCCACAAATAATTAGAATTTTTGGTAGACCGAACTTTTTTTTAATTCAACAGTTCAAATAATTAGAATTAAAAAAAAAAAAAAAAATAATAAAAAATAAACTGTCGTCATGCGCCCTCGGTTGTATTTTCTTTTTGTTATGACACTGACTTTCATCTATCTCCACAATTATTCCGGGGTCTCTTAATTTTGTTGGGGTTGCTAATAATTTCTTTGTGTCCAACAATAATTTTTGTTCCTTTTTACTTCTGTCATTTGTCTTTGACAAATGATGCACATAGGTCCTTTTCGTAAGACGTTATTTTCTCGTAAGAAAATTTTCGCCTCATTGTAACAAGTCCAGAATTTGCTCATGCTTGTCAAATCCATGCTGAAGGGGTTTTAGGTTTAGGGTAATTTTCTGCCTCGACACCGCTTACGTCAGACGGCTTTTCCCAAGAACAAGGCGGGACATCAGGACCCTATCCGTACAAGGGAACCTTTATTCGGTTCGAAAAACAAGTAATGTTCAGCACTACCGGAAAACAAGAAAAAAAAAAAATGGCTGCGACATCTCTATACACCGACAATCACTTCAAAATAAGAAATAAATAAGAAACTTACTCAATAATCTATTTTTAATATGGGAGAGGGTTTGTTAACTATTCTGTACTTTCACCTAAAAATTTAATACACAAAAGATACCACAAAACTTGAATGAAAATCCTATCTAAAAATAACACAATACGTAAACTGCAGAAGTACCAAAAAATGAAAGTAAAACTACTTCCCGACTGGCTTTAGTGTAGTATCTTTTCTGATGCAATACTTCATCTTTTCTGTCCCTCAGTCAGTGGAGAAAAAAATCATGACTGAGACAATTTTTTATTTTTGTTTCTATCCAAAGTACCCCTTTTTGGGGAGCTGGATTTTCCCCACATTAAAAACTGACCTTATGTCGAACTCTGCCCTCGTAGGGAGGTAGGGTGCTTCTATACTAAGGTTAAATTAAACTATAATTATCATTTATTACTTCCAGAAACTTGGTAAACCGGTATTACTGGAGAAAATGAATCTTGACAATTCAAAAAAATGTTTAAAATTATTTATTTGTTAAAAAAAAAAAAAAAAAAACTATAAGAATCTAATGTTGCTTTCATTTCAAAATTTTCTTAAAATTATATTTTTTTACGCAAACTTTTCAATCAATGTTTTTACAATTATATTTTGATTCCCAGTAAAAAAAAAATGCATCTAAAATCAAGCTTCTATCTTTACATCATCAACGCTCTGATCCCCACCTACTCAATTGAAATGGATGGATCTCGTCTAGGAGAAGCTTATGTTTTGACAAGCTTCTGGGCTTTACCTTTACTCCTGATCTGAAATGGAACGCGTACATCAAGTCTGTTGCCAAGGTCGCTGGAAAGATGGAATACTGCTGCCATATCTGGGCAGGAGCTGCTAAAAACAGCCTATCCTGCCTTGACAGAGTACAAAATAGATGCCCTTTTCTCTTCCCTGCAACCTCTCTCCTACAGGAGAGACGTTGTGAGCCTATCCTTGTTTTATCGTTATTTCCATGGCAGGTGCTCGTCTGAACTCCAATCTCTGGTCCCCCCTTCGCCAATCTTTTACGAAAAACACCCATCTAGCTGAATCCACTGTCAAAAATTTTCCCCACTCTTTATCTGTGCCTAAATCAAAACGCGGATTCCATGAACAAAGCTTCTTTCTTAGAACTGCACGCCTGCGGGACTCTGTTCCGTCGGCCTGCTTCCCACCTGACTACAACCTGGATGTCTTCATTTCCAACGTAAACAAATTCCTGATGAACCGCCCCCTTAAGTAGACACTTCATTAAATTTCCATACTAACGTACTTTACTTGCAATAACCCTTATCCCTGAGTGGCTTCCGGGCCTTGATAAGCGGTGACCACCAAGTAAAAAAAAAAAAAAAACAACCCACTTCCCCGTTAAAAAAAAAACAATTATATAAATTAATTTGTTGTTGGCCTTTCAAAGTTGCTTTAATTAAAAAAAATGTATAAAATTATTTATTTGTTCGGAAAACACACACACACAAAAAAAATAAATAAAAACTAATGTTTTGGTTTTCAAATGGCGCTCGCTCAGATTAAGCAATTATGAATATGTCATTTCAATTTTCTGTTTTTAATAAAAAAAAAAAATGTTTCATGAAAAACTTTTCCAATTAAACAATTACGGAAAAATGTTTCATGAAAAACATTTCCAATTAAACAATTACGGATATATGTTCTCTTTCACTTTTTTTTATTTACTATTTTTCATAGTTCTTTCCGGAAGTTTAATTTTCTTAATTATTTATTTCATGCTTCGGCCATAGTTTGACATAATGATGGCTCCCCTGGATTTGGACAGCAAGTGCGTGAAAAAAAAAATGGCGTCTCCAATTTCGGCAATAAAGTGTAGAAGCACCAGAGGTAGTAAATAGAAACAATTATATACAATAGGTTTAAAAAAAAAATTTTTTTAATCTGTAACTGCGTCGTTATTTCCTCACAAATTAGACACAAGGTCATTTTATAATGCGAAGAACCCCCCCCCCCCCAAAAAAAAGGGGGGATCACTCTGGATTGGAACAAAAATCAGAATTTGCCTGCCTCCTTTACTGACTGATGACAAAAAAAATTCAGAACAGTAAGTAAGGACACTAGAAGCCAGTATTTATCAGTCTCCCATCGCGAGAGGATGCGACACAAAGTCGAAAGGTGGGAAAATGGGCCAGCGCCCTAGGACAAGAAGCACGAGTAGCCCCATTGCCATTCCTTAATGATAGAGCCCAGTAGTAATATAGTAGGTATTTATTTTCTTCCCCACGAAAGCAAAATGTGACACAAGGTCATTTTGGGTTTGTTTTACTGTACACACAGATTCGAAAAAGTTGTCAAAAAACAAATATATAACAAATAAATGTTATCAAAGGCAAGATAAGTTACTTTTCTACCTAACTGGATATGTTTTTAGTGTTTATATTTAATGTAACATGTTTATTCAGCTCGAAAAACAAAGAGGTTACCGATGTATTGGAAAATTTAAAATGGCATCCGACTCTCTGTTTCAGGCAGTAAGTTTGGGAAAATGAGTTATAAATAAAAAAACAGACAAAATACTGTTAGAAGCTCGCTCAATATATGTTACCGTGACATGTGACATAGGCTGACATATATTCGGCGGGTTTTTAACTGTATTTTGATTTTTTTTTTATTTATAACTCCTTTTCCCAAACTTACCGTCTCCTAGAGAGAGTCGGCCGCCATTTTTAATTTTCCAATACATCGGTAAAAAACACTGTTTTTCGAGCTGAATAAACATGTTACATCAAATATAAACACTAAAAACATATCCAGTTAGGTAGAAAAGTAACTTATCTTGCCTTTGGTAACATTTATTTGTTCTATATTTGTTTTGTGACAACTTTTTCGAATCTATGTGTAGGTAAACCAGCTCCCCAAAAGGGGGCACTCTGGAAGAAGGAAAAAATAAAAATTGCCTTAGGTCTCCCTCCATTGATAAAGACAAATTAACTTGAGTGTAGCAACCAGATCAGATATTACACTCTGATCCTGGTCTGTGTCAGGTGAATACACTCCTAGCCTGGAGGCCAAAAGCGGAAAGAAAAATAATTCTTTGTAATCGACACCACGTGATCGTAGAAAACGTGTTTTTTAAGTGAGAAGTTCGTTAAGGAAAATTAAAGTAGAAGAAATCCTATTTTATAAAGAAAAAAAAATAAATAATAAAAATTATTTTTTTCAAAATTAGTATTTGAAAATAATAATATGGTTTCATATTTTAAGGTTAAGTACAGTTAAACACGATATTAATAATTCCATTTGATACACGTGGTTGAAGATGTACGTCGCTTTTCTTTCTTTATTTTTTTTTTGTAAAATTAATTAAATCTGTTTTGAGCCTAATTATTAATAATAATTGATTTTAATGTGTTATTTTTTAATGACTGATTTTTCCAAAATTTGCAAAAATATTAAAATCCAATAAAGCGTGCTTTAGTTGTGTACGCTTTCAACGTCCCAAATTCAACAAATAATTCTTTACTTATGATTTACAAAAATTGCATTATAATTTAAGATATCACAAACTAGAAATATTTAAGGAGATTTAATTTAATATCAGTCCTTTAAAAAAAAAAAAAAAGGACAAACAAAACATAACTTTAACATTTATAAAAACGCACACATGCAGAAATAACAGATAGAGACGGACGACAAATCCAAATTTCAAACTTTGGGGAAAAAATAAAATGAAATAAACACGTTCTCTTAAATTAGATTAAAAAAATTAGATATTATAACTTAAATATTCACGAATATTTTATATATTATAACGTGTTAATTTAAAAGCTAATTTTAAAACTCAAATCGAATTAAAACGAAGAAAACATTTTGAAAAGCGAATTTGGGACGCTAAAAGCGTACACAACAATGTATTGTGCAATAATTTTCAGTTGCAAAAAAACAAAAAATCAAAACAAAAAATTGGCTAAAACTGACCATAAGTTGAGGATATGACACAATGACCCTCAAGTCGAAGTAAATGGGGGCTTGTATACCGGACTTTAGTGTGAAACATCCAAATTTCACACATCCTACTTCAAATAACTTTTCAATCAGATTCTGCCGGTGCGACTCCATTATTTCAAATCAGAAAGAGCGGGTTTTTTTGTTTTTTGTTTTTTCAATACAGAAGAGTTGCGTCGTTATTAGCGGACATTGAACTTTTTTTTTTTTTTTTTTTTTTTTTTTTTTTTTTTTTTAAATAAATAAATAATTTATTTACACCAACAATGTCGGTATAAATTTATTCTATAATAATTATTTTAAACAAATTTGATTCAATCGGCGTTGCCCCCTTGCCTAGGAGCAGAGTCACTTCTGACTCCATCTGTTGTCCTTGATCACTGAAATTCAAAACTTAATATATTTATCTTTATCTTAATCCACAGTGTCATTTTGCCAGGGATTTTTCCCCCTCGGTCAACGGTCTAGACTACGGGTCGGCAACCTCCGGCCCGCAGTCCAAATACGGTCCTCAAGTAAATTTTGTTTGGCCCGCCACATTACTCAGGTTAAAGATTTTTTTTTTTTTTTTGTAAAATATGTAATTTTATTGGGTTTTTTTAATATATATTTCTGTAGTAAAATAATTGATATCGTTTAAAAATAATCATATTTTATTTAATACTTCTTTTCTTCAAACGCACAGAAAAATTATTTACATATTTAATAATATTGTTGTCCTTCATGACAATGTAGCCACAGCAGTTTGGCCCTCCTCCTATGATCAGCATAGTGTTTTGGCTCTCACACTCTAAAACGTTGTTGGTCCCCTCGTCCAGACCATTCTTGCAATGATCTTTTTTCCTGTTAATTGTAGAACAATGCAGATGTTGTGCAGTTGCTCTTACACTTTTTAGTCGTCAGGACCTTAATTAAGAGAGATTAGACCATTTCTGTAATGCCCTGGTCTTTGTTGGTTGTGATGTAGAGTTGGTTCTGTGCAGTTTTAGGAGGTCTACCCACTCAGGTTTTGTCTTCTTTCTTTGAGAAAGGCTTAACTTATTGCTAATCGCCTGAAGCATCCTTACAGGTAAATGCCGACAGGGCTGCTCAGGTATATTTTGCAGACCAGAGTGCTATTTCTCTAGAACGCTGACTCTTTAATCCCACTTTTCCAATCCTTGTGTTTCATCTTCCCAATATGGGAGGCAGTTAAATAACGCCATATTACTTAGAAGCAGAGTGTAGTATCTGTTTTAATACTGAATTTCACCTCTTTTCTAAATTTGCATCAATTATTTACAGACAATGAATTATATCATATTTATGGTTACCCCTATCCCACCCAGATTCATAAATAATGTTTATTCAAAGTTGTTCACACCTTCCTCATCCTCATCATTGATGATTGGAGCATTTCTCATCATGGCAATGTCCGCATGCACTGGTACATTATAGTCCATACCTTCTGCAAGTACACTTTAGGGTACTGTCTTCCTCCAAACAGTTGCAATGAATAATCTGAATCAGTTCATCCAAAGCAGGACTTTTGTCTGTCATCACTGGAACAAGTTTGTCCCCTATACTTTCCATCCCCACTCAGATGGTGCTATTTCATCACTCTATCCCATCCACTCAATGACCTGGAAGAATCACAGAAAATGAAATCTACAGCCAGAGGCGGTTAAAGGGAGTTGTTCTGGCATGCCCTTGCAACTTTCTTGCAGAGCATAACTATCTAATCGACGCCAGTGAATCCTGATCTTCATTGGACAGTACTATCATTGCCTTAGAACCATCGCTTTTCACAACATCCTATAAAATAGAAAGGGAACAAAACAAACAAGCAAAAAAATCTGTCAGTTTCAAACCGCCCTCTTGTCAATACAACGCACAAAAGTCTTTTTTCCTTTCTTTTCTCAACTTGCAATAAATCCTCATGTATTCGATATCATCTTCCATCGTTCGTTCTCGTTTTTGTTCTCGAAGCTGTTCAACAAAAAACTCCGCTCAACTCCTTTGATTTAGAATTCATCCCATTTAAAGTTACCAATTGTGAACATATGCAAATTAATAGCATACGTTCACCAATGAGCGACCTACAAAATTATGCTTGTCTTTTCTTTTCTACATTTTCTGCTGGCATTTTACAAGCTAAAAAAGCACAAGGTCGTTTGCGAGACTGATGATTTCTATTACACATCCTGCATTTGCTTTGGTTGAGATAATGCTTTTGAACAATCTTTCATCGTCTTTTTGCTTTTGATGGTTCCTTGAAACCCTGACTTCTTTCAATCCCGAACACTCTGGATACCGAATCACATCCTGTAATAGCATGCAGAAACAATAGGTCAATACAAACTGCTTTATCAAACACTTGTTCGAGAACCTTGATATTATAGATATAGGATTTCATTTGTCAAAGCAGAAATAGAGTGCATTGCATTTAGAAACACCTGTATGAAACAGACAGAACACGGCCAATAAAGCTTGTCGGTCTGAAAGCAGACATATTGGATGGCTGCCTTTGCAATCTCAACGTCAGCATTACCTTTAACAGACTGAAACAACATCACCTTAACAAAATTAGTTGTAGCTTTATAACAATTTGGTATGATTAACAATTTAATGGCCAAATCATACCATACTAATTAAAATTTAACATTTACAATCTTATAAATAAAACAAATTATGATTAAATAATATATATATATATATATATATATATATATATATATATATATATATATATATATATATAAACAGCATAGTTAAAAAAAAAAAATTTATTTTTTACTATATTGAATCTTCACCTTCCAGAAGAATGTCTGTTAGATCTGGTGGTTAATCAATGGATTTATCTGTTGCACAACGGATCTATATAAACAAATCTAGTGTGAATTTTTGGGAGCTTAAAACGTAATCTTGTTTTAGATGTATATAGTATTGTCTTACTGACCCTGTCTATGACTTGCACTCATAACAAAATCTGATGTTTTACCCCTTATTGTGCTGATTCATTTACAACTTGGGGTATTTTTGCACTTAGTGCACCAGATTTCTGTGATGTTGGCTCAGACTAGACCAACAGATGACATAAACCACTGGAATATGGCAAGCGCCAATCGAAGTTAAAAACAAAAAATAACAACATTTATTGAACCCTAATTACAATGATAACACACACACACACACACACACACACACACACACACACACACACACACACACACACACTACAATTGGAAAAACAATAAAATATAAACAACAACCTACCATAAGTTTCATGAATAAATATTTTTTAAGGAAAAGTTTGATTTTTTTTGTAAGTTTTTAATGTTTATTGTTATAAAAACTTTGAAAGTTTTTTGCTTTCATTTTTTTTAAGAAAAGTTGAAAGAAATTTTAGAAAAACTATTGACAGTTTTTTTTAAAGGTTAAAGTTAGGGTTAAGGCTGGACCGATTAAATTTGTGCATGATTGAAAACTAATTTTTTTTTAGAGTTAGGATTTAGGGTTTAGGGTTAGGTTTGGACTGATTTAATTTGTTAAAATGAACTTCTTTTTGTTTATGTTTTCTTTTCCCAAATAAAAGTTGAAATAATTTTTAGAAAACTATTGAAAATTCTTTTTATGGTTAGGGCTAGGATTAAGGTTGGACTGATTAAATTTGTATGTGATTAAAACTAAAAATCTTTTAGAGTTACAGTTTAGGATGCATTAAATGCAAACGTACCCAAGTTGGCACACATAATAAAACCAGATATTTAATCCTTAAACACTTTAATCCATGTTACAGAAAGCAACACAGTTTCTTTTTTTTTTTGTTTATATTGTCACTCGAGATAATCAGATATCATCATCAGCTGGAAAAATAGTATAAAAATGTACGCTTCTTCATGCTAGGTTCACAAATGGGGCTTACTCCGGAGTTGTCATTAGGTAATCCGACAATGACCTATTCTCCTCAGATCCATGCTGGATGGAATGGCAATTTCACTAGTATGACGATGACAGCTAGCAGACTCTTCCTTCTATAACATGTTAACAATGACTGCCATCATCATCACTATCATCACAGCAACTACAGATGTTGAGCCGGGGTGACACTGATAAAATCGGAGGTCTACACACACATTCCAGAGATGGACTTTGATTTACATTCTTGTATCCTATAAAAATGACCTGAACTGTAACTATCATCAAAAACAAAGAAAGGCTTACATGCCAGGTTAGGAAGATAGAATTGCACAATGCAAAATTAAGAAAAACAATAAAATATTTCAAATATTTTCATTTACGGTTGATGTCTTTAGAAGACAGTTGACGTAAACAACTGGAGAGAGAGGAAGACAGAAAAATGACAGTTGTTCAGCATGAGATTGATATTTTTCCGCCAATGTCCACCGCACACACACACACACACACACACACACACACACACACACACACACACACACACACACACACACACACACACACACACACACCCTTACAGCTAAACAGAGTTGTTATGCTCTGTCTTTCTTTTGTCGATGGACAAAAGTTAATTGTAAATAAACTTCTATGTTGAAAAGATTCCTCTGTGTTGATTTTGAGAACAATAACAAAAGAATTGTTGGGTATATATATAATTTCACAAGCATTTGAAAAGTGCAAACTAGAAAATTATATATACATTCAATAACGCAACATAGAAACTCGTTTCTAACCAATAATCTAACCATAGCTTGAGCCAGTCATCATCATCATCATCTGCAACTTATTTTTTCAGACAGCCAAAGTGTAACGTAGTCGTTATACCAAAGAAACAGAGAACAGAAAAAAAACTCAACTTACTTTTTTCTTTAATAAAAGCTTTTATATCTCTTTCTATCTCTTTCTATGATAAGAAACTAAGACAAAACTAATTTTTCACATGGACAGAAAACTATTCCTTTATTGACATTATTAATACAGAATGAATAAGAGAGAGAGTGTTTTGTCTTTTTATAGATTAATTTTGTCTTATTTTTTCATTGGTAGAAAGAGATACAGAGAGTTTTGTCTCATAGAAGCCCACCCGAGATAAGTGCTGGACCAAGCGGCATGGAACTACAGTTATACTGATCTTATATAATTGTTGATAGAGCAGCCACTCTTAGTGCTACGTAAGAATAAGGGCTTCTGTACTACCAGTCGCATCCTTTGTGTACCCTGGCAACTTCTCCTGCCAAATGCGGAGGACCAAGTGTGGTGCCACATCACCTCCCTCCGGCAGGCTCTTCTCATGAGACGACTTCACTTGATCATGCCTTCTGCTATCTATGAGCCGATCTCATCAGAGAAGATACCAATCTGGTTCCTCCTCACCTGGAAAAAGTGATGCGGTGGCCAGCTAAAAATATGGCTCAGCAAGGTACTACTGATTCTGGGTCTGACAATCTTCAGTGTTCATCATTGGAACCGTGACTGGCTGATGATAGTTTCAGCATTGGCGATGAATCACCGGGCTTGGTCAGTTTTTGTGTGAGATGCAGTGAATTCATTGGAAAGAGCTTCTTTATTCAACCTAGGGTAAATACCACCCCAAGATAAAACAAGTCACAAACAGCAGCCAGAAAATCTGTCAAAACTCAATCTATTAGAACAAGATCAATCCGGACTTGTGACGTGAAATAATAAATAGCAAACAACTGTGCTAAGTTTGTTACATGATAAGGGCTGTCCCCTTTTCATGTAAGTATAAAAATGGAGAATTTAGTTTAAAATGAAAATGAATAGCATAGGCGAAATTCGAACCTCGTAATCTAGTTTAGAAATAGATTACGTGAAAGAATTTAAAAATGTAAAACAAACATTTGTTTAGAATATAGATAAAATATTCAAGAAAAGAATGTTAACTATCAAGTTTATTATGAAATTTTAAATTGAAAGAATGCAGCTTATAAGATAATGTTTAACATATTGGATAAATAGGTTACTGAGAAATAGGAAAAGTTTTGGACACGTATGTCCAGGACACGTGAAAGAATGCACATGTTTTAACATGTGTATGACGTCACGGAAAATAGAAAGTTCTAGGAATAGAGAAAAACTTTAGTTAGAGGACAGTCAGTGAGAAAACTCAGAGGGAGTCAGACGTCTGGAAGCGAGACGTCACTTCAAGGAAAAATGTGAAACTTTGAATTCTTGATGATGGAATCACGGCCGTGTGAAGAATAAACCATCAAGAGTTTTTTTGTAAAGCTCGTCTTGTGTTTATGATTCTTATACAAAGGTAAAGTCCAATTGTATTATATATTCGTGTTATATGTCTTTACATACACGTCTCAACATCATCATGTCTATACAATGTCTTCACTCCAAGAGCTTTCTTCTCCTTCTAATCTACACAAGCAAAGAAATGAACATTTTAATAAATAAGAATCTCTTATAACATGAACAATATCTCTCTAAGTCTCTCGTACTTACAACTTATACAACATCTCTCTTTCTCTCACTGTAATAAGACTCTTCTAAGACTGTGCGTATAATAAATCCTTCTCTCAATGAAACCGATAGGCAACAAGTTGGCCAAATAGAGAGAAAGAGACATTGTGAGGTGGGATTCATTGTCCTAGTTAGAAAACAAATCCAAGCACTGGGTATTTTTAAAGTGTCTCTTTGAAGGTACCTTTGTGCCTGGTTAATAAACAAAGAAGACATGCAAAACAGGGTGATGGGTAAAGCGTATCTACTCCTTAAACGTAGGTTTGCAAACTAAGTATTTTTGTTCAAGTCTGTAGCTTTAACAAGGTTGTTGGCAGGACTGAGGAGGCCTCTCCAGTGGTTTGATGTGAAGACTTTGAAGTCAGAGTTTTCCTTTTCCTCGATGGATAATCTCATAAGACCTTTGTGCCTATTGCAGCGAGAGGGCTAATCCAACACCTGGGTGTCATGCTAGATGTTTATATGCCTGCACATAGGTAAAAACACAAATACATATTAAGTATCTACTTACATAAAGTTTCTTATGTACCTTCCGAAAAATTGAGGATAGTTCTCACTACCTAACAAAATCAAATTTCATAAAGAACAATAAAAAATGAAGAAATAGACACGATTTTTTCACTCAGTGAAAACTCTGATGTTGGCACGACTTTTATGTTTTAAGACGGTTGAAAATAAAAGAGAGGGGAATAAAAAGCAGAGTTAACAAATACATTTTTTGAAAGCATAATATTTCAAAGGAAAAATTTCAATTCAAGATGAGGTTTTAAAAACTCTTAGCAACAAAAATTACTTTGACAAGAAAAATTTGCTATGAAATCAAAGTAACAAAATATTAAAAATGAAGAAATAGGCCGGAATTTTTCATCTGACACGTTTTAAGAAGTGAGAGAGAGAACGAGAGAGAAATAATACCATTTCTATGTCCCACATGAGTAAAAAAAAACAAATACATATTAAGTATCTACTTAAAATAAAGTTTTTGTATCTCTTCCTGAAATATTAAAGATAATCTCTCCCTTAACAAAAGTATATTTCATGGAAGAAGAATAAAACATTTTTTTTAAGTTTTAAAGATTATGTGTACTTTATGAAGATCATTGTACTTTGCTAATTTTTTGTTGACTAATATTTCATTGACTAATTTCTCATTGACTAAACAACATACTTCAGTACATAGCTCTAGTGGTACTGAAGGGATGGCAGCTCTGATTTTTTCCTTAAGGTTAATGATGCTATGGGACTTTGTAAATTAGACTTTTTTTCTGAGAACACCTCACAGAAAAATGTCAGAAAAAGTCAAATCTGGCAAACAAGACAGTCACTCAAGTTGTCTACACCTGCCAGACCATTAAGTGGGCAGGTTGTCATCCATTTTGCTCAGGGACATAATAATAATAATAATAATAATAATAATAAAATTTTTACTGTCTCTGAAGCATTTTGAATGTGTGCACCACAAAATTTGTCATAAGGATGTAAAAACAAAAATATGTAGTAAGATCCAAGCAAAGAAATTCGAACCTTTGCTTTTTTATTTAGAAAGCCATTTTTAACATGGATAAAAGGAGGGATTTTTCATTGACATAGCATGCGGAAAATCATTCACGATTTTAAACAGTCAATTAATTTCATGGTTTCATTGAGACTTGTTTTCTGTCAACTGATTGGCTAATTGCTTTGGTATCTTTCAGTTGCTTATGTAATCTGCCGGAAGATAATGATGAAAAGTTACTGGAGATTGGCTTAGAAATTAGATATGTACCATAGCTTCAAACATTCTAAAATAAATTTGAAAAGTTATCTCTCTTGATATGGAAACAAGGACCGTGGTGTAGTGGATAAAGTATTTGTTTAAATTCAGTTGTAAGTCATACACTTCTGGAGGTTGAAGTGTAACGTGGTCGTTAATCTTTTTCAATAGTGTTGTTACATTCGACAGGAAGATTCCTGAGTTCAACAAGATACACCTGAAGAAGGTCTGAGGTTACATTTGCCGAAACATTATGAAAATAACATTCAAGATTAGAACAGCAGTCTAAATAATCTAAATAATACATAACTATTTTATTTTTTTACAATGCTTGAATAAACGGTAATTTTAATATTTACTTTTCATGAAAACTAAAGGATGAATAATAAATGAACAACTTTTTTTTTTTTTACATTTTTAAAAGTTTGTTTAAAAAATAAAATGGAGTTCTCTATCTCCAGATTTTCATCCCATTATACAACTGTGTTCATTTGTCTTTCTAATTCTTTATAAAAAAATTATACAACTGTGTTCATTTGTCTTTCTAATTCTTTATAAAAAAATTATACAACTGTGTTCATTTGTCTTTCTAATTCTTTATAAAAAAAGAAGATAAATTTTGGTGCTGCTTTGGTTTCTAATCTGTAGTGACCAGCTAAATCAACTCGCTTGTCACATAAACAGAAGAATGTATATGGTCATTTCGGGAACAATTTGATTTTGTCACTGGTCGCCTATGCAAACCTGTATTGCGTAAAAGACGCAGATATAATGTGTCATTTTGACACACAAATCCATAGGACTATATTTTTACCTCATTGCTTATGAAGACAGTAAACAGGTTGGAACGTTCTCAAAACTCGAAATAAAATCTGTAAACGAACAAAATACTCTATCCCTTACTAAGGATGCTACACAAGCAACAATGGAGGAATATTCTATGCTCACAAAATTTTTATCCCTAGTTTTTCGCATTCATAATGTTTTCTTCATTAAATTATGCTGCCATTAATAACTTCCTCAGTCTTGGAGGATTTCTTCAGTCACTAGAAGCTTCCAGTAATACATTTACAATTATGCAATATTCTTTTTTGCATTTGAACGATGTTCCTGAACTCTTGTTTTATAAAAAATACACATCTCGCCGCATTATTAATGGACTCCAATGTGTTTAATTTCACCAACATGGGGAGGCAGTGCACATTCAAGGATTGTGACTTAAGTATATAGTACACAAAAAAATTATCCTTTTCTGGTTAATAAAAATTATTATTTTAAATGTTTGTAATTGTTCCCGAGTCATTGATATTTGCTGATTTTTTTTTTGTTTGTTTTTTCTTGTTAAAGAAAGGAGTTTCGAGCAATGCTCTCGTCTTCATCATGAATTCGAAGACAGGTCGATCCCCTTTGACTCTACAAGCCTAGAAATCATGGATGTACTTTGGAACAATACCTGCACTTACTTTTTCTACCTATCCATCTAGAAATTTATTTGAACCTAAAAGAGTTATTCCCCTTACACCGATCATAGTTATTTTTTTGTTTTAATTCTCAAAGAACTTGCAGAGAGATTTATAAAACTGTTAAAATATGACTGTATTTTCTTTTCCAAATGATAAAGAATTATTTTACATTTGGACACGTGTGATTAAAAGGGAGTATTTTATGTTGAGAAAAAGTTTAAAATGCACCCGGTTTAAAATAATCCTCATTATAATCACCTATTACTTAACTAGCCTCTCCCTCTTGTATAGGGTTTAAAAAAAATTGTCAGTCTAATAGATCTCACTTTGTCAACTAAGCTCCAATCCCAGTCCCATCGCAGCAATATTGCATCTCTGTGCCTATTTTACAAATATTTTAATGGAATGTGTTCTGATGAACTCGTTGCACTTGTGCCCCTTGACATACATATTCCTGACAAACTCGCTTCACTGTTGAGGTCCCTAAATGCCAAAAAGCTTTCTACTCTAATAGTTTCTACTCTAATAGTTTCTTCCCTCAAACAGCTAGACTTTGGAATTCCCTCCCAGCTTCCTGCTTCCCTGGCTGTGCTGATATGCAGAAGTTTAAACATAACGAAAACCAACATCTTGTTAATCTTTTATATGCATGCTCCCCTTATATCCAAGTGGCGATATGCCTCGTTAGGGGTGTCTAGAAGTGTAAGCCATGTTTAGTTTCAGAACAGTTTCTGATGGTTCGGTGTTCTACACAAGTCTTGAGAGGTGATTGGTTTGCAGTAGACAGAACAGTTTCTGGTGGTTCGTTGTTCTACACAAGTCCCGGGAGGTGACTAGTTTGCAGTAGACAGTTCTCGAGTTGGAATCCACATAGCAAAATATTCTTCCCATGTTGACATGAAGAAAACATATGCGAATTTGCCATAGAAAGGTTTAATATTTATGGAGCAATTCTGGTTTCTGATTAGTTGGTAGCAGAACGTGAATTAATTCGATTCGTCAGTTCCTAGCAGCATCGTTTTTAAATAGAATCTCCCGACTGTGCGAGATCATATCCCATTATAATAAAAAATATTGTAACAGGGTGAATGATCTCATTGATTACTATACACACAATAACCCTTATCCCTGAGTGGCCTTCGGGCCTTGATAAGTGGTGACCCCCATGTAAAAAAAAAAAACAAACACAAAAAAACAAAAAAACGTGGCGATTGTACTTTATCATGTGACGTCAGCTGGTTGCATAACTTTAATGAAACGGTCTTCTATTTACGTTGGCCAGGCATGAATAAGTTAATACATTTTTCATCACACGGACTTTCTAACCTTTTCTCCGCATCCATACTAATGGATATTGGATGTATTCATTTGCTAACAAACTTTTCTCTTTTATTTCCCATTTATTTACACGTCAACGAAGACAATCCAATAAAATTGTTTAAAATTTTAAAATGACATTTCGTCCACTAATTCTACATATTTACGTTGTGATGGCACAAGTCGGAGCACATTTTGTTGAACAAAAACTGTAATGGACACCAGCTGAAGCTTAACAGCGCATGCGGAAGTAATAGGTTAGAAATTACTTTTTACACCATGTCCGAGGAGTAAAGTGTACCAACCTAGAATGTGGTGGAAATAAATATTAATTTGTTGCTATTTTTCTTGGAATAACAATATAATATTGAAATATAAGCTAGAAATAACTTTTATTTTAAAAATCTGAAGAAGGCATCAACAAGGGAGATTACTTAGATCATTTTAATGCAAACATAAGAGGAGTTATTTCCCTTGTACCTAAAAAGTTCGTATTAAGTAAAATCATTTATTCCAAATTCGATCTGTTATCCCCGGCCAGTGTATGGGCGGCGCAGATCATAACGAAGGACCGATAGCTGTCTGTTTTGTTCGTTTGTCCCAGTCCTCAACTTCGAAGACTACTAAGACCAATAAATCACGTTACCGTATAACATAAATTAAATACATCCTTCATCCACCCGCATACCTTTGAGAGCTGAGCTGAGCTGAGCTGCTGCTGCTCTGCTCTGCTTCACATGCTTGATAACAGAACAGGTTGCAAAACAGACCTAAACCTTTGCACGACAAAGGGGGGGTGTGTGTAAAATTAGTTACACCACCTACATAAACGTAAATTAGTTTCTTTTCAACACCTAGTTAAAATTTAAATTGATTACGAACGTGTATCTGTTTTAAAGCACTTGCAAAAGTTGTATTTTTAATATAATTTTCAATGATTTCATTTAGACAGTAAAAAAAATAATCTATTCTATTTTTCCTTTCGTTTTAAAAAAAAGAATTTCACTTTCACTTGGTTTTGCTTTTTTCCGGTTTTCAGAAAAATTATAATTTTATTTGTTTTTATTCTGTTTCTTTTTATCCTTTTTTTATTCGCATTTTTTCTTTTTTTTTTTTTTACATTTTATTCGTTTTTAGTTTTTGCCATCAAAATGAATACTAATATTGTGGATGGAGTAATTAGTAATAAATTAAGGAAACAAAGTTAACCTTTTCATAATTATGTAGTTTATTAAATGAGTTAACATGATTAAAATATAAAACATTTTGGCGGACCTGTACGAGAGTGCCCATCCACTAAAAGTGCATGTTTTACACCTTTTTAAAACTTTTTTCCAACGATTATTATAATTGCAGATTTAAGTATCATATTAACAGGATTGTTGTCACATCTGGGCTGGTGCGTCTACTACTAGTCTCTCGCTCCTAGACAAGGTTAAAAAAAGAGTCGCCAATCTGATAGGTCCTGAACTGGCATCTAAGCTTCAGCCTCTGTCCCATCGACGAAACGTTGCATCCCTCTACTTGTTCTACAAGTATTTTAATGGTGAATGCTCTGACGAACTGCAGACACTTGTGCTCCCACGACACAGACACCCTCGACAAACCCGACAGGCAGCTAAATCCCACCCCTACACAGTAGAGATCCCTAGATGTAAAAGATCTTTCTACTCCAGTAGTTTCTTCCCCAGAACCGCTAGACTCTGGAATTCCATTCCAGGATCCTGCTTCCCTAACTGTACTGACATGCAGAAGTTCAAGTGCAACGTGAACCGACATCTTGCTGCCCAAATCCCTGCATAGTGCCCCAGTAGTTACTGACCCTGATAGTAGCCCCCTACACCAAAGTGGCAATGTGCCTTGTTTGGGGTGAAAATGTAATAAATAAAAAAAATAAAATAAAATAAAAAATAAATAAAAATTTTGAAAAAAAAAAAATGACTTTTAAGAAGGGGGGGGGGTCAGTTTCTCGTTATAATGTTCTACTACACTGCCACATAACTTACTGTCCATTTCTTTACTGACGTGTCACGTGATTAGAATGTTATAACGAGAAAGTGAACCCCCTTCTTAAAAGTAATTTTTTTTTTTCAAAATTTTCTCTGCTAATATGATACTTAAGTCTGTATTTATGATAATTGTCGGAAAAAAAAAAACGGTGAAAAACACACATTTCTATGGGGTAGGCACTCTCGTACAATTCCACCAACATTTTTTTTAATACATTTATTGTTAAAGATTAAGAAATAAAATAATATATTCTTAGATGCTATTGAAGTGAAAAAAATGAAATTATTTTATGTTTATTTAGACGGTGTAAGTAACATTTTCCCTTTTTGATGTGAAAGAGTTAAAGGCTATTTTGCAACCTAAAATGCATATCTGCCGAATTTCGGATAAAACTTGTCGAGACAAGTTTTATCTTTGAGATGTCACTATTCTCTCGCGTACAACTACAGCCAATCCTGTATTTCCGAATGGTTACCCATCTGATACTGACTAGACATCTGATACTGTCACGATATTAATGCGTTAACGTGATTATGCAGCGTAAAAGTTGAGAGCACCATTGAAGAACTTAACAGTTTACAAAATATGAATCATAAATAAATAATAATAATAATAATAATAATAATGATAATAATAAAAATAAAAAATTAAAAATTAAAAAAAAAACATCAGAAAGCTAAGAATATTATAAAACAATAATAATATATCAACACCTCGAACTGTATGGCAGTCAACGTGATTCCCATTGTAATTGAAAACTTGGGAACATAACAAAAAAGCCACCATAAATAGCTTAATCAGACTGACAAGAAAATTTCTTTTACAATTTTGCAAAAGGCTTGCCCGTTGGGAACGGTGATAGTGTTAATACAGCTTAAATGTCTAAAGTCACAGGAATGGACCAGATGTTTAAAAAAGACAATCCAACTAAGGACATCCAAAGGTTGAGACTATTATTATTATTATTATTACAATAATAATAATAATAATAATAATAATAATAATAATAATAATAATAATAATAATCTTCTTCTTCTTCTATACTCCTATAAATTCGTTTTTCTTTTGTGTGTATTGATATTCGAATTAAAAACCCTATTTTCTATTTAAATATTTATTTAAGAAGAAAATACAATTTTCTTATATATGGGTTGTGGGGTTGTATTCACTAGCAAAAGATGTAGCTAATTTGCACATTCTTTTAAACATTCATTTTAATTAATTCCCTATTAGATTTTTCGGTTTTCTTATGGGATGATCATCTTTAGTTAACTATTACATGTAATTATATTCTACTTGATTTATACTTGCATAATATGTGCATAAAAAGTTTATAGTAAACACAAAATTGTTTCCATAAATATTTTTGTTTAACAAATTTTGTTTACCAAACTCCTCCTAGAGTTTTTGGTCTACAGACATGAAACTTCATATATAAGGTATATGAATCCATGCAAAACTTTATATTTGGGTTTTAGCCCGGAAAAAAAAGTGTGAAAATCAACAAAATGAAATTTGCCAGGTGAAGGTCGAACGCCGGCATTACGAATGCATAACGTAGTAGCTATTGGTTCATGTTTTAATTTCTAGCATTGCAGTAAACATGTTTTGATAGCCCAGTCATTGACGGCAGAGGCAAAAGAAATCGTGAGCTGAATGCTTTGGTTTCGATACTCGGTGGTGGCGCGTGAGTTTTTTTTTAATACTTGTTAAATCATTACTATATATTGCATCCAATCTATCTATCTATCTATCTATCTATCTATCTAGATATCTATAAGAGTGAAAACGTTTGTCTGTCTTTCCTCTATGGTAGTTAAGGAAGACTATTATACAGAAAGGCATTACTTACATATTCACACTTTTTAATATATATATATATGCACATAACCTTATGAACATACATAGGCCCCAAGCAAAGCCGGGCGGAACTGCTAGTAATAATAATAATAATAATAATAATAATAATAATAATAATAATAATAATGAATAACACAAATGAAAACAGCTGAAATATTAAGGGAAACCCTTGAATGCGGACACATGAGCCACATATGCAGGCGAAACAAACTTCTGCAGAGACAAAATATGAAGAAGCGTTGCACGGAACCAATAACATTGAAACTGCATCTCTATAAGTTCTCTATTTCCTCCACCCTTCATATTACCCTATCACCCCCCACCCCCGACAATAATAATGTGAGTTGACACTGATCCTGGAAAACAGCAAGGGTAAACATCATGACCATTGGAGGTGCGTCCTGTACATGCTGTGGCAGTAGAATGGTCACCATTTCAACGGACGAAACAGAGACAAAATTCGATGATTTACTCAGAGCAAAAATGGAAGCTGGCTGTCTTTTAAATGTCTCTTGTTTTCCGAGGTTTTAAATCTTTTCTCGATTTTTTTTTTATTAGTTAATGAAACCCATAAAAAATCGATTTCTTATATCATTCCACACATTTGTGCATTTTTTAGAGAATTTAAAAATCATGTCTGACAGAAGATATTTAAAAGTTTCAATTTTGAAATCTTAAGATTCTTTTTAATTTTTAAAACGTTACATATAATGAGATGGCTGCATATTGGGAGTTGGAAGAGAAATACAGATGAAGTGAGAGAGACACACACACATCAATTGAGAGTGAAAATACTATTTATACTACTAATTATCTAAAACAAACTCTGAAGCAATAAATTATTAGTACAATAGGACACTAGCTAAATCGTATATGCTTAATAAAATAGTGCTACATTTTCTAGATGTAATAGGTGCATACAATAACACAGTAAGCTGAATTCAAATGTACTCAGTATTCTAAGTACAGCTGGTATGTGTTATAATTAGGGCTTCTTTTCATTGTTTTGACTCTTGAGTATATATCCAACACAGTTAGACTCAGCTAATCAACCGAGAGCCACATCAGTCTATATAAAAACATATAAGATATCAACGGATATATACTTGAGAGTCAAAACAATGAAAAGAATATGCTGTTGTCATAGCCCTAGTTATAATTCTACTCTTATTAAATCTTATTGAGTTCAACAGTGCTCAATGCCATAGACAGAATATACATGAGAGAGAAAGTGAGAGAGAGAAAGAGAGAGAAAGAGAGATAGAGAGAGAAAGAGAGAGGGACAGAGACAAAGAGAGAGAGAGAGAGAGAGAGAGAGAGAGAGAGAGAGAGAGAGAGAGAGAGAGAGAGAGAGAGAGAGAGAGTGTATAGGAAAATCGTCAGAAGAGTAGATTTAATTAATTTATGCTTTTCTGATTCACTTTTTTTTTTTTTTTTTACTGTTTTAATCATTTTTAGTCACATGCAAAGGACTCTATAAGTCACTTGGTCGGTCGGTCGGTCGGCCTGTCCGTAACACTTTTGTGCTTGCCCTTTTTGGTTAAGATCAAAGGTCTGTTGTTAATAGATGCTGTTCTTAGCTTTTTAAGCTTTTCTAAATGATGTTTTAGGACTTTAACTTGACTAGATTCTATAAACAATAACAAGAAAGAATTTTAGGTAAATAAAAACAAATATATTTTAATAGAAAAGAATGTAGTGGATATACACAAAATAAGTTTTCAAACCTTGGTATAAAAATGATAAAATTGAGCCAGAGAAAACGTGACTGATAAGTCACCTGTTAGGTTTTTGTGTAGTTGAATGACGTTAGCACAAAGGATTAGTTTGAATATATACAGGCAAGTTAGGAGTTAGTTGAGGAGTCTTGAGCGAACGAGTTGAAAAGAGTAGACAGGACAGGCAAGTTCTTAGTTGCTTGGGAATCGTTCAGCTATGGAAGCATTCAGCTTGAAAGACAGTAATATATAATCACTGAAAAAGTAATGGCGTGCAACCTCAGGAAAAAAAGTCACAACAGGAATAAATGTAAGCGTGGAAAAATAATTTGGTTGTCTGAATTATTGGGGTTGAAAATGACTTACTTTTCCAGAAGCGCGTCTGGAACATTACAGCGATGGTTCTGTCCAAAATGGAATGTCCTTCCCTTGTCTGGGCAAGCAGGCAATGGTGCTATTTGTTTCGTTTGTTGAACAATTGCTGAAGGTATATATATATATATATATATATATATATATCTGTTTATTATACGTGTTAAGAATAAAAAAAAAATGAATAAAAATAAGTTGCAACTGGAATAAATGTAAATGTAGAAAACTAATTTGGTTGTCTGAGTTGTCGGGCTTGAAAATCACTTACATTTTCAGAAGCCCACCTGGAACAACACAGCGATGGTTTCGATCAAAAAGGGATGTCCTTTCCTTGTCTAGGCAAGCAGACGATAGTGCTATTTGATAGTATTTTTTCCGCTTGTTGAAATATTATTGAAGGTATCTATATCTGTTTATTATATGTGTTAAAAATGTACACACGCACGCACAAACATTACATAGACGACTATATAAAATGTACACGGTTTTATCATCTCGTTTATACATACCTGTTTTATATACACTCGCTACAACCCCCTTCATGTCATACAGAACCCCTCTAATATACAACA
Organism: Euprymna scolopes; assembly: GCF_053919585.1. NCBI lineage: Eukaryota > Metazoa > Mollusca > Cephalopoda > Sepiida > Sepiolidae > Euprymna > Euprymna scolopes. The sequence goes on from NC_136495.1 coordinate 19,060,165, forward strand.
GACTGACTTTGTTTAAAGGTGGGTGCCTGTAAGCGGGGTAAGACTTGAGTTGTATTTGGATGTACCTTAGGCAAAAGGATTTTGAGTTTTGTAAATAAATGTCAGCACTGACCCATTTTCCAAAGCGAAATTTTAATTGTAGTTTAGAGTCCATTTTTAGACAGTTCATAATTTAACTATTGTGTGAGAATAATCATTAAATCCCGATTTTAGTTTGTCCCATTTTAGTTTCTTAATACTTCTTTCTGTCCATATCCAGGTGACAGATCACCTGGTTTGCAAGAGATGCGTGCTTTATTTCAAAGTTTTTGTCAGAGGTGTTTGTAATAAAGCATTCAGGCCCGCACCACCCTTTCAGCTGGCAAATCGGTTTATCTGCCACGGTTAGGTTATGACAGGAAGGTTCTTTTACTAACATTTTTTCTTTTCATTGTAAATACCATCTCTTTCATATGTTTACCTCCCTCCCCATTGTACATTGTATAAAATATGAGTTTTAAATAGGTGAGTCATGATATGATGCTTGATGAAGGATGGGTATGCTGATGGATGCATCATGTAAATGCGGTATTGTGGTGAGAGTAAATTGAAAGTAGGAACTAGCTAGGTTAGCTTAGGCAGCATTAGTTTTTCATAATCAGTCTTTTCTCTCCATCCTTCAATTTTCTGGCCTTGTGTCAAATTTTTCTTTAAAGATTTTATTATTTTTTATTGAAAATAAATAATGGCATTTTGAAATTGAGGCCGTTGGAATGCATACTGAGAATTGTCTGAAGGAAGAAAAGCCTGCCAACTACTGGTAGAAAAAAGACTTGGATTTTGACGACCAACTGTAGTCGAAGTTTTGCAACAAATTTAATGGCATATCAACCAGGAGAAGAGAAGTGTTTGAGGTATTGTGGTGAATGAAAACTTTAGCTAGTATCAAGCATAGACTAGCAAAAGTACATGGGTGAGGATGAACATAGACATCCTCTCTCCCAATTTTTGAGTGGCCTTGTGCCTAATATTTTGTTTATTACTGATTTGGTTGTAAACTTTTCAGAGTGAATAAAATATATATAACTCAAAGTGTAGTATCTGTTCTGATGCTACACTTCAATTTTTTTGTTCTCGGTTAAGGGAGGAGAAATCTAATTTTTATTTTTGTTCCTTTCTCCACATTAAAAAACAACCCGAGTGTCTAACTCTGCCCTCGTCGGAAGGCAAAGTAAATAAGTAAATAATAATAATAATACACACACATGATATGATTTTGGAATCTTAATTAGGACGACCCCCCCCCCCGATGTGCTGAGGCATTGTAGTGAATGAGAACTTTAGCTAGGATCAAGCATAAACTAGCAAAGGTACAGGGACGAGGATGACCATACCCCCCCCCCCCTTTCCCAATTTTTCATTGGCCTTGTGCCAACGTTTTTGGTTTTTTACTGTTTTTGTTCTTTTGCAATTTTTCATAGAAACTAAAAAAAAATATGTAACTCAACCCGGAGTAGAGCATTGACATCGCATAGTTTCTAAGTGAACTATTTACATATTTTATCACATTACCATTATTGTTCAACATTATCACACTACCATTATTGTTCAACATTATCACATTACCATTATTGTTCAACATTATCACATTACCATTATTGTTCAACATTATCACATTACCATTATTGTTCAACATTATCACATTACCATTATTGTTCAACATTATCACACTACCATTATTGTTCAACATTATCACATTACCATTATTGTTCAACATTATCACACTACCATTATTGTTCAACATTATCACACTACCATTATTGTTCAACATTATCACACTACCATTATTGTTCAACATTATCACACTACCATTATTGTTCAACATTATCACATTACCATTATTGTTCAACATTATCACATTACCATTATTGTTCAACATTATCACATTACCATTATTGTTCAACATTATCACACTACCATTATTGTTCAACATTATCACATTACCATTATTGTTCAACATTATCACATTACCATTATTGTTCAACATTATCACATTACCATTATTGTTCAACATTATCACACTACCATTATTGTTCAACATTATCACATTACCATTATTGTTCAACATTATCACACTACCATTATTGTTCAACATTATCACATTACCATTATTGTTCAACATTATCACACTACCATTATTGTTCAACATTATCACACTACCATTATTGTTCAACATTATCACATTACCATTATTGTTCAACATTATCACATTACCATTATTGTTCAACATTATCACACTACCATTATTGTTCAACATTATCACACTACCATTATTGTTCAACATTATCACATTACCATTATTGTTCAACATTATCACATTACCATTATTGTTCAACATTATCACATTACCATTATTGTTCAACATTATCACATTACCATTATTGTTCAACATTATCACACTACCATTATTGTTCAACATTATCACATTACCATTATTGTTCAACATTATCACATTACCATTATTGTTCAACATTATCACACTACCATTATTGTTCAACATTATCACACTACCATTATTGTTCAACATTATCACATTACCATTATTGTTCAACATTATCACATTACCATTATTGTTCAACATTATCACACTACCATTATTGTTCAACATTATCACACTACCATTATTGTTCAACATTATCACATTACCATTATTGTTCAACATTATCACATTACCATTATTGTTCAACATTATCACATTACCATTATTGTTCAACATTATCACATTACCATTATTGTTCAACATTATCACACTACCATTATTGTTCAACATTATCACATTACCATTATTGTTCAACATTATCACATTACCATTATTGTTCAACATTATCACACTACCATTATTGTTCAACATTATCACACTACCATTATTGTTCAACATTATCACACTACCATTATTTTTCAACATTATCACATTACCATTATTGTTCAACATTATCACATTACCATTATTGTTCAACATTATCACACTACCATTATTGTTCAACATTATCACACTACCATTATTGTTCAACATTATCACATTACCATTATTGTTCAACATTATCACATTACCATTATTGTTCAACATTATCACATTACCATTATTGTTCAACATTATCACATTACCATTATTGTTCAACATTATCACACTACCATTATTGTTCAACATTATCACATTACCATTATTGTTCAACATTATCACATTACCATTATTGTTCAACATTATCACATTACCATTATTGTTCAACATTATCACATTACCATTATTGTTCAACATTATCACATTACCATTATTGTTCAACATTATCACACTACCATTATTGTTCAACATTATCACATTACCATTATTGTTCAACATTATCACATTACCATTATTGTTCAACATTATCACATTACCATTATTGTTCAACATTATCACACTACTATTATTGTTCAACATTATCACATTACCATTATTGTTCAACATTATCACATTACCATTATTGTTCAACATTATCACACTACTATTATTGTTCAACATTATCACATTACCATTATTGTTCAACATTATCACATTACCATTATTGTTCAACATTATCACATTACCATTATTGTTCAACATTATCACATTACCATTATTGTTCAACATTATCACATTACCATTATTGTTCAACATTATCACATTACCATTATTGTTCAACATTATCACACTACCATTATTGTTCAACATTATCACATTACCATTATTGTTCAACATTATCACATTACCATTATTGTTCAACATTATCACATTACCATTATTGTTCAACATTATCACACTACCATTATTGTTCAACATTATCACATTACCATTATTGTTCAACATTATCACATTACCATTATTGTGCAACATTATCACATTACCATTATTGTTCAACATTATCACACTACCATTATTGTTCAACATTATCACATTACCATTATTGTTCAACATTATCACATTACCATTATTGTTCAACATTATCACATTACCATTATTGTTCAACATTATCACATTACCATTATTGTTCAACATTATCACACTACCATTATTGTTCAACATTATCACATTACCATTATTGTTCAACATTATCACATTACCATTATTGTTCAACATTATCACATTACCATTATTGTTCAACATTATCACATTACCATTATTGTTCAACATTATCACACTACCATTATTGTTCAACATTATCACATTACCATTATTGTTCAACATTATCACATTACCATTATTGTTTAACATTATCATATTACCATTATTGTTCAACATTATCACATTACTATTATTGTTCAACATTATCACATTACCATTATTGTTCAACATTATCACATTACCATTATTGTTCAACATTATCACATTACCATTATTGTTCAACATTATCACATTACCATTATTGTTTAACATTATCACATTACTATTATTGTTCAACATTATCACATTACCATTATTGTTCAACATTATCACATTACCATTATTGTTCAACATTATCACATTACCATTATTGTTCAACATTATCACATTACCATTATTGTTCAACATTATCACATTACCATTATTGTTCAACATTATCACATTACTATTATTGTTCAACATTATCACATTACCATTATTGTTCAACATTATCACATTACTATTATTGTTCAACATTATCACATTACCATTATTGTTCAACATTATCACATTACCATTATTGTTCAACATTATCACATTACCATTATTGTTCAACATTATCACATTACCATTATTGTTTAACATTATCATATTACCATTATTGTTCAACATTATCACATTACTATTATTGTTCAACATTATCACATTACCATTATTGTTCAACATTATCACATTACCATTATTGTTCAACATTATCACATTACCATTATTGTTTAACATTATCACATTACCAATATTGTTCAACATTATCACACTACCATTATTGTTCAACATTATCACATTACCATTATTGTTCAACATTATCACATTACTATTATTGTTCAACATTATCATATTACCATTATTGTTCAACATTATCACATTACCATTATTGTTCAACATTATCACATTACCAATATTGTTCAACATTATCACACTACCATTATTGTTCAACATTATCACATTACCATTATTGTTCAACATTATCACATTACCATTATTGTTCAACATTATCACATTACCATTATTGTTCAACATTATCACATTACCATTATTGTTCAACATTATCACACTACCATTATTGTTCAACATTATCACATTACCATTATTGTTCAACATTATCACATTACCATTATTGTTCAACATTATCACATTACCATTATTGTTTAACATTATCACATTACTATTATTGTTTAACATTATCACATTACTATTATTGTTCAACATTATCACATTACCATTATTGTTCAACATTATCACATTACCATTATTGTTCAACATTATCACATTACCATTATTGTTCAACATTATCACATTACCATTATTGTTCAACATTATCACATTACCATTATTGTTCAACATTATCACACTACCATTATTGTTCAACATTATCACATTACCATTATTGTTCAACATTATCACATTACCATTATTGTTCAACATTATCACATTACCATTATTGTTCAACATTATCACATTACCATTATTGTTCAACATTATCACATTACCATTATTGTTCAACATTATCACATTACCATTATTGTTCAACATTATCACATTACCATTATTGTTCAACATTATCACATTACCATTATTGTTCAACATTATCACACTACCATTATTGTTCAACATTATCACATTACCATTATTGTTCAACATTATCACATTACCATTATTGTTTAACATTATCACATTACCATTATTGTTTAACATTATCACATTACTATTATTGTTCAACATTATCACATTACCATTATTGTTCAACATTATCACATTACCATTATTGTTCAACATTATCACATTACCATTATTGTTCAACATTATCACATTACCATTATTGTTCAACATTATCACATTACCATTATTGTTCAACATTATCACATTACCATTATTGTTCAACATTATCACATTACCATTATTGTTCAACATTATCACATTACCATTATTGTTCAACATTATCACATTACCATTATTGTTCAACATTATCACATTACCATTATTGTTCAACATTATCACATTACCATTATTGTTCAACATTATCACATTACCATTATTGTTCAACATTATCACATTACCATTATTGTTCAACATTATCACATTACCATTATTGTTCAACATTATCACACTACCATTATTGTTCAACATTATCACACTACCATTATTGTTCAACATTATCACATTACCATTATTGTTTAACATTATCACATTACCATTATTGTTTAACATTATCACATTACTATTATTGTTCAACATTATCACATTACCATTATTGTTCAACATTATCACATTACCATTATTGTTCAACATTATCACATTACCATTATTGTTCAACATTATCACATTACCATTATTGTTCAACATTATCACATTACCATTATTGTTCAACATTATCACATTACCATTATTGTTCAACATTATCACACTACCATTATTGTTCAACATTATCACATTACCATTATTGTTCAACATTATCACATTACCATTATTGTTTAACATTATCACATTACCATTATTGTTCAACATTATCACACTACCATTATTGTTCAACATTATCACATTACCATTATTGTTCAACATTATCACATTACCATTATTGTTCAACATTATCACATTACCATTATTGTTCAACATTATCACATTACCATTATTGTTCAACATTATCACACTACCATTATTGTTCAACATTATCACATTACCATTATTGTTCAACATTATCACATTACCATTATTGTTCAACATTATCACATTACCATTATTGTTCAACATTATCACATTACCATTATTGTTCAACATTATCACACTACCATTATTGTTCAACATTATCACATTACCATTATTGTTCAACATTATCACATTACCATTATTGTTCAACATTATCACATTACCATTATTGTTCAACATTATCACATTACCATTATTGTTCAACATTATCACATTACCATTATTGTTCAACATTATCACACTACCATTATTGTTCAACATTATCACATTACCATTATTGTTCAACATTATCACATTACCATTATTGTTCAACATTATCACATTACCATTATTGTTCAACATTATCACGTTACCATTATTGTTCAACATTATCACGTTACCATTATTGTTCAACTGCTTGAGAAGCTAATGTAATGCATGTACATAAAAAGGTTATGGATTTATTTTCAGTATTTACTTCGACAGTGCTCAATACGTAAATACAACTAGAAAAATAATAGCGACCAACATACAATTAACTAATTTCGTACACATCACTCTAATGGTGAATATTGATTAAGAATATTGCTCTATTAGCAGAGTACTGGCTTCACATACAAGTGACTTGAGTTTCGAATTCTCAGTTTTGATATGTCCTATTCATGAGTTTATAGGAGGACAAAACTCGAGTCTAGGACTTCAAGTCTGTGGCTTTCATGGTTGGTGTGGTCTGCAGCATTGTCTGATTGTTGCAGTAATAATAAATACTAGCAGAACCTGTGGAAATTCCATGGTAGTTGAAAATGTTTAAAACACATCTATACTCGGATATGCATGCATAGCGTAATAGCTATTGGTTCATGATTTAATTTTTAGCATTGCAACAAATATATATATATTTTTTGTCTTCATTGATATTTATATTCAAAACCCTTTTTTTTTTTTAAATTTATTTAAAAAGAAAATACACCTTTGTTGTATATGCTTCTGGAATGCATTCATCTGCAAAAGATCTAGCTAATTTGCATATTCTTTTAAACATTTATTTTAATTAATTCCCTAATCAAACCCTTCTATCATATTTTTGTCTACAGAGATGAAGCTTAATATATAGGGTATTCGAACCCATGTGATACTTTATATTTGGGTTTTAGCTAGGAAAAATTGGTGCAAAAGTGGGAAAATTAAAGAAATAGAATTTGCCTGGTGAAAGTCGAACAACGGCATTACGAATATGCATGTGTAACGTAATAGCTATTTGTTCATGTTTTAATTTTAGCCTTGCAGCAAACCTGTTTTCATAGCTCCGACATTAAAGGAAAAAGTAAATCGTAAGCTAAACGTTTTGGCTTTGATTCTCGGTGGTGGTGCACGATTTTATTTTTTTTTTTTTATCATTACTATATTTTTATTAAAATTTTTTTTTTTATTACATTTTCACCCCAAACAAGACACATTGCTCCTTTGATGTAGGGGGCTACTATCAGGGACATAAGCATCAGGGATACTATGTAGGGAGTTGGCAGCAAGATGTCGGTTCACGTTACACTTGAACTTCTGCATGTCAGTACAGTTTGGGAAGCAGGGACCCGGAAGGGAATTCCAAAGTCTAGCGGTTCTGGGGAAGAAGCTACTGGAGTAGAAGGCTCTTTTACATCTAGGGATCTCTACTGTGAAGGGGTGAGATTTAGCTGCTTGTTGGGTTGGTCGGGGGTATTTATATCGAGGGAGTACAAGTGCTTGCAGTTCGTCAGAGCATTCACCATTAAAGTACTTGCAGAACAGGCAGAGAGATGCAACATTTCGTTGATAGGACAGAGGCTGAAGCTTAAATGAAAGTTCAGGACCTATCAGGTTGGCAACTCTCCTTTGAACCTTGTCTAGGAACGAGAGACTAGTAACAGATGCACCAGCCCAAATATGACAGCAATACTCCATACATGGGCGAATGGTGGCCTTATAGAGGTACAGGATACTTTTGGGCGTTAGTAGCTTTTTAGCACAGTAGAGAGAACCTACCTTCTTTGCAGCGGTCCTGGCAATATTCTCAATGTAATTGTTCCAACTCATGTTTCCTGTGAGCGTTAGGCCGAGGAGTTTAAAAGATGTACTCTCAGATAAAGAGTCATTGGCCATTGCTATTGGTGGTAGAGGAGGTTTCTTGTAGTTATTGAAGGAAAGAATTGAATGTGACCATCCATTTTTGTCCCCATTCCACTACGGATTGGAGGTCATCCTCTAGTGTTTCTGTCATTTCTTTAGATATGTGTTCATTTGTTTTCCTGTCATGCCTGTAATAGAGTGTGGTGTCATCAGCATATATACCCATCTCACAGACAATTTTGTCAGGAAGGTCATTTATGAATATTAGGAATAATAAAGGTCCAAGGATAGACCCTTGAGGCACTCCTGCATTTATATCATATTGTTTAGATGTACGACCGTCGATGACAACCTGGATTTTTCTCTTATCTAAGAAGGATTAAATTATGTTAATTATTCTTCCAGTGATACCGTATGATCTGATTTTTCTGAGAAAGCCTTCATGCCATATCCTGTCAAAAGCCTTAGATATATCTAGAGCTACCGCTCTACCCTCCCCGCTTTGTCTAGTGAATGGTATATACGCTCTTAGATTACAGTTAGGATGTCTGCTGTGGAACGGGTTTGCCTAAATCCATATTGTTGGTCAGTCAGAAGGTTAGCATCTGTAAGGTGATGGACTAGAGCTTGGTTAATTATTGTCTCAAATATTTTGGTGAAGAGTGGGAGGAGGCTAATGGGGGCGATAATTTACTGTTCTTTCGCCAGAATTCTTGAAAACTGCCACTACAGAAGCAGTTTTCCAGCAGGTAGGAAAGCAAGCTTCATTAAGGCATTTGTTGTAAAGTTTGGAGAGAACTGGAGCTACTTTGGCGGAGCACTTTTTTAATAACATAGCCAGGATGAGATCAGGTCGACATGCTTTTGCAGTGTCAAGATTTCTTATGATAGCGTGCACCTGAGCAGGGGTGATTTTCAGGTCGTCTAGAGTGGCGTGTGTCTGCAAAGGAAAGTCAAGGAGAGGGTGGTTAGCAGGGTCCAGTGTGGAGTTGGAGGCAAACCGGCTAGCAAGCATGTTAGCCTTCTCAGTTGCAGAGCAAACAACCTCATGATTGTTGGATAGTGGGGGAATTGTTGATTGCCCATTATTTACTACACTGTTGTAGATTTTCCAGAAGTCACGGTTTCCTAATTTCTGTGCTTTGATGCGTTTTTCGGTGGTTTCAGTAAATTCTCTCTCAGCTGTCGCTATTTCTTTCTTACAGCTATTTCTGGCTTCTATGTACTTCTGTCTGTTTGAGCTGGACTTATGTTGGGTAAATCTGTGTTACGCGTGCTGCCTTTGCGCTATGGCAGCTGCACAAGTAGAAGTAAACCATTGGGGAGAGTGGGGCTTGCTATAAAATTTGCGCATGGGAACATGTGCTTCAATTGCCGTTTTGGCAGTGGTCTCATTTGCGCAATGTTCAGCAGGAAGTGAAAAGATATTTTGTCATGGGGCGTCCCTGATGTGGTCCCTGATGACTTCCCAGTCAGCCTTTTTATAATATCTCGTTGTTTTGAGCAATAGCTCTTCTGTTTTGGCTCTAGAGTTTAGGGCAATTTTTACCATTACCACTGCATGATCGGGGTCCCCAAGTGGGCTGTGGGCATTCGTTACACAGTCATCGAGAACTGTTGTCAGAAAGAGATCTAGAAGTGATGCGTGTTGTTCTTGCTGGTCTGGGAAACAGGTTGGAAATGTAACCATTTGTGATAGGGAATGAGATATAGAGAAGTTATGTGTTGTCATACCAGCTGCGTCTGTGTGAGTAGAAAATCCAAGCCAGTTGCTGTGGTGGACATAGAAGTCACCAAACACATGCACTTGTGCACTAGTGTCGAGGGAAAATGCTATATCTATGCTGTCAGAGACTTTGTTTATTAGGGTACAGTCCTGGGTCGAGGGAGAGCGGTAGAGAAAATATAAGTAGCTTATGTTATGTTGCATGTTAAGTCTAAAGCACATAAAGGCTTGAATGTCCGCTTCTAGTTTAGTTTCTCTAGTCAAGGGGAGGGTGTTTCGAATATATACTTCAAGCCCGTGCATATGTCTGTCAGAGTCCTTACGGCAGAGTGGGAGATATCCGGGCATGTTAAAGTAGTTAGAGGGGATGAAGGAGTGTACGTTAGTCTCAGTTAGTGCTAAGATATCCGAGGTGTTTGTTAGGAGAAATCATTCAACATCATTTAAATTAGTTCTAAGCCCACAGATGTTCGTAAATGCAACCCTCAAGGGAGGAGGAGGTTGGTTTTCTTTGAGTTTTGGCCTGGTTTTATAATTTTTGATTGTACTGTCATTTTTTTTTTTTTTTAAGAGTTTCAGTTTAGGTAAGGAGTGCTGTACAAGTGGTTATGCAGAATACTAGACATGCAACACAAGCAGACCATCAGTTGACCTTCCATCTACTAGGATTGTGGCCTCAGGATAGCCCACCAGGGATGAGTGCAGGGTCCCTTTCCATGCGCGACATGGCACTACAAACATCCCGATATTATACAACTGTTAATGGAGCAGCCGCTCTAAGCGCTACCAAATAGTTAGGACCCCTGTACTACCAGTTGGGAACAGCAGCCAGGAACTGTCTATCCAGTACCCTCAGCCCATCAGACGATGGTCAACCCAATCTACTTGCACTGGCATTACGGCATTCAAGCACTCCCAAGTGCCTAGTTTAGGGGATGGAATGTGTCGGGAGTGGGGAAAACGGTGTTCATTGCTCTAGTCAGGAAACAAGAAGACCGGTAATTTGTTTTGAGTCACCAGCTCTAGGAATGTTGTCATCCAAGACTGGAGAGGCCTCCCTCCCCTCAGGTTTAGCTCCAGAGTTTTCCGTCTCCTAGACAAATGACCTGAGGGATCTATGGGTCCATCAGCACCGAGAGGGTTTGCCCTGCGCCTGAGTCCTAATCCAGATATTTCTGCGACCCCAGGTTGGTAGTTAATGTTATTGGCTTAATTTATAAAGGTTTTATATCTACTGAAAAATTACACTCCTCGAAGTGATTATGGGACATTGCTATTTCATTGTTAATGGAGGAGGGTGTGAGTAAGAGCTCATGCAGTGGAAGCAGCTATATTTGCAGCAGGTTTGTTGGAGTTAATATGGTTTAATATTTTTACCTTTAAATTTATAATTAAAGAAGAGAAAATTTTTTTTTTTTCCTTATATATTGAGTCCAATATAATATAGTAATGAGTACGAAATCTGCATTAATCAAAATATCATATTTAAGCATATTTTATGATCAGGCAAGGAAGGCCTGCTAGTTACAAATAAAATGAATAAAAAGAAATTAAAACAAATAACGAATTTAAAACAATTTGTTTAGCATATTCTTTTTTTTTAAAACTTTTTAAAGCTAAAAAGAATTGATTTAAAAAAATTTAGATTTTTTTTCAATTAAAATTCAACACACAACACATTGTTTTTTTTTTTGTCTGAATAATTTTTTATATAAGTTATAAAGAAACAGATGTCAATTCACTTGCATATTTATTAAAAAACAAGACTTACTGTCTCCCTTCAACGTGACGTTTTTTTAAATTATACAATAAAATAGCCAATTTGAAAGCCATGTTTTTTTAATTAAAATTTTTGGAGGAAATGGTTGTAATGATTTTTAACTGATAAAACGTGACCATAAAGGAAGGTAATTCGTTTCTCATTAATTAATGCTTGCGATGATGATACGGACAAGTAAATTAATTAAATTCATTAATTTAGATTATCTCACATTAAATTTCACTCTCTCTCTCCTCTCTCTCTCTCTCTCTCTCTCTCTATATATATATATATATATATATATATATATATATATATATATATATATATAATATAAAGATGAATGTGTGTGTGTGTGTGTGTGTGATCACAAATAGGCTCCTATATGGTTGATTATTTTAAAAAACTGATTACATATAAAGATAGAAGATGTATCGAGACACAGGAATGGGTATGTTTGATCCTGCAGAACGGTGGTTCATTAAAATTGTGGGGTCTGCATTCGCGCCTATTCCACAAAGTATGGAAATAAAAAAGATGAAAATTAAAAAAAAAAAAAACGTTTACAAGTGTTTTTGATATAGATGTACATAAGAATACTTTTATAAGTATGTTTTAACTTAAATTGTGGGGTCTGCGTTCTCGCTGGCCTCCATAGAATGGAAATAGGTACAAACTTTAATAAAGACTTTTCATATCTATCTGTGTAAGTATACTTTGATAATAATGTTTCAGTTTGAAGAAATATGGTATTATAAAATTATGGGGTGTTCGTTGTCGCCTGACCTCCATAGAATGGAAATATGTCACAAAGTTTAACAAGGTTTTTTAATATAGATCCACAGAATATTGTGATAAGTGTTTCAGTGTGAACAGGTATGGTATAATAAATTATGGGGTTTATCTATTTTATTTTTACTTTCATCATATTTTGCTTTGGTTTTGATACCCCCAAATTCGAAGCTATCTCTTTGCAACCCTTCCTTTTCATAACCTATCATACTTTCATAAATCAGAGTCCATTTTCTGTAGGCTGTTTTTGAACCCAGTCAACGACGTGTACTTTTGCTAGTATATATATATATATATATATATATATATATATATATATATATATATATATATATGTGTGTGTGTGTGTGTGTGTGTATGTATGTGTGTGTTATCGCTTCTGTGGTTTGTCAGTGCTAGACTACAAACATGAAAGAGAGGGTTAGACTACACATGTGCTTTTCTCCTTTATGTTAGTAATATTAACCAAGCGCCATAGATCATGTCAGATGACTTCCAAATGATGGTAAAACGATGAATTAATATATACTGTACTATACCCCCAGGAAGAGGTAATGCTTGGGAGAATAGTCTCATAACCACAGAACATATGGTACACAAGCCCTTGTAAAGTAGTTGGCAATGTCATGAAAATGGAACAGATATTCCCATTAATAACAGTACAGTTAATAGATGTAGTAATATAGTTTTGACTCCAGACAAACAGATACCAAAGGTGTATCAATAAAAGATTAGATTACTGTGAGTTCTTACGTGAGTAAGTTATCGGTGATTGATGAGTGAACTGTTTAGGGAGATATTATCCCTGGGTAAAAGCTGGACTCTGGCTACCTGGTGCTATCGCGGTAGTTATTCCCAGTGGGAATCCTCGATACCGGATGAAATAACACAGCAATGAAGAGAGAGCAAAGAAAAAGGGTCCGTTCTGCCTGGCGTCTCTCTCGGTAAGAAAGAGTTCTTTTCCTTCAAACCGGAAGCTGTCCGATGTCCTCCCAGGGATAGAAAGGATCAATGCACCGCACCTCTGATTGGTCAGTCTATGGCCAAATAACACAGGGGAGAGGCATTCACTTGCGAAAGAAAAAAGTTCCATTTGTTTCTGCTACACATGACATAAACAGATTTCTACTACTCCTCGCTTCTTTTAATCAAGTGCTGGTAAAGACATTAATGGTTATGGCTCAACATCTCTCTCTCTCTCTCTCTCTCTCTCTCTCTCTCTCGAGTCATTCATGAATTCATTGTTGCTGTTGCCCAGATATTCAGACTGTTAACGTATGTTTCTCGCTGCCATTCTCTGCTTCTTCTACCCATGGTCTTTTCTGTCAAACTAATCTGTTCTATTCCGCTTTTTCTGTAGACATGGTCCATGAATCTCATTTGTCCTTTTGCGCACTGTTCTTATTAGAGACCTTTCTGTGTTTGCCATTTCTAATACCTCTTGGGTTGTTTTCTTTTCTGTTCAGGATATCTTCAAAATTCTCCTCGAAACCAAGTTTCAGTTGCCTTTAGTCTCCTCCTCATGGTGATTGTCCAACACTCACAACCGTATAAAAGAACAGACCATACATACGTTCGGAGTATTCTGAATTTGGTGTCTATTTTAATGTTTCTGTTGATCATGATTGATGATAATCTCTTGAAGGTGACTTTGGCTGAAAACGCCTATACTGATAGCAAATATAGTGATTTTCCAGAATATCTAATAAGGCAGCAGCAGCAGCAGCAGCAGCAGCAGCAGCAGCAACAACAACAACAACAACAACAGCAAAAAAAAAAAAAGAAGCAAACAAACAAACAATCAAACAAACAAACAAAAAAAAACAGGGGTGAAAAAATAAATAAATGCACAACAAATAAATGTTAACAAAGCGGAGTATTCTGAATTCGATGTGTATTTTAATGTTTCTGTTCGTCTTGAAGGTGATTTTGGCTGTGGCTATGAGACGTTGTATTTCGGTCGTGCACCTTCCATCAGATGTGATTCAGTAGCCCAGATATTTGAATTTATCAACTTGTTTAAATGGTAAATTGCGACATTGTAGCTTGTTCTTGGATACTGCCATGCTTACTGTTTTTGAAATGTTTAAAACAATTCCTTTACTTTCATCTGCTTCCACCACAGTGTCCAACATGTGTTGGCGATCTTTTTGGATTCTGCTATTAACACAATGTCGTCTGCATATGTATGCAGACGACACTTCTTCTAATAACCATTGTAAGTTACTTTAGATTCACGCAACAGCGGTTTACCATTGACTTCTCATAGATAATGGCCACAGTTTTCACCAGAATGAGTGACAATAAACTTCCTAATGATCCCAGAACTCTTCATGTTCTTCCAGTGGTGGTCTGCATAGTACTTTTCATTCTTGGTCTTGCTAATCTCTTTGACTTCTCATTACCGTTTTTTTTTTCGCCAACAAATTGTAATACACCCAGATGTGTGTTAGATATAAAAAATAATTTCAGTGATGCAAAAACAGATTTTTTTAAATATTAAACATTTTGTTTAATGTTTACTTATTTCGGCAAAGAATTTGTATTTGACTGTTTTTTGGAAAATTTTTAAAAATTTAAGCCTGTATTAAAAATTATTCAAAAAGTATTATCTTCTTTTAATATGATAAAATTCATGGTTTTATCTTTATGAAAAAAATCAAAATTTGTTTGAATATTAATAGTTTTAATAGTTTTCAAAAAACATCAATTTGATTTTTCTCGGTGTTTTTTTACGTGTCTAAAGATTACACTGCGCTCTCATATATACACCTGCATAACCCTCTCTCTCTCTCTCTCTCTCTCTCTCTCTCTCTCTCTCTCTCTATCTATCTATCTATCTCTCTCTCTCTATCTATCTCTCTCTCTGTGTCTCAACTGCTCAAATCGTTGTAGTTATGGTTCGTTTGCCTTGAGGTATTGTGCCCGTTTCGGTGCGAGATTCTCCAAGTTCGTTATCTTTACTGCCCCCCCCCCAAGAAGTGTTCCCTATATATATATATATATATATATATATACAGTGATGATCATATTTATTGGCACGGTAAAATAAAAGTTAAATTTTGTCTAATAAATTCTAAAAAAGGGATTAAATTAAAGAAAATAACAAAGTATATTATGTATTTTTAACTGGCCTTTCCGATGCAGCAATCGGATTTTAGAAAAAATAAATAACAAAGGAACAACAAACATAATTGCAAAAAACCCTTGTTCAAAATTATTGGCACGGCTTTGTTTTTCTTTTAGTATCAGTATAATATCAATCAATTTCCGGTTTATGTGCTTTCTGAACTTTTTTATAGCCATATTATGCTTGTTTAACGCTAATTCAGTGAATAATTTTTTTCAGATAATTTTTAGATAGCGATTTATTTAAACTATTATAAGTGACTAAATTATAATTTTCAATCGCCATGGTTAAAACTAAGGAACACAGCGAAGACGTCAGGAAGCTTGTTGTAGCATGCCATACCAATGGGGAGGGCTATGATAAGATTTCAAAGAAGCTAAACCTTCCCAAATCCACTGTTAGAGCCATAATAAACAAGTTCAAATCGCAAGGCCACGTTATGAGTTTAGAGGGTAGAGGGAGAAAAAGGATTCTTTCCCCAAGAGATGAACGGAAAATTGTTCGACAAGTAAAACAAAACCCAAGGATCTCTGTTGGGGAGATTGTTGATGAACAGAGCACCTCTGGAGTGAATGTATCTCGACATACAGTTGGTAGAGTTTTGAAGAGAGCTGGTTTAAAAGCATGTCGTCCGAGAAAGACTCCCTTATTGAAGCCTATGCACATGAAAGCAAGGCTAGCCTTTGCAAAACGTCATATTGATAAAGATGTTGCATTCTGGAAACGTGTTCTATGGACTGACGAAACGAAAATAGAGTTATTTGGCCATAATAAAGTCTTATATTTACAGAAAATCTGGCGAAGCTTTCCTGCCTAAGAACACCATACCCACAGTGAAGCACGGTTAGGCAGTTTGATGTTTTGGGAATCCTTTGCTGCCTCTGGACCAGGGCGACTTGTTAAGGTCACAGGTAGCATAAAAAAGGAAGATTATGTTAAAATATTGGATGAAAACCTGAAAGACTCTGCTAAAGAGCTCTCACTTGGTCGTCGTTGGTGGTTCATGCAAGATAATGACCCAAAGCATTCGGCTAAACTGACTAAGAAATGGCTTGAGGACAATCATATTAATGTTTTGGAGTGGCCATCACAAAGCCCAGACCTTAATCCAATTGAAAATTTATGGATAACATTAAAATTGAGGGTAATGCAAAGGAAGCCTAAGAATCTTATTCAATTGGAGGATTATTGTCAGGAAGAGTGGGCTAAAATTACTACTGAAGAGTGCAACAACTTGGTTGTAAACTATGAAAAGCGACTGAGGAAGATAATCAAGGCCAAAGGCTATACAATTGATTATTAAATAAATCGTGCCACTAATTTTGAACAAGGGTTTTTTGCAATTATGTTTGTTGTTCCTTTGTTATTTATTTTTTCTAAAATCCGATTGCTGCATCGGAAAGGCCAGTTAAAAATACATAATATACTTTGTTATTTTCTTTAATTTAATCCCTTTTTTAGAATTTATTAGACAAAATTTAACTTTTATTTTACCGTGCCAATAAATATGATCATCACTGTATATATATATATATATATATATATATATATATATATATATATATATATATATATATATATAAATTAATCATATTTTTATTCAGTGCTCAATTTGTGGCAATCAAGGGATACGATCTTTGAGTGCGAGCGGTCCCGGGTCCATTTTGCGAATCTGACCAATAATAGTTTTCTTTATTAGATCAACAGCAACGCAATATATTTCTTATTTCTATAAAACAAAATTGTTTATTTAGCGAAATAAATCTCGCTTGCGATCCTAAGAGTGCAACGTTCAACCCCGAAAAGTTTGTTAGTAATTTTCTTTACTAAATCAATTTTTTATTTTTATCTGTGAAAGATGTAGGTTATAAAAATATTTAACCTTATTTTTATTGGGTTTTGCATCCATTATTTGTTAAAATTTCCCATATTTCTCGGAGTATGATTCTCGCTTCAATAATGTTAAGTTTCGTGTTCAACTAAAAGACGAGCACAATAGAATTGTACTTTATTCTTCACCAGTTATGCCAGTAATCTTTATAAACACCAGTGACCGCCACTGTCATCCACCGACAGTCAGTGCACACCAGGACGATCAACTGACAGTAACCAATTTCAAACAATACAAACCACCTCCAGTAACCGTCATAACCTCCAGTCACCAACAGTGCCCGCCACTGTAATCCACTGATAGCCCGTGGATGACAATAACCGACAACTGAAGATAGACGATTTCATTTCAGAGCAGTCCTATAGAGGCCAATACTGGTCATGATCGACAATGACAGATAATGACCGATAGTTGCAAAGGCAGCCAGTGCATTCCAGTAAACGTCGAGGAACCACTGACATGAACGGTAGCATTAAAACACAGGACCTTTTTGTTCCAGAATTTTGAAGATAGATGATTTCAGTTCAGAGCAGTCCTATAGATAGTACCTTATAAAATAACTATAACACCTTATAAAATAATAACTACCTTTGCCAGCTCGCTACCACTTCGCAGAGAGAGAGAGAGAGAGAGAGAGAGAGAGAGAGAGAGAGAGAGAGAGAGAGAGAGAGAGAGAGAGAGAGATGGCCAGTCAACTAGCTGCACTCTTCCTCCTGTTTCTCTTCTCACTTATGCCTGTCGGTAAGAATTCTAGCGATCGATATTCGTTTGATTTAAGAAAGGATTTTAGAAAGTCATTCATTTTGATTCTAAAACCATTTGCGTTAATTACAGTTAATATCAACGAATCTATTTCATAACCACAGGCATAGTAGGACAGTAAATTAGAAATACATGACAGCAAATATTATTATCTTATGAGCTACTAAAAACAACTTTCTAGATTGTTCGTCTAACAGTTATTCGTTTTGATGGTAATGTAGGAGTGATAACTGAAAAAGTTTGCATTTTTAATTTAGAGTAAAGATCTTTTGTAGAAGAGACCCGCCACTAATAAAAAAAATCAGTCTTGCAAAATAAAAACGATATAAAAAATAACCCGCGCCAGCTATGCTCCGTATGCGCACACGCCCTTAATCAATTTTTGTGAGAAGATATATATATATATATATATATATATATATATATATATATATATATATATATATATATATATATATATATATATATAATATACATACTAGCAGGAAGATCCGACGTTGCCTGGGATTGAATGGTGATCAACAAATATTTACCACTCCTGCCTCCATGCAATAACTTAGTTATGTTATTCTACATTGCACTCTAGAGAACCTACTGTTTATTTTATAAAATCATTTTATATAAACTTCTTTCCATCTGACGAAAAAAATTTAAGAAATTTACGTGCGGGGTTTGAACCTACAAACCACGTCATGCAAAAAAACAACCCCCCCCAAAAAAACGTAAAATTTCAAGTCTTACAATATTCTTTGCAGTTAATGAAGAAGAAAAAGAACTTTATGTGCGGAGTTTGAACATACAGACCACGTCATGCAAAAAAAGCAAAACGAAAAAGACAACAAAAACAAAACAAAAAACAAACAAACAAAAAACAAACAAACAAAAAACACGCTATCAACTTACCCACAGTAGAATTTTCACGGCCCGTTGTTCTATCATTGTTGCTAAGCTACGACATGGAAAAATGGCTTTACTGATGATAGATAAATTAAAATAACGGTTTCGATTATCGATTATCGATAATTATCGGGGTTATTCTGAGAAAAAACCCCAACTACATCACTCCCAGACTTATACACTAAAGTTCTGTAAATGTTAAAGAAAATCTGTTCAGCCGTTTCGGAGTCTGTAACGAACTAACTCACACACAGAGACAAATTTTCACTTAAATAATTGTATATATATATATATATATATATATATATATATATATATATATATATATATATATATATATAAACAACATTACAGAGATATAAAATATTCTTTGCAAAGCCAAAGTTTGTTTAGATGTTTTAAAGTTCTTGAATAAGAAATAGACAAAAGTGCGATAAAAGTTATTTAAAGATTTTTTGAAAGAGATGCCTAAGAAGCGGTATGTATTTATACGCACGCATGCACACGTACACATACACAGACACACACACACATACACACACACATAACCATTCGTATTTCATTGGTTATTTATGATGATCCCTTTCATACCCACCAAACTATCAACAACCTTTCAATAAAATTTAATTAAAAATGTACCGATAGAGCTCATCTGGGTATTGAACCCGGGACTTCTCGCTTTTTGTAACTATTCTGTAATTTCACCTAATAATTTCATAAAGAAAATATTCTGTAAAAATTGAATTTAACTTGAACATTATATGAATAAACTAGCACAATCTATATAAGCACAAAAACATGTCGTGATATAATATACATATTAACACAGTAAATCAGAATTGAATAGAACAAAGAATAATGTCATCTTTGCTTTGATTGCTTATTGCAACACACCAAAAAAATTACTTAGGCTTCGAACAAAATACGACATTGGTCATGATTTTCATTGGCTGCCATTGACGACCAGTGATTGACAGTTGTAAAAGCAACCAGTGCCCACCTGTGAATAAGCACCAATACTCACAAGCCTCAAAACATCAATGTCCGCTGTTGCCATCAAGTGACAGTAACCAACTTAAAGCCACTTTCATCCACTGACAGTCAGTGTACACCAGCGCACGCCAGTGTGATCAAGTGACAGTAACCAATTTCAAACAATACAAACCACCTCCAGTAACCATCATAACCTTCAGTCACCAACAGTGCCCGCCACTGTAATCCACTGATAGCTAGTGGATGACAATAACCGACAACTGAAGATAGACGATTTCATTTCAGAGCAGTCCTATAGAGGCCGATACTGGTCATGGTCGACAATGACCGATAATGACCGATAGTTGCAAATGTAGCCAGTGCCTACCAGTAAACGTCGAAGAAGCACTAAGACAGGAATGGTACCATTAAAACGAGGGACCTTTTTGTTCCTGAAAATTTTTTTCTACATAATCACTTCTATTCTCAATGCAACGATGGCTATGCATGGGCGTCAGATCGGCCTTTGTTATACGAGGGTCTTCCAAAAGTAAAGCCTCCTGTTTTTTATTACTCAAAAAGTTGAAAAGCTACGAAGACAGAAGTAGTGCCGTTAAAACGACGCACGTTTTGTGCCCCCCCGCCCATTTATTTTCTATATAGTCACCAGCATTCTCAATGCGCTTTTGCCAGGAATTCAATGACGCATCTCTGCTTCTGAGGCACGTCCGTTGACAGGGATTACTTTTTAAGAGTCTCACACCGTCAATATCTGCAACAAAGAGGTGAAACTTTCAGGTCATGAACGCATACGTTCAGTCACCATAACAACGCAATTTGCAATCTCCTCTAATCAATCAAGTGAAATTTAAAAAATAGGAGGGAAAATTTGGAATTAAATTAAGAAAAATTAAAAAAAAAAATACAACTTTATTATTTGACAAGGCACACAAAAATTTAAAGTTATTTCCTTATTCCATGGATTTTCAATTGTGTATTTCCTATTGAATAATAAATTGGTCATAAATTGTTCAAAATTTGCTGAATTTTATTCCAAATTTTCACTTATAATATTGCTCTTGCTCGTATATTTATCTTCTTTTTATTTGATTGAGATTGTCTTATAAATATTGATATTAATATTTATATGGACTAATTTTTCAGTATTATCCGAGCTGTAATCTGAAACTATTTAGCATTTTCAGTTAATATATATATATATATATATATATATATATATATATATATATATATATATATATATATATATATATATATCATGAGTAAATATAAAAATCCATATTCTTCATAAAATAATCAAAATGAACAACGAATGAGCTTGTTTGTAATAATTGCTATCATGTCCTAAGAATCAATTTGTAAAATTTTGTCAAAACGTAATATTTGGGCTCGTCCGGGAATTGAACCCGGGACCTCTCGCACCCGAAGCGAGAATCATACCCCTAGACCAACGAGCCATTGACAGCAGATGGTAAACGTACACTAATAAAAATAAATGATTAAATCTTTTTTCTAGGTCAGCCTGGTTCACGTTTGTGACAATGGCTAAACTAAGCCAGTACACATCGGCAACTTGAGATCACAATAATTGCGGCCTGTCAAAGATCGTTTAAGATATAATAGATAAAACACCTGTTTCCTATTTCAGCTGCCGCCACCACCGCCGCCGCCCTGAGTGAATTCGAGCCAAGTGTCGGCTATTAAACGAACAGCAATAAAGAACAATTCTGTTCAATTATAACTTTATTTCTTCGTTTTATTTTCAGGATAATGTAACCTTGTTCAGAATTCGGCCTATATTAAAAAATAAATAAAAATAAAAATAAAGAAAATATTTACAAGATGTTCATATCTGTGACGAAACAAAAATATATTCCAAAAATCACGTAAATAGACCAAGTAGTTTGATTTTCATTTAAAAAAATCGGGTTTGTATTACTGTACACATAGATTCGAAAAAGTTGTCAAAAAACAAATATATAACAAATAAATGTTATCAAAGGCAAGATAAGTTAATTTTTTGCCTAACTGGATATGTTTTTAGTGGTTTTATTCAATGTAACATGTTTATTCAGCTCGAAAAACATAAATGCTTACCGATGTATGTATTGGAAAATTTAAAATGGCGGCCGAATCTCTCTTTGACACGGTAAGTTTGGGAAAAGGAGTTAAAAATAAAAAATATGCAAAATACTGTTAAAACCCACCGAGCATATGTCAGCCTATGTCACGGTAACATATATTGAGCGAGTTTTTAACCGTATTTTGTCTAGTTTTTTTTATTTATAACTCTTTTCTCAAACTTACCGTGCCAAAGAGAGAGTCGGCCGCCATTTTAAATTTTCCAATACATCGGTAAACACTGTATGTTTTTCGAGCTGAATAAACATGTTACATTGAATAAAAACACTAAAAACATTTCCAGTTAGGTAGAAAAGTTGCCTTTGATAACATTTATTTGTTATATATTTGTTTTGTTTTTTGACAACTTTTTCGAATCTATGTGTACAGTAATACGAAGCAAAAAAAAGTCATTTTTAAGCGATTAATAAGAATTTGTAAGCATTACAACATAAATCTAGTATGAAATATTATTGAGTTATCTCCCTTTATTCCTTGCCCCTTTTTTTTCAAATTAGCGAATATACAGGCGTATTGTTGCCTCATCTGGGAGTGGTGCAATGGTGCATTTGTCATTAGTCTCTCGCTCCTGGACAGGGTTAAAAAATCGCCAACCTAATAGGTCCTGAACTATCAAACAAACTCAAACCACTGTCGCATCGTCAAAACGCGGCATCCTGGTGCCTCTTTTACAAGTATTTCAATGGCAAGAACTCTGATGAATTCCAAACACTAGTACGACCTAGACAACAATACCCTCGACAAACCCAACAAGCAGCAAAACCCTAAAAAAACCATAAAAACCTTCACCAAATGGACCAAAAGCCACTCTTTGAAAATAACTTTGACCGGACACTTTGAACACTTACAGTTGGAGTCAGAATGTCTGAGATCACACATCACTCTGAAAAACATATTTAATATCAGCGGAGGTAACTCTACAAACTCCCATTTTAAAGAAAAACTTTTTACGAAAACATCTGAAGAGAGCACACCCTAAGCTCGAAACGCGTTATAAAAATATTTTAAAATAAAAATATGATGAAAACCTTTAAAAAAACCCACAATTGTTGATGGCTACACTCTTTTAAATATATATATATATATATATATATATATATATATATATATATATATATATATATATATATATATATATATATATATATAGTAATTTATAAAATATATATGGCGATTAAGCTACACTGAATATTCGGCGTCCATCCACTCTAGGACTCCTCAGGCTTATGCGCATAAGCCTGAGGAGTCCTAGAGTGGATGAAACGCCGAATATTCAGTGTAGCTTAATCGCCATATATATTTTATAAATTACTAACTAGGTCTACCTACATATTGAGCACTTTTGAAGTAAAGTTTACGCATAAATCTATACTTTCGTATATTAAGTTTATGTGAGTAAATTAAGTAGTTATATATATATATATATATATATATATATATATATATATATATTGTGTACAGAAAGTTGTTAGTTGAGACAGATCATTGGTACCGTCGGTTTCAAGCCCGATAATAAGGCCCGTTTAAGGTATCCTTATCAAGCTCTCTTCAGCCAATATTCGTCGGTGTTGGTATTCAAATATATATATATATATATATATATATATATATATATATATATATATATATATATAAATTCACCTATCATCCTGTTTTTTTAAAGCTAGAGTCGCCCGATCGTCGAAGACAAGATGCAAGCAAGCTAGGTCTACAGAGTTTTATAACTATATAGATAGATATATTCTCTCTTCAATATGAACAAATAAAAATAGATATGTTTTCTTTAGTCCGATGAGATCGTATCTTTTTAGTGTTATTGCTCGAAACGCCTCCATGGAAATCTCATATCTGTATATGTTTTTATAAACAAAAAATATTAATATTAATATGTACATATGTATTTATATTTTTCTTAAAAATATAAAATTAAAAGGAGTAGACACACACGTATTTATTATTTTATTGGTAACACCTTACTTATAATTCTTTCAGCCGCCGGGGTTGGCATTCAAGTATATAATAGTTATTGGTAACACCTTACTTATAATTCTTTCAGCCGCCGATGTTGGCATTCAAGTATATAATAGTTATTGGTAACACCTTATTTATAATTCTTTCAGCCGCCGGTGTTGGTATTCAAGTATATAATAGTTATTGGTAACACCTTATGTTACATGATAAGTATAAAAATAGAGAGATTTGGTTTCATGTAAGTATAAAAATAGAGAGATTTGGTTAAAATGAAAATGAAATAGAATAGACGAAATTCGAACCTCATAAATTAGGCTTAGAAATAGATTACGAGAGAGAATTAGAAAATGGAATGTAAAACAAACCATTGTTTAGCTTAGAGATAAAATAGTTTCAAGAAAAGAATTTGCGTTGACAAGTCTGTTATGAAAAATTCAATTGAGGAATGCATCTATACAAGATAATTTAATAAACATGTTTTTAACATATTGGAAAAATAGGTTATTGGGAATATAGGTTTAAATTCCTTTTGTAAACAAAGGAAAAAGTTTTGGACACGCATGTCCAGAACACGTGAAAGAAGACACATGTTTTAACATGTGTATGACGTCATGGAAAATGGGAAGTTCTTAGATATAGTTAGAAAACTTTAGAGTTAAGCGAGGAGAAACAGAGAGGGAGTTTGAGGACGACAGACGATAGTCTGCAGTTATGGATTCAAACGTCTAGAAGCGAGACGGTCACTTTTGAAACTTAGAATGAAGCTTTGAATTCTTGATGAGAAAACCACGAACGGTCGTGAGAAGAAATAAACCCATCATGTGTTTTTATAAACGTCGTCTTTGTGTTGTAATTCTAACAAAAGGTAAAGTGAAAATTGTTATTAGATGTCTTGTATATCATGTGTTTTAAAATGTCTTTACATACACATCTTACATACACAATATGAACACTAAGACTGTCTACACAATGTCTCAACACTATCTCCTCACTAAAAGAGCTTCTACACTTCTAAGTATGAACTTTTTTATGAATCACTTTATAAAACGAACAATATCTCTTACAACAACATCTCTCTTCTAAGACTGCGCTTTTAATAAGACTTTCAACAGCAACATCTCTTAATAAGACTCTCTCTCTTAGACTCTAAGACTCTCACTATTAAAAAGTCCTAACAACAACAACAACAACAACAATCTCTCTTACAACATCCCTCTCTAAGCATCACAATAATAATAAGACTCCTCTAAATATAACACTTACTTATAATTCTTTCAGCCGCCGGTGTTGGCATTCAAGTATATAATAGTTTATCAATTATAATTTTGCACAACTGGTCTTCATCAGAGCGTAGAATTTTTTCTCCAAAAGTTTTACAGTCCACAAATAAGACCTTCTTATTAACAGAACGGGTATCCCTTTTGCTTTTTAAATACAATATCAGCATTTTGAAAATGAGTAAATATTTTAACGTGTGATTTTTAAGAAAAAAAATATTTATAGCTCTAGTATCACACTATTGAGCTATCTAAAAGAGAACTTTATTTTATTTATTCATATGTAATTACTATTCCAAGTAGTTAAATAACACACACGCACACTTATATAGTGAATAAATGACAAAAGACTATATTTCAAAGTTCACGATGTTGACCATCTTATAATTTATTCCTTTAATTCAGTTTACATTTACAATTCTTGAGAGTATCTGTTTCGTAATGCAAAATAAATCACTTAATATTTTATCGATCAGTGATTTTGCGCTACGAAACAGACACTGTCAAGAATTGTAAAATGTAAACTGAATTAAAGGAATAAATTATAAGATGGTTAACATCATGAACTTTGGAATATAGTCTTTTGTCATTTATTCACTATATTGCTGTGAAATTACATTGAGTTTCTTAAATAAGGATTGGTATATATTATAAGAAAGTATATTTCCACAGAAATATATATATATATATATATATATATATATATATATATATATATATACACACACTCACACACACACACACACACACACACACACACACACACACACACACACGTATATATGAATGTGTAGAATTTTTTTTCGTTAAAATAGATTTTTTAATTTAAATAAAAGCGGCCCATTCATCCCTAATACACATATAAATGCATGAAAAATCGGTTCGATACAATCTTACTTTGTATTTGAATCCAAACAAAACAAAAATAAAAATAAAAAAAAGGTCAAACAAAGTTACAAACAATGTTCTTCTACCCGGAAGTCATATTCTTTCTCTGATTATAAAATGATGACTCGGACATGTCCTTCCGGTATGACAGCAAATAATGGCTTTTAATTTCGGAGTCCTAATGCAAAAATGATGTACAAAAAAAAAAAAAAAAAAAAAAGAAAAAAGAAAGAAAAAAATTAGTCGATGTTGAGGATTTATTGTCTTATCCCGTACAATGATCGTAAATGGTCAGTATGTTATTAGTTGGTCCGACTAATTGTTTCTGGCATCCATTTGTCCCAATAGACAATACACTTCTGCGCCTCAAATTAGCCAGTTGCAGCGTCTACTGTGATTGTGCAAGCATATCTTGTAGCAACAGTCTATGTTGCAGTTGCCATCTGTACTTACAGGTAGAGCAAGGTTCTGAGAGTTGCAGGCATCTGGCGTATGTACTTGTAAAATATCGGGTCGGAGTTCTAATTTTCAATATTATATCAACCAAGAAAGTGGAATAAAATTGTTTTAGATATGATGACGGGAAAATAATCATAAAATATAATTTCAATCTGATTATAAAATAATGACTCGTCTTACTACAGCAACTGGAAAAGATTTCCTTTGCTTTCCCGATGTGCCTAGTGTCAGACAAAATTTTTTATTGATAGAGCTTGTTTGCACGGATTCCCCGTCGGTGAAGCATACTACCATAGGACTGCTTTCTAGTAGATTACAACAGTCGTCATCAAATCTAACTATTTTTTATCCCCGAGTTGATTTTGGCCTTGGTAAGTGGTGATACGACAAAAAAATAGTTGATATAATGTTGATAAATTATGACTTTAAAATGATCACAATACTATTACGCAGGCTAATATTTGGGTCGACTTAGTCATTCGTGATTAATTGTGGGCGTAAGGTGACGAACACTGTACTCCATTTTTCCGTCGACCCGAAAGCCACCAGTCTTAGCTATGGTTGTGATGACTGGACCTCTTGTAGCATTGGGAATGCCAGCTTAATTGCTATATAGGTAGTTTTAGAAAAAGAAAGTTATATAAGCATATTTTGATTTCCCATCAGCGAGTTGGCATGGCCACAAAAGGTTAGGTTTGACAGGTATCAACCTAGAGAGAATGCACCGGAAATTAGGGGGTGACATGCATCGGAAATTAGGGGTGACACGGGAATTGTGATTGTAGGCATCCGGTTGACGACCACATGGGCTGAGAGTGGTTTAGGCAGCAGAGGAATGCAGATCGGAGATTCGGCTCTCCGACAACCAGGGTTTGAGATGATAGGCTTGCCTTGAAATAAAAGATTGAAGCTTCAAATCCATCTTGTTGTTTATCAATGCATCTGTCTGCAGTGACCACTTCCCAACGAGATGACAGACCAGGGACCAGAAGATATCATCCGCTGGCCAAGGTAATCAGGTATGTACGCATTATACATTTGCACGTAAACGTCTCGGAGACTTTTAAGGCAAAAAACGGTGTAAGGATAAGAACACACACACACACACTCTCTCTCTCTCTCTCTCTCTCTCTCACACACACACACACACACACACACACATATAACAGTGAACTGCACGTAACATACGTGAGAGCATACACACCCACGCCCTTATATGTAAGAACGGTGATAAGCACACAGCCGCTTAGTAGTAAAAGCTAACGTAACCTGAAAACGTAAAAGAGTACGATTAGAAACAAAGGCGTTTAATAATAATAGTAATAAATAAGTAATAAACAGGACAGCAAAACATTTACGGTAACTATCTCTGTTGGCTGAAATGTAGCCATGTGCAGTTCTAGGAGGTCCGACCTCCCACGCTTTGCCTTCTCATCCTTTGAGAAAAAGTTAGTTTATTGCTAAGCATCCGAGCCAATCCTACAGGGGGGATGCATATGATGCTGATCATGCATTTTTTACAGTACTCTTCCTCTAGGGTGGTGACTTTTCAAATCTCAACTTTCCCAACCTTGTGTCACATCTTCCCACCCTGAAAAGGAGAATAAAAAATTTGCAATTTGTACTGTATTCAGTAGAGATATGAGTAATATATATATATATATATATATATATATATATATATATATATATATATATATATATATATATATATATATACTAGAATACACGTGACCCGTTGAGTCAGCATGTTATATTAGCTATGGAATTAATGTATGAGCGTGGTACTTGTGATGTAAAGAAAATATTTTTGTGACATAACAGAAACATTTCTATGAAAGTATATTAAAATAAAAAATAATATAGATAGACTTATATGAGTCGTTCTGTTTATAATTGTTTATTTTTGAAAAAAAAACTTACAGCCATTGAATTATAAGTGGTTTTCCATACTTATAGGTATATGTGCACTGAACAGATACCATAATACTTAAAGTCAAATTCAAATTTTTGTATATCTTTTAATCTAAACGCGACCCCCCACCCAACAACAACTGGGACGCTGAAAACATACAGAGTAAAACAATACGTTTTATTATCGCGTTGATTATTTATTTGTAACGCAAATAAAAAAAAAACATATTTTCGGAGTTATTTATTTATGTTGGTAGTGTAGAAAAAAATGTATGAATGTTTTTTAAGAAAGGTGTATTAAAAAATGAATAAAATAAAAAAAAAATAACAAAGTAATGTTAGGAGATTCCTAACTAGTGCAGGTAATCAATCAATTAAATTTTTTTTGAAATGGCCGATTGCACCGATTTTGATAACAATAAAGGCATGGGAGGATGGAACAAAAAGTTATAGACTTTGGAATTTTAATATAAATGTTAGGGATTTATTTTATCATGGGTGATCGAAAATCAACAGAGATTAGATCATTCCTGCAATGATCAGGTCCCTGTTGATTTTGCGGTGGGAGTTTAGTTCTGTGCAGTTCTAGGAGGCCCACCTTCCAAGGCCTTGCCTTCTCTCTTTGAGAAGGGGTTAGTTTATTGCTAATCGCCTGAGGCGTCCTTATCTTCTGGGGGCGCTGACTTCTCAGTCTCAATTTTACGACCCCGATGTCTAAGTTCTCGCAGTGTGAGAGAACTAAAAAAAAAAAAACTCCATTATGCGTCATAGTCATGCAAATGAGATAATATAATAACGGGAGTGCACGACTACACGACATCTGGTAAAACTTTGTGAATAGCATTCTTCATATTAAACAAAAAACGATAAATCATAAACAAAATGTCAAACTGCTGACAATATATTTAAGGAGATAAGATTATGCCTACCAGCAACGGTCCTCGGTAGTATAGTGGTAAGTATCCCCGCCTGTCACGCGGGAGACCGGGGTTCAATTCCCCGCCGGGGAGACTGCGTTTTTTTTTCTTTTTTTAAATAAATAAATGGAAGCCAAACATAAAACACGGTTTGATTTATTTTACAACTGTTAAAAATAGAAAAGTTGTCAGTCACGCAGCATAATTAACAAAGTAAAAATAAAAACAAAAAAATTATGTGAAAAATAACTGTTATCGAAAGCAGTAGTAAAATTTATTTTTTTAACGTACCTGCATAATTTTAAAGTTCTGAAGCTGTTTAAAGTTAAAAAAAAAATTAGATAGGATTTCTCTTTTGTCTGTTTTCTAGAGACAGTGAGAATCTAATATGGCGGACCCATCTGTACTTATTGATATTTGATTCGTTAAAAAATAGTTAAAAAATAAATGAAATAACCTTATCAATTACCCTATTTCTATTTAGTAAATAATGTTGAGTAAAATGATAGACACCAAACATGAGTAATCAAATACAATCCATGCCTTTGTCCTATATTGGTACTCCCATAATATTCCTCATCTTTCGGCTGACAATCATGATGTCTAATAAGAAACATAAAAAAGCAATAGAAGAAGAAACAGCTTTTTAGTATCTGTGGCGCGACTCATGGTAGGGGGGGGGAGATATATACCAATTATAGGTACTGACTGTGGAGTCACTAATTTGTAAAGGTGTGAGTCGTGTTCACCAATTCATAATCGGGATCTATTATTTTTAGGACCGAGGTTGCGGGTGCAGAAATCTCTTGAAGTCGAAAGTAGTAGGGTATCTGTTAAAAGCAAATTTAACGATATCGCCGATTATTAGAAAGGTTTCACCAATCAATCCACATCGTTACATAAAGAAAAAAAAATATAACACGGAAAATAACGACACTTGCCAAGAAGAACTCGAAACCACTGTATTAATATGAAATAGACAATATTTATGTGTTAGGAATATAAGTTCAAATCGTTCCAACGTAAGTGCTTTTTTTTTTCCAGTGAGTGCTCATTATGCCGGATTGGCTAAATGAAGATTTCGTGAGAATAGCGTGGAGTTTAAAATTATTGATTTTCTGTATCCAGAGTATCACACGTGGCTTGATATTAATGTGATTATTTTCTGAGAAAACAAAACAAAGCAAAAAAAAAAAACCCCAAAAAAAACCAGTCATTAAATAATGTAAGCGAAATGCGCTCGCTCGCGTGTGTGTGCATGCATGCATCACATAAGAAAACATTAGTTCGAAATAACATTCGTTTAAAAGAAGAATTAATTTCTCATTCGATGTGGTAATTTTTCATGATGAGCATCGCGCGCGCATTCAAGACGGGGGATTTTAACGCCTCCGAGTGGCGGAGTTATCCTGACACCCGGTCTTATTTATGTATTTTTTTTTTTTTACTTCCTCGAGCAGATCAAAGCCTAAGTGCTATTCATCCCAGACCTTTGGGGACTATGAGAGGCACGCACGCGCAGTAGGAATACATGTCCCCAAACCTATCCTAGTAGCCCCCCGTTAAAGGTACATATTTAACATGTAAAAGCAAAATAAAAGCAAAACATTATCACGCGAAAAGTAATACGTGAACTTTTCGGCAATCATATGATATAGTTAACAGCTGAGAAATCGAAAACAAAATATTCAACAAATAACTTATACCAAACGCATTAATATTTAATTTGCTACCATCGCTTTATACAAGAGAAACGCATTAATATTTAATTTGCTACCATCGCTTTATACAAGAGAAAAACTGGAATAAAACTAATTTGATTTTCGCGGCAAATCCGTAAATTACAATATTCTCGAACGTTCCAGTCTGTTTGATGTATCACTACGCGCGGAAATGTAACAGTTTCTTTGTTCCATATGTGCGGGTGGTCAAATCGCAACGTTGTGTTCATACGCGTTCTGATACTCATGGGCGTCACTACATATCTTTTAAGTCTGAAATTAGCGATCTTCGCCAAACAAAATCGACCACCATCATTTTTTTATTTAATCGTGTTTGGCTAAGTAACTGTAACGAAAACAAATTCAGAGATAATATATCTTACAACGTTTCCACGCTTTAAAATTATAAAGCGATGGTAGCAAATTAAATATTAATGCGTTTGGTATAAGTTATTAATACATAAATAAATTCAGGCGCCATTTTAAATTTTCCAATACATCGGTAAAAATGTATGTTTTTCGAGCTGAATGAACATGTTACATAAAATAAAAACACAAGAAAATTATCCAGTTAGGTAGAAAAGTAACTTATCTGGGGTTTGATAACATTTATTTGTTATATATTTGTTTTTTTTTTTGACAATTTTTCGAATCTATATGTACAATAATACAAACCCACATAATTGAGAAATAAAATATATTGTTAGTTACCATTAAGTAAAAAAAAAAATGAACATTGAATCAATCACTTACGTTTATTTTATTGTCACGTCATAACGGTGTAAAAAGCTGTCCCTCTTTGTCATGCAAGGGTTAGAGACATATTTGCCTAACATTCTTCATAAATAATAAATAAATAAATAAATCATAAACAAATGTCAAATCGTTTTCAGTGTATTTAAAGAGATAAGATTACAAGTTATCAAAGCGGTCCTCGGTAGTATAGTGGTAAGTATCCACGCGGGAGACCGGGGTTCAATTCCCCGCCGGGGAGGCAGTGTTTTTTTTTTTCTTCTTAAATTTTGTGTGCAAGCGAGGGCTAAATTCCAAGCACGGTATGATTTGCTTCGCACTACTCACTTGTTTCGGCTTTTACAGTTAGATTTATCTCGCGTGCGACCACAATAAGAAACGAAGATAAGCATTACTATTGAGGACATAAATTTGCAACAGAACGTGTGTGAGCGCAGTGGAAAACAGCAGCAGCAGCAAGAAGAAGAAGAAGAAGAAGAAGAAGAAGAAGAAGAAGAAAAGACATATGCGAATTAGGAAGTGTACGCGAGCGGGCGTCTGAAAGAAGAGAGAAAGAAGAAAAGGAGAGCACTTGCTTGGCAGAAGAAATTCGACGTCAAAGAAAATGGACATGTAAAGTGAAGGCGACTAATGGCTGGCTGAGGCCGGCGTGGGGTCGGAGACAAAAAAGTGTACATCAGGCAAGATGGACAATGGTAGGCGACTTTTAAGTGGTGTCGAAACAATTATAACCGTGATAAAAAAAACAAAAAAACTTTTGTTGAGAAAATGCTGACCCGGATTTTTATTTATTTCTATTCCTTTGTTTGCTTGTAACTGCAACATTACAAACTGTTTTACTTTTTTAATTTTTTTTATTTATTTGCCTCCCCACGAGGGCAGAGTTAGACACAAGCTTTTTAATGTGGGGTGGGTGGGTAAACTAGCTCCCAAAAAGGGGCACTCTGGTTAGTAAAAAAAAAAATACAATTACAAATTATTTTAAAGAAATACCATTGAGAAATTATTCAAAAACGATTTATTTGTTTTTATCTATTCCTCTGTGGTCCATTTGCGTTAAAACAATAAATATTTCATATTTACAAGAAATTATAAGTCTTTTGAGTTGTCGTAAATATCGTATTTAAGCAAAGCAGCCATCTTTATTTAGTCATTAACGTAAACAAATATGAATACCCTCCCAGTCAGTATTTCTAGTATATGTTATTTATTCTATTATAATCCCCAACTTTCTGAGGCCCTCTATTCTGGGCCCGAAGCCTCCTGGGTCCAATGAAAAAACTTAGCCGCCTGAAGATTAAAATGGTAGGGGTTCAACACGAGCTACGATTGATGGGACGACAAAACTGACCCATATCATCTGCGAATGCGGAGAGAAAACTCATACGATGCAATACTGTCTTGTCTGCCCTCTACTGTCCAACCATCGTAGGTTGAAATATCTTGCAGATTACAACAATTATGTAAAAGACTGTAAAAAAGCTTCAACGGCACACACAAATAGGAAGAAGATTTATTTTGAACGCAAATAGATCACACATGAGAAGGTAAAGCAGCAATTTAGCAGAGAAGTCAACAAACGAAAAATGGGGGTAAAAAAATTCAAATATATTGATATAACAAATAAATGTCACTCTTCTACCTACCTGAATAAGTTTCTTTTTGTGTCTTAACGTATTTTAAATATTTTATTCGGTTCGAAAAAAAAACTAGCGATACCAAGTTGGTAAGTGAAACCGACAACAACATGGCCAACAAGAAGATGTCATATCCGAAGTGTCAGTAATAAACAAAATACTGATAGAAATTCACCCAATAAATGTCACCATGACACTTATTAGGTGGATTTCTATCAGTATTTTGTGTTATTTTTCGAGTTTTAAGCAATTATCGAGACGTCCCAGTTGACGGTCTGATTTCGACTATCTTGTCGTCGTTCTAATTTACTAACTCGGCGCTAATTATGTTTTGAATTGAATAGATGATTGAATTACATAGATGATTTAAAATATGCTAAACCACACAAAACTTATCCAGGTAGGTAGAAGAGTAATGTATCTTGCCTTTGGTAACATTTATTTGTCATATATTTGAATTTTTGATATTTTTTGTTTGTTGTTTGTTTCTCTGCCAAATCCCCGGTAAAGCAACATAAATTGTTTCAAATAGTTTCTTAACTGTACTTCATTAAAAATAAGGAAAATTATTTTTCCTGGTTTCAACCTCAATATTTTCCTTTAAAATGACGACTTTTCTAAGTTTTCGGGTATGCTGAAATGGAGTATCGCATTTATATTTTCTGCAAATAAGCAGTTTTCCGGATATTAAGCAATGTCATTTCTTATATTATTGCTGGTGGTCATATTTGTATGCGCGCGCTTGCGCGTAGTTTCTCGGTGTTGCATTTACAAGTACGAGCGCGTGTTCGCGCGTACCAGTAATAACATATGAAATGACATTGCTCTATATCCGGAAAACTACTTATTTGCGTAAAATTTAAATGCGATATTCGGTTTCAGCATACCCGAAAATTTTTAAAAGTCGTCATTTTAAAGGAAAATGCTAAAAGTAAAAATTTGCCAAAATAATTTTTGACGGTAATAACAATGATTACCGAGATAAAAAAAAATGACATGCTACTCCTTCGGACAACGCCGAATAGCCTTGCTTATAAGCATGCAATAGCACAACTCGTAAACAACTTTTTTCTTAGAGTGCCCCCCTCCATTACATCATTTTTTTTTTTACAAAAATACGTATGGGTATCGATCCTCTGTTTCGTAAAACACCTTTTTTGTCACTAATATTAACAATTGGTATAGACATCCCGAAAAATTGAGCCATAGGAAAAACCTTAAAAAATATCTTAGTGAACCTTGATGATTGAACCTTCTTTATGCTCTACGGACCCACCCTCAAACAAACGGTTCGAATTCTTGTAATGCAGAGCCAATTCTCTTTTCCCTTAGTAGGAAAAGAAGCACGTTCTCAACACCCGAAGAAGGTCGCAGGTTGCAGCGACCGAAACGTGGTGCTAACAACACCCAAGTTGAGAATAATAGTCCGATTAATCAACATAATACAAGCATTCACATCTCATCTAAAAAGTTCAGAATTGCAACTTTCTAATAGATTTTCATTTAAAGATTAATGCATTCATTGTAGTCATTAGCATTGGCGAATTGCGAAGAGTCGTTAAGCAATTAACTAAAGCTATTTATAAATTGAAGTCTCATCAAATCCCCGTTGGTGGCGAATTTTTTTCTTTCTTTTTAAACCATGTTACGTGACATTCAATCATGCTTCTATTACGTTATTTATAAAGCCTATTTGTCTGTCTATATATAAATAATTAGGAAAAAAAATACGTTTTAAAACTACGTAGTTCAGTGGCATAGTTCTTAAAGTGAAGCTCAACACGTCGCACAGTATTCCATGTTAGAACTTTAGGTCTCTGCATGAGGGAGCTTCGAGGTCGCATGATGAATTTATATAAAATGAACAGCAGTTATGATCGCATATGAAAAATTAACTGAACGTGTTCCAGCGTAATTGTTTTCTTGTAATGAATGTTCATTCTGCAAGCTTAGCTAAATAAGGATTTTTGTGAGAAGGGCATGAGGTTTAAGATTACTGATTTTTATGAACAGAGTGTCACACGTGGCTTGAATGTCGTTATTTTCTGAGAGAAAAACAGTCATTAAACCATGTAAGCGTGTGTTCATCGCACAAGAAAACAGTAGCTCGAAATAACATTGCTAAAAGAAGAAATAATTCTTGTTCAATCTGGTGATTTTTAACGATGGGCGTTGAAGAGAAAAATTGGGTTCATTTTGTCTGTAGCGCGCGTAAAGTCAAAACGGGGGATTTTAACATCTCCCTTTCGACGGAATTTCAACGACACGTGTCGGGCTGGAGAAATCTGAAGAAAAACTGATTTGATTTTTGCAACATTCTCGGCGAAGCTGCTTTACGTCTGAATTGATGGAGTCCGGCATATGTGATGATCACGGGCAGCGGCAGCGGTGATGTTTACTTGCAGAGCAGCTGCATCCTGGACTGTTTGAATGCTGGCGGTTTAATCCTTATATAGTGTCGGAATTTTGGGGTTGTCACCAAAATCCGCTTTTTAAGGTACCAAATTAAATGGGGGGGGGGGAATTAAACAAGCAAAGAGGAATGAGCAAAAGAAATACAGACCCGAAATGAATTTAAAATGATCGGAATTTAGTTAAAGAAAATAGTCATGGTTGCTTATATTTTTCTAAGCTCAGGTTTTAAAAATCTGTAAATAACATGAAATAAGAAGTAACATGAAATAAGAAGTAACGTGAAATAAAAAGTAACATGAAATAAAAAGTAACGCAAAATAAAAAGTAACGTGAAATAAAAAGTAACATGAAATAAAAAGTAACATGAAATAAAAAGTAACGTGAAATAAAAAGTAATGTGAAATAAAAAGTAACGTGAAATAAAAAGTAACGTGAAATAAAAAGTAACATGAAATAAAAAGTAACATGAAATAAAAAGTAACGTGAAATAAAAAGTAATGTGAAATAAAAAGTAACGTGAAATAAAAAGTAACATGAAATAAAAAGTAACGTGAAATAAAAAGTAATGTGAAATAAAAAGTAACGTGAAATAAAAAGTAACATGAAATAAAAAGTAACATGAAATAAAAAGTAACGTGAAATAAAAAGTAACATGAAATAAAAAGTAACGTGAAATAAAAAGTAACATGAAATAAAAAGTAACATAAAATAAAAAGTAACGTGAAATAAAAAGTAACATGAAATAAAAAGTAACGTGAAATAAAAAGTAACGTGAAATAAAAAGTAACATGAAATAAAAAGTAACATGAAATAAAAAGTAACATGAAATAAAAAGTAACATGAAATAAAAAAAACAAAAAAAAAACGAATACAAAAAACAAATCTTACTGGACAGAAAGGCTGAAATAAAAGCACTTAAAAAATAGAAAATATTCTTTTTTCAAGTCTCCAAATTCAGTCTTTCAACAAAAAGTTCTTTTCTTTTTTTTCTGAAAAGAAAAACATGCAGGTTGCAAGGTTCTTCCAAAGTTCTTTTCTTTTTCTCTCTTCTTCTCTGTTTTTTTTAAACAAATAAAACCTTCAAAAGGTGTAAAAGTATAGCTCTCAGAAAAAGGATTATCTTTTCTTCAGATTCCCCCAAAATAATTTTTCCTGTCTCTGATAGGTTTCTTTTTCTTCCAAAATAATTTTCCTTTTCTCTGAAAAGTGTGGTCTTGCTATTTCTTCATCCGTTAGAAAGGGGACAAAGAAATAAATCTCTATTGATGAGTCTCTCGTCAACAGCTTGTAATAATTATAGTGACAGGCTCTGTCACTCTTCTTAGGTCGGTCTCCTTTCTCTGAAAGGGGCTAACGTCTTCAATAAATGGTGTTTTTTGAAACATTAATTTCAACCTCTCAATAAAGGCCTTCCACCCTTAAGGACGGTTGAGTGTTTTACGTCGCTCGCTGGGCCCGTCGGAATTCCAAAACAAGACTTCTCTCTCCGATGTCTTCTTTGGAATTGATTTGAAAATGGCGGAAGAAAGATTTCTGGAATTCACTTTATAGCCCAATCAATCAGCGTTAAGCAATGCTGATGGCTACCAAGAAAAAAGGAAAGCCATTAACAGAGAGAGAGAGAGAGAGAGAGAGAGAGAGAAAGAGAGAGAGAGAAAGAGGGAGAGAGAAAGTGGGGGAGAGAAAAATGTCCGCGAGGACTTAGATGAAAATGACATAAAGAGAGAGAGAGAGAGAGAGAGAGAGAGAGAGAGAGTGTGTGTGTGTGTTTGTGTGTGTGTGTGTGCGTGCGTGTGTGTGTATGAGAGAGAGAGAGAGAGAGAGAGAGAGAGAGTGACTGAGAGTGACAGAGCCGCACCCACATTAGCCAACTGGACAACAGAGGTCAAGATGAGAAGGGTAGGGGTTATGTGATTATTACAGGTTGGCCAAACGCTGACATCCCCACCACTTCCGTTTGCACTGTGGTAGGCGACGTTGATAAAAAAAAATAAAATTTCGACGATAGCCCTGTTCTGGAATATTACAGCCTAGTATCACTATGCGTGGAGCGTAACGTAGTTCCTTAATTAACATGCGTGCAGGTGGTCAAATCACGACGTTGTGTCTTTGCTCGTTTTGATATTCGTGGGCGTTGAAAACGGTGATTGCTACGAAAATGTCTCTGTCGAAGATTTGTTCTGGCCGTATGTAGCGGTCGCTAACAGAACATAACAGAGAGAGAGAGAGAGAGAGAGAGAGAGAGAGAGAGAGAGAGAGAGAGAGAGAGAGAGAGAGAGAGAGAGAGAGTTGGTGAAAATTGCATCTAGAGCCGGGTACAGTTTTTTTGTTTCTTTTTTGGTGGTAGGAGGTGTTACTATTTATGTATAGCAAATTAAGGCACTACAACGCACAACTGGGTCTGACTGATTATCTATTGGTGTGATATTTAAGCACGTCATTCGAGAAACCTGGGATTCTTAGGTCAAGAACAAAAAGTAACCGATTTTAATATAGATGGCCTGGCATATTATTTTTTTGTTTTTTAAATTTGTTTTTAATAAAAATCTTTGCAAAAAACAAGTAAGTTTTTTTTTTTTTAGATTGATGAGCCGAGATTTGGAGGAATTAAATAATTTGTTGATATATTTACTTTTCATTGTCATTTAAAGGGAATGTTTGCTATTAAAAAACAAGAATAAAAAACAAAACAAAACAAAAAACTTGCTATTAAAAGTGTAACAAACAAACAAACAAACAAACAAATAAACAAACAAAAACACCCCAAAAAGTTTTTATTGAAGAAATAAAGCAAAACAAAACAAAGCAAAAAAACAAAAAAAAAAAAACAAAAACAAAAAAAAAACAAAACAACCCCCCCCCCAAAACTGGGGTCATTTGTAGTGCCTTAATTTGTCGTACCTTAATTTGTCGTAACCTAATTTGTCGTATCTTAATTTATCATACTTAAATTTGTCATGTACTAATTTGTCGTATCTTAATTTATCGTGTCTAATTATTAGATGAATACAGATTAAGCAGGAGTAATTTGTCGTGCCTTAATTTGTTGTGCCTTAATTTGTTGTGCTTTAATTTGCTGCGCTAAAATTTGTACATAAAATAGCAAACTCGGTTTGAGAGCGTTAGAATGAACCAACCATTTTTTAATAAACCTTAACATCTCGAACAAAACAAAACTAAAAAAATAATCTGAAAATTCCGTCGAAATGTTAAGTAGTTTAATTTAATATTTGTTATTCATATTGTACATGACAACGACTCAAAGGTGAGGATTAACGAGGTGGATGGATTATCAGTTAAATGATGATCAGTGGTAGTCTGCAACGAAACAATCTCGCAGTAATGTCTTTCCCAGTCTTGGAAAGAAACTGCGTTCATGGAAATTCCGCTTTGACGCTAGACACACGGAGGCATGAAAAGAAAGTTCTTTTGAAGTTGTTATAGCTGGATGAGTTCTGTTTTTGAATATCTTGAAAGGAGGAAACAGTTATTGGAGCTCAGTCGAGCACATTTCATGGAAATAACAAGAGAGAGAGAGAGAGAGAGAGAGAGAGAGAGAGAGAGAGAGAGAGAGAGAGAGAGAGATAGTAAAAAATTCTTTTTCTGGGTTAAACGAGCTGTAGAGAGCAGAAAAGATATTCACACACGCGTGTGAAGTTGATTTTGTATTAGATTAAGAACAAGACTTTTTAACGCGTTAAAACGGGTAAAAGTTATAGCCCGTTGACTCAGAATGAGTGCTTTATGCCAAACGTTTTTGAATAAATGTGGTATTGTGGTGACTAATCTTTATTAATCTCTAACTGTACATCGGACAGATGCCATAGTACTTAGTTCGATGCACATTATCATAACAAAGATCCATACAGAATTTTAGCCAGATCATCTCAGTAGTTTTCGAGAAACAGTGGGACGGACAGCAGACATACACAGACAGACGGGCTAATGGAAGTACAACATAGATCATAGACATATAGTTTAGCATCATTATATCTTGATTTTAATCTTTGTAAGGGAACGTATAATAGGCGCAAAACGGCTTTCTTAGGTGGATTATTTTTCTCAGTCCTGGGACGGTTATTCTTCTAATTTAACAGAAACTTAAGACGCACATTATCATTATACGAGATATATAGTATAACCCGGACATAAGGGACCCGAAATAAGAAAAACCGGATATAAGAGAGATCCAAAATTAGAGCCTGTGTTAATGTATAGTGTAACTCGGATATAAGAACCCGGATAAAAGTATAACCCGATATAAGAAAATTGTAGGGATAGGAGAAGAAGTGTGTCATATCCGGGTTATGCAAAGCAAAAAATAAAAAATAAATAAATAAATAAATAAAAAATCAAGGAATTTACCATTTCTCTTTGGCTCCTTTTCTAACTCATAATTACCATTTTATATGAATAATGACTTTGTTATGAATAAATTGAAAATCAAGAAATACCAATACAATAATTGCTGAGTCAACAAAAACCCGAACCGCAACAGGAGGATATATTAATTTCAGAAACAAAAGACTTATTAATTTGACCATCATTTTATCATTGATACCAATTTATATATTTAAAATATGATTCTTTAATATGCACAGCAAAGAACTTCGGCACACGAAAAGAAATACAAAATACAAAAGTTGTCCTTCAAACTAACGAGAAAAAAAAAAAAACGGAAAAAAAAAACCGTAGAAAAAAACACTGGGACATGCGATGGTTGTTAGCTTTAAGTGGTAATTATTTACTCATTTTTCATGCTTTTTCTCCTCCCGAAATGCATTTTTTTCTGGTTCCATCTTCTTCCATTTTGTATGACGCCATTTTCTTTTGTCCTTGCTACTAATGAGTTTTTTTTTGCAATTTACTTGAGTCTAATTAAATCTTCATTAATTATCAAAAGGCGGGTTGAAAAAATAGACGTTAATACAGAGAAAATAATTATGATCGGCGAATAAAGTCGAATGAGTGATCAGAAAACATATATAGATTATATATATTCAACAAACCGATGACCCATTGGATTACAAATAGTACCCCTATCTATTACACTTTAAATAAAGTTATAAACTACGACATATCAATTAAGATTTTTTTTTTGCATAACTGAAAATAAGCCTAATTCGTTTCATATTTGACGTAATAGATTTATTATGTTACCAACTAATTTATATGCGTCTTTGCGGTCTATCCAAGCACAATGTTAATAAGAAGGCAACGGCCGTTGCAAAAACTCTTTCTCTAAATTCTCATGTAGTCATTAAATATATTAGAGAGTAGTTGAATCAACATAGTTTGAGAGAGAGGTAAGAGAAATCACGGCTAAATATATTTCTTAGAAGCCATTGTTTCTATTAAGGAAAATGTAAGCTGCGACTGCTTAAAACATGAAAAATTTGAAAGAAAAGTTACCCAAAAAGTCGTTTGTAAATACGCTTGAAATAATGAATAATAAACTTCTATTGAAATATTTTTACACTTGCTTCCATACGTTCATTTTTATAAGGAATTTCTTACTGATGTGTTTTAAAAGATTTTAACTACCGTGGAATTTCCACGGGTCCTGCTAGTAATATAATAATATAAAAATATAATAGTAGAAATTCTATCACAACATTTTCTTCAGTTGAAATCAGAAAAGATTCGTTAACATTAAAAAAAGGCAACAGTCAAAATAACATTAAAAATTACATTCACTTTTATTGATAATTTGAACTTTTGTGCTTTGTAAAGATACTATAAAATTCCTCTGGTAAGAATAAAATACCATTTAATGATTTTAAAGTATTGTTGCAGAGTGAATAACCATTCATTTTCCTTACAATATTTTATATTCATGTGTTTTGTCGATGCATCTATTCAGCCTAAAGAGACAATGGATACCTTTTGTAAGGGTAGCTGTACGAGTAATTGTGAGGCAAGTGTTGCACAGTTACCAATAACATCCTTCCTAAATCGGCACTGCTTGAGTCCAGTGGCAAGGAGAAATCCAGAACTACTGGAAACAATGCCGAGATAAGCAGAGAGCACATGCAATACCTGAAATTCACTAATGATCACCCATTTTAGTACTGGCAAGCCTCAACGTTGCTTAACTTCAATGATCTAACGGAAACCGGTGTGTTAACGTGATTATGCCGTATATGTGCTTTGTAAATTCTTTGATATCCCAACAAAAGTCATTTGTTTAAAGATGCTATTAATCTTTAAAAAAAAAACCCCAAAAAACAGCAACAAATAACCTGTCGTAGTCTATTAAAATATTTTTTTTCATATTTGTTAACAAAATTTAATGATTGAAAAAATTAGGGGGGACAATTCGGAAATGATTTGTTCCAGTATTATAATGAAATAAAAGGAAAACACATTTACCTAATGAAAATATTTTATTTTGGGCAGGATTACATTACTGAGTTACTTCCCCCTTTTCTTGAATTTATGGGCTTTAAGAAAAGTGGCATACCATGTGACATATTCGGCCGTACATATTAGTAGACCGTGGAGAAATACATATATACATATATAATCTGATCTGAAAATCACCCCTTCTCAGGTGCATGATACCATAAAAAACATTGACACTTCAAAAGCATGTGGACCTGATTTCATCTCGGTTGTGCTCTTAAGAAAATGTTCAGAAGAGGTTGCTCCAGTTCTCTCCAACTTTAAAACAAATACCTTAAGGAATCTTGCTTTCCCTATTGCTGGAAAATTGCTTCTGTGGTACCAATTTTCAAGAATTCTGGCGAAAGAACTGATTACAGATGCTAAACTTCTGACCGACCAACAATATGGATTTAGGCAAGCCCGTTTCACAGCATATATCCTAACTTTAATCTCTGAACGTATATACCATTCACTGGACAAAGAAGGGGCGGGTAGAGCGGTAGCCCTAGATATATCTAAGGTTTTTGACCGGTCATGGCATAATGGTCTTTCCAGGAAAATCAGATCATATAGTATCACTGGACGATTACTTAACATAATTAAATCCTTTTTAAGTAAGAGAAGAATCCAGGTTGCCTTCGACGACAGAAACACTAAAGGAAGACTTCCAATCTGTAGTGGAATGGGAACATAAATGGATGGTCACATTCAATGCTGCCAATACTGAGCTTGTTTCCGTCAATAATTACAAAAAACCTTTCCAACCACAAATAGCAATGGCCAAATACACATTACCTGGAAGTACTTCTTTCAAACGCCTCGGCCTAACGTTCACAAAGAGCATGAGCTGGAACAATTACATTGAGAGCATTGCCAAGGCCACTGCGAAAAAGGTAGGCTCTCTCTACCGTGCTAGAAAGCTACTTACGCCTAAAAGTATCATGTGCTTCTATAAGGCTACCATTCGCTCATGTATGGAGTATTGTTGTCACATTTGGAATGACGTATCTGCTATTAGTCTCTCAATCCTGGATAGGGTCCAAAAGAGAGACGCCAACCTGATAGATGCTGAACTGTCATCTAAGCTCTCTGTCCCATCGACGAAATGTTGCCTCCCTCTGCCGGTTCTACAAGTATTTTAATGGTGAATGTTCTGACGAATTACAAGCACTTGTACCTCCTCGACGTAAATACCTCTGACAAACCCGACAAGCAGCCAAATCC
The DNA here is from genome assembly GCF_053919585.1 of Euprymna scolopes. NCBI lineage: Eukaryota > Metazoa > Mollusca > Cephalopoda > Sepiida > Sepiolidae > Euprymna > Euprymna scolopes. Next base: position 19,104,797 of record NC_136495.1, read on the forward strand.
CACCCCTTACACAATAAAGATCCCTAGATGTAAGAAAGCCTTCTACTCCAATAGTTTCTTCTCCAGAACTGTTAGACTTTAGAACTCCCTTCCGAGATTTTGCTTTCCCAACTGTACTGACATGCAGAAGTTCAAGTCTAATGTGAACAGACATCTTGTTGCTCATCTCCCTACATAGTATCCCAGGAACTTTTGTCCTCGATAGTAGCCCCCTACATCAGAGTGGCACTGTGCCTTTTTTTTTGGGTGAAAATGGAATGAAAAATATAAGAGAAATAGATCTATCTTCTGGCCATGGTGCAGTGAATAAAGGCGTTGAATCTCTACGATTCCAGGTGAACATTGTCTGAAGATAGCAGTTTCAATCCTACCCAAAGCCGGCCAGAGGCTTAGTTAGCCAAAATGTAGTGAGACGACAACAACTATGGAAGGCAGTAAGTACTGAGGTTGCAGTTAAGAGATTCGACATTCCTATCCCGTCGCGGTTAACCATCTGAGGAAGGCCAGAGGAATAGTTGGCTATAAAGTCATCAGACAACAATTATGAAGATGAGGATAACAGTCTGCAAATACATAAATAAATAAATAAATAAATACTATAACAAATTAAAACGTTCAGTTGAGGAGAAGGAAAATGATGTTCTCAACTTCTTTACTAAGCGTTTGAATGGTAAAGGAGAACTTTAATGCAATATCGAATATTTATGTATCTCATGTGGAGATCGTGTTTGCCTCAGGAAGAGGCCCATTGATTTTTTAGAACTTCGACTGAAGAAATATAGCTTAAAAATATGGAGACAGACAGAGATACAGATATTGTAAGTTTTATTAATTAGATTATTCATTTAGATTTTGTAACTTGGCCAAATTTTCTGTGCTTAACGACTTAACGATCTAAGCCAAAATCTCTAAATACAAGGTTAATTATATGATATGACAGTCGTTTACTTTGATTTCTAAGAACTTTGACTAACGTAAAATCTATCAATATATCTATAAAAGTGAACATGTCTGTGTATCTGTCTGTCTGTGTATCTGTCTGTCTGTGTGTCTGTCTATGTACATTTCCCTACGCAATAACTCTGTCAATTTTAAGTCTACAGACTCGAAATTTGATATACAGGGTACTGAGATTTGGGAAAATCGATGTGATTTGTTTTCGACCAGAGATTTGGCTGTTAAGGGGTCAAAGTTCAACGATTCGACCTTTGAGAACTCTATCAAACTCCTCCGATACTTTTGGGTCTAAACACTTGAAATTTTAGATATAGGTTTCTTGGACATGGATCTAACTTAATAACTTGATTTAAGCCCAAAACAATAAATGTTACAGGGTCATAATAGGAGTCAAAGTTTAAAAAAATTGACCGCCAAACACCCGGGCAACGCGGGCTGAAATGCTAGTGAAAAAAAAAACCATCTTGCCGGAGAATGATAAGATACTATATTTAAACTGGCTTATATGAGGAATGGTTCATTTTTTCCAAGTGATGTTGCCTAATGGGAGACTCTATCAGACTACATGAATTCTTGTCTGGGAATCCGATAAAACCAAAAGAAAGCTAATGTATGATATTCTTGAATTGTAAACCATGTTTAATTTCAGAAGAGTTTCTGATGGGTAGTTATACAAGTCCTGAATATGAAGACTTTTCAGTAGGGAGCTGTTATGTACAGGTTCTTGACTTTATAATTTTGCAAGCAAAAGAGCAAAAGATCCTTCTCATGTTGACACAAAAAAATTATGCGCTGGAATGCTAAAAGATTCAATTTTTGTGGAGCAATTCTGGTTTCTGATTGGTTGATAACAGAACGTGAATTAATATGATTCGTCAGTTCTTATCGGTTGTGTTTATAAATAGAATCTCACAACTTTTAAGGAGCATTATAACTAAATAACATTGCAACAGGCATAATTAAATGGTTGATTGTGAAAAGGAAAATTAATGTTCTTCACGTTTTTACTTACTAAACATTTGAGACGTAAAGAATTTAATGGAACATCCAGAAATCCATGCATTTCATATAGGGATCGGGTATTATTTCTGAGAAAAGTCCTCTTGATTTTTGAAAACCTTTATTGTAATAAAACGAAACAAAGTGAATGAATTTATTATTAAAAAATAACTATTTTTTACCCATAAACGTAAATATGTTTCGCGTTTGTAATTTATGCTCGTCAGTATGGAATCAAGTAATTGTATTTGAACCCCGTATACAACTATTATGAACCCTTGACTTGTAACTGATTGGATAACGCGACGATCACGCTTAGAAATGCAAGAGAAATACGTACTGGTGTGGTCCTTAGCGTTGGTAGAGATTATATTTGGGCGTTTTTCAATAGAGACAAGAATCACGTCAACAATTAATAGTAATTTGGATAGAAACTATTAAGAGAATGGAAGGATCACCAGGTAGGAAGTGCTACATCAAAACATGAATAGAGTTTTGCAAGCAAAGAATTAGGGAAAACGAAATTTTATAACAAAGCATTTTTATACAAGCGATAATAATATACATGTTACTTTCATCAATGAAAATGTTGTTCGGTAAGAAAAGTTAAGTAAATAGTCACAAGCTTTGAAATGTGTAGGTAAATATGTTCATAGTTTTTTATTTATTTATAAGTAATATACGTATATGAGTTTTTGACAGCATGTCATTGTGTATTTGTGTGCGTTGGTTTTACGTTGTTCTGGCTAGTGCGTGTGCAGATGAGAGTGGTAGTACATTTCTGTTCGCCTGAGTAGTAAGCGTGTAAGCAATTGTTTGCGAGATGAAAGGTGCTGGTATGTGCATCATTGAGTCATTTTCTTTACGACTTAACTAATTCATGAACCATAAATTTTTTTGTCTTTTTCTTATATATATATATATATATATATATATATATATATATATATATATATATATATATATATATATCCAACGTACGCGAGCACAAGCTCTGTTGTTGCGAGGTACAAATCTCAGTACAGATAACCGCGCTGATAATTCGTAGTCATGGTGAAACACGTGACCACGAATAAGTATTTTATTTGTAATAATTAAGTAAAATACACAAATATATAAATACGCAAATAATATATTTACACACATAAAAATCTCAGAAAATACACGTGTTACATCCGAAAAGACTGTAACAATCAAGGCAAACAATTTCTATGACAAATATTCAAATTGGAGGCCTTCAGCTCCAATACATTCTCGACAACGTGACACCACACTCTGACCAAACTTTGGTGCACAAGTCACGATCAAGGTTGGCAAATGCATCAATAAAATAAAATAAAACAATAAGACTGTATAGTAACTTTACGGACACCCTGTATATATATAATATATATATATATATATATAAATATATATAATATATATATATATATATATATATATATATATATATATATATATATATATATATAAAAATGTAAAGTTGGTTCGTTCTAAACGAATAAAACCATATTTCTACGTTACCAATTTATTTGACATTTTCAGACAACCCATTTTTAGAGTCGAGGTATGTTTTTATGTTATTAAAATAAATTTACCTCGCGAGTTATTAAAATTAAAATATTAAATAAAATAAATATATTTTTTTAACCGTTACTGCGAATCTGTTCTGTTGATAAAACTGAACTTCCGGTTCGATTCATTTCACAGCCACGAATTGACGAAAGATTTCATTTTCTGTTAACTCGATAAGTAAAAAAAACAAAACAAAAAAAAACATATTTCATTTGTTTATCTTCCAAATTTTTTAATTTACACATCTTTTCTTTATTATATAAGGCCAAAAAAAAGTTTGTCGCTTGCTTTTTGAGTTTTATTTTGTTTTTCGATATAAGATTGGTTGGTAAAGTACAGGTTTTTTTTGTCCGCGCTAATTTGTAAATCGTATTTCCAGGTTTAATTAGTTTTATGTTTTTTTTTATTCAATTGTAAGGTTAAAATACACCCTCCCCATGTTAAGAATGGCTTTTTAAATAATAACGTTATTATTTCAACACGGATCACTCTCTGCATGAGTACTGTACTTTCACCTTACAATTTAATAAACAAAACATGGTACTTATGCAGAGAAGATACCGAACTGAAATAACGCTATTAAAAAAACATAATTCATTTGTTTATCTTCCAAATTTTTTAATTTACACATTTTTTCTTTATTATATAAGGCCAAAAAAGTTTGTCGCTTGCTTTTTAATTTTTTTTCGATATAAGATTCGTTGGTAAAGTACAGTTTTTTTTGTCCGCACTATTTTTTAAATCGTATTTCCAGGTTTAATTAGTTTTATATGTTTTTTTTTATTCAATTGTAAGGTTAAAATACACCCTCCCCTCCCCATGTTAAGAATGGCTTTTTAAATAACAACGTTATTATTTCAACACGGATCACTCTCTGCATGAGTATTGTACTTTCACCTAACAATTTAATAAACAAAACATGGTACTTATGCAGAGAAAGTACCGTGCTGAAATAACGCTATTAAGAAAGCCATTCTTAACATGGGAAAGGGAGAGTGTTCTGTAACTATTTTATATTTTCACCTAACAGTTTAATAAACAAAAGATAGTACTTATGCAGAGAAGGTACCGTGCTGAAATAATACCGTTATTTAGAAAGCTATTCTTAACATGGGGAGGGAGTTTTGCATCTATTCTAAAATATGAATGCTTTTCGTGCACTTATTGATCCGTGCTGAAATAATAACGTTATTATTTAAAAAAAGCCATTCTTAACATGGGGAGAAGAGGGTGTTTTGTAACTATTCTGGACTTTCACCTAACAATTTAATAAACAAAAATTAAACTTAAGCAGACAAGGAACAGTACAGAAGCATTAACATTATTTAGAATACAATTGAATAATAATAAAAAAAAACTTTAATTAAACTTGGAAATACGATTTAAAAAATAGTACGGATCGGTAAGTGCATTAGCACCATAAATTTGTCTAATTCTTAATTTCTTATGTTATTGGAAAAAAAAAAGAAAAGGTAAATATGAGGAATTACTCCATCCTCGAAAATTCCTTTAAAATTACCACTCTTATAGGTTTTCGGGATCGCTGAAAACGAAAATAACCTTTATAATTAAGGCAAACGAGTAGTTTCCAAGATATGAAGAAATGTTAGTTTAAAAAAGTGAAGGATCACTTTTCCATAATAATTTAACGTAAAATGATCACCCACTTTGTGGCCACGATATTTGGGGTGGGGGCTTTCTTTCTACCCTTGGAAAATCCTTTAAAATTACCTGCTTAAATTGGTTGGAGAGGCTGGGGGTCGCCCCCCCCCACAGAAATATGCCCCTCTCTCAGGTGGCCAGAAAGTGGGTGCTCATTCTAAGTTAAATCTAAATTGAAAAGTGATCACCCACTTTTCGAAAAAGTAATTTCTTCATATCATGAAAACTTTCTTTTTGCGACGGAAACGGTTTGCAGATTCGTTTTTAGTACACTGAAATCTACAATAAAATATTTCGTTATATACGAACATGAGACGGGCCTTAAAGTAAAATAATACCGGATTTTTGGGGCAGATTTGCCATTTAGTTGTATAATATCCTCAAACCAGGTACACACTAAAAGGGACTCTTAAAAGTCGTTACCTGTATCGATCAAAATTTAAAACCACTGATTATATGTCAGCCTACATCACAGTAACATATATTGAGTGAGTTCCTAACAGTATTTTGTATAGTTTTTTAGTTTAAACTCATTTTCCCAAAATTTCCCCAAACTAAACGTGTTCGATACAGTCTGCCGCCATTTGTATTTTTCAAATATATCGATAAACACTGCATGTTTTTGAACTGATTAAACATTATACATTACATAAAAATACTACAATCTTATCCAGTTAGGTAGAACATTTACTTTTCTTGCCTTTGATAACATTTATTTGTTATATATTCATTTTTTGACAACTTCTTTGTATCTGTTAATACAAACCCTTTTCATTTAATATAACGTTTAGTCAGCTCGAAAAACAGTGTTTATCGGTGTTTGAAAGATACAAATGGTGGCGGACACTGTTGATTATGTTAAGTTTGAGAAAGTAAGTTAAAACTAAAAAACTATCCAAAATACTGTCAAAAACCCACCGATTATGTCAGCCTATGTCATGGTAACATATTCGGTGGGTTTTTGACCCTGTATTGTATAGTTTTTAGTTTTCAACTTAATTTCCCAAACTTAACGTATTCAACAGTCTGCAACCATTTCTGTTTTTCCAGCTGATTAAACATTTTACCTTACATAAAAACACTAAGCAATTATCCAGTTAGGTAGAAATGTAACTTACATTACCTTTGCTTTCATTTGTTTTTGGACAACTTTTTTGAATCTGTGTATAGTAACCCCCCCTCCATCACTCAAATATTAATTACTAACTCATATTTTTGTATACAGAAACAAAAAAACATTTAGCGTTTCAACGTTAGTTTTATCCACTGATTGTTGGTCGAGCCCAAGCAATGATTGACGGTAATCCTGAGGATCAGGATCCAATTCTGCAAGAGTACCATTTTTTTCATTTTTTTTTTTTAGAGTGGATTGCTGTACTAAGAATATAAGAAACATGCATTTTCTCTTTTTATTAGAATTTTCCATTACACCAAATTTAGCCACAGCAACGCGTGGCAGGGTACAGCTAGTATATATATATATATATATATATATATATATATATATATATATATATATATATATATATATATATATATATATTCCTCTACATCCCTAGAATATAGGGCGACTAAAATGTAAGAAGGGCGACTTCCTAAAACATTCCTAGGGTGGAGTAACTCGTACACACACACACACACACACACACACACACACACACACACACACACACACACACACACACGCACACGCACATAGGGTAAGGTAGGAACAGACTGATTAACAGGGGGGAAATCGATACATATATCGATAATTAAGTAAGAAAGAATAGACAATTGAATGAAAAAGTGGGAAGTAAAACAAGATGGAATGAATGAGTTGCCGTACAATTTGAAGCAATCGAAATTCATGAACAAACAATGAAGAGACGAAAAATACCTTTTCTTTCGGGCATTGCAAGAATAGCAGACGAACTTTTAAAATATTAAATTTGGAATGAAAATAATTTATAAATAGAAACTTCGAAATGCGAGCGCTTCTAATAAACAAGCAGATGTGTAAAAGCGATCTTTCTAACTCCTATAACTGCTTCCGTTTCCCAGAATCCTTTGTTTTATTAGTTCCTGTACGAGGCAACTTCCGGTTTCGTATTTCGTATAAATCAGCGCCCGCGTTGCCAGGATATCACTACTTCCTTGATTTCTGTTCAAGCGATCCGCATTCAATGTGGCCTACTTTGTCGTGCCTTCCCACAAAACCCAGAGACATCATCCACCTTTTTTCTTCCTGTTATCAGAATAACAATCACAAAATATTAGTATCAAGTGGAAATATTCGTTGAGTTTTTCTTTTGCTTTATTCTTGTCATTTACTGGCAGAGCTTCTACGTGTTGCCCATGGATCAGATAAAAAATATATGGCCGATTGAGTCACCCATTAAGTTCGGTGTGGATTGTTTGAATGGAACAAAACTGAGTTTGCTAAACCAGTTATATTTAAAATAATAAATAGAAAAAAAATGTCTTACTGTTCGTTGCATCATCTTTCTCTCCCTCTAAGGAATTAAATAGTATTAATACAAGTAGTTATAATATTCTTTAGTACTTGTAATAGATTATTTCTAATGTCTAGTTTTATCTATCTATCTATCTATCTATCTATCTATCTATCTATCTATCTATCTATCTGTCTAATTGACTTTACGTGTCCGGTTCGCTTTTGCCTTTCAAGGTTTTCTTGTTTATCCATGTTTTTGTTTATTTGCTTTTTCACGTGACAATGATTTGACCAGGAATCGAAAGCGTTTGTGATACATACGGAACATTCATTAATCATTTCTTTTTTAAATTTAACACAAACAATATCATTCAGAAGAATTTAGGAAATATAGTTATCACAAGATTATTGTTGTTTTTCGCTTGTTTGTTTGAGTAAAAATATCCGTCTAAATACAAAAAAAATCATGTGTGTATGCATATCAATATATATATATATATATATATATATATATATATATATATATATAACTACTTCAAAAGTGCTCGATACGTAGGTAGAGCTAGGTAGCATAAGCCTGACGAATCCTAGAGTGGATGAAACGCCGAATATTCAGTGTAGCTTAATCGCCATATATATTTTATAAATTACTATATATATATATATATATATATATATATATATATATATATATATTTACAAGGTAGTCACCACTTATCAAGGCCCGGAAGCCACTCGGGGATAAGGGTTATTGTGTGTACAGTACGTTAGTGTTGGAGATTTGATAAAGTGTACTACTTAAGGAGGCGGTTCATCAGGAATTTGTTCACATTGGACTTGAAGACATCCAGGTTGTAGCCAGGTGGGGAACAGGCAACCGGAACAGAGTTCCACAGGCGCGCACTTCTAAGAAAGAAGTTTTGTTCATGGAATCTACGTTTTGATTTTGGCACAGAGAAGGAGTGGGGAAAATTTTTGACTTGTGTTCAGCTAGCCGGGTGTTTATTGTGTAAGATTGGCGAGGGAGGAGCCAGAGATTGGAGTTCAGGCGAGCACCTGCCATGGTAGTAATGATAAAACAAAGACAGGCTCGCAACGTCTCTCCTATGGGAGAGAGGTTACAGGAAAGAGAAAAGGGCATCCCCCACTAAGCCACAAAGTCTATTTTGTACTCTGTCAAAGCAGGATAGGCTGTTTTTAGCAGCTCCTGCCCAGATATGGCAACAGTATTCCATCCTTGGACGTACTTGACTTTTATACAGATAGAGAATTCCATAATTAGTGAGATATCTTCTTGAGCGGTAAAAGGATCTTACCATTTCTCTAGTGGCTTTGGCAACTGACTTGATGTATGTGTTCCATTTCAGGTCAGGAGTAAAGGTCAAGCCCAGAAGCTTATCAAAACATGGAGCTTCCCCTAGACGAGAGCCATCCATTTCAATTGATGCCAGATGGGGATCAGAGCGTTGATGATGTAAAGATATGAACTTGGTTGTAGATGCATTAAAAGTAACCAACCACCTCCTCCCCCACTGTACCACGCGCTCAAGATCAGAGGAGAGAGAATCAGAGAGAACTTTGTCATTTACGACCTTTGATATGTTGCCATAGATGGTCATGTCATCAGCATAGATGTCAACGAATGATTTAAGTATGTGTTTTGGGAGATCATTGATGTATAGCAGGAAGAGAGTTGGGCCTAGGATGGACCCCTGAGGGACTCCAGCATTAATATTCAGGGTTTCTGGTTTCTGCCCATCAACCACTACTCTTATGAATGTATTGGATAGAAATAATTTAATGATCGAGAAAACATTTCCAGTTATACCATAGCTGGAAATCTTGTGAAGTAGGCCCTTATGCCATATCTTATCGAAAGCCTTTGATATGTCAAGAGCAATTGCCCTGGAAAGGAAGCCTTTGTCAAGAGATTCGCTAATCCTATGAGATATAACCGTTAGCACATCTGCTGTAGATCTGGCAGAATGGAAACCATATTGCATGTCACTAAGAAGGTTATTTCTGCTGAGATGGTTGACTACTTCTCTATTTAATATAGATTCCAGCATCTTAATCATGACACACAGGAGACTTATTGGTCTGTACTGAGAGGGAGATGACTTATCACCTGAATTCTTAAATACAGGGCATACTGATGAGGTTTTCCAGTGTGTTTCGGCTTTGATTATGGCTGAAGAGACTCAATATATATATATTGGCAACGCTTAAACAGTTTTGTAAGTATGGGGGCAAGTTCTAGTTGAAGCTTTTTCAGCACAATGATTGGAATGCCGTTAGGGCCAGTTGCTTTACTGGAATCAAGGTTCTTGATTAGCTTGGCGACATCACGCACAGATATTTGTATGTTGCAGAACGTGTTGTCCGTTAAAGAGGAAATATGGGGAGTTGATGGCTTGGGTAGAATTAGCTCCAAAGTTCTTGGCAAATAGTTTGGTCTTATCTGATGCTGACGAGATGACCTCAGTTCCATTGATGATGGTTGGGATGGAACGCACACTTCTGTTCAGGACCCTGTTTACTATTTGCTAAAACTGGTGGGAACCAAGCCGCTGCTCAGCTACTTTGGACTTAACAGACTGAGCATATAGGTCTCTTCCATTTTTTATTACTCTTTATCAGTGGTTGCTGGCAGTCCCGAAGGCAGCTTTAGTCGCAGTGCATCTATTACGTTGGTAGCTATGGAAAAAGTGATTTCTATGCGCGATGGCATCAGCACATTATGGGGAGAACCATGGCTGGCTGTAAATACATATATACATATATATATATACATGGAAATTATGAGGATTGAACCTTCAACCTCCAGAAGAGTGTCACTTAAAACTTAATTTCACTTAGTACTTTATCCGTTACGCCACAGATATTTGCAGTAGGATGCTCTATAGATTAATAATATCTTTCTAATTACTCTGTCTCTCTATCTCTCCCTCTCCCTGCCTCTCTGTGTGTCTCTCTGTCTGTCTGCCTGTCTGCCTGTCTCTCTCTCTATATATATATATAGTCATCCACATACAGTACTGTTTCGCTGTTTCGTCAGTGCGGCTAGAAAGACAACTGCCTCAAGCCAGGATCGAAACCTGACCGCCCAAATGACAGTCAAGGCTTCTCACCATTACGCTATACGGCTGTGTGTGTAATGAATAAACGAGGTTTTGAATTTATATATATATATATATATATATATATATATATATATATATATATATATATATATATATATATATATATATATATATATATATATATATATATATATATATATATATATATATATATATATATATATATATATATATATATATATATATATATATATATATATATATATATATATATATATTGAGTCTCTTCAGCCATAATCAAAGCCGAAATCAAAAAACTTATGAAAAATTCTTGATGAAATTATCTATAAAAAAATAGACGATTTAAGTGCCATCAGCTATATTCAAAACCGAAACCAAAACTTATGAAGAATTCTTAATAAAATTATTTATGAAAACATAGATACCATCAGCCATAATCGAAACTGAAACCAAAACTTATGAAGAATTCTTAATAAAATTATTTATAAAAAAATAAATAACTTACGTGCCATCAGCTATAGTCGGAACTGAAACCAAAGTTTTTGACAAGAAATAGAAGAACATAACATTTAAAAGACCCGGATTTAAACATGACACACAAAAGAACACACACGCTATCGTATTAATATATAGATTATTATTGTTGTTTTTGTTATTATTATTATTATTATTATTATTATTATTATACTAATAATTATTATTGATATTATTATTATTATTATTATTATTATTATTATTATTATTATTATTCTAACACTAATACTTATTATTGTCATAATTATTATACTAATAATTATCATTATTATTATAATAATCATTATTATTATTGTTATTATTATAATAATAATGATTATTCTTGTTATTATTATTATAATACTAATAATTGTCATTATTATTATACTAATAATTATCATTGTTATTATTATAATACTAAATTATTAATATTGTTATTATTGTTATACTACTAATTATTATTATTGTTATTATTATAATACTACTACTACTAATAATTATTATTACAATACTAATTCTTATTATTATATTAATAATAATAATAATTATTATTATAAGACTAATAACTATTATTATTATGCTAATAATAATAATAATAATAATAATTATATCATTATTAGTATAATAATAATAATAATTATTATTATTACTATAATACTAATAATGATTATTATTGTTATTATTAATATAATACTTATTATTAATATTATTATTATTGTTATTATTATTATTATAATATTAATTATTATTATTATAATATTAATTATTATTATTATTATTATTATAATATTAATTATTATTATAATATTAATTATTATTATAATAATAATAATTATTATTATTATTATTATTATTATTATTATTATTATTATTATTATTATAATACTGTCGTGACTCAGTCTTTGTTTATTGCCCCTCATCCTTTCGTTTCTTTGGAGGGGACAACTTTTGACCCTTCACCGTTACACCGGGGCTGGCCTTTTTTGCTTTTCCACGGGTTGACGACCACGAGGGTTTAGCCGCTACTGCCTCCACCTTCCCCTCCTCGATGTCAGACCCTTGCTGTAAGCTTTTTCCTTTATTTTTACAGTACATGGAATTTGATTAATTTCTTACTTTCTATTTCATTAGTATTTTGGACTTATTCAATGTCGACATATTGTTAAGCATTTTCTGCTCCCCTCTTCCACACCAAGCCTCACGCTAATTCTGTTTTAGTCTTTCTTTCTGTTTTCAGTTTTTACCTTCTTCATTTTTAATAAACCTGTTGATTCAACGACAAAATGTCTTCAGAGTTTTAATTTTGGAGAAGTGTTTACGCTTTCCGTCGTAAGACTTAAAACAAATGGAGCATGTGGTCTTTATGGGACGGAACAAATATTAATTATAATTATTGTTATTAGTATTATAATACTAATGATTATTATTGTTGTTATTATTATAATTATTATTATTGTTATTGTTATTATTATTATTATACTAATAATTTTTATTATTATTGTTGTTGTTGTTGTTTTTGCTGCTGCTGCTGCTGATAATGATGGAGACTTAATAAATGGCATAAACACATGGGCAGCATCATTAGTAAGATACTCTGGACCGTTTATAGGCTGGACCAAAGAAGAGCTGAGGCATCACGAGCACAAACAAGAAAAAGAAAAAAAAGATAACTCATGACTATGCACAATGCACTAAACCTCAAAGACAATGTTTTCCTGGTATGTGCGAGTGTGTGTCACCATAAATTGACGCCACATCAAATAATCTAGGAGGGTCAAGGAAGATGGAAAAACCGAGGAGAGAAAGCACTAGCCAGACTTCTGCTGGATAAGTGCAAAGAGAACCGGAACCTTGGGTAGGCTTATTGGCACCAAAATTTCAGTGAAGACCAATTGTCGCCGCCCACAGGAAAGAAATAGTAAGCGGCCGTTGAGATAACGCAAATTCATTTGCAAAGGTTTTCGCAAGATGTGGAGAGTACTGGAAATCAGGGAAACTTGTTATCACTAGGACTCCAGAGAACACCATAAGTTCTTCTCAAAGAGAAATCTTTGATGATGTCCTGTGTGAATACTTCTAGTGAGTAAATTATAATGATAATGCATACTATAAGAAATATGCATAATTATATAAAATGCATGTATATATGCAACAATATATATATATTAATTATATAAAATGCATGTATATATGCAAAAATATATATTATTAATTATATAAAATGAATGTATATATGCAAAAATATATATACATTAATAATAATTATATAAAATGCATGTATTTATGCAAAAATATATATATTATTGTTAATTATATAAAATACATGTATATATGCAAAAATCTATATACATTCTTAATAATTATATAAAATGCATGTATATATGTAACAATATATATATATATTATTAATTATATAAAATGCATGTATATATGAAAAAATATATATATTATTGTTAATTATATAAAATACATGTATATATGCAAAAATCTATATACATTATTAATAATTATATAAAATGCATGTATATATCAAACAATATATATATATATATATTATTAATTATATAAAATGCATGTATATATGCAAAAATATATATACATTATTAATAATTATATAAAATGCATGTATATATGCAAATATATATATATATATATATATAATTAATTATATAAAATGCATGTATATATGCAAAAATATATATACATTATTAATAATTATATAAAATGCATGTATATATGCAAATATATATATATTATTGTTAATCATATAAAATGCATGTATATATGCAAAAATATATATACATTATTAATAATTATATAAAATACATGTATATATGTAAATATATATATTATTGTTAATTATATAAAATGCATGTATATATGAAAAAATATATATACATTATTAATAATTATCTAAAATGCATGTATATATGCAAATATATATATATATTATTGTTAATTATATAAAATGCATGTATATATGCAAAAATATATATACATTAATAATAATTATATAAAATGCATGTATATATGCAAAAATATATATATTATTGTTAATTATATAAAATGCATGTATATATGAAAAAATATATATATTATTGTTAATTATATAAAATGCATGTATATATGCAAAAATATATATACATTAATAATAATTATATAAAATGCATGTATATATGCAAATATATATATATTATTATTAAGTATATAAAATAATGTATATATGCAAAAATCTATATACATTATTAATAATTATATAAAATGCATGTATATATGTAACAATGTATATATTATTATTAATTATATAAAATACATGTATATATGCAAAAATCTATATATTATTGTTAATTATATAAAATACATGTATATATGCAAATATATATATATTATTGTTAATTATATAAAATGCATGTATATATGCAAATATATATACATTAATAATAATTATATAAAATGCATGTATATATGCAAATATATATATATTATTGTTAATTATATAAAATAATGTATATATGCAAAAATATATATACATTATTAATAATTATATAAAATGCATGTATATATGTAACAATATATATATATATTATTAATTATATAAAATGCATGTATATATGCAAAAATATATATACATTATTAATAATTATCTAAAATGCATGTATATATGCAAATATATATATATATATATTATTGTTAATTATATAAAATGCATGTATATATGCAAAAATATATATACATTATTAATAATTATATAAAATGCATGTATATATGCAAATATATATATATGTTTGTTAATTATATAAAATGCATGTATATATGCAAAAATATATATACATTATTAATAATTATCTAAAATGCATGTATATATGCAAATGTATATATATTATTGTTAATTATATAAAATGCATGTATATATGTAACAATATATATATATATTATTAATTATATAAAATGCATGTATATATGCAAAAATATATATACATTATTAATAATTATATAAAATGCATGTATATATGCAAATATATATATATTATTGTTAATTATATAAAATGCATGTATATATGCAAAAATATATATACATTATTAATAATTATCTAAAATGCATGTATATATGCAAATATATATATATTATTGTTAATTATATAAAATGCATGTATATATGCAAAAATATATATACATTAATAATAATTATATAAAATGCATGTATATATGCAAAAATATATATATTATTGTTAATTATATAAAATGCATGTATATATGCAAAAATATATATACATTATTAATAATTATATAAAATGCATGTATATATGCAAATATATATATATTATTGTTAATTATATAAAATGCATGTATATATGCAAAAATATATATACATTATTAATAATTATATAAAATGCATGTATATATGCAAAAATATATATACATTATTAATAATTATCTAAAATGCATGTATATATGCAAATATATATATATTATTGTTAATTATATAAAATGCATGTATATATGCAAAAATATATATACATTAATAATAATTATATAAAATGCATGTATATATGCAAAAATATATATATTATTGTTAATTATATAAAATGCATGTATATATGCAAAAATATATATACATTATTAATAATTATATAAAATGCATGTATATATGCAAATATATATATATTATTGTTAATTATATAAAATGCATGTATATATGCAAAAATATATATACATTATTAATAATTATATAAAATGCATGTATATATGCAAAAATATATATACATTATTAATAATTATCTAAAATGCATGTATATATGCAAAAATATATATATTATTGTTAATTATATAAAATGCATGTATATATGCAAATATATACATATTATTGTTAATTATATAAAATGCATGTATATATGCAAATATATATACATTAATAATAATTATATAAAATGCATGTATATATGCAAAAATATATATATATTATTGTTAATTATATAAAATGCATGTATATATGCAAATATATATATATTATTATTAATTATATTAAATACATGTATATATGCAAAAATATATATACATTATTAATAATTATATAAAATGCAGGTATATATGCAAATATATATATATATATATATATATATATATATATGTATATATTATTAATAATTACATAAAATACATGTATTTATGTAAAAATACATAACTAAAGGTTGGGATCCCTAAGCAAAAAAAAAAATAAATAAATAAATAAAAAAATACAGCCAAACTTTATGTTATTGCTAATGTCACATGTTAACAACTTTCTAGACCCACAACAAGAAAAAAAAAGAAAAAAAGAGAGCGACTCTTGACAATTGAAGTGAGCGGAAAATCAGTCTTTTATTCCCTTCCAGCTGGGACTGAGAAATGGACTCTATCTTAAAGGCAGGCGTGCATCAAAGGAATGTCAATATTCTGTTACAAATCAATTATAAAATAAATACCTTTCTTGATTCGATTCTTCATTTTTCCTGCTATTACATAATGGACGAACCCATGCTGGACAGCGATTACATCAACTAGTGTTCATATTGACAAAAGTCAGACTAAAATGTGTAGTTAAAGAGGTCAAAATAGTATAAAGCTAAGAAACGTCTGGACATAGCGAATGATATCATGGATATTGAGATTGACAAAGACACGAGGGGTTGAGTTCAGTTTGTAGATGAGCGCGAGACAGATCGCCAATACTGCTGTAATCACTGAAAGGAAATATTTGATAATAGCTAAGAGCGAAATAACAGCCTAAAATTTCTGCTTGCTGCGTCCACATATTTGTCCTTAATAAAAATATTTAATTAATTAGTTTTTCTGTACATGTAAAAAAAATTGATTCTTTTGTGACAATGAAAAGATTACATAACAATATATTTCTGAGAACCAATAAACAGCACCGAGGTCGGGGGGAACATTACAGATGTATTTTATGTAATTAAAATATATAAGAATAAAAAAAACCTTAGGAAAACAAAGGTTGATAAACTGAGCATTAACATCATATTAGATTGATGAATTATATCGGTATGTTAAACTATCGTGACCTGAGGGGTGTGCCTTGGTGCATCTATGTCATGGGAATGTCCCTGGTGTAGAATCTTATCGTTCTGGGCACGACATCATCGCATCCTGAAGATTACTGAATTCATGTGTTGGGCAAGTTGGCCATAATCATTAACCATTAAGGAGATATCATTTCGCTTTCGGTGGCAGCATTTAAAAAATCACAAAACTCGTATTATCGACCTGAGCAAAACTTTCCTAGTACATATAACGAATTTTAACGGTTGTTCTACCTTTTTGTGTCGTCAAAAAGATAGAAAAAAAATCAAACAAAAAGAAAACGTGAAAGAAAGAATCAAGTTATAAATAAAGAACAAAAGTAACTCGTGGTAGTTTATCCACAACGGCCCACACAAGCTTCTGTCGACAACTGCCAGTTACAGGTAATTTGAACTTTTGACCGTTTGAGCACATTGGGTTACTGACAGGGTGAAGTAAAATTTAATAGGCAAGCCATTCTCCCCTTTTAAATGCCGGGTATAATGACGTTTTGGCTCAGAAAATAGTATTATCTTCCATTAGCTCTAAATTTGGCACAAGGCCACACAAAAAGGAATTATCTTTCATTGCTTTGTGCCACAAGAAAAACAGACGATAGATAATAGAGAAGGTTAGCTGACATATTCCATTTATCCAAATCAGTCATTGATATATTGATTTGTGTTTCATTGAGGATGTGGCTGCTCGGAATATGTCGTCTTGTCTCGACTAAAACTGCGAAACTCACATTAGCCATTACCAATTCTTTTAAGGAATGTTTCAATAAATAAAGTCGCGTGTTTATGAGGAATTTATTTTTCATGTTTTTATTTCACGCCGTCCAAAACGATATTCGTCTCATGTTAAAATTGTCTACGCATTTTAACACCTTTTGAATCAATCTATCACAGTCCGTTCGACTCTTAGTTAACATCAGGATCGATTTCAATATTAAAAGAACGACAACGTTCTCTAAAGAATGTAGGATGATTAGTGATACGTTTGGTCGCGCCATATTACATGTTCAGGATTGATCAGTTGTGAAGGCTTCCGTTTTAGTAAAGTTACTCTTAAGAATTGATCTAGGACGTGACAGTGGTCAAGTGGTTTACGACGCGCGCTGACGACCCGGGTGTTTTCAAGTTCGAATCAAGTTCGTCCCCACCCCCGCCAAAAAAAAAAAAAAAAATTCATGTTCACTTATGATGTTGGAAAGCTTCTTGTGGTCCCTCCCGTAAGTACCTGATGTCTTTCTAGAAATAATTCTGACTACAAAAATATTGGGGAAATCAAAGCCAACAATAGAATTTTCGGATTCATACGATATGATGAAAAATTAATCTCAAACACTATAACTGAAAAGACGGGAAAGTAGAGTCTATTTAGAAATCTATACTCATATAAGAGAAACGTGTAAGTTATTCATGATCTAATGTAGAAAGAATGAATATACACTAATACTGACAGCATACCAGAGATTGTCGCTGAACAGTTGGAGACTGTTCTTTTCTCCTCTGATGAAGAGATTTTGTTCTCGAAAATTCAGGATATCAACACTGACTATCCTACAACACATTATCTTGGTAAATAAACGTAATATAATTGAAAATTATTGAAATTCCTTCTAATATTGTCATCGTTCTTTTATACACTAACTCGTGTCCACGATGTTTCCCGCAAACTGCATTGTCGTAGCTTTCAAACAACTTTCACACTACGCACAATGCTTCAAGCAAACTAAAAATTATGTTGTCCAGTGATCAAAAGAAATAGAGTACAACCAAGAACACGGTTGGGATAAGTGAAAGCGGGATTAGCTTTACTTCAGAGTTTCCTTCTAGTTATCTAGATGAGTTACCCTACCCAATCCGTGTAATCTAGTCTACCCTAATATTTCTCCCATATATAAAATATTGGATTCACTAATACTGACAGCATACCAGAGATTGTCCTTAAAAGTTTGCTGCTATTTCAAACTTGCATGACAAACTCACGAAATGCTATTTTGAACTTAAGCGTGAGAAACCCACGAAATGCTATTCTCAACTTAAGCGTGACAAACAAACATACCCACGAAATGCTATTCTTAACTTAAGCGTGACAAACCCACGAAATATTATTTCCAACTTAATCGTGACAAACTCACGTCATGCTATTTTCAACTTAAGAATCACAAACCCACCAAATGTTATCTCCATCTTAAGTGTGACAAACCGACGAAAAGCTATTTCCAACTTAAGCGTGACAAACCCATGATATGCTATTTCAAACTTAAGCATGACAAATTTTAGATCTGTGTATGGAATTTAGAGATTTTCGGGAGACATTTTTAAATTAAAGCTCTCATTCATCATCGACAGTCTGACTGTTCGACTGCTTGCTTCTACCTCAGGTATGACATCATTTTTTACTAACTAGGTTCCCTCTTATTTACAAAAGTCATGGTCAGACCAATGAAAATACTATTTTATTATTAAGTGTGACAGCCCGACGTGGTTGTCTTTTCAAAGTTAAGCATGACAGTTCGATTAAAATGCTATTTCAGCCTTAGACGTGACAGACAAAGTTTTTTTTTTATTTCAAACTAAAGCGTGACAGCGTAACTATTATGCTATTTCACACCCGAACCTGATGAACAGGTTTTACTATTCGTGTTTGACAAATTAAGGCACGTCCAATGGCCCCTGATAATTATTGATTATTTATTTAGTCGTGTGATATTTAAGCACGCCATTCGAGCAACCTGGGATTCTTATATCAAGAACAACAAAATACAAACGATTTCTATTTAGACGGACTGCTATACTGTTTTTTGTGTTAAAAATCTTTGCAATAAATAAATAAATAAATAAATAAATAAAAAGTTTACAAAAATTTCAGACTCACAGGCCAAGATTTGAGGAATGAAATAATTTGTTATTAAACTTACTTGTTATACACATTTCTTGGTAAACATTTATAAAAAAACAAAAAGCATTTCGATTTTAAAAAAGTAAGCAAATATATTCTTTTTTTTAATCTAGAAGAATACGTGTTTATGTTTTACTCATATTTTTTAAAAGTTTAACCCTAAGTACTAATAAAAGTGTTTATTGTTTTGAAAGATTTTTAACGAACCATCCACCAGTAAGAGCCATTTATCGTGTCTTAATTTTTCGTGCCTTACTTTGTCGCGCCTTTATTTGTCATTCCTAATCATCACGTAAATCGAGAATTATCAGGGGCCATTTGTCGTACCTTAATTTATTCTGCCTTAATTGGCCGTGCCTTAATTTTCTGTGACCTTATTTGTCGTTCCTTAATTTTTTGGACTAAGATATAAAACGAATAGAGAATCATCATGAACTATTTGTCGTGCCTTAATTTCTCGTGCATAATTTGTAGTTCCTTAATTTGGCGTGCCTAAATATCACACAAATAGAGAATCAGCAGAAATCATTTATCGTGCTTTAATTTGTCGTACATAAATAGCAAAACCGCCCAAAGAACAGACAGAGATGAGTGAATTCATCTGAAATGCTATTTAAAATATGACACTGCAGTTTATGGGAAACGTTGCGTACAAGAGTTAGTGTATAAAAATCATAACAATATTAGAAGGAATTTCATTAATTTTCAATAATATTACGTTTATTTACTAACATAATGTGTCATACAGAGTGGTAGGTATTGATATCCCGAATTTTCAAGAAAAGAATCTTTTCATCAGGGGAGAAAATAAATGTCTTCCACTGTTCGGCAAAACTTTCCTTTGTTTTATTTTTGCCGTGACTTAATTTGCCCTTCCTTAATTTGTTGTACTAAAATAAAACATCAACAAAAATAATAAAACAAAGGAAAGCCTCGCCGAACAGTTGGAGACTCTTATTTTCTCCTCTGATGAAGAGATTCTGTTCTCGAAAATTCAGGATATCAACACTGACTATCCTACAACACATTATCTTGGTAAATAAACGTAATATAATTGAAAATTATTGAAATTCCTTCTAATATTGTCATCGTTCTTTTATACACTAACTCGTGTCCACGATGTTTCCCACAAGCTGCATTGTCATAGCTTTCAAACAACTTTCACACTACGCATAATGCTTCAAGTAAACTAAAAAATCTTTCTTCTATTTAAAACGTAAGTATAATAATCCGACATACTAGTGCGATTTCAAACGAAAACAGGAAAGAACCTATCGACGAACAGCCTTCTTCTAATAATGCTTGTATACGTTAATTATGATGTTTCAAACCTTAAGCGGGCTAAACTTACCACATATAGAAATGTTATTTACCTCCCTCTCTTGGCGGGACGATGTGACACAAAGTCGGGAAAGTGGGATTGAAAAGACAGCACGCTAAACGAAGAGTACTCGGTATTTCCTGGTAGAGGTGTCTCAGGCAATTAGCAACAAACTAACCTTTGCTCACAGAGAGAATATACAGGTTGGAAACATAAAATTGTCGCCCCAGAAAAGACATGATTCCATTTCCGTTTGATGAAAACCGGTTTCTTTTTTTTTGTTGCAGACCATCTTCTAGTTGATAGGAGCTTCCTATCATGTATAAAGTGACACAATGCTCAACAAGCGAGATCAGAGATGCGCCGCTGTACAACTCATGATCTCTACCGATCCTTGTTATGACAAGAAGGCCGTTGCCAGCACTCTCAAAATGCATCGCTGGATTGCCACGAATAACAGGGACGTGCTCAGAGTGATGAAAACAAAGTTTCCAGCCACGGTTATGGTTTTTGGTGTGTGCCACCTCACATCTTCGAAGTCGGTTTAAAAGTCAACACCAAATTGTACCTGGATGTGATGAAGAGTGTGGTGATGCCCTGGTGCAATCAGGTGACCGATGTCAGACGCTGAATGAGGCAGCAAAACTCTGCGACACCCACAAGTCTAAAAAGACCCAGGCTTGGCTTCAGAAGGAGTGCTACAACTTTGTACCGTTCTCTCATCGCCTCCCATCTCCCCCGACCTGAACCCGCTGGACTACTACGTTTGGTCATATGCCGAAAACATCATCAACATGACCTGTCACAACACCAAAGTCAGCCTGATCGCCGACACCAGCCGAGCATTTGCCGAGTTCCCGTCGGCGCGTCTCGAGAAGGTATGCTCCCAGTTCCAGACCCATATCGAGGCATTAGGCTGAAGGCGTCTACATTAAATAGATGTCAGCTCTACTACATAATTAAGGAACCTGAATTTCTTTTCTCAGTAAAAGGTTTAAAATAAATATGTAGCGTTATTTTCTTTAGTGCAACATCTTTATCGTTCCACCCTGTAAAGTCTAGGAGGGTTGATCTCTTAAAACTACACAGTACAAGATACATGTCTTAACAATGGCCTAGAAATTCTATGGACGCGTCAGAAATTCTAGTTTACACCTAAAGCAGGCCAGATTTACCGACGGACGGAACCTCATATATAGATGCTTATGCGCATCTAAAGACACTATATCAGAAATAAACGGGACAGAACTATCGGGTATAGTGTCTTAGACGTAACTAAAAATACCTGATCGTATCTAAAGTACCTGGACGTATCTGAAAATATTTTTCAAGCGTAAACCTGAAAAATAACTGATTGACGTACAGAGCATGCGCGGATGCGTTTAAACCTGATCTTTCAAATTTAAATATGGCGGATCACGTCTCATACTCAGTCGCTTCAACGCATCTAAAATTAATTTATTTCTTTAGGGATTTTAGTTTTAATTTGATTAAATCATTTACTTTTCAAAATTAAACCATTTTTTAAAAATTGTTATTATTTGAGAAGCGCCATTTCACGTTAGAAGCGAACCTCCATGAAGCCAATGAAACTCTTCCAAACTCCTCTGGGCGAATCGGCTCTTTTAAAATATCACCTCTGCGAATTGTTCCTTTGTCAATTTCGTTTTGGTGCCCAGAAAATATTCCAGAAAATTGATTAAATGGCGAATCTCATGTTTCTGTTTGATTAAATCAAGTTTGAAGATTCGATAGACAAAAATTCGATCCTTCAGTGAAATCATTGATTTTACTGAGAATAACGTAATATATTGACGATCCACTTATCAAAACGTAAAATATACTTACCATCGTCCAGATATTCACCAGTGATGTTCCTAGCTACAGACAGTGTATTTTGGCAATAGTAACGCCCTTGAAAAGTGCCAATAACATTGCTAACAATTAATATACATATAGTTTAATTAGCGAATCAAAAAGAAGTCTAAAAACATGTTATGTATGGGTAAAGTAAGTGCTAACTCAACAACTTGAACTTTGGGATGAAAGCGATAAAATATGAATTAACGAACAAAACATATTTATATTAACATTTTTACAGAGATGCAAAATATATTTTGAAAGATCAACGTTTGTTGAGAAGTTTTCAAGTTCTTGAATAAGAAGTAGACGAAAGCACCAGAAAGTTCGTTTCAAAGTTCCGTTGTAGGTACGTATGTGTGTGTGTGTGTGTGTGTGTGTGTGTGTGTGTGTGTGTGAGTGCGTGTGTGTGTTTGTCCACCTTCAGGGTGGCTGAGTTTATTATTGAATTATCAGCAAACTTAAAAGAATTTCAGCGTGGTGCACTCCAGTCAAAAGTAAGTGTCTATTGATTAATCAAGGAGAATCGTCTTGGACAATCAAAAAGATCTTAATCAAAATGGGAGGTGTGTTGTGCTGGACCAGAGATGTAAAGGTATTTTTTATTTTATAAATCTAACATGCCCTTTCAATAGCGAGGAACGATGCATACCGTGTTTTGTAGCCCTGGATCCAGTTTGTGTTTGTTAATCTGCGGTGTCACTTCTTCACTTCAATCTTGAAATGCTCTCAGGGAGTAACCATCCCCTGACTGAGAACCAGTGAGCTACATCATTTGTCTACGTTGTTCAAGGTAACACTACCCCCTTCCAATGCCACTCATAAATCCGTCAATAAATCTCACAATCGTTACTGTAATTATGTTGTATTTTAAAGATTCGATTATTATACTTAAGATGTAATTATGTTGTATTTTAAAGATTCGATTATTATACTTAAGATGTAATTATACTATATTTGCTTGATGAGCACAACATCAATTGTGTTCCATGTGCTCTTTTGGGTAATTGTCAGTGTATCCCTAATATTATTGCCCGTGATACTTTCCTTGTAAAGCATTCACCAGTCCTCTGTACTTGAATTAGACATTATTCAATTTGTAAAGAAAAAAATTGGTTTGGTTGTTTGTTTTACGGCATATCAACTCCTTTCGGGATATTTAATGCAAAATCTAATAAATTTGGGCAAAAGCTTTTGTGCATCAAGTATTTTATATCTTCAAATATTTATTCATGGAGTTTGCTTTGGTTATTTTTTTTTACGGCATATCAACCCTTTTCGAGTTATTTATATCCAGTAATTTTAGAAAAAAAAATACTTACGCTTCAAATATTTTATATCCTCAAATATTTATTGATGGTGCTTGGTTTGCTTGTTTTCTAGAGGAAAATTGTTTTTGTTTTTGACTTTGCAGAACATGATTGAGTTTTGTAAATAGAATAATAAAATAGAAAAGAAGATACTAATATCAATATTTGGTGCATTTTAGGCTAGGAAGCCAATCTTTTCAGACACCCTCAGACATTCAGCTGCTTTATCAATATGATACATCACATAATTTGTTCGGAGCGCTTGCTCTTGTGTGGCACATATTAGGGAGTATGTTCTAACCTTCAACTGGTGCTACCAAATCAGGCTGTCTGAAGATATTGGCTTCCTGAAACGAAATGCACTTAACATTGATGCTTTTTGTTTTTCTACTTCCTTTTGCAAAACTTTCAAAGCCAAAAACAAAAACAACCCACCTTTTCCCCTTTTCCTTTTTCCCATTTCACATTTATCTTTCTGTCCCCCACTTTCTGACTGGCTTCCTAACTTAAAATCTACCAAACATTAATACTGTAACCCTTATCACTCTCCCATTGCAAAACTCATTCACGTTCTGCAGGGCAGAGAACAAAAACGATAAAATCCACTATAAAATAACCAAACCAAACACTACAAACTAGCGATTGAAGATACAAAAAGCTTGAAGAATAAAAAAGTTCTACAAAATAACTGGATGCAACATGAATACTATTTCCAAAATAACTGGATTCGGCATTAAATAACCCGAAAAATGTTGATATGTCATAAAACAACCAAACCAAACCAAACCCTAAAAACTAAATATTTGAAGATATAAAGAACTTGAAGCATAAAAACTGTTTCCAAAATAATTAGATTCAACATTAAATAACCCGAAAAGGGTTGATATGCCGTAAAACAAAACAACGAAACCAAAGCAAAGCAAAGCAAACCAAACCAAACTTCGAATCACATTTTGACAACAATCATCGGTTTTTAGTTGTCCACTGCTTTTTGCGCATCCCAACTAAATTGACCATTTTTTTTCAAACCACTTCTCTTTCGCTTTTCATTCGTTTCTTGCCTTAAACTATTTGTTTCCCTACTAGTTCGCTCATTTGCAATGTTTCCAATTTTGACACATCCTTTATAAGCGTTTCCTTACAGTTGACCATATAAACTTTCAGATTATTTTTTCTTTTACATATCGTTCTACACCTCATGCCGAAATATAGCTTACTACTGCTAATGTATTTACTGCGAATATTTGTTTTTTCCATCTAACCTTAGTTTTTTCTTGTATTCTATTAACTAGGTACGGGCAAAATGAATGCCGATGCTCAAAATGTATAAACATTTTGACCCCTCCCCCCTTTACTTAAAAATTCACTAAAAATCAGGAAATTAACCAATTTTAATGAAATTTTCAGTATTTATCAAATAATGATCGCGGAATATAATGAATAATTATTTTTATTTAAATATTAGTGGAAATGTATTTTTTTGTTTATATATATATATATATATATATATATATATATATATATATATATATATATATATGCAATATGATTTTTTGTTTTTATTAACTCTTGAGTTACGATGGTATTTTTACACACATTGCCTATGGTGGGTGTGAATTTTTCACATCACATGAAATCAGGTCTAGTGTCTTTGAAAAAGAATTTTTTTTATCAAAAAACAATACAAACATTCAAACATGGGTTTCAATCATTAGTTAATGCACTTTACTTTAAGCAAAGAAGAATTCCATAGTCCTTGAAGACACCATTGCTTGCTGCAGTTGTTTTTTTATAGTAAAAACTAGGTGTTTAAAAATTAACAGCAAGTGTTGCCTAAGGGCTAAAAATATGCCTTAAGTATGCGTCTTCCTTAAAATATTTGTAAATGGAACACCTCTTCTATTTAAATTGTAAAAGAAATGTAAAAAACATAAAATTTAATTCTTATGTAAAGAAAAAAAATAAATAAAATGCACTCTGTAACATAATAAAAATACGCTCTCCCCGGCGGGGAATTGAACCCCGGTCTCCCGCGTGACAGGCGGGGATACTTACCACTATACTACCGAGGAGCAGTCGAAGTTTTCGCAAGACACTATTAATTTATAAGCAGTCCCGTATAAAACTGTGTCAATTAGAGCAAGTGATATTTTTGCTGAAAAAGTAGGTCACGAGTATGAGCTAAAAATAAACTGTTGTTGGCGATTGTATTTCGCCTGTTAAAACAACCAAGCCTACACAATTGATTTCAAAGTTACTAAACGTAAAGAAGTAAATCGCAATTTAGCAGCTTGAATAGAATGCGATGAAAAAGTGTGCACATGCGCTAAAATCGTGTTTATTATTATTATTATTATTATTATTATTATTATTATTATTATTATTAGTATTAGTAGTAGTAGTAGTAGTTGTAGTAGTAGAAGTAGTAGTAGTAGTAGTATTCAATTAACTTCACAGTGTTGGGCTGTTTTACATCGGATTTTTCCCATTAAGAGCGGGCTCTTACACCAAAGCTAGTGAAGATAGTCAGGGCCAATTACATGGAAAGCACTTGGCGTATGATGTTTGTTGAGCCAAGCAGAAACTGATTTTTGGAGTACGGTAATGTTGTATCTGATTCCCAAGGAGTTCAGCTGTTTCATAAAATCATCAGGAATTGAGTCAAGCGGACCTATAATTTTTTTTTTACACAGTGATCACCACTTATCAAGGCCCGGAAGCCACTCAGGGATAAGGGTTATTGCAAGTACATTACGTTAGTGTGGAGGTTTGATGAAGTGGCACGATTGAAGTTTTCTTATTCCACAATCTCCACCCTCAGTTTCTAATAGTTCTGTAGTTTCTCATTCTTCTTGCCTGTTAAATTGATGTCGTTTGGGCAAGCCACATCAATAATTTGGCATTCATCGGTCTTTTTATTCATAACTACAATATCCGTTTTCCTGTGAGTTATCTCTCGGTCACACTGAATCATGAAATCCCAGAGAATCTTAACGTCCTTATTTTCCACAACCCCTTATGGGTGATGTTGTTACCATTTGTCTGACAGTTAGATTCCAAACTTTTGACACAAACTCCAGTGCAGATCTGTACAAAGTTTGTCATGACGATGTCTGTACTCTTTTGGAGCATGTATAGAACACGCACTAACAATGTGTGCCACTTTTTCAAGAGAATACCACACAACCTGCATTTATCAGAACAGTCCTTCGCATGGATGTTTTTATTGCATTTGTGTTTAGTGCCTATTCCTGAGCAGCAAATTTAGTGCCTATTCCTGAGCAGCAAATTTAGTGCCTATTACTGAGCAGCAAATATAAGATTTTCTGTTTCTCTTTTCAAGCCACCTTTAGACAGAAAATTCCATGTGTCCTGACATTTTTGTGCCTTAATGTCTCGTTTAAAGTTTTATTTTTATCATCTCAGTCAACTTTTCTACTTCGATTCTGTCCTTGTACTTCTGCGAATTTTTATCTAGCTCTTCCTCTTTCGCCACTTTATGACTGTAAGCCAAGTAATGGTGAACACTTGTAAGCTCTCCCTCGACACATTCTTCAATTGCAATCAGTCCGTTTCTTCCTTTCTTCCTTGTGATATACAGCCTGAGCAAATTAGAATTTGGGTGAAGTGCTCCATACTTGACTATCAGTTTCCGTGTGTCTCTATCCGGCTTTTTCATATCTTTCCTGTGACCATCCTACAAAAGCTGCACTGTATCGAATTGCAGCAACCTCCCATGAGTTGAGAACAGGTTCCTACCATTCAGTCAAGATTTCAGGAGCAGTTTTAGCCTCCTCATATACACCTCTTTCGTCTTCTTTTATTTCATTGCAAAACATCGTATCAAGTCCAAGTGCCCCCAGATCCTTAGAGCATTCTGCATCAGGATCTCCTCATCTTTTACCATCTTTTCCCTGATTTAAGACTAACTATTGCACATTTGGAAATTCCAGACTCCATATTTATGTTTTCACTCCACTGCTGTACGGTTTGAATCAGAGAGTCGATTTCCCTTTCTGTTTTGCCAAACCATTTCAGATCATCCATAAATAACATTCCTCTCCAATTGATCTTTGTCAGTATAAGTACATGAGTCAATATTATGAGTGCTATTATGAATAGAAGTGGTGAAATGGAGTCTCTTTGGAAGATACCGCGTCTGATGTTGACTGCCCCTAACAGTTTTCCATCTGAAAATAGGTTAATTTTCCAACTGTTCATACTTTTCTCTATGTACCCAAGTATATTTTCGGTCACCCTTATCATTTTCAATGTCATGAGTATCCACGAATGCGGCACCATATTATAAGCGTTTTTGTAATCTATTAAAGTTTGTTTTTCTCCTTTTGCAGTTCTTTAAAATACATTTATCAATCGATAGTTGGTCTTTTGTTTCTAAAAATCTTTTACTCCTGAATTTTTGTTCCACTGATAGTGAACCATTTACTTCAAGATGGGCATATTCTTTTGAACTGATTATCCCTGTCAGTGTCTTCCAAAGTAAGTTCAAGCAATTGGTCTATAATTTGTAACATCAGGCCCTTTAGCAGGATCTTTCATCATTAAAATAGTCCTTTTCCCTACAAGCCATTCTGGTATCTGGCACAATCTGACACACTCATCTGAAGAAACAGCATTCCTATGAAAGATCACAACCAGTACCCATGAATTCCATCAGGCCCTTTCCACGAAGGCATGCACTTCATTTGTTTTCTCAAATCTTCAACAGAAATGTGGATATCCTCTTATTTATGCCCTTCCAGACTTTCTCTTACTCTAGCGATCCAGTCACCATCAACCTTGTGTGAAGTCTCTCTTGACCAAAACTGTTTTGATTTCACCGCCTTCCAGATTTCTAAAAAAAATCTTGGCTAGTTTCTTTTGAATAACTTGTTGTTAAACTGCTGAATTCTGTTATTCTACCGCCTAATCTTGGAATCTTTTGCCATAATCTGCTGCTTTACCTCTTTCATATTGGTATTAAACCTCTTTGCTTTCAGTTTTTATCGTCTATCGAGTTATTCTTTTCCTCCTTGTTTGTATTTTTTCCACTATCCTTGAATTTGACGTAAATCTTTCCTTAATCTCTTAATCATTAAGGCCACGCCATTCTGCTTCTCCAATATGATTCTTTTTTTGTTTC
Source organism: Euprymna scolopes (assembly GCF_053919585.1). Classification (NCBI taxonomy): domain Eukaryota; kingdom Metazoa; phylum Mollusca; class Cephalopoda; order Sepiida; family Sepiolidae; genus Euprymna; species Euprymna scolopes. The sequence goes on from NC_136495.1 coordinate 19,134,645, forward strand.
ATTTTAGGTTCTTTCACCCCTAACATCTCACCAACCAATACAGTTCCTTATTCATTACCTGTTAACTTTATTTGTCGCATTCTTTAACTTTGTCTGGTCAACATTTTTGCAATTAAAAATGATTTCTTTTTCACTATTTCTCATTGATTCTTTCAGTCTATTCAGCAAATTTAATTCATCTGTTATTTCCGCTCTGAAAATTTCGCTGTTATTAAGTAAGTTATCCCCCTCCTTTTGTACTATATCATTATCTATCATTCCCATAGTGTTATTTCTGCTTTCTTGTTCTAACTCTTGGCACACTTGAGACATTTATGGAAATGTTTTAACAGAATTATATTTAAGCAATATTTTAGCATAGTCAATACCGGCTGATGCACTGTGCGATTTGCTGTTTACTATCCTCCTTTTGATCGATTCTATTTCAATTGGCATAAACCGTCCTTTTCTAATTATTGTTCTTATCTGATTTATCAGTTTATATTCCGTCATTTCAAACATGCCTCCTTCTTCCCAGTACCTCATTGTCACCTTTCATTTACTATTGTATGACCATCCAATTTCGCTCTCAGTTTACATACCTTGTGCACTTCCTTGTCCCACTTTCTTTTCACGCCGATTTCCTACCAATGGAATAATTGACTTTCTTTGATTTGGGCAAACTTGATACTCCAGAAGTGCTGGCCGTTTGAACTTCTGGCCCGGAAGGCTCGGAGTTCTGCACGAAAGGCGCAGTCCTCCCAAGGTTCAGTTCATTTGTATTTGTATTCATCATAAGAATGAGTTTTATTTGTGGAGGTTCCTTCGTCGGATTTTTATCGATACACTCTCTCTAGATTACTGGCAATCAAGGCTAAAGAGCACTTCATCTACCCGCAAAATTTGGTAAGCACCGCCGGACGTCAAACTGGTATTTCCTTATCACGGCGGTAGGGTTTATGGTTGGAATAAATCAGCATTTTTATCGAAACACAAGCCCTAGAAAGATTGTTGGCCAAGACTCAGAGCTCTTTCTATCCCAAACCGATACAAACGCCAAGTATCCTCGACGACGACGACGACGACGACGACGACGACGACGACGACGACAATGCATACATTTAAACATATTTATACGTAAATAAATATAAACAATTCCATCACATATGACATACTTGTCGAGGAATCCCTGTCTATAAATTCAAACATCGAAACCGTTACAAACGCCAAGTATCCTCGACAACCACAACGATGACGATTGTTATTATTATCATGATTATCAATATTTCACTTACTAGGAGTTCTCACACAGGCCATCATCAGAGATTGCTCACTGATAACAATCGGTGTTTGGGTAACAAAAAATATCGCTAGATCTCCAACACTCTTCGCCTCTTTCGATAACCTTTGCAAATAAATTTGCGTTGTCCCAATAGTTGTTTGCCGTTGATTTCTCGCTGGCAATGACCATTGATCGTCACTGGAATTTGGATGACAATAAGCCTCCTAAAAGTCCCAGTCCCCTTCGCACCTATCCAGCGGAGGTCTAGTAAGTGCTTTCACTCTTCGGACTTTCTATCCTCCTCGATCCTTCAACTATTTGGTGTATTGCTAGCCGATGTAGTTTCAGTTTTCTTGATTTTATTTTGTTTTACTTCTATTGGATTTTCTATATGATCGGTTGATGTCATGCATGTCAATTAAGTTCTGCATTACAGCTGTTTTTGGCATTACTGTCTGTTGCATATTATTATGAGCTCACAGGAAGCTTTCAAACAGGTCATCAAAGATCTCATTGAATACCGCCTGTGGTGTTCCCTGGAAGCTGAGTGACAACAAGTCTCCCCAGATTTTCCAGTACTCTCCACCTCTTTCGATAGCATTTGCAAATAAATTTGCATTATCGCAACAGCTGATTGCCATTGATTTCTCGTTAGCAGTGGCCATTAGTCTTTACTAGACTTTGAGTGCTAATAAGCCTCCCCAAGATCCCAGTTTTCTTCGCACTTATGTCTGGTCAGTGCTCCCTCCTCGGTCTTTCCTTCCTCCTTGACTACTTGGCTATTCGGTCTCACTCTTTTTTTTTTTTTGGGGGGGTATTATTATTATTATTATTATTATTATCATTATCATTATTTTTATTATTATTATTATTATTATTATTATATATTAATGTTATAATGATTATCGTTATTTATTGAATATAACGAGGATCACACCAATTTGCAACCTCTTATCGTATTGTAGCAGCTGACCACATCGATGCTTACTCCTCCTAAATGTTCACTTATTTGCAAGCTTGCCACCATCATCCCGTTGTGAAAGCCACCCCAAACAACCAAAGACGCATACATCAATAAGCAAGGTTTGAGCGTCATATTTTTCCATGTGTAAGGTATTTTGTCCATTGATTAAGTTGAGAACTGAAGAATCACTATCAACATCAAAAAATAAATAATAAAATCGAAACGAGTAGAAACAAAGAAGAAAACGGTGCTTTTAATCAAGACAGTACTGCGAGTCACAAGTGGATCGCAACAATGACAAAACTACAAGGATCGTTCCAAAAATAAGGCCTCCTATTTTTATTAACCCTCAAACTAAAACGTTGTAGAGTTACAAAGACACGAGTTTTACCATTAAAACGAGCGACCTTTTGTGTCCCGCAAATTATCTTTCTACATAGTCACCACCATTTTCAATTCACTTTTGCCATCCTCTTTTTATGCTCCGGTCGAAAAAGTCCGGAGCGTGCTTTGTTACCCGCCTCTCTGTAGCCAGGTGAAATGGACGAACCCATCTCCTAACTGGCTTCTAAACGACTTCATATAGGCGCCGATGAACATTGATCGATTCAAGTTTTTCTGCATGGAAGAATTCAATGATGCATCTCTGCTTCTGACGCATGTCCATGATATGGGTTGCTTATTTAGAGTTTCACATCGTCAATATCTGCAACAGAAAGATGAGACTTTTAGGTTATGAATACATAAGTTCAACCATCATAATAGTGCAGTTTGCAATCCCATCTTTCCATTCGGGCGGAATCAAAAATGTGAAACGCCCCATCATGCATGGATTACACTTCAAGCTGATTCCACGCCCTCCCAGTGCTCCAAATCTGCGACTACTAGCTGTTTGCAGATCTCAAAAGAATGCTCCAGGGAAAGAGATTTGGCTATCATAATGTAGTGACATTCTGCTGAGTGGCATATGGGACTCTGATAGGAACCGCAGTTCCAGGCGGTATAATTCTGAGATTGGCATGTTATCATTGCCCTTGCTGATGAAGAAGGCTTCGATATAATTGAGGATGAAAACGGCTTACACGAGGCGAGGTCTTAATACATATGGAAAGTACAGCGGCTAAAACGTTTCTGAATTTTTAAGATGAAGATGAGTTATTCGTATTATTTGGATTTTTCGGACCAATGTTTTCATCTTGAATGTTATTTTCACAACTTTTCGGTCGATGTAACCTTCGATTTTCTTCAGGTGCATCTTGTCGAACTTGTGAAGTAAATAAATGATTCCATCCAAAATTCTGTCCAAATTCCCTAATTCGACAGAAACATTCCTGATTTCGCCAGGATACACCTGAAGAAGGTCGGAGGTTACATCAACCGAAACATTGCGAATGTGACACTCAAGATGAGAGCAGTAGTCCTAAGAATCCAAATAATACGGATAGTCAATCCTCATCTTAAAAAGCGGTTAAACCAAGTTGAAAAGAAAAATCCGAAATATTTAAAAAATGAAAATCATCACAGACATGCCCTTAACATTTGAATCGAAATGGCAATTAGCAAACTAATTTGATGGCTATTTACATTCATTATTTTCGTCCGGCGCGTCAAAATCAAGTCGTGAAATTCAAAGACTTCATTTTTATTCCCTACACATTATGACAGCTGACAACAGATATATATTTTTTTTTAATCAAAACTTCATAGTTATTTCTGAGACAATCATATTTTTGTTTGAAAAAAAAAAAAAAAAAGTAACATAAACTATAATATGAATAAATAAAATAAAACGAAATAAAGTAAAACTACTTAAATTTTCGGCAGAATAGAATGAAAACAGTTTGGTTTTTATGGATTTTACATCTGTTTCTACGAGATCAGGTTGTCTGGAGATATCGACTTCCTGACTTCAATGCATCCAACATTAATGTCATTGATTTTTCTTTTACTTTTGCAAAACTAAATCATGTTCTGCAATACCAAAAACAACATTTTTTTTTATTAGAAAACAACCAAACTAAACACCATTAATAACTAACTTTTCCAAAATTTGTAGATTCGCCATTCAATAAGCCGAAAAGAGTTGATATGTCGTAAAACGAAATAACCGAACCAAATACTATGAATAAATATTTGGAGATATAAAGAACTTGAAGAATAAGAGTTTTTTTCCAAAAGGGTTGTGTAGCAGATGGATTTTCAACAAACACAAGCAGGAGCGTATTCTCGCGGCTGGAGATTTTGATTACACTTCCTTCCTGACATGTCCAATCAGAAACTAGCTCTCAGTCACGTTAGAAAATGTTAAACCAGCAACACACATTCTCTCTTTCTTTCCGATTCTTGCTGTCAGCACACCCGTCTGTTGGAGCTCGACTTCGCCTGGGCCGTTTGACCCTGGGCTAGCATGAATGCAAACGAGCCAACAGGGCTATCTCTACTTGCGCTACGCATAATACTATTTTTACCACAGAAATCTCTAATTTTTTACTTCCCTTCATACATGGACGCATGCTCCGATTACCAAATTCTATTCGTATCCACTGAACACTTTTCTCTTTCAACAGGCCAGTCTAATTATCAACGTCTACGAAAAAAACTCTTTCCATGACCAATCCGTTTTCTTATTCTTCCTGGATCTTGGATTGACAACAATTCCCTGTGGAACAAACCTGTCAACCCCAACTTCTCTATTGGGACTCAATAAAACTCACCCGGCCTTTAGGCTCGGGGCTCGACTAAGACATGAAAACAAACAAGCCAACATGACTATCTCCACACGCGGTACACACACGAACTCTCTTTTTACCACAGGACTCTCTTATCTTTTGTCCCCGCCCAAACATAGACGCACACTCCAACTACCAACTTCAAGACACACACATGGGCTGTTTTCTCTTTTAATAGGTCTGTTTAATCTTTAATCTATGTCTCCACGCAGGAACAATTTACACGACGAACCCTTTCACCATACAAACCTACTAACGAAGATAACCAATAAAGCTTTTTTTTTAATGTTAGAATGAGATTTCATGTCTTCTCATTTCTACATTTGATATGCAGGAAAACAAAACAACCAAAGATTTTTATTTTGATAAAAAACTATCAATAGTTTTTCCTCTTTCACCAGCAAATCTCTGATTCTTGTTTTTATCCGAGCTAAAATGAATCACTCTCTTCTTAAGAAAGTTCCTCGTTTTCATAATCTTCTAGAACTGACTTTCGCCCCAGATCTAAAAAAAGCCATAACATATCAACCAATATATTTCGAATTGTTGGAGACGTCTCTACATGGGATTAATGGACTATCTCATGACGTTACTTCCTCTGGTGACATCACTTCCGGTAATGAGTACCGGTGACCGGCACTCAGAGAATGGTACGCAGCCAATGAAGTCGTGTGCAATCGCCCAACAGTTAAGGAATGGTATTGCTCAACCCACCTTGCCTGTAACATATGTGAATACATGTTTGTTTCTAAGAGTCCTGTGTTCGTTTCGTTTTATTACCATTTAACACAATAACAAATAATCAAACTACATTTTAGCTGATCTTAAATTGAAATTGAAGATGTCAAAAAGCGCTGTATTCGCCATTCTTTCATGAACATCTGTTAATGAGAAAACTGTGGTCAAAGTGCGATTCGCGTGGGCTTATAATCGATTAACAACAACAACAACAACAACAACCACAACAACGACAAAAACAACATCTTGATGGTTCAGTTTCAATGCAATAAAAAGGCGTTTTTGCGTCAAAATGTGACAATGGATGAAACATGAATGTCCAAGTTCAAGTTGGAGTCAAACTGACAGTCAGCTGAATTGACAGCAATAAGCGAAAACCACCCAAAGCGACAAAAGACGTAAATATCAGCAGGAAATGTTTTAGCCTCTGAATTTTTGGATGTGTTCTGTAGTGACGAGAACAAGACATATAACAGCCGATGAGACATTTATATAACGGCGCATACGGCGACAACGATGACGATAACAATTACTTATTGAGTTCATTATTTGTAGTAGAAGGGATATAGATGTGAGAAATGACGTAGTGGACGGTTCCTTTTAACACGAAGAGGAGATTCATTATTTATGATGGGATACCGTTAACACTTTCAAAGGGGGTTTTATACATAGACTTTTACAAGACGAATCACAAAAAAATTACCTTTTAGGTTGAATTGATGATATTTATTATTCTCAGCTGGATGAGGTGATCAGAGATTCGATTGCCTTGCAGAATTACATTGTTTCGCTCCCCTTTCTGGTTCGCTTCCAAAAAGGGTTAGGCTAACCCACTGTTCCGACTCTAACTGTCATCTCTCTCTGACTGACTAACTGAATATATTTTATCTATCTTTCTATGTTACGTCAGAAACGTGCTCAACCATGTGATTTTCTTCTCACTTGGATTTAGATACATATATCTCTAACACTTTTTTGGCAACACAAAGAACATTCCTGAATTGATTTCCATTGTCCTACTCTACCCCTACTCGTATCGTTATCCTAAAACAAAGGACAATGCTCCATATTCCTTGGATTGCATTTAAATTGCAATATGTATTCTTTTCAACTTCTGATTATTGGGTTCGGTTCTAGGCTTTTAATTTAATAAATATTATTTTCAAACCTGTTTACTTTGTTTTTCTAATTACCTGGATCTGTCCTCTTATATATGACAGCTGTGTAAGTAGTTTTTGTTTAAGAACCATTATCAATAATGAATATTATACAGCATTATTAGTATGTTTGAAGGAAGATACAACACATAAAACGTTTATAAATGAAGAAGAAATATTGCTATGCAATCAAGACAATACATTGTATCACAAGTCGATTGCAACAATAGCAAAATATATGAATTGCACTTCGAATTACTTCTGCAGTTAACCATTCTCCCAGTTTGTATTCAGCGACTACTAGCTGTTTGCATACCTCAAAAGAATATAACAGGGAAAGAGATTTGGCTTTAATAAGGAAGTGATATCGAAAACTGATTGTATTTTCATGTCAAAGACAAATCGTTCTACAAACAAAAATAAATAAATAAAAATCTAATGAAATAAATAAATATAAAAAAAAAGAAATACATAGAATTATTAGAGAAGCATTGGAATCAGTGTATCAAGCAAGAGAATATATGTAGATGAATAAAGTCGAGCGTTGCTTTTTATTTATTTTATATTATTTTTATTTGAGAGTCCATAGAATTATAGGCAGAAATATTTAATACATATTTAAACATCTATTTAGATTCAGCTTTAGAAAGAATGATTCGTACTGGACGTATTGTTATAGACATGTTTCTGGCTCCAGCGATTATTGGCTATTTGAAGACCTCAAAATTATGCTATGTGGAAAACTATTTGGCTCCAATGAAGAAAACTGTGGCGTATTTTAAGACCAAAAACTCTGTTGTACAAAAAAGATATCGGATTGTTAGAAGCATTGTACCATTCAATGATGATGATGATGATGATGACGACGATGATGATGAAGTCGAATTTTGCTGAAACGTTTTATTAGTTTGATCCGAGATTTATTGAGTGATGTGTTATATGTATATGTATATATATATATTGCTAGGGTTGTTGAAAAAAATGGTCGGCTCACTTTACCGCTCTTAAAGTACCTGGCTTCTTATGCAATCTTACAATGAATTAATTATTATGGTACCCGTTCGATGCACAGTTAGGAATTGATAGGGATGAATAGGAATTAGTCACTGTATTACCACATTTACTTCAGAAGTTTTTTCGGAAACTACTGGGCCGATCTGGCTGAAATTATGTGTGACACTTTGTATGATAAGGTGCAACGAACTAAGTATTACTGTATCGGTTCGACTATTAGGGATTAATATGGAATTAGTATTTAATGCAAAAATGAGCACAAATTTAATCACATTCAACCATCAATTCTGTATAAAGCACTCATTCTAAATCAACGGGTTATAACTTTTGCCCGTTAAAAACAGGCAAAAAGTCTCGTAATAGTAACACCTGCTTATACGTTCAAAAATATTGGATACTTGTCTACAAAATAAAGCTTCCCCCTCCCTCTGCTGGATCACGGCAAAAATTGATTACGATTCTAGAGTCTTAATCTAATTAAATCAAACTCATGTAAATGTCTTTTCCTTTTTAAAACTCTTAAACGTTATTGATAAAGAACAATAGACATTAATTTGGCTTTTTTTTTTTTTTTTTTTTTTTTACACAGTGATCACCACTTATCAAGGCCCGGAAGCCACTCAGGGATAAGGGTTATTGCAAGTACATTAAGTTAGTGAGGAGATTTGCTGAAGTGTTTACTTAAGGGGGCGGTTCATTAGGAATTTGTTAACATTGGACTTGAAGACATCCAAGTTGTAGTCCGGAGGGAAGCAGGCAGACGGAACGGCTTTTAACAATCTTTTATTTTTCCTTTAAAATATGCATATATAACTTCATTTTATGAGGAACTAGCCTGGGTGCCCGGCATTGCCCGGCATTGCCCGGCATTGCCCGGATGTTTGGAAGTGTGTGTTGAGAAAAAAAGTGGAAGTAGGCAGGCAGGTTCGAACCCGTACCGCGAAGGAGGAAAAGAACATGAATAAAAAACCGTGACGTCTTTGCTGTTGCGCCACAAACCGGAAGTGACGTAGGTTTAAATTAAGGCAAATCAATCGAATCCAAAAGAGGGAATGACCTTCGAAAATATCGGCGATAAAAAGCGACCTCTCTCTGTAGAAATGTGTCCAGTTGAGATGAAGAAATTAATATTTTTAGCCAATTTTTCGATATTTGTCGTCCAAAATGTCGAGCTTCAAAACGATACTGATATTGTGAAAATCCGTCGCCTCTGTCGAAGGTTTTTGCGAGACATACATACATTTAAACAGACAGGTGAGATTTATATTATAGATTAAATTTGGTCTTTCCCCATTAAACCTTTAAAACTGCCAAGTTTCCGAGTTTGTCCGCTTGAGTTATGAAGCCACTAGATGACGCAACACTGCAGATCAACGGCGATAGAAAAAATTAAGATTAGATCGTATGTAAAAGAAGACTTTTATTTTTTACTTGATATTATTTACTTTTATTATTTACTTGATAGCTCACTAGACTTATTTTCGAAACCTACTAAACTGTGGGATGATAAAAAGGGAGGTGACGGTGGTCAAGTAGTTAACGACACGGACTGACGATCAAGGTCTCCCAAGTTTGAATCCAGTTTGTTCCACAAAAATCACCTTCACTTAGGATGTTAATAACTTTCTCGATGTCTTTCTGGACTAGAAAAATATATATCGAAGAAACCAATGCCAATAACAGAATCTTTAGATTCATACAATATAATAATAGTAATAGTAATAATAATAATAATAATAATAATAATAATAATCAACACCAGCGATACCCGGTACTGCACAAGTAAGCGTTTGTGCGACAAGATTATGTTTTCCATGTGTTTCTTTAATTGAATGACTTATGGTTAATGAACTGGTACATCACTACACCGATATCGCAGCAAATTAACGTTTGCTAGGATCGCACACGCGTCCAGCGAGAATCGCCGAATATTTAATTAAAATTCTAATTATCTTTCCTGTATTTCACTGTTTTTTAAAATTTAAAAACAATTTTTAACAGTTTCCATGCTGTTAAAAAAAAAAATCATAGAATTTTATAATTACTTTTCCGTAATGAATTTAAATGTTAATGGTTTCATCGTTCGCCAACAGCAACAGCAAAAAAAAAAAAATGTAATAGCAACAACGAAAACAATCAGTAATTATTTTTAATCTGAAAACGAGGCGATATTTTACGTGTTTTTTTTTCTTTATTTCATGTTAGTTTCATCTCGCCAATCGGCAAAAAAGCAAATATTTCAACTGATTAGCGATAAATCTAACGAGTTTTAAAAACGAAAGAAGTTGAACAGAATTATTTTGCTCGGCCTTGTTTTACATAAAGACAAAAATAACACTTTTTGCAATTAGAAATTGCATCAGAAATTATCAGTTCTCTTTAAGGCGAAATAAATACGAAAACAAATGTGGGTCACGAATGGCGATGAAGATATGTTATCTTTGACTATCATTTTTTAGTCCAGAAAATTATTAAACGACAAGTTTTGCTGGACGCGTATTCGATCCCAGCAAATGCTAATTTGCTATGATATTAGTGTAGTAATATTTAAACGTCGGTGTGTAAAAATAAAGTTAGGATTTGAAATTTCCAAGATTAGATTAGATAGTAGAATTTTCCATGAAATTAATGAGACCTATTTTTATCGGCTGTTACGTTAGACAGAAAGTGGCTAGTATAACGTAGAAAATGATCAAACTAGATCGATCCTTTCTTATTGAATCGGCCGATATATATATATATATATATATATATATATATATATATATGTGTGTGTGTGTGTGTGTGTGTGTGTGTGAGTAAATTTACTCTCCTGTCGATTTTGACGTATGAGGTTCTGCCACAACAACTAAGTACATACAGCGCCTAATTTTCCTAATATGGTCACCATCCATCCATATATATATATATATATATATATATATATATATAGGACAACAAGAGTATTGCCATATATTATCTTTCAGTTTTACACCCCCCCAAATTATAAGCGAATTTATAGCCGCCATTTGCCGTTTAGGTGGCACCGATCAAAATCAAAATTACCCACTCCATAGAAAATAGACACCCCAGAAACTGTTAAAATAAATTACTACGCAGAAACAATACACCCCCTATTTAACCATAATACATATACCCTGAATCTCAATACTATGTTAAAGACCATATATATTCTTATATATCATACTATATATAACAAGCTTCTCCTTATTTATTTAGAATTCAATAAAGCTTCCCCCAACATTCTATAATTCCTCTTAATCTCTTTCGTCCTTAATGCACCTTATGCTAGACGCTGCATCTTCCCCATTCTACCTAGCACCTTCTCTACTCTTCTGATGAGAAGCATTAGGCTTCGAAATGCCCTGGCATAAAGAGTCCTTTCTATCACCCCAATTTTGCCTGTATTCCATTATTCAATAAATGATCCATTCTATATCTAGCAATCTATAGTTTTGTGTCTTCATTTCATACTCTTGTTGTCCTATTGTATAAGCCCCAATAATTTGTTGAGCTTGGCATTATTCGGATAAGTCTCCTTTGTGGAATTGATCTTTCTCTTTTCCTTTTACTTTAAGCTATATATATATATATATATATATATATATATATATATATATATATATATATATATATATATATAGATAGATAGATAGATAGATAAAGAGAGAGAGAGAGAGAGAGAACGGGAGAGAGAGAAAATTAGTGTGTGTGTGTGTGTGTGTGTGTGTGTGTGTGTGTGTGTGTGGTTTTGGTTTTGAGATATTTTAGGAAGTATTATGCAAATAGCATGTATCTAACCCAGCGGCATTCACTTTAGACAGGTTGAGCCAGCTTTCCTTGAAGAGGAAAATATCAAATTCACAAACTGTCCCTAGTCGCGTGTATATCAGCGGAGATATATTATGTATTTGCAGTTCTTATACGGATATATTGACGTCTACCTACATACAACGCCTGGTATTCATAAATAGTTACCCATTAAGTACTGGCGAGGCTCAATGTTGCTTAACTTCGATGGTCTAACAAGAACCGGTTTGTGAACTTGATTTTGCTAGATAGGCATGTACAATACCATTAAATACTATTCCGACATTGAAAGGACGGGTTAGGGTTAGGATTAGGGTTAGGGTTAGTGATTTTTGAAAACCTGCTTGGAAATTACAGAAAATGCCAACCTATCAATCTTCTATCGAGCGATCGTGTAACGTGGCCGTTAAATTTTAAATCGGCCTGAAGTTGTGTACGACGGTCTCGCAAAGAAACCAAGAAAAAGCTTGCTTAAAAGTCCTGTCATGCTACCACGTGACAAAAGTCTACCAGTACGCGCTTCCAAGTCTCTGGCATCGCCACATGCTTACTTTTCTTTCTCGGCTTTTCTTTCCTTGCTCTTCCTCCGCTGTGACGTCACCTTGCGCCACAGCTTGATCACTTGCATGTATAAGATGCCGCTGTTGCTACACACATGTCAGTTGTTTCGTAATACTCTCACCTTTCCTCAAAATAGTTTTACTAAACTTCTATACCACACACAGCATATTTTTAAAATCTCATTTGCGTCACTTTGTGCTATATATTCCTGCTTCGAAAAATTTAGTTTATCGGCGGATTAATTGATCATTGGTTAAGCTCTGAATTCTCTTATGCCCTCCTCGTACGGATACCTTTAATCAAATTCAGTTGAACCCGTAACAATAGAACACGTACATAAAAGCATGTAAATCGCATCAACCGAAAAAAAAAATCACTGATTCAATTGTATGCGAATAAAGTGCTATGATCAATTACTCCAAAGGCCGGCATAGAGGAAGCGTTTCAATGACCACATCAAGAGATACCTGTATAGGTGCCGAATAGACCCCTCTACACTAGATTACTGCCGAGATTTCTTGCGCTCCCCCTGTTCACAGGGATTGGACTTTATTGAGAATCAGCGTATACAGGACCATGCAGCAATGCGTGCAAAGAGGTATGCTCAGTAGGCCATTCTTGCTTTACCAAGAATCTCCTTAACATGCCCGAACTTTGACCGCACCTGTAGGTTCAGGATTGACTAGTTAAACATCAGACGACTCACAAGAAGATCGTCATCATTGGATAACGATGGACAACCAAGAAGAAGAAAAAGAAGAAGACATTTGCCCAATATATAATTCAAACACGGTAGTGTTTGAATATATGGTTAAGTGGCAGTTTTAGTCATTTAGAACTGCTTTAAAACTTCACCGCTCACTCATTTTCAATTTTCGTTCAGTAAAACAAAAGTTAGGATGAATTTACTGGTGTTCCAAATCGTAAAAAAAAAAAAAACATAAGGAGGTAAGCGACGTTTTTTATGACAGGCTTCCATAGTAACCACGTCGCTTCATCGACTACTGTCGCTACCAATTCACCGCTCCTACAAAAAGAGAAGTAACAAGTGAAACAGAGAGAATGAAAGAATGAAAAGGAGATAATGGGGGTTATTGAAAGCAGACGAGTACCGTACATTGTTATTACATATGTGTATGTTATGTTCATGGGAGTCAAAAAAATAAGACTGAAATAAAACAAGGAACAACTGAATTTACTAGAAGCTTGGAAAAATCATGGATTACAATAGAAGAATGAGAGCATTAAAAGTAATATGGTTAAGCTTAAACATAGAAAAGTTAAGGACTAGTTATTAAAACTGGAAAAAAAAAAACAAGATATTCTAGTAAAGAAATATAATAAATTTATAACTTAAAATATTGCAGCATAAGAACTGTTTTTAAAAATTCAACTTATAACATTATATAATCAATTCTTAATGCTGTAATTTTAATTTATAAATTTATTATACTGTAATAGTGTATCGCTTTCCTCTTGTTTTTTTTATTGTTTATATCATCATAACGTATGAATCCGAAGATTCTATTGTAGGCATTGGTTTCCCCGATATTTGTCTAGTCAGATTTATTTCTAAAAAATATTAGGTACTTACGGGATAGACCACGAGAAGGTTGCCAAAATCTTCAGTGAATGTGATTTTTTGCGGAACCAATTGAATTTGAAACACCCAAGTTCGCAGTCCGTGTTGTTAGTCACTTGATTACGGCCTTCTCCCATTGTTTATGATGAACTATAAACATACTTTCTGGAAACTCAGTATAAGTCCGACATGTATTGTCGATAAACTACTTATTAAACTACTATAAATATTCGTAGGGAGTATTTGTTTTTATCCGATGTTTGTTTCCCTTTCCATGTTTCGAGTAAAGAATTTTATCTATAGATACTTAGTCTTTGACCAAGAGAAGACTTCTTCTATATCGCAGTTGCATTAATATCCCTAAACTAAATTTAGCTGAATCCGTAGAAGATTGTCGGAAACACCTCACATATTGGAAGGTCACGGAAGTTTCATTAGCCGAAATTCACCACTCACTGATTTAAACTCATGGAAAGGAAGAAAGTGCGACACTAGTTCAACACACACACACACACACACACACACACACACACACACACACACACACACACACACACACACACACACTTATATTTCCATGTAAGACATTCGACAGACTACAACGACTATCAGCAATTACATTTAATTTCTGCCTGTCTAAAAGTAAAAGCAAATTTTATGAGCAGAGATTTTTCCTCCAGAACTGCTCATTTGTAGAACACAATACAGCGGAGCTGCGTCCCTGATTACTATAACATGGTCGTTTTCAAGTTAAACGCTTGATGTTTGATGAGTTGTCCTTTAAAATAAATTAACTTATCTAATTTGCACCATCACCCCGACAACAACGGCACTCATTAACCCTTATCCAGACATTGATAAGCTATGACTATATATATATATATATATATATATATATATATATATATATATATATATATATATATATATATATATATATATATATATATAATAGCACATCTGATTGAACACGACACAGGTATTCTTTTTTCCGATTTTTCTGGGCATCTTTTCCATTTGCCGAGGGGCCATTTTTATTTCAGCTGACATATTGTATAAAATGGCGCCCACAAGCTGTTGTTAAGCCATATTCTTTTGAATATTCTAGAAAGTGCTCAAGAAGAATAGGGCTGAACAACAACCTTTGCGCGCTATTTTATACAATATGCCAACTGAAATAAAAAAGACCGCTCGGCGAATGGAAAAGATATCCAGAAAAATAAGGAAAAATGACTTGCTGCCAAAATGTACACACACACACACACACACACACACACACACACATATATATATATATATATGTGTGTGTGTGTGTATGTGTGTGTGTGTATGCGCGTAGTGCGTTGCATCTCCTACTTTCATTGCTTCTGATAGTATTCAAGAACATTTTCTCGAAATTAGTTAAGGGATTTCTTGTTGCTAAAATATTTATTAATTTCTTAAAACTACACAAACGCCACCCCCACCTCGGAAAAGTTTAGGAGGTAAAAGAAAGAGAGAAAAGAAAATGAAATAAGTTCATCAGTAGAACAAAGGAGAGGAAGTTGTTCACCAAGAAACACAAAGGGAACCAAAATAGGATTACGAGTGGCATGCAATAAGTAATGCGCCTGACCCACTTCTAGTTGTCTGATCTAGCTGAAATTTTGCATGTGCAATGATTTATATCCCTACGGGTTATGTGGCAAAGCTCTGAACTAATTGTGGTTTATGTTTTACATGTGTTTGAACCGAGTCAGGTCTTAAATGGAGCCTGTTGAATGTCGAGCAGTGATCTTGTTTTTGTATTTGAAAGGACGCACACCACAGAAGACTTTTGATGAAATGAAAGAAACTTATGGTGATAATGCCCCATCATATGACCTTGTAAAACGCTCGCATCGTGAATTCAAACATGGTCGAAAGTCTGTGGAAACAGCTCCCAGACCTGGTTGCCCCCTTCTGTCATTGATGAGGCATCTGTCCGTCAAGTTGAGGCTACCATTTTGGAAGATCGGCGCATTACTATTCGCCAAATAGTCCAAGATGTCAAGATTAGTACAGGGTCTGTGGAAACTATCATTCATGACCATTTGCATATGCATAAGGTGTTTGCCATATGGATTCCTAGGTTGCTCACACCATCCCAGAAGCGAGAACGCATCGAGTGCTCGAGGATTAATTTGGAGATGTGCCAAGAAGATGAGTCAAAGTTTTCCAAAAGACTGATTACACAGGATGAAATCTGGGTCCATCACTATGATCCAGAGATCAAAGCCCAGTCAATGCAGTGGAAGCACTTAGACTCACCACCTCCAAAGAAGGCAAGAGTGCATCTCTCCGCTGGCAAGGTCATGCTCACAGTCGTCTGGGACCAGGACGGAGTGGTGATGACAGATTTCCTGGCAAAGGGTACCACAATTACAAGAGCCTATTATGCTTCACTTTTGAGGAAATTAAAGGAAGCTATCAAAATCAAGAGGTGAGACAAGATCAGCAAAGGTACTCTCCTCCTGAAGGACAACGCTCCGGTCCACAACTCGCATGTCGCCAGATCAGAAGCACGGGCGTGTTGTGGTTATGAAATCTTTCCCCATCCTCTCTACTCTACTGACCTTGCACCCTCTGACTTTCACCTCTTCCTAGCCATGAAGTTGTTTTTGAAAGGAAAGCGTTTCCCATATGATGCAGCCTTGATTTCTGAAGTCACGTCGTGGTTGGGGGACCAATCTGGGGGTGTTCTACAAAAACGGTCTCTAGAGCTGCATCAAACGATGGGAGAAATGCATTACTCTGGGTGGCTCCTATGTAGAGAAAGACTAATAACTGTGCCAATAACTGCTATAAGAAGTGGGTCTGGGGCATTACTTATTGCACGCCCTCGTAACAGTCAAATTTCTGGCCGAAAACCGATCACACAGATTTTCCCAAATCTCAGTACCCTGTATACCAAACTTCGAGCCTGTAGACTTAAAATTAAGAGAGTTATTGCGTATGGAAATGTACACACACACACACACACACACACACACACACACACACACACACACAGACAGATACACAGACACGTTCACTTAATAGATATACTAGCATTTCAGCACGGCGTTGCCCGGGTATTTGGAGCTGTATATTGAGCAAAAAAAAAAAAGCTGTCAATTTGTTTTATTACTTTGACCCCTATTATGACCCCCTTAACATCTATTGTTTGGGCTCAAATCAAGTTATTAAGTTAGATCCATGTCCAAGGAACCTATATCTAAAATTTCAAGTGTTTAGACCCAAAATTGGCGGAGGAGTTTGGTAAAGTTCTCAAAGGTCAAATCGTAGAACTTTGACCCCCTTGTCAACTAAATTTATGACCGAAAACCGATCACAAAGATTTTTCCAAATCTCATTACCCTGTATTTCAAATTTCGCGTCTGTAGACTTTAAATTGACAGAGTTATTGCGTAGGGAAATGTACACACACACACAGACACGTTCACTTTTATAGATATATACATAGATAGATTACACCAAAATGAAGTACACATGGACACTACATGAAACTTAGTAAACGATTTCTATTGAACCTAAGGACGACTGCTTTCTCAATTAGAATCCCTGGATGTTGGAATAGACT